>NC_092741.1:120333092-120933092 GCF_047496795.1 Chiloscyllium punctatum | reverse complement strand
CATTTATCCCCTTCTCTTGCTTGTTGACATGTCTCCTATTCATTTACATAAGACATTATTCAAATCCTTCACTGTCCCAACTTTTTTACAGTTCTGTCTTAACCTTGCACACTACTGTTCAATTTCCTGCAGTGCATAAATATTCTTGATCTTCACATTCTCATTACTTTCTGTTTTCTTCCTGGACCATGATCCCTTACCATTCCTATCTTACTCTCCAGTGGAGTTTTGGCATTTCCTGAAATGATTCCTCCTCTCTGCTGACTTCTGGTGTTTCTCAGAGATAAGAGCTTTAGTTGCTTCCTATTTGTTGTCCTACAGGCTAACCTCAGCAATACCCATCCACAAACAAGGGGTCAACGTTCACACAAAATGTCAATGACGTCTCATTTTCTGCTATCCAGCAGCACTGCCTTTAGGGTTGCTATTTATGGCCTTCACAATCATCTCATTGCAAGTGACTCCATTAACTTAGAGTCAAGAAGAAGTTGCCTGGGGAATTGTGTGGTGTGAAGGGTTGGAGGAGTTCCCAAAATTGACTCTGAACAGCACTTGGAGCACAGAGGATGACAAGGACACAGAATATACTTTGGTTGGTTAACTTGGATCTCTGTCACCTAGAATGGTTCACACCACCACTTCTGACCCAGTTGGACATCGCTGTTAGACCGCCTCTGCAACAAGTAGTGATGAAACTAACAAGAGAAAAGCATACTTGACATCGTCCTCAGCAGTCTGCCAGCCACATTTGCAACTGTCCATGACAGTATCGGTGAAAGTGACCACCGCACAGTGAAGATGAAGTCCTGTCTTCAAGCTGAGCATACCCTCCATTGTGTTGAGTGGCACTATCTCAATACTAAATGGGATAAACTTTAGCAACTGTGGGCCATGAGCAGCAGCAAAATTGTACTCCAGTGCAGTTTGTAACCTCATGGTTCGACATACCCCCACTCTGTCATTACTCATCAAACTAGAATTGTGCAGGAGCAGCATCAAACTGCCTAAAAATGAGGTGTTAACTCCATGAAGCTGTAAACAGGATAATTGGCAAGTGTTATATAGAGCTAAGTACTGACATAATCAGATCCAAGGTATGCAAACTTGAATGGCAGTGCATGATTAAACACTCACTGGAGGAAAAGGCTCTGCAAATATCCATCTTCAATGGAAGAGGAGCCCAGAATATGAAACAAAGATGATGGGTTTTCAACAATCTTTAGCTAGAAGTGCTGAGTGAATGATATATTTCTGCCTCATCCAGAAAACCCTAGCATCATAGATGCCAACCTTCAAACCATGTGATATCAAGAAACAGCTGTAGTTACGTTATACTGCAAAGACTATGGACTGAACAAATTTCTGTAGTAGTAATAAGAATGTGCTCTAGAACTTTGCCACCGTGGGCGGCATGGTGGCAAAGCACTTAGCACTGCTGCCTCCCAACGCCAGAGACCCAGGTTCAATTCCCGCCTCATGCAACTGTGTGCACATTCTCCCAGTGTCTGTGTGGGTTTCCTCCGGGTGCTCTGGTTTCCTCCCACAGTCCAAAAATGTGCAGGTTAGGTGAATTGACCATGTTGAATTGCCCGTAGTGTTAGCTGAAGGGGTAAATGTAGGGGAAATGGGTCTGAGTGGGTTGCTCTTCGGAGGGTCGGTGTGGACTTGTTGGGCCGAAGGGCCTGTTTCCAATCTAATCTAATCTAACCTAAACTTGCTTCGTCCCGAATAAAGCTGTCCAGTTCAGCTACAACATTGGCATCCACCTGACAATATAGAAAATTGCCTTGGTACATCCTATGCACAAAAACTTGGACATTCAAGTCCAGTCAATTACTGCCCCATTAGTTGAATCAGTCGTCAGTAAAGTGATGGAAGATGTCGTCAATGATGTTGTCAAGCAACTCTTGCTTTGCAATATCTCAATAAGAAGGATGAACCTTCTTGATTGGAGAGTATCCAATCAAAAACTAAGGCACATAAAATGGCAAAAACTGGAGCTATGCCAGAGGATTGGGATTTTTAACTACCAGCAGTGGTTAACTGGAAAGCTAGTGAAGAGGAAGAAAATTAATTTTACAGTAAATTGGTGAGAAGTATAAAAACTAATAGCAAGAACATATGTGGATATGTAAAAAGAAAGTAGCTAAAATAAGTGTGGGCCACTTGGAGAATGCAGCTGACTAATTAATGAGGGGGAAGCAAGGAAGCAGATAATTTACACCAATATTTTGCATTGATCTTCATGGTGGAGGTCTCTATAAACATCTGACAACAGATAGGCAAGATGCTTGTAACAGTCTCCATTAAGAAAGACACATTTTTGGGCAAACTAATGGGACTGAAGGCAGAAAAGTGGCCAGGACCTGATTGCCTGCATCTAAGGGTTTTAAAGGAAGTGACTGCAGAGAAAATGGAAACATTAGAATGTGACAACCCTGTTCACAAAGAGGTGGAGACAGAAAACAGGAAACTACAGGCCAGTTAGCTTAAAATCTGTCATTGGGAAAATGTTAATGTTACTTATTAAAGAAGAAAGAGCAGTGCGTTTAAAAATGCTTAATGCCATCAAACATAGTTTTGTGAAAAAGAAATCATGTTGGACAAATTTTCGTTGAGGATATAACAAGAAGTTGATAAAGTATTTGATAAGGTGTCACATAAAATCTTACACGAGATAGGAGCTCATGGTATTCAGTGGTAATATATTAGCATGGATTGAGCACACAAAAGACAGAAAGTTGAGACTAGTGGGTTTTTTTCAAGTTGAAAAGATGTGATTAGTCAAGTGCTACAAGGATCGATCCTTGGGCTTCAATTATTTACTATCTATGTTAATGACCTAGAGGGGACAGAGTATAATTGACTTATTTATTGATGACACAAAAATAGGAGAAAGGGCATGTTGCAATGAGGACATAAGGAATCTGCAAAGGGAGATGGGTAGGCTGAGTGAGTGGGTTAAATCTTGACAGATGGGGTTTAATGTAGGAACATGGTAGGAAGAATCAAAAGGCAGACTACTATTTAAATGTAGAGAGGTTCCAAAAATGTGCAGCACCAAGAAACCTGGATGATCTTGTGTATGAATCACAAAACGTCAGCATGCAGATGTAGCAAGTAATTGAAAAGGCAAGTTGAATTTTGGGCTCTATTGCCAAGAGTTTGGAGTTTAAAAACAGGGAGAACTGTACAGGGTGTCGGTGAGGCTACACTTGGTGGACTGTGTATCGTTTTGGTTCCCAGTATTTAAGGAAGCTTATACTTACAATAGAGACAGTCCAAAAGAGATTCCCTAGGCTGATCCCTGGGTTGAAGGAGTTTAATTATCAAGAACAACTAAACAAGTTGCTTTTATTCATTAGAGTTTAGAAGAATGAGAGATGATCTTATTGTAATATACAAGTTCTGATAGCATTTGACAAGACAGATGTTGAGGAGTTTCCACGAATAAGGGTAATCTAGAATGAAGGGACATAGTTACAGAATAAAGGGACAGTCATTTAAAACTGAGATGTGGAAGAATTTCTTCTCCCAGAGGATAGTGGAAGTCAAATCACTGAAAGTAGTTAAGGGGAGTTGGTTGATAAATTTTTGAAAAGTCGGTGTAGACTGGCTGAAAGAGGATTTGAGGCCTGGACCTGATCAACTGATATCTTACTGAGGGTCCCGATGGCCTACCCCTGCTCCTATTCCTTGAGTTTATCACAGATATAAAGGGTCACAGCTTGAAGTGTATCTGAAGTACTACAACCTGCTCATTGACTGTCAGTTTAGGTTCCCACAGGTCCGCTCATTACAGCCTTGGTTTAAGCATAAACAACAGAGCTGAATTCCAGAGGAGAGGTGAGAGTCATTGCCCTTGACATCAAGGCCACATTTGACCAACAGTAGCATAGAGGAACTCATTCTCCTGCCTTCTCCCTGAAACCCTTGATCCCCTTATCAAATCAAGCCCCTATCTATCTCTTTCTTAAAGACTTGGCCTCCACAGCCTTCTGGCAGTGACAGTGAGTTCCACAGATTCACCTCCCTCTAACTGAAGAAATTCCTGCTTATCTAAGTTCCTTTATTCTGAGGCTGTGCCCTCAGGCCCTCGTCTCTCCTAACATTGGAAACTTCTTCTCTATGTACAGGGCATCCCAGTATTCTGTAAATTTCAATCAGATTCTCTTTCATCCTACTTCACTCTATCAAGTACAGACCCAGAGTCCGCAATCGTGCCTCATACAACAAGCCCTTCATCCCTGGGATCATTCTTGTCAACCTCCTCTGGACGACCTTCAATGGCATTTTATCCTTACTTAGATATGGGGCCCAGAACTGTTCACAATACTCCAAGTACAGTTTGACCAGAGCATTGTACATCCCTGCTCTGTATTCTGACCTTCTCAAAATGGATTTGCATTCCTAAGTGCCAACTGAACCTGCCTGTTAACCTTAAGAGTATCCTAATACCCTTAAGTCCCTTTGTGCTTCAAATTTCCAAAGCATTTCCCCACTTAGAAAATAGTCTACACTTCTATTCTTCCTACCAAAGTGTATAACCTCTCATATTCCCACATTGCCACTATCTATCTGCCACTTCTTTGCTCACTGTCCTAACCTATCCACGTCTTTCTGCAGCCTGCCTGCTTTCTCACACAACTTAACCGACCTTTGTGTCATTTGTAAACTTAACAATAATGCCCTCTGTTTGCCCAGATCATTAATGTATTATGTGAGTATTGTGATCCCAACATTGACCCCCAAAGAACTCTACCAGTCACCAGTTTCTACCCTTAAAGGGACCCTTTTATTTACACTGTCTGCCTTCTGCCAGTCAGCCAATCCTCTAGCCATGCCAGTACTTCATTCATAAAGCTATAGGCTCTTATTTAACAGCCCCCTGTGTGGCATCTTTGCAAAGGCGTTCTGATAATCCAAATATCCACCAGCTCTCCTTTGTCTAACTTGCATATTACCTCTAAGAATTCTAACATATTTTTAAGACATGACTTCCCTGTGACCAAGCCACTCTGCCTCAGCACTATTTTACCATGCACTTACATACTTGAATACCAAAATCCGACCAATGACTGAGGTCAGAGTAACTGGCCTATAATTTCCCATCTTTTGCCTCTGTTAAATAAGGGTGTTTCATTAGCCATTTACCAATCCTCAGGCACGCTCCTTGACTCCAGTGATTCCTGAAAGATTAGCCTCCACAATCTTCTCAGCCATTTCGTTCAGAACCCTGAGGTGTAGTCCATCCAGACTGGGTGAGTTATCCACCTTCAGACCCTTCAGTTTCTTCAGCAATATCTCCTTAGTGATAGATACTAGTCTACTTCTGTCCCCTGACTCTCCTGAAGTTCCAGTATGTTACTGGTGTCTTCCACTGTGAAGACTGATACAAAGTACCCATTCAATGCTTCCACCATTTCTTTGTTCCTCATGACTACTCATCCTGATTTTCCAACGTCCAATGAGCATTCTTGGTCTTATATATCAAACAAAAACTCTTGCAGTCGTCTTGATATTTCATTAGAGACTAAAAAAACTGCAGATGCTGGAATCCAAAGTAACACCAAGAGGTGGAGAAATCAATGTTTCAGGTATAATGTACTGATGTTGCCTGGCTTACTGTGTTCTTCCAGCCTCCTGTTTGTCCATTTTGATATTATGAGATAGCTTACCCTCCTGTTTTGTCTTCTTGCCCCTTATTGCTTTTTTAGTTGTCCTCGGGCTTTAAAGGCTTCCCAATCCTCCAGCTTCTCATTAATTTTCACCACATTGCATGCTTTTGTTTTGCTATTATGCTGTTCCTTTGTCAGCCTGGTTGCTTCATCCTCCCTAGGGATGAATTTCTGCTCTGCTTCCTGAATTACCCTGAGAAATTCCTGCTATTGCTGTTCCACTGTCTTCCCTACTAGGCTCCCCTTCCAATCAACTCCAGCCAGCTCCTCCCTCATGCCTTTACAATTACTTTTACTCGACTGTAATACCATTATATCTGATTCAGTCTTCTCCCTCTCAAACTGCAGAGTGAATTCTAGCATGTTATGGTCACTGCCCCAAGGTGTTCTTTTACCTTCAGTTTCCTAATCAAGTCTGACTCATTACACATCACCAAATCCAGAATTGTCTGTTCCCTAGTGGGCTCGACCAAAAATCATCTTGCCATCAGTGAATCCTCCATTGTAAACAACCTGGGGTTACCAGTGATGAGAAACTGAACTGGACATGCCATGTAAGTGCTCTGGCCACAAGAGCAGGTCAAAGGCAATGAATCATGCAGTAAGTAACTCACTTCCAGACGCCCTAAAGCCTAACCAACGCTCAATTTGGGAAAGAGATGTAATGCTGCCCACTTATTAAATGAGTGTAATTCAAGCACACTGAAAAAGCTTGACATCATCTAGAGCAAAGCAGTCTATTTGAGTGACACCACCACATTGACCAATGTACAGCAGCAGCAGTGTGCACCATGTAAAAAGTGCACTGCAGAAATTCACCAAGGCTCTTTCAACAATATCTCCCTTGCCCACAATCAATGCAGTATATAAGAAGATGGACGACCAATGGATGGGAGCACCACTACATGCAGCTTCTCTCCGAGCCATTCACTATCCTGTTTTTCAAATATATCACTGGGTCAAACTTCTGGAGCTCATTCCCGCAGCAATGTGAATAATACCAAATGGACTGCAGGCAGTACAGGAAGGCTGGCTGTCACCACCTTTTCCAGGGCAAATGGGATGGATAATAAATGCTGGTATGAATGAATAAAACAAAAAGTCAATCCCTGTCCATTTGTCAACAACAATCCTATGGACTCTTAAGTATTTTTTAATTCATTTAGTGGGATGTGGACGTCATTGACTGGCCAGCACTTTTTGCCTGCCTTGAGTTACCTTAATGAACCCTTGAAGACCATCTGCTGTGGGTTGACCTACAATGCCATTAGAGAGAGGATTCCAGGATGTTGGTCCAGCAACATTGAAGGAATGGTGATATACTTCCAAATCAGGATGGCAAGTCGCTTGGAGGGGGATTTGCAGGTGGTGGTGTTCCTATGTATCTGCTGCCCTTGTCCTAGATGGAAGTGGTTATGGGTTTGGAAAGTGCTGTCTGAAATATTTGGTGAATTTCTGCAGTGCATCTTGAAGATAGTACACACTGTTGTTACTGAGTGTTGGTGGTGGAGGCAATGGATGTTTGTGAATGAGGTGCCAATCAAGTGAACTGTTTTGTCCTGAATGATGTCAAGCTTCTTGAGTGTTTTTGGAGCTGTACCCATTCAGGTAAGTAGGGAGTATTCCATCACACTCCTGACTTGTGCCTTGTAGATGATGGACAGGTTTTGGGAAGTCAGGAGGTGAGTTACTCGAATCAGCATTCTTAGTCTCTGACCTGGTTTTGTAGCCAGTATGTTTATGTGGTGAGTCCAGTTGTACTTCTGGCCAATAATAACCCCCAAGACGTTAATAGTGGGGGATTCAGTGATGGTAACACTATTGAGTGTCAAGGGGCTATCATTAGATTGTATCTTATTGGAGATGGTCATAGCCTGGCATTTGTGTGGCCCAAAAGTTACTTACTACTTGTCAGTCCAAACCTCGATATTGTCCAGATTATGTTGCATTTAAACATGGACTGCTTCAGTGTCTAAGGAGTGGTGAATGGTGCTGAACATTATACAATCCCACTTCTGACCTTATGTTGGAGGGAGGGTCATTGATGAAGGAGTTGAAGGTGGTTGGGCCTAGGACACTACCCTGGGGAACTCCTGCAGAGATGTCCTGAAGCTAAGATGACTGACCTCCAACAACCATGACCATCCTCCTATTTGTCAAGTATGACTCCAATGACCGGAGAGTTTGCTCTGATACCCATTGATTCCAGTTTTGCTCCATGTCGAATGCAGCCTTGATGGCAAGGGCTGTCACTCTCATCTTACCTCTGGAATTCAGCTTTTTTATCCATGTTTGGACTAAGGCTGTAATGAGGTCTGGAGCTCAGTGGTCCTGGTGGAACCCAAACTGGATGTTGCTGAGCAGGTGCTGTTTGATAACACTGTTGATGACACCTGCCATCACTTATGATCGCACGAAGACTGATGGGCCAGTAATTGATTGAGTTGGATTTGTCCTGCTCTTTATGTATAGAACACACATGGGCAATTTCCCACTCTTCAGGTAGATGCCAGTATTGTAACTTGATTAGATTAGATTAGATTAGATTACTTACAGTGTGGAAACAGGCCCTTCGGCCCAACACGTCCACACCGACCCGCCGAAGCGCAACCCACCCATTCCCTTACATTTACCCCTTTACCTAACACTACGGGCAATTTAGCATGGCCAATTCACCTGACCTGCACATCTTTGGAATGTGGGAGGAAACCAGAGCACCCGGAGGAAACTCACGCAGACACGGGGAGAATGTGCAAACTCCACACAGATAGTCGCCCTAATTGGGAATTGAACCTGGGTCTCTGGCACTGTGAGGCAGCAGTGCTAACCACTAACTATACTGGAAGAGCTTGGCTAAGGGAGCGGCAAGTTCTGGAGCACAAGCCTTAAGTGCTATTGTCAGAATGTTGTCAAGGTCTGTATCCATTTGCAGTATCCAATGTGTCCAAACATTTCTTGATATCAAGTGGAGTGAATCAAATTGGCTGAAGACTGGCATCTGTAATGCTGTGCACCACTGGAAGAAGCCAAGATGGATCATCCACATGGCATTTTTGGTTGAAGCTTGGAGCAAAAGCTTCAGCCTTTTTCTTTTGCACTGATGTGCTGGGCTGTTCCATCATTGAGAATGGAGAGATTTGTCAAGTGTCTTCCTCCAGTGAGTTGTTTAACTGTTCATCACCATTCACAACTGTTATGGTAGGAATGAAGAACTTAGATTTGGTTTGTTGGTTGTGGGATCACTTGTCTCACAGGGTTGACACCTCATTTTCAGGTATACTTGGCACGGTGCCTGGCATGCCCTCCTGCACTCTCCATTGAACCACCATTGACCCCTTGGTTTGACGGTAGTGGTTGAGTAGGGGATATGCCAGGCCATGAAGTTTCAAATTGTAATGAAGTCCAATTCTGCTGTTGTTGATGGTCCACAGTGCCTAATGGATGCCCAGTCTTGGGTTGCTAGATTGATTTGAAATCCATCCCATTCAGCACGGTGTTAGTGCCACACAACATGATGGAGGTTATTCTCAGTTTGAAGGTGTGACTCCATCTCTACAAGAACTGTGTGATGGTCACTCTTAGTGATACTGTTATGGTCAGATGCATCTGCATTAAGGATGAGGTCATGTATATTTTTTCCTCTTATTGATTCCCTTACCACCTGCTGCAAACCCAGTCTCGCAGCTAGGTGCAAATGACTGTAAATGCTGGAATCTGCATTGAAGACAAAAATCTGGAAATCACCGTGGTCAGGCAGCATCCGTGGAGAGAGAGAGCAAGCTAATGTTTCAAGTCTAGATGACTCTTCATCAGAGCTAGCAGCTTTGATCAATGTAGCAGCTACGTTCCTTAGGACTTGACCACTCTGTCTGTTGTACTACTGCAATGCCACTCTTGGTGACAGAAATGGAAATACCTCACCCAGAATACGTTTCTTTCCTTGCCATCCTCGGAGCTTCCTTTAAGTGTTTTTCAACATGGAGAAATACTGATTCATCAGCTGAGGGAAGATGGCACTTGGAAATCAAGAAGTTTCGTTGTCCAAGTTTAATCTGAAACCACAAAACTTCATGAGGTCTGGAATCAATGTTGAGGACTCCCAGGGCAATTCCTTCCCGAGCTATGCCACTGTGCCACCATCTCTGCTGGGTCTGTCCTGGTGAACATTGTCTTTAAGGTATGATTCCATGAGTGTGACTGTGTCAGGCTGTTGCTAGCCTAGTCTGTGAGACAGCTCTCCAAATTTAGGCAGTAGCCCCCAGATGTTGTTAAGGAGGACTTTGCAGGGTTGACAAAACTGTTTCTGCTGCTGTCTTTTCTGGTGCCTATGTTAATACCAGGTAATCCATCCAGTTTCATTTCTTTGAGATTTTGTAGTGATTGATATGACTGAATAGTTTGCTAGGCCATTTCAGAGGGCAGTTGAGAGTCAATCACATTGCTGTGGGTCTGGAGTCATTCGTAGGCCAGATCAGGTGAGGATTTCCTTCTCTAAAGGACATTAGTGAACCAAATGGGTTTTTCCTACAATTGACAATGGTTTTATGGTCATCAGTAGATTTTTAATTCCAAATTTTTCTTTTATTGAATTCAAATTTCACCATCTGCCTTGGTGGAATTCAAACCCGGGTCTCCAGACCATTTGCTGAGTTTCTGGATTAATAGACCAGTGATAATAGACCATTGCCTCCCCCAGTTGTCATGACAGAGCCTCCAAACTGGCTTGGCTGCTTTCCAAAACCACCATTGCTGCTTCAGAGAAGGACTTCACAACCAAATGTAACTTGGAATCCTCAATTTTGCAATTTCTGGTACATGGCATGCAATAAACACTCTGGAGATACTAAAGTACATTGATGTGAGGGACTGTGAATATTACAGCACCTTTTTAAAAAAAATATTCTGACAACTTTCGGAATGACATACATATGATACATTCTACACTTCTGACAGTTAACAGTCTCAATCCTACTTATTGAGAAACCATGAACAGTCAGTTAGATTTAATTCTCATTAGTGATGGTGCTGAATGTGTAGCACCTCTTTATTCAAAATTTTACGGTGCAAAGGTCAGGACATGGGAACAGAGGTCGGCCACTTTGGTTCTCAAATCTGTTTCACAATTTTTTTATTCTTTTTCGGTTAAGTTAATTTACTGACCTTGTTTTCATAATTCTTGCTGAACTAAAATCTATCAATCTCAACTTTGTAAGTTTCAACTGACTCGCTGACTCAACAGCGTTTGGAGGAAAGAGTTCTAAATTTCTGATTGTTATCGTAACCATACAAATACTCAATGAATCCTCCACTGTCAATACCACAGGGTTACCATTGACACGAATCTGAACTAGACAAGCCATATCAATTCTGTGGCTACAACAGCAAGTCAACATCACCACTGAAAGACAGCTTCAGTTTTGAGATTCTACTTGCGTACTCCCATCTACAAAGAAATCATTCCTCTCTCACTAATCCTCAATTTGATCATTCTTTAATCTTTACTAAAGAAAATACAAACCCTGTCCACATAATTTGATTTGATAATCTAATTATTTTTGTATCCCACTGACATGCTGGTGAATCTGCCCTGCATCCCCTTCAGGATCAATATATCCTTTACCAAATGCCTAGACTAGTTGGACTAGTGACCAGTTAAATTAATTGTTAGTATCATCCCAATATTTTCATAAATATTCATCTTTCATCCACTTTATTTTCTTGTTTTAACTGAGTATTAATGGTACAAGCAGACTGGTGCCATCAGAAATATCTGCACAGAATGTTAAGAGCATAACTACATTTGAAATGTTAAAATTCTAACACCGGCAATCCTAGTAACACAAAAATCTTTGAAATTTTGAGAACAATTTGCTGCCCTAGTGAATGGTTACAAAGTACGCTCCTGTTGGACCATTTAGCTGTCATTTCGATTTTGTTATTCTAATTAATGTTAGTGAACAGTTTAATAGGACAGCTATTTAATAGTGGTCAGTGAATGGGAAAATTTACCCCAGCCAGACAGTTGTTTTGCAAGTTGCGCATGGGAACTTGTGGAATACCCATTGTAGCACATTCCAAAGGAATCGCTTGGAAAATTGAATTTTCCTCTGGGCACATTTCTATGCTTGAAAATCTCAATGTCTCCATAGAAATTGAAGATTTCGGATGATTGCAATGAAATTAAGTAGAACTGTAATGTAATACGTAATATAACTCCTGAGTAACTGCTCAAGTGAACTTCGTATTTACCTGGCGCACTCCTAAATACACAACCTCTGGACCACTTAAAACTCCCAGAGCCTGATCTGACACCCCTGAGATCTGACTGTGTCTCCCTAGATGCAACACTCACCCCCAGTGACCTAACATACCTTCCCTCCTACCCCCAAACTGATCCTTGAATCCCGACCCCATCAAAGGACCAACCTGTCACCTCTACCACTGAACCCAAGCCCCCTTACACCTGACATCTCACCTCTCTCCAACCTGTTCATGTGATTTTCTCCAGCCCACCCTGAACCAACCCTGAATGCTTACACCCCCACCCCCAGCTACCTTGTACCCTGGCAGTCTACCTTCCTGGTACTTTATTTTACTCCACAAAAACAAAAGCAGAATTTGCTGGAAAAGTTCAGCAGATCTGGCAGCATCTGTGGAGAGAAATCAGAATTAACATTTAGGGTCCAATGACCCTTCTGCAAAACCCTATTTTACTGTATCTGATCAAGAATAACAGTGTTCTGATTGGAGAGAATGCAAGAGTGAGGTTAACATTTTATGTCTGATTGTTGATGATACCTTCTTGTTTGCATCAATGCATTTATTTGTCAGACTCACTGTTTTGATGCATTTTTCCACTATGTATTTGTGAAAGTTGATTTTCAACTGAAAATCAGCGTGTGTCTTTGCCTAAGATTTATTTTCTTTATTCATGGGATATGTACAACACATTGAATGGAAATAACGGAATTGGTCTCAGAACTGGTGTATATTCGATGGACTGAATAGCTTCCTTCTGTTTATGACAATTCTATGATTTTCTAGGTACTGAATCATTTAACACATTAGAGAGACTACATGAACATAAACTATTTTTAGAACAAGTAGGTATCTAAACACTGAGACAAGAATCAATGACAAGAATCTAGTGACATTTTAAAACAACTACAATATTCTCCAAAGATATTTTAGGTTGACAAGAAACTATTGCAGATATTAATTGCGTCCATAGGACAGTATCTTCCGCTTGGTAGTGTAGTAACACTTGTGAGAAAGGTCAGGATACACTACCACCAATGGGAAACCCCTCTAGATCATGTGCAGGTAGTCGCTTAATGAGTCACCCAGTGACCTTTCCACTTGGATCACTACCCAGGGGGACAGCAAAGATGCCCCATTTGAACCTGCCAGCCATGGCAATCACTATGATCCACAGCACCACATCAAAGGCTGTTGGCAGCATGGCTTTCAATGATCATACCCCTGTCCAATCCATGTCCCTAATTATTGCACTGTTTGAAGTCCTGCTTCTTCCCAACCCAGAATATAGGTCACTCCATTTTACCAGTGAGAAAGCTGCTTGTGTTCTTGCCTGACAGGATTAATCATGACAGTGGCATGAGAAGACTTTAATTAGTTATTAATTGGCCACTTAAATGTCTCAATTGGTAGGGTGAGTAAATCTTCCCTGGAATTTAATTCCTGTGGTGACAGAAAGACAGCAGGGGTTCCCCTGATACCAACCCACCTGTTTAACTTCACCTTTTGTGACCTTCCCAGCCATTTTTCAGGAGACTGTCCACAGTATTTTCTGCTGATCAAAATCTAAATATCCACATAAGTACAGTCTGTTCTGGTATAATGTAATAGTTCTGTCCTCATGCGATCCCACGTTATATGATAGTCATGTAATAGCTGCACCATTTAAACCAGTGGGACCGGATCATGTTATAGTCAATACAGGTAAGGAAAGTTCATGTTCTACAAATTCTAAAGTCTAAATTCTTCTTTTGTGTTATAGCCAATTCTCATTGAAGAAACTTATGTTATAACAGAATCAACTGAAACAAAAATAAATTATTTAAATCTGCTTGTAAGCTTCTGAGATGTAAAATATTGAACATCAAGTTCTGGAAAAAATTATCTTACTTTGTATTGTGTACTCTATAAAGTCTTACTAACTTTGAAAGCCTCAGTGCATATCTAAACATCCTCTCTCTGAATAATATATAGAATTAATGATTTCCAATTATAAGTGATTCTATAGACAATAGACAATAGGTGCAGGAGTAGGCCATTCTGCCCTTCGAGCTTGCACCACCATTCAATATGATCATGGCTGATCATCCTTAATCAGTATCCTGTTCCTGCCTTATCTCCATAACCCTTGATTCCACTATCCTTGAGATCTCTATCCAACTCTTTCTTAAATGAATCCAGAGACTGGGCCTCCACTGCCCTCTGGAGCAGAGCATTCCACACAGCCACCACTCTCTGGGTGAAGAGGTTTCTCCTCATTTCTGTCCTAAATGGTCTATCCCGTATTTTTAAACTGTGTCCTCTGGTTCGGCACTCGCCCATCAGCGGAAACATGTTTCCTGCCTCCAGAGTGTCCAATCCTTTAATAATCTTATATGTCTCAATCAGATCCCCTCTCAGTCTTCTAAACTCAAGGGTATACAAGCCCAGTCGCTCCAGTCTTTCAGCGTGTTTCTACTTGTGTTTTAAGTAATCCTGTATTAGGACAACTGCCAGTAAATTTTCCAAGCAATCATTCATATGGATCTTTAATCATCCTTTATGCATTATATACAAGCAAAATGTTGGAGTTCTTATTGTTGTGCTAACTGGCAAGGGGCCTCCATTTGTTATGTACAAAAAGATGCTGAATAAAAGCTGGCCACACAGTTGTACACAGTTCTGACCAACAGAATGTTTAGTCATTCTATTCCGTCCACCAACTTCAAACAAATGGGTTAAAAATTGACAGTGCTCTCTCAACCCTTAATATACTTGAGCTCATTCAAAATTCTTATGGCCCGTATTCTAACTTGCACCTAATCTCTGAACTCACTTAGCTATGTCAGGCAGTGCATTAGTTTTAAAATTTGACTCCTTGCTGTCAAATTCCTACATGGCCTCATCTCTCTTATATAACCCATAATTTTAATGTCTTTCTCTCTTCTCTGTTAAGATCCTCATAAACCTATTTCACTGTCACCTTCTGTGGCTTAGTTTCAAACATTGCATGATAACACAGCTGTAAAGAACCTTGGAATGTTTTACCCCATAAACACTGTATTGTGCAGGATGTAGTTGATTGAAGAAAGGTTCCTAAAATGCAAGAATATTGTTGGACTTTAAAAAAAATCAACTTTACAGTGAAATAAATACTCCTTATTTGTAGATAATGCAATCACCTGTTTTACTAAATATTAATTTACTTAATGCTAGAGATTAAGCTTTCACTTGATAGAACATTGTACTGTACTTGCATGTATGTATATCATTCAACAATTGCAATCACCAGGCGCAAGCATAGAGCTCAGTTTAATTGCTGTTATTCACTAAATACTCATGTCATCTTTTCCTTCTCTAGGAGACTGTATGGTGATGTAACAGAGCTATCAACTTCTAGCCAACATCAGGCTTCAGCAGAGGACCTGAATCCTATCAGTAAACCGCAGCAAACATTTACCAAGGAGGAGTTTCTGAAGCTGATGCTGCCAGACAGCCCTCCTTTGGAACAGAGAAGAAGGAAGGTTAGCCATCTCTTTAGTCTGTGCACCTGTCGGGGTTAATTCACAAGACATGACCACTGGTTTTATTAACAAAACTCTAACTGACAGACAGTTTGAATTTGAACAATGCTATGCTTCTACAAAATCACTCCCAAGGATGCATTCTGACTTCACTCCAAATATACTAACAAGTCTAAGACTTCAGGTCAATCAAATCCATAATATGGTTGGCAGCTCTTCCTGTTACATTCATGACATGCTTTTCACAAGCACCCAGAATGGAAAACTTTTTTTACTTATTATCAGTACTAAATGCAATTCACTACTCACTAAAAATACTGTTGTTGTGTTGATTAATATGACTACAGTTAGCTGCATTTGTTAGGTTAAAGGGGACTGACCCTACTTTCCATCCAGTGACTAACAGGACTGTAGCTTCCATGCTGTGTTTCACCCAGCTATATTCATTGGAACAGTTTACAAGGAAATCTTTTGTGAACTGCACAGATTGTATGTGTGGAACAGTTTAGCAACAACTTGCTCTTTGTATAGTAAAATGTCCCAAGGCACAACAAAATGCTGTTGAGCCAAATAGGAGATGATGGAGCAGGTGACCAAAAGCTTCACCAAACAGGGACATTTGGAGGAGTGCCTTACTGTGAAAAAGAGAAATTTAGGAAGCTTTGGGCTTAAAAGCTGAATGCACAGTTGGGTGAAGGAACTGAACAATGCATAAGGTACCAGAATTAAAGGAGTGCAGGTATCTCAAAATGGAGGGGGTTGTGGGGTGAATATAGAGAGAGAGGTTCAAGGAAGTAATGAAAGAATGTAGAGGGGCGTGGAGTTTTGAACATAAGGATTAATTACAAAGAATCAAGCATAGTTGGGCAAGAAGCCAATATAGTCAAGTACTGGGGATATGGTTGAGCAGGATTGCTGAGAGTTAGGATTCAAGCAGCAGTTTTAAATTCATTCTAAATTAAGTTTCTAGAAATAAGTTACCATTCCTGGATCAAAATCCTGGAATTCCCTCCCTAACAGCTTTGTGGGTCTACCTACAGCACATGGACCACAGCAGTTCAAGAAGGCAGTTTACCATCATCTCCTCGAGGGCAATTAGGTGTGGGAAACAAGTACTAGCCTAGTCAGCAGGACCCATGTCCAATGGTTGAATAAAAGAATGCCATATAGAATTGGGACAGAGTAACAAGTAGTGTTTCCATCTAATCATTTTCATCAGAACTAGAAAATATTAGAAATGAACATCTAAGGCATCCTAATATTGAATGGAAATGAAATTTGGAGTTACTTTCTACATTATATTTCCCTGTGGAACACACCGGGCAGTGAAAAAAGGCAAAAAGAAAATTATTTAAGTGGTAGCTCTGTAGAAATTCACAGAGGATTTCTCTCTGCGAATACCTGTGAGTTATATTGTTCAATTCCTCACTGCTCATATCATTATGTATGCACCACACCTCTGTGGTGTTGTGCTATCATGCCTTCACCAGCAGCAGAAATACATGCCCCTGCTGGTACATTCCAAGATTTCTACCACCAGCATCATATTTAAAGTCCATTAGTGCACCAAGTCAATCATTGTCAGGCACGAATAACCCTTCATAGTACACATAGTTTGAGGGAAATGGTAAAGAACAGTGTCTAAGGTGACATAGTTAACACCTAATTAGAAATGGAATATAAAATTCGTAAATGTATTGCTACTTCCATCACCATCGGTCTGATCGACTGTCATCATACCTCCACCTACAAGAATGAAGTACAAAGGCTAACCAACCTCAGCATCATACCATGTTAAAACCCAACTTAGGGAGTACTACTTTTTTCACTAACACAGTACAGCAAAACATTTTGTAATTGTTTAATGCAGGCACATCACATGTTGAAAAACCTTTGAACGAGTGAAATCATTCAATTTTACTGAACAAAAGGAAAAATGTGAAGAAACAACAAAAAAGGCTGAATTTGCTTCAGGGGCAAAAAAGGGGTTCCTTGCCTTTGAACAACAATACATTCACAGTGAATGATTGATCACTTCATCCAACTTGCACCTATCGGAACTGGGTGTCAGTAAAGTCCTGTTTGGCTTATTGAGCCAACTCTGTATCAATCTGTCATGCTGAAGATGATGTTCACCCTGCTCACTGTCCTCATCTTCCTCCTCAGAATGCTGCTGCCTCTCTCCTATCTCTTCAGTATGCATCACAGTCTTTACTTGGCTGCTGCATTACTGCAGAGCATGAGATGTTAAAATTGTGCAGTACACTATGTCTGGACTTCTTTTTCTTTATTCATTCACGAGAGGTGGGTGTCTGACTAAGCCAGCACTATTGACTAATTACCCAGAGGGCAGTTAAGAGTCAACCACATCACTGAGAGTCTGGAGTAACGTAAGCCAGACGAGGTAAGGATGACAGATTTCCTTCCCTAAAAGACATTAGTGAAACCAGATAGGTTTTTATGAAAATCGATAATAGCTTCATGGTCATCATTAGGCACTTAATTCCAGGTCGTTGCCTCCCCTAATCTGTACTGTGAGGACACCTTCCCAGACTATTCCACCTCAGAATCTTCTCTTCAGGAGGCTAGTTATCTGCTCTGGCTCTGGTGGAAGAATGGATTGCTTGTATGATTGCTTAAGGGAGACATTGTTGCAGAGAGTAGCAGGTCAGTGGCCAGGAGTTCTGCAATGAGAAACTCATCTATTGATTCACCAGTGCCTGCCCACCATCGACAAAGTGCATATCAGACCTGTGATGGAATGAATACACTCCACTTGCCTGAATGAATGCAGCTGGAAAACCACTGAAGAAACTCCAGGACAGAGCAGCCACTTGATTGACACCCCATTGACCAGCTCTAATAGCCATTCTTTCTACCACTGACAGAGAGTGACAGCATTGCGTATTATCTACATGATACTCTGCGTCAACACACCGACATTCCAAATTGGATCTGTATCAGTGTTCCTTCATTTGAGTTGGGTCAAAATCCTAGACAACGACAAACACAGAAAATAAAAATCTAGACCTGCAGAAAAAAATCGACAAATTTACACAAAGTAACAACACAGAAGCACGAATAAAAAACTTATCTGACACTGAAAAAGCCGTCTTAGTAAGAGGGTTAAATTACAACTGCCAGGATGCGGACAAGAAAGATTTCTTAGCAGCTTTCGAAACAACACTAAAAGACAACCAACTCTCAGAAGAAATCCAACAATCCATCAGACAAGTAGTCGCACCAACATTAAGCAGAAAAAGGAAGGAAACATACTCAATACACAAGAAAGGAAAGCACTGGAAAAACTTAAAAAGAAAGATAAAAACATTGTTATCCTACCTGCAGACAAAGGACGTTTACAGTCATTCTAAATCGAAGAGACTACATTGAAAATACAAACTCACTACTTACAGATACCAACACTTACCAACAAGTGGCGATAGACCTGACCCCACACCTAGAGACCCGAATCACAGCCCTACTCAAAAAACGTCAGAAATCTGGACAAGTAAATAAGACCGACTTCCAAAAAATGAAACCAGACTGATCCAACACACCATGCTTCTACGGATTACCCAAAATTCACAAACCAGGAGCCCCCTCAGACCCATAGTCTCGCTACCTGGAACACCAACTTACAGATTGGACAAGGAGCTACACCAAAGACTAAAAGACTTAGTAGAAGGTTCACGCCACTCCATCCATTCCACCCAAGAATTTCTGAGGACCATCAAAGACACTAAGATAGAAGAGGATGAAATAATGATCTCCTTTGATGTAACAGCCCTGTTTATTTCAATCAAAATTAACCTGGCCAAGGAAATACACCTGACTACACTATTAGAAGACCCAAGGACACATACACCAAACACCACTAACTTCATCAACAAGGAGAATATCATCAAGATAGTGGACCTATGCCTTACCACCCACTTCACCTTCAACAACAAAACTTACAGACAAACTAATGGAACACCCATAGGATCTCCGATGTCAGCGTTCTTAGCAGAGGCAGTAATGCAGAGTCTTGAGCAAACAGCTCTGTCAATCATCCAACCCAAACTCTGGGTCTGCTACATGGATGACACCTTTGTCATCACTAAATGAAACAAATTAGAGGAAACATTCAAGACCATCAATAATACCCTTACTGGCATAAAATTCACTAAAGAGGAGGAAAATATCAATAAACTGCCATTCCTAGATGTCATAGTAGAGCGAAAAGCCAATGGGGAATTTCAAACCAGTATCTACAGAAAAACAACACATACTGACCAAATATTGAACAACAGAAGCAATCATCCCAAAACCCACAAACGAAGCTGCATCAGAACATTATTTCAATGAGCCAACATACACTGCAGCACAGAGGAACTACGCAGAGCAGAGGAAAATCACTTATATTGTGTATTCAAATAAAATAGATACCCAGTGAACACAGTCCGCCGATTTCTCAGGAACAAACCCAAACAAACAGACAAAACACATCCAGAAACCCTAACCACTCTCCCTTACATCAAAGACATCTTGGAAATGACTGCCAGACTACTCAGACCCCTTGACATCATGGTAGCCCACAAACTCACCAACACACTAAAACAGCAGCTATTGAACTTGTAAGACCCTATACAGACAATGAGCAAAACTAACATCATTTACAAAATACTGTGCAAGGACTGTAACAAACACAACATTGGACAAACAGGCAGAAAACTAGCCACCAGGATACATGAACACCAATTAGCCACAAAATGACATAACCCTCTCTCACTAGTATCCTCACATATGGACGAGGAAGGACACCACTTCGACTGGGCCAATCCATCCATCCTAGAACAAGCCAAACAAAGACACGTACAAGAATTCCTAGAAGATGGTAGTCCAACCGGAACTCTATCAACAAACACATCGAGTTAAACCCCATCTACCACCCCCTGAGAAAAGGAACAGGAAGTAACATCACCATAGGAAATGCCATCGCCAACCCAAAGAAACCCAAACATATAAATAGAAGGCAGAAATTTTCAGCATTGCTTCGCATGAGGTCCACTGGAGATGTTACCTAGTAAGGTAACGAAACGTCTGGAAATGAACCTTTCAGCTCAGTGGGCAAACCTACATCCAAAAGATGTTATCTATCTCAGATTTAAAATGCAGCATCATATGTCATTTATGGAAGCGGGTTCCCAATCTCTACCACTCTCTAATGCATGTGTGCTTTCAAACATCTCTCTTGATGGTCTGGCCTCAAATGTGGACTTTGCCCCCTAGTTCTAGAATCTCCAACCAGTGGAAATAGTTTTTTCTTTATCTTAGAATTAGAATATCCTTTATTGTCACGTGTACTCCATTGTAGAAGTGCAGTGAAAAGCTTTTTCAATGTCTCTGCCTTAACGTACAAATATCGAGGTACAAATCTTGGATACAGAAGAGGAATTAAAAAGTAGTTGCATTACTTTACAGAGTTTAAGAAATAAGTTAGAAAGGGTTGACTTTACAGCCAGGTAAAAAAAAATTCAAACAAACATTACATTGTAGCACATGGTCTGACCATCCCTGCCAGACTTCAGTCCAACAGCCGTCCCCACTCCAATCCAAGTCTCCAGTTTGCTCAATACTGGCACTCAGCTGCTCCAAAGTAAGTTCCAGGACTGCCTCCCCTGTGCCGGTCTCTGCCCGCGCCTGCTGCTGCTCCAGGATTTACCTCCAGGCTAGGAGAGAGAAAAGAAATAGATAAACAAAAAAGAACAGGCAGACCAGAAGAGCTCCGGCAGGAATGTCTTACTCTGCCGTCATTTTATCTTGTCTTTTCCTGTTGTTTTCCAAATCACCCAGTACCCTTTTATATTCTAGAGAGAACATACCCAATTTTTATAATCTCTCCTCATAACTTAACCTCTGAAGCCCAGATATCATTCTTGTAAATCTATATTGTACTCCCAATATATCCAGCCTAAGGTGTGGTACCCAGATCTGCTCTCAATACTCCTAATGGGGTCTAACCATATCACTGCAGCATAACTTCTCCGTCCTTATACTCCAGTCTTCTAGATAGAAAAGCTAGCATTCCATTAGCTTTCTTGATTATTATCTGTACCTGTTTGTGACACTTTAAAGATTTACACCTGAACCCCAAATTTCTTTGGACATTCGCTGCATGTAACTTCATACTATAAAGAATTCTGATCTTTCCTTTTTTCAGTCCAAAATGGATAACTTGATTGTAACTTTGCAACTGGAATACCTCTGAGATACTGCATATGTTTTTGCTGCCCATCTTCACACCTTAGGATGACAAATCAACAGTGTGCAGAATTTGTTATTTAAAGTATGTTCCCACAGGCAATCATGAAAGACATGCATTCCAAATAACAGTTTCAGTGATTTATATCACATCCTCCCTGAGGTACATGCAGATGAGACTAGACAGATTCCTATCACTTGTTCACAGGATAGATCCAGTGATATATTTCAGATATGACCATGGATGTAAGTATATGCATCTTATTTATATATGTAACACAGAATAAATCTGTAAAACTATTGGACAGATGGAAGACTGAGACTTATCACCTCCTCCTTAGTCCTCAATTATACCCCCTCCAAACCTATCCTGGTGGTTAAACATACCTACTGTCTCCTAGACTTCTAAGCTAACCATATGAGGACTTAAACAAGACACCATTTTTCTAGGTGTGACCGTGCGATTGTGCTGTACAGCCAAATTTGAGTATTCTTAATTTTAGATTACATTTTCTATCAGTCTCACCTGAAAGCCCCACTTGTATTCAGTAAGGCCTAGTCACATTCCCATGATGCATCCACAATGACCTCCAGTTTCTTTTTGGGGCCTCATTAGCTTTAGTGGTTACTTCTGAATGGTTCCATCACAGCACTAATTCAATTCATTAACAGTCATGGACACTGAAAATCCCAACACAAAGTCCTGCAAAGGTCCAATCATGAGCTGTCCCCATAGACATCCAATACCTTCGACACTACGGGCAATTTAGCATGGCCAATTCACCTGACCTGCACATCTTTGGACTGTGGGAGGAAACCGGAGCACCCAGAGGAAACCCACGCAGACACAGGGAGAATGTGCAAACTCCACACAGTCAGTCGCCTGAGGCAGGAATTGAACCCAGGTCTCTGCCGCTGTGAGGCAGCAGTGCTTTTACCGTTTTCAGCTTCCAGACATCTATGTCCTCTTCACAACTTATTTTCCAATCTATCTATGTATCCTCAGATTTAGCAACTATATGTTTGGTCTCTTTGTCCCTAACATTGATCCTACTGGTGACCACTCATAGCATCCTACCAACCCCAAAATGGCTCATTTGTGCACACGCTGTACTGCTTATTAACTAACCAGTCCTCTCTCCATGCTAATATGCTACCCACTACATCGTGAGCTCTTATTTTCCGTAGTAGCTTTTGATGTAACATTTTTCCAAATGCTTTCTCAAAGTCTAAGTGCAGTGCATCTACTGGTTCCCCTATATTTATACTTAGAGAAAGTGAGGACTGCATATGCCGGAGATCAGAGTCAAAAAGTGTGGTGCTAGAAAAGCACAGCCGGTCAGGCAGCAGCCAAGATGCAGGAGAGTTGACGTTTCGAGTATAAGCTCATCATCAAGAATGTGGGGGGTGGCAAGGGGGCTAACAGATAAATGGGATGGGGTGAGCTGGGAGAAGGTAGCTGGGGGATGCGAGAGGTAGGTGAAGATAGGGGGTGATGGTGATAAGTCGGAGTGCATAGGTGGGAAGGAAGATGGACAGGTAGGAGAGTTCAGAAGGGTGGTGCTGAGTTGGAGGGCTGGATCTGGGATAAGGTCAGGTGGGGTAGTTCAGGAAATCGACATTGATTGGAAGGTCACAAGGCAGAAGATGAGGTGATCTTCCTCCAGGCACAGGTGGCTAGAATTTGGTGGTGGAGGAGACCCAGGACCTGCATGTCCTTGGCGGAGTGGGAGGAGGAGTTGAAGTGTTCGGCCACAGGGCGGTGGGTTGTTCAGTGCCCCAGAGATGTTCTCTGAAATGTTCCACAAGAGGCAGAGGAGACCACATCGAGAGCAATGGACACAGTAGATGAGGTGCAGGAAAATCTCTGTTGAATGTGGAAGAATCCTTTGGGGCCTTGGATGGAGGTGAGGGGAGAGGTGTGGGTGCAGGTTTTACACCTCTTGTGGTAGCAAAGGAAGGTGCCGGGAATGGAAGGTAGGTTGGTGGGAGGCATGGACCTAACAAGGAAGTTGCGGAGGGAACAGTCTCTGCAGAATGCAGATAGAGGTGAGGAGGGAAATTTATCTCTGGTGATGGGGTCTGTTTGAAGAAAGCGGAAATAGCAGAGGATGATGTGTTGTAGCCAGAGGTTGGTGGGGTGGAAGGTGAGGACAAGGGGGGGTTCTGTCCTTGTTGCAATTGGAGAGGTGGGTTCAAGGGCGGACGTGCAGGAAGTGGAGGAGGTGCACTGGAGGGCATTGTTGACCATGTGGGAAAGGAAATTGCGGTCCTTGAAGCAGGAGGCCATCTGGAATGTTCTGTGGTAGAATTGGTCTTCCTGGGAGCAAATGCGGCACAGCGGAGGAATTAGGAGAAAGGGATAGCATTTTTACCGGAGGCAGGGTAGGAGGAGGTGCAGTCCAGGTAGCTGTGGGAGTTGGTGGGTTTGAAGTGGATGTCCGTGTTGAGTTGGACACCGGAAATGGACATGGAGTGGTCCAAGACGGGGAGGGAGGTGTCCGAGATGGTCCAGGTGAACTTGAGGTCAGCGTGGAACGTGTTGGTGAAGTTGATGAACTGTTCAACCTTCTTGTGAGAGCACGAGGTAGCGCTGATACAGTCATCGATGTAGTGAAGGAGAAGGTGGGGAATGGTGCTGGTGTAGCTGCGGAAAGTGAACTGTTCTATGTACCTGACGAAGAGGCAGGTATAGCTGGAGCTCATGTGGATGCCCATGGCTCCCCTTTGGTCTGGAAAAAGTGGGAGGATTCGAAGGAGAAACTGTTGAGGGTGAGGACCAGTTCAGCCAATTGGATGAGTGTGTCAGTAGAAGGATACTTGTTGGGCATTCTTACCCAAATCTCTCAAACTTGACTGCCCCAGTCGACCCATCATCTCTGCTTGCTCCTGTCCGGCTGAACTTATCTCCACTTACCTTGACACCGTCCTGCCCCCTTGGTCCAGGATCTCCCCACATATATTCGAGACACTAGCTACACCCTCCACCATCTCCGTGACTTTCAGTTCCTCGGCCCCAGTGTCTCATCTTCACCATGGACTTCTAGTCACTGTACACATCCATCTGCCATAATGAAGACCTCCAAGGCTTCCGTTCCCTCCTCTCCTGCCGAACCAACCAGTACCCTTCCACCAACACACTCATCCGATTGGCTTAACTGGTCCTCATCCTCAACAATTCCAACCCCGTTATCACCCCCACATTACTGATGAAGAGCTTCTGCTCGAAACGTTGACTCTCCTGTTCCTTGGATGCTGCATGACAGGCTGTGCTTTTCCAGCACCACACGTTTTGACCCTATATTTACACTGTTTGGTACTTACCTCAGAGAACTCCAATACGCTGGTCAAACATAATTTCCCTTTCACCAAACCATTTTAAATTTTGTCAGTATTCACACAGGAAAAAGACAAAGACAATGTTGTTGAGGAGAACATTGTGATGCAGGCTATGAGACTAGATGGGATTCAGGTTCATAAGGAAGAGGTGTTAGCAATTCTGGAAAGTGTGAAAATAGATAAGTCCCCTGTCGGATAGGATTTATCCAAGGATTCCCGAGGAAGCTAGGGAGGAGATTGTAGAGCCTTTGGATTTGACCTTAATGTCATCATTGTCTACAGGAATAGTGCCAGAAGACTGGAGGAGAGAAATTGTTGACCCTTGTTCAAGGAGGGGAGTAGAGTCAACCCTGAAATTATAGACCAGTGAGACTTGCTTCGGTTGTGGGTTAAGTGTTGGAAAAAATTGTAAAAGATAGGATTTTATAGTCATCTAGAAAAGAATAATTTGATTAGGGATAGTCAACACGGTTTTGTGAAGCATAGGTCATACCCCACAAACCTTAATATGTTTTTTGAGAAGGTGACCAAACAGGTGGATGAAGGTAAAGCAGTTAAAGTGGTATACATTGATTTCAGTAAAGCCTTTGATAAGGTTCCCCATGGTAGGCTATTGCACAAAATATGGAGGCATGGGATTGAGGGTGATTTAGTGGTTTGGATCAGAAATTGGCTAGTTGTAAGAAGACAGAGGGTGGTGGTTGATGGGAAATGTTCATTCTGGAGTTCAGTTACTACTGGTGTACTGCAAGAATCTGTTTTGGGGCCACTGCTGTTTGTCATTTTTATAAATGACCTGAATGAAGGCATAGAGGGATGGATTAGTAAATTTACAAATGACACTAAGGTTGATGGAGTTGTAGACAGTGTGGAAGGATGTTGCAGGTTACAGAGGGTCATAGATAATTTGCAGAGCTGGGCTGAGAGATGGCAAATAGAGTTTAATGTGGAAAAGTATGAGATGATTCACTTTGGAAGGAGTAACAAGAAATCAGGATACTGGCTCATGGTAAGATTCTTGGTAAGGTGGATGAGCAGAGAGATCTCGGTGTCCATGTGCATAAATTCCAGAAAGTTGCACCCAGGTTGAAAGGGTTGTTAAGAAGGTGTATGGTGTGTTGGTTTTTATTGGTAGAGGGATTGTATTTTGGAGCCATGAGGTCATGTTGCACCTTGTCAAAGGCATTCTTGAAGTCCAGATAGATAACATCTATTGGCTGTCCTTGGTCTAACCTGCTTGTTAGTTCCTCAAAGAATTCTAGCAGATTTGTCAGGCATGACCTCCCCTTGATGAAGCCATGCTGACTTTGCCTATTTTGCCTGCAAGTATTCAGAAATCTC
Source organism: Chiloscyllium punctatum (assembly GCF_047496795.1). Lineage (NCBI taxonomy): Eukaryota > Metazoa > Chordata > Chondrichthyes > Orectolobiformes > Hemiscylliidae > Chiloscyllium > Chiloscyllium punctatum. Next base: position 120,906,727 of record NC_092741.1, on the reverse strand, counting down.
TTCCTTCACAATGGATTCCTGGATCTTACCCACAACTGAGGTTAGGCTAATTCGTCTGTAATTTTTCATCTTTTGCCTTACTCCCTACTCTCCAAACAGGGGTGTCACGTTAGCGATTTTCTAGTTCTCTGGGACCCTCCATGATTCTAGTGATTCCTAAAAGATCATCACTAATGCTCCTACTATTTCTTCAGCTATCTCCCTTAGAACACAGGGTGTAGGCCATAAAGTCCAGGTGATTTATCCATCTTCAGGCCATTCAGTTTTCTAGCATCTTTTCCTTAGTGATGACCATCATACTCAGCTCTGCCTCCTGCATTTTTGGGAAATTACTGAAGTATTCCACCGTGAAGACTGATGGGATGTAATTATTCAGTTCCTCAGCCATTTCCTTGTTCCCCACTACTATCTCTCTCATGTCAGTTTTCAGTGGTCCAATGTCCATTTTTTCCTCTCTTTTGCCCTTTATATATCAAAAGAAACTTTTACAGTGTTCTTTTATATTACTGGCTAGCTTACCCTCATATTTAATCATCTCCCTCCTTATTTCTGTTTTTGTTGCCCTCTGTGTGTCTTTGTAAGCTTCCCAATCCTCTGGTTTCCCACTGCCCTTCGCCACATTATGTGCTCTGTTTTGCTTTTATGCTATCCCTGACTTCTCTAGTCAGCCATTGTTGCCTCATCCTCCCTGTACCATGCTTCTTTTTCCTTGGGGAATCTCTGTTGTGTCTACTGAATTACTCCCAGAAACCCCTGCCATTGCTACTCCACTGTCTTTCCTGGTAAATTCAATCATATCATGATCACAGCCTCATTAAGAGTGCTTCACCTAAAGCTCCCTTATCAAGTCTGCCTCATTGCACAACACTAAATCCAGTATTGCCTCTTACCTAATGGGCTGCACCACATGTTGCTCCAAAAAACCATCTCATAGACATTCCACAAATTCCATTTCTTGCAATCCTGATTTTCCCAGTCTCCCTGCATATTGAAATCCCCATAATCACTGTAACTTTGCCTTTCCTACACATCTTTTCTATCTCCTGGTGTATCTTGCACCCTAGCTCCTGACGACTGTTTAGAGGCCTGTACATTTATCCAACTATGGTTTTTTTTACCTTGGTGGATCCTCAATTCTACCCACACAAATTCTATACCATCTGACCCTATTTTGTTTCTTACTATTGATTTAATTTCATTTTTTACGTCTAAGGCAACCCCACCCCCTCTGCCTGCCTTTTCGATAGGATGTATATCCTTGAATATTCAGTTGCCAATCCTGATCCCTTTGCAGCCACATCTCTGTAGTGCCCACCACGTCATACATGCCAACCTGGCTTCTTTGTCTGAGATAGTGCGGAGCTTCCTGAGTGTTGTTGGAGCTGCACTCATCCAGGCAAATAGAGAGTTTTCAATCGCAATTCTGTCTTATGGCATGTAGCTGATTGACAGATGTTGGACAGAAGGAAAGTAAGTTACTTGTTGCAGAAACCCCAGCCTCTGAACCATTCTTGTAGTCTCAGCATTTGTATTCATATAGCTGGTATAGTTAATTTCTGATCATTGATAACTCCCAGAATGTTGATACTGGCCTTTCGGCAATGGTAATGCCATTGAATGTCAAGGGGTAGTGGTTAGACTCTTGCTTGTTGAAGATGGCTATCGCTTGTGTAGCGTGCATGTTTCTTATCACTTGTCAGCCCAAGCCTGAATATTGTGCAGGTCTTCTTGCATATACTCACATACTGCTTCAGTATTTGAGGAGTTGTGGAAGTTGCTGAATATTGTGCAACCATCAACGATCATCCCCACGTCTGATCTTATGGTTTAGGTAAGGTCATTGATGAAGAGGTTTAAGCTTAGAACACTACCCTGAGAAACTCCTTGGACTGAGATGAAAACCATAACTATCTTGCTTTGTCTCCAATCATTGAAGAATTTTTCCTCGATTCTCATTGACGCTTTGATGCCATACTCTAAAATATTGCTTTGATTTCAAAGGCAGTTGTTCTCACCTCATCTCTGGAATTCAGCTTTTTTCTCCATGTTTGGACCAAGGCTGCATTGAGGTCAGGAGCTGAATAGAACCCAAACTGAGTGTTAATGAGCAGGATATTCCTTTCCAAGTGTTGCTTAATGATTAGTAACCCCTTTCATCATTTTGTCGATGATCAAGAGTAGACTGAAGGCGTGGTAACTGGATTTATCCTCCTCCTTGTAGACGGACACACCTGGGCAATTTTCCACACTATCAAGTATTGTCTTAGTGTTGTAACTACTACCTTTGGCTAACGGCATAGCTCATTCCGAGCAGAAATCTTCAGTACTGTTGCTGGAATGTTGTCTGGGCCCAAAGCCTTTGTACTTCTCATTGGCTTCAACCATTTAATATCATGAATCTAATAGCTTCATGACCATTATCAACTGGGGACCTTGAAAGGAGACTAAGATGGCTCATCCACACAGCATTTCTATCTGAACATAGATGGAAATGTTTTAGTCATGACCTTTGCACTGATATGTTGGCTTCCCCCATCATTGAAGCTGGGGCAGTTTGTGGAGCTTCTCTGTCCAGTTAGGTTGCATTAAGATATTCCTTGTTATAAAAGACTCCCTTTGACAGATGTTAGACAAATTGGTCTATAATTCTACTGCTGTTTGCCTCCCTCCTTTATTAGAACAGAGGGGTCACATTTGCCATTTTCTAGTTTGATGGGACCTTTCCAGAATCCATGTATTACTGTAAAATTGAAGCCAACGTATCTGTTATCTTAGCAGTTGCTTCTTTGAACGCGGTAGAATGAAAGCTGTCAGAAAGAGAGGAACTGTGAGATTTTAGATCTAATAGTTTGCTCAGCCCCCTTTCTCTGGAGATTTCTCAATCCTTTTCACATTCTGATTTACAACTATTTCAAGGCTGCCATTTCTTTCCTCAATGGGGAAAATGGATGCTAAATATTTGTTTATCTTCCCTTTTTTCATGATTGAATTCTAACTTGAAACACTTCTTTTTTTTAAGTATTTGTAGAAACTCTTCCTATGTGTTATGTTTTTAGCCAGCTTTATCTCAAACTTTAATTTCTCCCTTCTTTCTAATCTTTTAGTCATTCTTTGCATTACTTTATATTTTATCCAATCTTCTGACCTGCAACTCAACTTTGCAGAGTTATGTGCTTTTTCTTTTGGCTTGATATAATGTTTAGCTTCCTTCATTAACCATAGATGGTGCATCCTGTTTTAGGATCTTTAATGTTCGTTGGGATGTATTTTTTCTCAATATTCTGAAATAACTGCTTAAATGCCTCTCACTTTGCTTCTGTGTCTCTTTACCCCATTTCCTGATTCGCTTCAGTCAGCCCTGTTCTCAAGCCCTCATAATTGCCATTAAGTAGGTCTAAAATGTTATTCTTTGAGGGATCTTGTGGCTCAGTGGTAAAGTCCGTAACTATGGGCCGGGAGGCCCAAGTTCAAGTTTCACTGCCCAAAAGCTGTGTAACATTTCTGAACAGAATAAATAGAAAACATAAAAGACAATTTTTAGATCCTCTTTTTTTTGTTCCCTCAAAGAGAATACAAAATACTGTCAAATTATGATTACTACTACATGGAGATGCCTTTATTATGAGATAATTCATTAAACCTATCTCAATGCACATTACAAGGTCTAGTATAGCCTGCTGTCTGCCTGGCTTCGGAACACACTGCGCTAACCAACAGTCCTGCAAACACTTAACGAGCTCATCATCCAGGCTACCCTTGCCATGTAATTAATCAAATCAGCAGGATTGTAGTCATATGTTTCTAACAAACCCCTATTATTTCTTCCCGTTTATCATGTCCTAAAATGATAATAGCACCTCTAACAGTGCAGAGGTCCTTCAGTTTTACACTGGAATGTCAGCCTATATTTTTGTGCTCAAGCCCTGGTGAACCCACATCTATTTTGATTCTGAGGCATGGTACTACCAATTGAACCGCAACTTTAGTTTTGCATACTTCATAATGGATTTCTGAATCTTCCGTAAAACTATCAGCTCATGAACAAGCGTATAATTCCCAAAGACTGATTTTCTTCCCCTTGATCATTGAGATCACTTCAGATTTCCTCCAGTCTATCTAAAGCAGCATTTCACAGATTTATGTAGTGCTTTTCAAAATTTTGGATTCTAAAACAATTTATATCCAATGTAGTATTTGCCAAGTATATTCATTGTTGTAATGTCAGGAATGCAGCAGCCAATGTGTACACAGCATAAACAGCAGTGAGATAATGAACTGATAGCAATTAAGGTTTTGGTTGAAGAATAACTTTCACCCAGGACAGCCTAAATTGTGTATTTTTTTCTCCAGCTGGGTCTTGAAACCAAAGCTTCCAATTCAGAGGGAATAGTGTTACTGTTACGCCACAGCTGATACCTAGTTATCATAGCTATTGAGTATACAAGTCAATAGTTCACAATATATATCAGTTATTTCCGACGGCACTCAGGAGCAGCTGCTTGGATAGGCTTCAATAGTTCGGTTCCAGCCGAGAACAATTCTGCGTTTTGTTTCGTAGAACTATTTTGAGCACCATCTCTAAACTGCACCTTAACAATATCTTCTATAGCAAGAACTGAAACACACAAGGGACATCATTATAAAAGGGGTGACCAAAAAAAGCTGCTGAATCATTAACCATACTGTGCCTGCATTTTGAGATGTGAAGTAAACATTTGGGAATTATCATAGTTGTTATATTCAGTGGACACAACTTAATAGCTTGATCATGTAGCTTGTACCATTTACATTCAAGTTAATGACTGTGTCTATTCAACCTCTAACAACCTCGAAATGCAATTATATGTAAAGGGCAACAACCTTGCCTTCTCTTCACATCCTCACCTAAATATTAAGCTGTTTTAATTTCTCATTACTCATTTCGTATTTTCTACAATAAATACGCAATTTGAAGTAGATGATCAGGTTTGAACATATTGCAAAAAATTCAGCATATTTCTGTGAAAAGTCCAAAAAAACTGCAATAAAAATTCCAATGGAAATTTTTTTTTTCATTTTTCATTCTTTTGTATAGATCATTTTTATTTTTAAATAAAGAAAATTGTTTAATTTTAAATGTTTTCCAGAAAGTGAAGCTCATGATATAATTTATAGAAACAGATTGCTCAGCACAATAGGGAGCCATTACTGCTTTCTTGCCTGCACTGATTTTAAGCTCCAAATGATATCTGAATTCACACAGCTTCTTTTCCTGAATTCATTTTATATCTTGGTTATTCAAATGCAATGACTAGGTAAGCATCAGATATCACTTGTATTTTCATTCTGTTATCCAGGTGCAGTGCTGCATAATTGTTCTCTCTTAAGTAGTCCTTGTCTTGAGATTATACCCTCTTGTCAATCATGTTTCCTTTTCACGCTTCACCCTCCTCTGTCCCTCGTACAATTTTTTTGCCAGTTGCCAGCATTGTAATCTCCAGACTGCAGGTACTGTCATCAGACCAACTCTGTGAATTCCTCCATCATCATTCATTGAATTGAAGTTAGGAGAAAGTGAGGACTGAAGATGTTAGAGATCAGAGTTGAGAGTGTAGTGCTGGAAAAGCACAGCAGGTCAGGCAGCATCCGAGGAGCAGGAGAATCAACATTTCAGGCATAAGCCCTTCATCAGGAAAGCCCTGTTGCGTGTCCTGCTGTGCTTTTCCAGCACCACACTCTGAACATTAGATTGAAGTTGACTTTTTTTTAACATTACTTAATCTATGTATTTTGATACTATTCGTACTATCTATATTGAAGGTATTCTATCTTATTCTTTTCAGTTTCTAATGCATCTTAAAAATAGCAATACACTGAGTAACGTTTCAAGGATCATTCATTTTACCAATAGACAGCAGATTTATTCCTCACATTCTTCCACAATTTAACTGTTGGATGTTGATAAAGAAATTGTTTTGTTATTTCTTATTGATGGATGTCAATGAATTTCAATGCTTATTGAGAAAGAAGGTTGTATTTTCAAGTCCCACTCCAGACTTGAGCACAACATTCAAGACTGATGCTCCTCTGTGTTACTAATAGTGGGGATAGAAAGTACTATCGTCAAATTTGCAGGTGGCATTAAAATCGGTAGGAAAGTAATTTGCATTGAAGAAATACTAAACTTACAAGTTGATGCAGATAGCTTAGGTGAATGGGCCAAAATTTGACAGATGAAGTTTGATGTTGATATCTTGGTTGGAGGATTAGAATTAGTGTCTAAATGGACAGAAATTTCAGAGTGCTTCAGACCAGAGGGATCTGGGTGTCCTCATATATGAATTGCAGAAAATGAGAATGGAGGTAGAGCAAGTAATAAGGGAGGCAAATGGAAGTTTGGCATTTATTGCTAAAGGAATAGAATACAACTGGAGAAGGTGTTAGTGCAAAGGCACCTGGAGTATTGCATACAATTTTGGTCCCCTTACTTGAGAACGGATGTAGTTGTATTGGAAGCCGTCCAGGGAAGATTCACTAGATTGATTCCAGAGATGAGAAGTTTATCTTATGAAGAAAGATTGAGCAGTCAGGCCTATACTTTGTGGAGTTTAGAAGAATGGGAGGAGACCTAAGTTGTACTGATTGACAGAGTGGACGTAGAAAGGATGTTTCCTTATTTGGGGCAATCTAGAACAAGAGGTCATAGTTTTAAGATAATGTGTGGGGAAGTGATGGCCTAGTGGTATTATCGCTAGACTGTTAATCCAGAGACCCAGATGATGTTCTGATGTTCAAAGCCTGCCATGGCAGATGGTGGAATTTGAATTCAATTTTTAAAAAGTCTGGAATTTAAAAGTTTAATAATGACCATGAATCCTTTGCTGATTCACTAATGTCCTTTAGGGAAGGGAATTGCCATCCTTACTGATCTGGTCGACATGTTATTACAGACACACAGCAATGTGGTTGACTCTTAACTACCCTCTGGGCAATTAGGGATGGGCAATAAATGCTGCCTCATGCTGTGAATGAACAAATAAAAGGAAGATCAGGGGTAGCAGATTGAAAAGAGAGATGAGGAGAAATTACTTCTCTCAAAGGGTCATGAATCTGTGGAATTCACTATCTAGAGTGTGGTGGATGATGATGGTGCATTGAGGAAGTAAAGGCAAGGAGAAGGTAGACAGGTTTTTAATCAGTAATGGATAGAAGGGTGATGAAGAACAGGCAAGAAAGTAAAGTTGAGTCCAAGATGAGATTAGTTAGTGATTTTTGAGAAGATTTATAGCTCAGATTGATGATAAATCTGTAAGTTAGCTAGCTGAGCTTGAAGGTTTGTTTTCAGACATTTCGTCACCATACTGGGTAACATAATCAGTGAGAGTCTTTGGTGAGTGCTTTCGGTATGTCCCACCTTTCTATTTATAGGTCTTGGTTTCTTAAGGAGGGTGATGTCATTTCCAGTTTTTTTTCAAGGGTAGGTAGATGGGATCTAAGTTGATGTGTTTATTGATGGGAGGTCTACTTAGAATGCCATGTCTCTAAGAATTCTCATGCGTGTCTTTGTTTCGCCTGTCCTCGAATGTGTATATTGTCCCAGTCAAAGCAGTGTCCTTCTTTGTCTATGTGTATGGAAACTAGTGAGAGTGGGTCGTGTCTTTTGGTGGCCAGTTGGTGTTCATGTACCCTGGTAGCAAGTTTCCTGCTAGTTTGTCCCATGTAGTTTTTTTTTAACAGTTCTTGTATGGTATCTAGTAAGTGACGTTAGTTTTGCTGGTAATATCTATTGGATCCTTTAGGTTCATTAGTCACTACTTAAGTGTGTTGGTAGGTTTGTGGGCTACCATGCCAAGGGGTCTGAGTAGTCTGGAAGTCATTTCTGATGTGTCTTTGATGTAAGGTAATGTAGCTACAGTTTTTGGTGGCTTTATGTCTGCCGGTTTGGGTTTGTTTCTGAAGAATCGGTGGACTGTGTTTATTGGGTACCCGTCTTCCTTGAAAATGTTGTATAGATATTTTTCTTCTGCTTTTTGTAGTTCTTGGGTGCTGTAGTGTAATGTAGCTCATTGAAATAATGTCTTACTGCAGCTTCGTTTGTGGGTGTTGGGGTGATTGCTTCTGAAGTTAAGTATTTAGTCTGTGTGTGTTGTTTTTCTGTGGAAGCTGGTTTGAAACTTTCCGTTAACTGTACATTCAACGGTCTTGCCTAGGAATGGGAATCCGTTGTCGTTCTCCTCTTTTGTGAATTTTATGCCTGTCAGGATATAGTTGATGGTATTATATGTTTCCTCTAACTTGTTCCATATTGATTATATCAATTGGCGGAGCAGGCTTAAGGAGTTGAATTTCCTACTCCTGCTCCTAGTTCTGAATCTTCATGTTCTAAGAAGTGCTGCAATGCCAAAGGAGCCATCTTTCAGATGTTACATTAAGCCAGAATTACAGGTGGGGATATATCCCATTGCACTGTTTTGAAGAACAAGATAGTTTTTCTAGTGTCTGAGCCAATATTTATCCCTCAGTCAACATCATAAAACAGATTATCTGGTCATTGTCACAGTGCCGATTATGGTAATTAACTGTTTGCAACAAATTAATGGCTATGATTCCCTTATTGCAGCCATAACTATATTGGCCCAGTTCATAGAAATGGGGTCCATGTTTGAGAGGCTGGTAGGGAATTTAGTGGGATGAAGAGGGAAGAAAGATCTTTGGGAGAAGGTTTCTGATGGGCACAGTGGACTTAAATATGTCCAGCATGAAACCATGCAATTATAGCTGCAGGGCTATTTATGAGGTGGGAGTTGCTCCTTCTCATTAACTAATGCAGGAGTCAGGAGGCCATTGAATGGCCGTTAATAGAGCCAAGAATATACCCAACATCGCCACCATCCACTATAAAATTTATACAAGTCAAGATCAGGTGGAGGTAGTGGGAAGGCCAGAAGTTTAAAAACCCTTGAATTCTGAGGGAGAGTACAAAATCTAACTCTTACAACAGTGACTATACTTCAGAAATACTTTGTGACTATAATGCATTTTCTAGCTCCAAAAGGACATTGATAAGTTGGTGGAATCAGCAGATATTTGGCAGATGAGGTTCAATGCAGAGAATTGTGAAGTGATGTACTTTGGTCAGAATAACATTGAAAGACAATATAAAATGGAGAATATGGTTCTCAAGGGTGTGCTGAAACAGAGGGACCTGGGTCTGTGTTTTGCAGATTTTTGCAGGTGCCTGCATTGGGGAGAGTGTAGGATCGATGAAAAAGCATGGTTTCAGGAATGAGAAAGTTCCGTTATGAGTGTAGATTGAAGAAGTTGGGATTGTTCTCCAGGCAGAGAAGGAGACTGAGAGTTGATAGAATAGAAGTTTTCAAAATCACGAGCAGGTTGGACATAGTAAATAGGGAGAAGCTGGTCCCACTCTGATAAGGAAAAAGAACAGAGGAAATAGATTTAAAGCTAAAGAAACAAGTGTGGTGCAAGGAAAAAATCTTTTCACACACTGAGTAATTAGGGTATGGAATGCACTGCCTGGAAAAATAGTGGAGGCAGGTTCAGTTGAGACATTCAAGTAGGTAGTTGGGTAGTGTTTATTTGGATAGAAATAGTGATGTCGGGAAAAGGCAGGAGATTGGAACTGGAAAACAGAACTGGTGCAGGCTTGATGAGTCGAATGGCCTCTTTCTGCTCGATATTGATTCTGTAATGTGCAAAAGGTGTAGAAGATGCTGTCTAAATACAAGTTTGTTCTTCTTTCTTAATCCAAATCTTGAGAAATTTAAGATGTTTAGTTAAATATATTTTTGACGTTATGGCCATGACCATTCTGCTGTTCTTTCTTTTAGCCTAAACTCAGAAACAACAATAAAGATGCTATTTTAGAGAACTTGCGTAAGGGGACAAGCTGTTTATTTCATCCATCCTACCCACTACCTGTGAATGATACTGTGTCTGATTCCATATATGTTTGAAAAAGTTGATTTTAAGTTGGTACATGACAGATAGCTTGTTAACTGAGCTTACTAACAAGAATCATTAAATATATATTTAATGAGGCAACCAGCTTGACAAATATAAATTATATTACAGCAACATTTATTGTGAATTCTGAAATGCTTTTTGTGAAGAATGATCAGCGATCTCTATACAACTCCAAATCTCGCCTCTTTAAATCCTTGGTTTTAATCACTTCTTCAATAGCAGCCATGCCTGCAGTTCCAGGCTCTGAATTCTGTCCTTAAACCTTTCCTCTTCTCTGCATCTCTCTCCTTTAAGATGCTCCTTAAAACCTACCTCACCTTTCCTACTGTTCCTTCTGTGATTCTGAAGGAAATTGTTTGAAAACACTCCATGATATGCCTTGGAATATTTTACTATATTACAGTGCTATAAATTCAGTTTTGTTTTATACAAAACTGCAAACTGGTATCATATGGGCCAGTTGTAACATTCTGCATTATTTCATTTATTGGTTTTATTCGTAGTCAGTTTTTCTCATTGTGATAATTTTGGATAAAGCTTGATACACTTTTCAACACAAAGTCATGCTGTGCAGTGGTTGCACAGCAATCCAGGAACAGAGATGAGATATCTGTTGTACATCTCTTCCCACCCTACCTCCTGCAAAAATGCCATCCCGTTTTCCCAATTCCTCCACTTCCGCCGTATCTGCTCCCAGGAGGATCAGTTCCACAGAACACATCAAATGGCCTCCTTCTTTAGAGACCACAATTTCCCTTCCCACGTGGTCGAAGATGCCCTCCAATGCATCTCATCCACATCCCGCACCTCCGCCCTCAAATCCCACCCCTCCAACTGTAACAAGGACAGAACCCCCCTGGTCCTCACCTTCCACCCTACCAACCTTTGCATAAACCGCATCATCTGCCAACATTTCCACCACCTCCAAACGGACCCCACTACCAAGATATATTTCCCTCCCCTCCACTTTCCGCAAAGACCGTTCCCTCCATGACTACCTGGTCAGGTCCATGCCCCCCAACAACCCACCCTCCCGTACTGGCACCTTCCCCTGCCGTCACAGGAATTGCAAAACCTGCGCTCACACCTCCTCCATCACCTCCATCCCAAGGCCCCAAAGGAGCCTTCCACATCCATCAAAGTTTCACCTGCACATCCACCAATGTCATTTATTGTATCCGTTGCTCCCGATGCAGTCTCCTCTACATTGGGGAGACCGGACGCTTCCTCGCAGAGCACATTAGGGAACATCTCAGGGACACCTGCACCAATCAACCCCACCACCCCAAGGCCGAACATTTCAACTCCCTCTCCTACTCTGCCGAGGACATGTAGGTCCTGGACCACCTCCACCATCGCTCCCTCACCACCTGACGCCCGGAGGAAGAACGCCTCATGTTCCGCCTCGGAACATTTCAACCCCAGGGCATCAATGTGGACTTCACCAGTTTCCTCATTTCCCCTCTCCCAACCTCACCCCAGTTCCTAACTTCCAGCTCAGCACCGTCCCCATGACCTGTCCTACTTGCCAATCTCCCTTCCCACCTATCCGCTCCACCCTCCCCTTTGACCTATCACCTCCATCCCCACCCCATTCACCTATTGTACTCTTGGCTACCTTCTCCACTCCCCCCACCCCCCTTCCCATTTATCTATCCACCCTGGAGGCTCCCTGCCACCATTCCTGATGAAGGGCTTTTGCCCAAAGCGTTGATTTTCTTGCTCCTCGGATGCTGCCTGACCTGCTGTGCTTTTCCAGCACCACTCTAATCTAGACTCTGGTTTCCAGCATCTGCAGTCCTCACTTTTGCCTATCTGTTGTGTGAGTCAGAAGATCATTACTCACAGCCTTGTCCAGCTCCTGACTTTGTTCCAAAAACAGTCCAGTGAGTTGATCGTTCTACAAGATATACATCTCTGTTCATTCAGTAAGTACCAAAAGAATTAAAAATCCAAGTAACATGCAAATGGGAGATACATACGTGATGCAAATCATTGCAGATTCTTTTTCTTTCAGAAGAGTGTCACATCGTAGTGAACCATCTCATGGTTTGTAGACAGGATGAGGATGGCCATCACATTATTTCAGTCAGGTTCAGTGGGTAGCTCCGTAAGCTGAGTCAAAGTTGTGAGTTGAAGGTCCGCTCCAAAGTCTTGGGCACAATCTGTAGACTGATGCTCCATTTCAGAATTTACGGAGTGCTGCATTGTCAAAAGTGTAGTCTTGCAAATACTAAACCCTTCTAGCCCATCAGGTGGATACAAAGATCTCACAGAACTATTTTCCACTCCTGTGTTGTTACTTCTGGTATGTCTTGAGGATTTATCTTTGGTACCCTCCTATTGTCATCGCTATGCTATCCCTCAGTGATACAAACCAGAAGCACAGTCTCAATTTTCATTTGTAGAATGATGACACTCCTATTTCGCCATCACTACACTTGACTTCAGCACTGCTGCTAAATTATCAGGCTGAACACCTAGTATGAGACAAACAGAAATATTCTCCAAATAAATATTAGAAAGATTGTGGTCATTATTTTTGATCCATACTCCAAATGCTATTGTCTAGATACTGACTCCATCTCCCTTCCTGACAGTATTTTGACACTGACCCAGGGTCTGTTCATGATCTTGATGTTATATTTGATCCAGAGAGGAGTTTTCAATCATATATCTCTTAAGACTACTTATTTTCATGTCTGTCTCATCACTTGATTTCACCCATATCTAAGCTCATGTGCTGCTGAATTCCTCATTCATGCTATTGTTATCTCTAAACTTGACTATTCCAATATGTTCCTGTCAGGTCTCCTACTCTCTATCCTCAATAAACTTGAGGTTATCCAAAGTTCAATTGTCCAAGTCTTAATGAACACAAAATCCTATTCATCTATTGTCCCTGTGCTTACTGACCTACATTGCTTATTTGGAAACTAGTGTCTTCGCTCTAAATTCCTTGTTTTTTTGTTTCTCTACAAGATCTTATCCTTCTCTATCTTTGCAATATCCTTTATTCTCTTAACCCTCTGTGGTATTTGTGCTTCCCTAATTTTAGTGTTTTGAGGATTACTCACCCCAATATTGGTGACTGTGTCTTACGCTGCTTAGTTACTCAGCCTTGAATACCCTTCTATGGTTTGTCACCTCAATCTGCTTCCTTTTTTTTAGATTAGATTAGATTACTTACAGTGTGGAAACAGGCCCTTCGGCCCAACAAGTCCACACTGACCTGCTGAAGCATAACCCACCCAGGCCCATTCCCCTACATTTACCCCTTCACCTAACACTACGAGCAATTTAGCATGGCCAATTCGCCTAACCTGCACATTTTTTGGACTGTGGGAGGAAACCAGAGCACCCGGAAGAAACCCACGCAGACACTGGGAGAATGTGCAAACTCCACACAGTCAGTCGCCTGAGGCGGGAATTGAATCCGGGTCTCTGTTGCTCTGAGGCAACAGTGCTCACCACTGTGCCACTGTGCCGCCCACTAACAGACGATCTGTTTTTTTTGTTAGTTGTGGAACATTTCTTTGTATAAATTTAACTACTACATTTCTACATTGCAAAAGTATCACACCTTTCCCCTTGACAACAGTTCATTTAACTTAATAAAACGTGTGAGTTTATTTTTATTTACTATAAACCACTTTTTTGGTGAATCCTGAAGTTGTAGGCATTACCATGTAAATGCAAGTTTGTTTGTTCTTCTGTTTACATTGCTAGACAGCCTGGTGATATTTATTGTTCTGACTCACAAATGAAGAATTATCAACCGGGTGATGTTCTAGTGGCCAGTATGGAGGAAGTGAGTTTTAGGAAATGGGGGGAGGAATTCAGAATAGAATAAAATATAGCATGATATTTCATGCACAGCCATTAACTATGTACCTGTTCCAAAGACATTGAGTGGTTTAACTTGAAAAACAAATCATGCCCCTCAACTCTAATTTGTATGTAGTGTGGAAAAGTGATCTTGTGAAATAAATGTTTTCATAGATTGGAACAAGTAAAATCTTGTTTCTGATTTGAATCCTACCATTAATATTGTTCCATTTAGTCAATGTTTTAATTTGGATTTTGGTGAGAATGCTATGACCTTGAAATATTAATTTCAGAATTATCCCTGAATGCAATGAATAATTGTGGTTATATTATTATTGTACTTAGTTTTTAACAGGTTTGAGGGAAGTCATGAAGGTCTAATAGCCATATTCAAAATTGTGAAAGGTCTTAAGCAGCTACAGATGAAAGTTAGTATCTCCTGGTTAGCAAATTGATAACAGGAGAACCAAACTGTTAACAGTAACACAACAAAAGGACAACTTGGGAAATATTACTTTCCTCCTTTCTATTCGGAGGATTTTACCATGTGGCTGTGGAGGTTCAAATTGAATAATTATTTTAAAATATAAAAGGAATGTTGGGAAAGAGCCTTAAATGGAATTGTAGTCAATAATTTGGGTAAATATTTAAATAGCCTCCTATATGTTGATTGATTAATAGTTTATTCATCCACAGCATTATGCTGTATCTAGATTCTCAATTATCTAAAACCAGGGCAGGAACACCTTTTGGTAAGTGTGATTACATTTCTGTTGTCAGTAAAAAGAAGCTCCTGACAAAGAGTAGATTCCATGATAAACTTGTTGTTGTAATGAATCATCCAAACTATCCAAATGGGGCTCAAGTGATTTATGATACAGAACTTTAGGTAATCAACTGCATTGTCACATTTTGTAGTCTCTAAACTTTAATTGTACTGTGACTCTGTTAGCACTTAAGGAGACTCGCAAATGACAAGATTGTAAAAGAAAGGCAGAAAACTTAATAACTTTTCTCGTTTCTCATTTAATTACCAACCAATTTCCAATGTTGTTGTTCTCCAACATAGCCCAGGTCTTGTGCTGAAATTTTCCAAGTTACACTGTCTGTTAGATTTGTTCACATTGAAAGAAATACCCATGGCTTTCCTTTATAAATAAGAGGTCTACTTTATAACTCTGATATGCCAGCAATACCTGTACACAATAGCAATACATTGCTAGTTTGAGCTGAGTTCTCAGAACATTCACAGGCAGAATAAAATTAGAGTTCCCAGCAGCAAGTAGAGATCGAAAAAGCTATCCAATCTGGCTTTGTGAAAAAGCAAGCGATGAGCTGCTTTGCATGGCAGGCTGACAGTCTCAGATACCACTGACCTGTGCAATGCCATGATCAAAGGCAAAGATGTGGGATATAGAGTGATATCATATCAAATTATAGAATTCCTACAGTGTGGAACAGGCCTTTTGGCCCATTGAGACTACACCATCCCTCTGAAGAGCATCCCACCTCCTACCCTATTACCCTGCATTCCCCATGGTGAATCCACCTAACCTATACATCCCTGGACTGTGTGGGTAATTTAGCAAGGCCAATCTACCTCACCTGGACATCTTTGGACTGTGGAAGGAAACCAGAGCAACCAGTGGAAACCCATACAGACATGGGGAGAATGAGCAAACTCCACACACAGAGTCAGCCAAGACTGGAATTGAACCTTGGGTACCTGGTGCTGTGTGGCTGCAGTGCTAACCACTGAGCCACCATGCCCCCTAGTCATTTGGTGGGGGGTGGCATTTAAGTCTGGGCAGAAGTTGCTGAGAGAAGGAGATAAGAGCTTCATTGAAATACAGATTTCATTAGCCAGTGATTGTTGATGAGAGAAGCTACTTGGCTTCTGAGGAGGAAAGATTAGATCCTGTCAGGAGATAGAGGCATAAAATGGGAATCTTTAGAATTGCCATCAGCCTGCACTAATGCAGCTTTACTTTCTGCTCCAAATTCTTTGCTTCATTATCGAAATAAGGCTGCACATCACATTCTGTTAATCAATTTTGAAAGGCATTATATTAAAATAAAGTCATTTTATATTAAAATCAAGTAGGGCTAAGCATGATCTTTAATAAAGACTGCCAGGACTGCTGCCCTCATATTTTCCTGGGAGCCATCACTGTCACTAGACTTTAAAAGTCTTATTTGATTTTTACTAAGTGTGTAATGTAAAATTATGTACTCAAAATCTGCTCTAAGATATTATGCTGAGGATTTCTCAGGATATGCATTTAGTTTGTCAATTGGCACATATCAACCATCTTTCTTCACTGGTTCACCCCATTTCCCTCCAAATTTTTGATGTTGTCAGAGATTACTATACTCTTCATATATCGTACAGGAACTTCAAGGCTGACTGTTCTATTTAAATGATGTGATGCATTACATCCATGCTATGTATAGCCACCATAGGATACCTACAAAATGAATTTTGCTGGTTCTTAACCTGTAAACATCTGGAAGTTTTGGGAGAGGCATAACCCAATAAGCTGGAAAAGAAATGAGAACTGAATATTTTGGAAACATTGAGGAAGTCAGGCAACATCTATGTGGAGAATAAAATAAAGTTAACATTTCAGGAAGACTATCTTTTTCAAGAGATTGAAAGTGTTAAAGATTAATTAATTTTTAAATGATTACAAAGCCAAAATGTTGTAGGAAAGGGGAGTAAACTTAACATTTTTCCTGGTTCTGTATAAGCTTAAAAAGCCCACTTTGTAAATGTTAACTGCAGTACATAGATGAATGGGTTCATAACAAAACAATATAATCAGCTTTGCTTTCAGTCCAATGTCATGAACAGTTCCTGGTGGGCTTAATTGGTAATTGCAGCATCCGGACTCCTCACCAACTTTAATGCCTGATGTATTATAAGGCTTATTCATTGAATGACATAGCGATTACAGTACAGAGCCAGACCATGCTGATGTTTATTCTCCGCATCAAAAGTCCTAATCAGATGAAGCTGCCCTGTTCCACCTCTCTTTATTCTCCTTCCATTGCATTTCTAAGCTATCCTTAAATGTTGACATGGTCTCTGTTTCAGTTATTAATTCCACAGGCTCACAATTCACGTTGGCAATACGAATTAGCTAGCATTACATATTCCTGGCTCTCAATTAGGCTATAAACCCAAAGCCTTCTGCTTTTAAGATGAGAGTGAGACAAGCTGATCCTTAACTTGGGCAAGCCATGTCTTGAAGTCAGCATTTTCTGCCATATTAGTCAATGAAGAATCGAGCATCAGACTTGCTGTACGACATTGTAGGATTTTATGCAAAATAGCTTTTAAAATAATCAAAATTATGCAGCACTGTTTTGACACTCGGAACCCCATGTTTGGATGCCATTGTTTTGCAACATTCAGTTTGAATATGTAGGTTGTGTTTAATGCTGCTGTCTTCCCTTTTCCTATATTGTGCAGATTTCTGTTTCTGGGAACTTATCACCAAGGAAGTCTCTGTATCGCACGCTCTCTGATGAAAGCATATGCAGTAATCGGCGAGGCTCTTCGTACAACAGCTCCCGAAGTTCAGTGCTTGAACAGGCACTGCCAAATGACATCTTATTTAGCACCACTCCACCATACCACTGCACTCTACCCCCACGTGCCTCACTCAGCCCCAGCGCCACTGGCCTACGAAGTGAGTGAACAGCAATATTTCTCATTCTGCTCATCACAAAATATAATCTGTATAATAATGTTTACCCTGCTGGGAAATAGCCAGTTGGGCATTTTCTCATGGATGCATACTTGTCAAAACTGTAATTAAACTAAATTTACTGCAGCTAATACAGGGACTCCCAAGCATTTGAAAACACAAAGAGCAAATAACCAGTGTTAGCTTGCGAAGAGCAAGAAAAGTACATTTTATTGTGAACTTTGGGAGAGTTTCAAATGATTTCTGATGGGACAAGTGGATCTTTTATTTCCAAGCAGTCATGATCTCTATCTGGACGTTCTGCTTCACAGATCTGCGTGAGAGTTTGATTAGTAGTTTCAACTCATTTCAAAATTGATATGAAATTTGTAACAATTGAAAGGGAAGAATGTATTTCTGTTTTTCAAATATTTGTTGCTGAACCATTTTCCGTGGTGCAGTGTAATTCACAGTATCCAGCAATTCATTTTGCCAAACATCTAAATTGCACAAAAAGTGGAGAAATACACAAGTTTGCTGAAACTATCTCATTCTCATTCATATTAATCAATATAGTTAAATCAAAGCCTTTCATCATTCTGGACTAAATATTTAAAATACACTTGTTTTATGAAAAGCCTGATGTAATAAATTCAAGCTTAGAGTATAGCAAAAATAGCTCCTGTGCAAGCTATAAGGGATCATTTGGTGAGTAACAAGGATGAAATAGCACTTTTTGTTATTTTCCACATTACTTTCTTAGGACATAATATTTCTGGATTTCACTGACTTGGATTCCAAAAACGACACATTTATTCAATTACTAACAAACTTTCAACAAAAAAATAACACCAGAGGAGGCACCACATTAGATTGCTGGAACGGAAATAATGGCAGTACGAAGTACATTTAAATATACTTTACCCGCCATTACTTTTTATGTTCAATTTTAAAAATAAGTTTCTTTATCTATCTTTCTAATGTAAACTGGCAATTTAAATTTGTCAGGTTTAATTAATCCTTTCAGTGATAACACTGGAGCACCATCACTGCACTCCACCTGTATTGTCAGAAGAGTGGGCGTGTTCAGGGATGTGTAGGCTAGTTGGATTAACCATGCGGCATTATGGGGCAAACGTGGGGGGTTGGATCTCAGTGAGATGCTGTTCAGAGGATCCGTGCAAACTCAGTGGGCCAAATGGCCTATTTCTGCACTGTAGGATTCTGTATTTATAATATTAACAAGGAAGTTAATGATAGCATTAAATTAAAATAAATGGCTTATTATAATGTGGCAAAGAATAGCAGTTAGCCTGAAAATTAGGAGACATTTAGAAATAAGCAAAGACTGCCAAAATACTGATTTAAAAAGGGAAGAAAATAAATTGTAAACAAAATAACTTCTAAGTACTTTAGTTTCACTTTGGCTTCTTATGTTTTATAAAAGCTAACGCTAGTCCTGTAGGCACAGGTGCAGGAGAAGTCATGGGGAATGGGCAAGTAGCAGAAACATTAAAAAGTCAAAACATAAATTACAAAACAGAGATTGTGGATAACCATTCGCTCTGAAAAGATTGAAGAACGTAAGGTAATTATCAGCAAATGAAAAAAACTTAAGCAACTAAAATCCAATATATTCCTATGGTCTACGCTCTAGAATTCTAAAAGAGATAGCTGATTTATACAAATGATTTTGATTTGAATGTAGGAGGAATGGTTAGTAAATTTGCAGATAACACCAAAATTGGTGATGTAGTGGACAGTGAAGAAGGTTAACTCAGAGTACAACAGGACCTTGATCAGATGAGCTGAGGAATAGCAGATGGAGTTTAATTTTGATAAATGTAAGGTGTTGCTTTTTGGTAAGGCAAATCTTCGTTTAATGGCAAGGTCCTGGGGAGTGTTGCTGAACAAAGAGATCTTGGGGTGCAAGTTCATAGTTTGTTAAATGTGAAGTCACAGGTAGACAGGATAGAGAAGAAGGCATTTGGTACACTTGCACTGAGTATAGGAGTTGGGATGTCATGTTGCAGCTATACAGGACATTGGTTAGGCCACTTTTGGAATACTGTCTCAATTCTGGTCTCCCTGCTTTAGGAAAGATATTGAAAGAGTGCAGAAAAGATCTACAAAGATTTTGCTGGGCTCAGAGGTTTGAGCTACAGGAGTGGCTGAATAAGCTGGCGATTTTTTTTTCCCTGGAGCATCAGATGCTGAGGGGGTGACCTTATATAGAGGTTTATAAAATCATGAGGGCATCAATGTGCTAAATTGCCAAAGTCTTTTTCTAAGGGTAGGGGAGTCCAAAACTAGAGAGCATAGGCTTAAGGTGAGAAAGGAAAGATTTAAAAGGACCCTAAGGGGCAACATTTTCGTGCAAAGGATGGTGCGAGTATGGAATAAGCTGACAGAGGAAGATTGGTGGCTGTTACAATTACAACATTTAAAAGGCATCAGCATGGATACATGAATCGGAAGGGATTATATTGATATGGGACTAGTTTAATTTAGGATGTCTGATCGCCATGGATGAATTGGTATAACTCTGTGACTTGATTCTGTGCTGAGATCAAAAATGCACTGGCAGAGAGTGAGGTTGCAAATGCAATTTTGCCATTCAAGAAAGGACAAAAGGAGAAAACAGAGAATTTATTCCATATCATTAGCCTGTCATCAGTCATTTGGAAAGTGCAATTAAGAAAATCCTAACAACGCACTTAGAAAATCAATTCAAAATCAAAAAAGCTCTACGAAAGGGAAATTCTTTGACAATTTTATTTGAGAATTTTGAGGTTATAGTTAATTGGGTAAATAAAAGGGAAACTAGGGCATTGATTTTGAAAAGACATAAAATAAGGTACTACACAAAAGATCTATATACATGATACTAGTATGGATAGGGTTTTTTTAAAAATCAACCTGTCAAGATGTGTCATGACACACAGTATAAAGAAGAAAGCTTAACTCTTTTTGTTAGCTTTGTCTCCTTTCCCAAGTATGGCTTAGATTGAGAGAATCATGGTTCAAACTCCAAATTATCTCATATGGTAATCAAATTTTAAATCTGCACTAGATATTTCCTTAGTTCATTATCAATGGTTACGATAATGATCCTGAACAAGTAATCCGGAATCTAGGACAGACCCAGAGAATACCAGTTGAAATCCCATCACAGCATTTGAGAAGTTGAACTGAAAGATTGGTAATGAAAAGCTGAATGAAATGTTGGATTATCACTATAAAGCCAGCAGATGAACTTATATTATTCAAAGAAAGCCTCCTTACCCGGTCTGAATTTATATGGGACTCCTTTCCATGCCACTACGGTTGACTTTTAATTGCCCTTTGAATTCTCCCTGCAAGGCACTCCATTGGGTTAAAATAATTGCAAAAAGCGTCTTCACAGGATGGACTCAACAAGTGAAGAAGACAAGTGGGGAACTGCGGAAAGGCAATAAATACTGCCAATGCCAATGATGCCTATATCCTTAGAATTCTTTTAAAAAGTCTCTCCTGTACTCGATCCCATATTCCTTACAAAATAGATGCATTTAAAATAGGACCATGAATGGCCCTTCAAGCCTGCACTGCCAGTCAGTATGATCACAACTGATCATCCAATTCAGTATCCCGTTCCAACATTCTCCCCATACTCTTTGATCCTTTAACCCTAATAACTATATCTATCTCCTTCTTGAAAGCCATCCAATGTTTTGGCTTCAATCATTTTTGTGGCAGAAAATTCCACAGGCTCACTATTCTGGGTGAAGAAATTTCTCCTCATCTCAGTCCTAAATGGCATAGCCTGTACCTTAAACTGTAACCCCTAGCTCAACAGTACAAATTTATCATTACTGTCCAATATTTAGTTGTATAACAGTGTAAATTGAAGGGTTAACAATGGAAGCCCCTCATTGCATAAACTAAATAAGATAAGTTCACATGTGACCAACCCTGCACTACTTCTATCTGCCAATTAAACAACCTAAATCTCTTTATAGAGTCATTTATTTATTTTTTGCTGCACTGTAAATGAACAAAGCAAGGGCTGAGAAGTGGCAGATGGAGTTTAATTCAGATAAATGCAAGGCACTGCATTTTGGGAAAGCAAATCTTAGCAGGACTTATACAGTTAATGGTAAGGTCCTAGGGAGTGTTGCTGAACAAGGAGACCTTGGAGTGCAGGTTCATAGCTCCTTGAAAGTGGAATCGCAGGTAGATAGGATAGTGAAAAAGGCGTTTGGTTTGCTTTCCTTTATTGGTCAGAGTACGGAGTACAGGAGTTGGGAGGTCATGTTGCGGCTGTACAGGACATTGGTTAGGCCACTGTTCGAATGTTGCGTGCAATTCTGGTCTCCTTCCTATCGGAAAGATGTTGTGAACCTTGAAAGGGTTCAGAAAAGATTTACAAGGATGTTGCCAGAGTTGGAGGATTTGAGCTATAGGGAGAGACTGTACAGGCTGGGGCTGTTTTCCCTGGAGCGTCGGAGGCTGAGGGGTGACCTTATAGAAGTTTACGAAATTATGAAGGACATGGATAGGATAAATAGACAAAGTCTCTTCCCTGGGATCGGGGAGTCTAGAACTAGAGGGCATAGGTTTAGGTTGAGATGGGAAAGATATAAAGGAGACCTAAGGGGCAACTTTTTCACGCAGAGGTGGTATGTGTATGGAATGAGCTGCCAGAGGAAGTGGTGGAGGCTGGTACAATTGCAACATTTAAGAGGCATTTGGATGGATATATGAATAGGAAGGGTTTGGAGGAATATGGGCCAGGTGGGACTAGATTGGATTAGGATATCTGGTCGGTGTGGACGGGTTGGACCGAAGGGTCTGTTTCCATGCTGTACCTCTCTATGACTCTAATGATTACAATGAATTTCACATAATTTTAGGAACATAGGATCAGGATTAGGCCATTCAGTCTCTCGGTCCTGTTCCACCATTCAGTGAGATCATGGCTATTTGTGGCTTAACTGCATATACCTGCCCTTGGCCAATATCCATTAAACTTTTGCTACTGATCCCATATCCACTGCCATTTGTGGAAGAGAGTTCCAAACATCTACCATCCTGTATAGAAGTACATCGTAACATCTTTCCCAAATGGTCTGGCCCTAGTTAATTCTCAGACCGTGCCCTGTAGTTCTAGAATCCTCAACCTGTAATGCTTATTAGTTCAAAGTTTGGTAGAAGATTTGTAGCTCGGGTGCTCGTTGTTGTGGTTCTGTTCGCCGAGCTGGGAACTTGTCTTGCAAACGTTTCGTCCCCTGTCTAGGTGACATCCTCAGTGCTTGGGAGCCTCCTGTGAAGCGCTTCTGTGCTGTTTCCTCCGGCATTTATAGTGGCCTGTCTCTGCCGCTTCCGGTTGTCAGTTCGATCTGTCCACTGTAGTGGCCGGTATATTGGGTCCAGGTCGATGTGTTTGTTGATAGAGTCTGTGGATGAGTGCCATGCCTCTAGGAATTCCCTGGCTGTTCTCTGTTTGGCTTGCCTATAATGGTAGTGTTGTCCCAGTCGAGTTCATGTTGCTTGTCATCTGTGTGTGTGGCTACTAAGGATAGCTGAAACGACACGACCAGCTATCCTTAGTAGCCACACACACAGACGCCAAGCAACATGAATTCGACTGGGACAACACTACCATTATAGGGCAAGCCAAACAGAGAACAGCCAGGGAATTCCTAGAGGCATGGCACTCATCCACAGACTCTATCAACAAACACATCGATCTGGACCCAATATACCGGCCACTACAGTGGACAGATCGAACTGACAACCGGAAGTGGCAGAGACAGGCCACTATAAATGCCGGAGGAAACAGCACAGAAGCGCTTCACAGGAGGCTCCCAAGCACTGAGGATGTCACCTAGATAGGGGACGAAACGTTTGCAAGACAAATTCCCAGCTCGGCAAACAGAACCACAATAATGCTTATTAGTGCCATGAACACCCTCAAATAACCATGAAATCCTTTGAAACTGGTCAATAAAGACAGTCATCTTTCTTAGTGTCTGTTGTTGTTACTGATTCTGATTAGTCTGTGTACTAGGACTATGTACTGTGTTGGTGTCTTTTTTTTAGACAAGAAGGGAAAGGCTTGATCTCAACCACCCCCACCCCAATCTTTATCCCCAAGAATAGGGCAGTTGAACTACAAGTCAAACCAACTACTATTCATCTGGCTATAGCCTCTTTTCACCACAGATCCTAATGGAGCCACAAATTAATTTGGAATATATCAGTGATCTCTCATCATGTTACAACTCTGACAGAAGTAGTGCACTAAAAATTAAGTCCTGCTTCTCCTCAATTTGTACTAAAATTAAAACTGTTTAATCACAAAAAAAAACAATTTGTTTCTCTTTATCACTGTTATCTAGAATAGAAAAGACTTCCACTATGGTTTCCTCAGTAAACTCAAAAACTTGTTTGTTGGAAATGAACTTTGGTTTAAATGTGTCAAGACTCGTCATCAATTAAGCTACTATGCAAGCGAACCTAAACTATATCCCCCTAATCTTAAACACATGCATTCTCACAGACAGATGATACAGAACAACAGAGTTTTATAGAGTAATTATCAGTGGAAAAATAGGAAACTTCCAGTTGATCAAGAGTTCAAACTAAAAGGGTAGAATGAGATGACTTCACAACCAATCCCTTCATTTCTTGTCAATGAGATTGCTTTGCTGTCAGTTGCAGAGAATATTTGCCTGTGTGATTCAGAAACTGACTGAGATGCACTTAGAAAAGCATTTTCGACAGTCCATTGAAATCTCTTCTGACAGTGATGTATAGATCTCATGTTCTGTACCTGTCAACCTGCTCTGCATGTGTATTGTTCAGTGTTCCACCGACCACTTTTTTTATTTGCTTTATCAAATGACATAAAGAATGCCTCCATGTCCATTTCCTCAACTTTTGGAGGGTCTCTACAGGAGTAATGTTTTCTTGCTGAATTTTAAGTTATGGTTAGAGTTTTCATCAGAATCATCTTCTCTGTCAATGAATTTGTAATGCTCTTTGTTTACTGTTAGTTAGTTCTGTAAATGCCCTCTTATCATCTTTGATTTCTAAAAATGGTCAATAATGAGCTTAAGACGACGTAACTTTTTCTTAGTGCCTGGTCATGGTACCAATTCTGATTAGTCTATGTCTTTAGACCGCACAATCTTCCTTTCTTCTTAGCTTCTAGGAAAGAAGGAGAAAGATTAATGTCAAACCCATCCCCGCGTTTATATCCAAGGATTTTGCAGTTGAATTGCAAGTCAAACCAACTACAATTTATCTGGCAATGCTCCTTACTTTCCACATACCTACATGTCAAAACAGACACAAAACTGAAGCCATTTTTGAGTATGCATGGAAGCATCAGTCAACCAAGAAAACCGAGAACATGTCAGTGACCTCTGCATTGTGTTTTGACTCTGATGGATGAATTTCACTGAAAATCCAGCCCACTTCTCCATGAGCAGTACCAAAAATATAAATGTTCATATAATCACAAAAGCCTTTTTTTTATCATTGCTAACACTGATAGCTAGAACAAAAGAGACTTTGAATAAGTTTCCTCAGTAAACACAATAAAAACTTGCTTATTAGAAAAATGCTTGTGATTTAAAAGTAGATAGAATGGTTATCAACTAAGCCAAGCAAAAGGACTAAGCTATATCCCCTTTCTCCTAAACACTTGCACACTGTCAGACAGACTGGACAAGACAACGGAACTGTTCACAGCACAGATATGTGGAAAAATAGAGCAATAATGAGTGAAAAAGTATGGAAAAGTTGATCAAGAATATATTCTAGAAGGATAGAAGTGGATCATTTCTCTCAAGAGTTCATGTTGCTATTAGTTGCAGTGATGGAAGATCCTCAGTTGATAGGAGGTCATTTACTAAGACGAAAGAAACAGTGTGCAGTCTAAAGATACAGACTAATCAGAATTAGTAACATGACCAGGCACTAAGAAAAAGATATGTCATCTTAAGTTTATTATTGACCATTTTTAGAAATCAAAAGTGATAGGAGGGCATTTACAGAACTAACTAACAGTAAATAAAGAGCATTACAAAATAGGTTGAAATTCAATGATGGCGATAATGGTTCTGATGAAAACTCTAGCCATAACTTAGAATTCAGCAAGAAAACATTACACCTGTAGAGACCCTCCAAAAGTTGAGGAAATGGACATGGAGGCATTCCTTACGTCATTTGATAAAGCAAATAAAAAAAGGTGGTCAATGGAACACTGAACAATACACATGCAGAGCAGGTTGACAGGTACAGAACATGAGATTTATACATCACTGTCAGAAGAGATTTCAATGGACTGTGATACAGTCAAAGATGCTTTTCTAAATGCATCTCAGTCAGTTTCTGATTCAAACGGGTAAATATTCTCTACAAGTCCAGGGATCCTTCAGCAGTAGATCCCTTCTAAACCTCAAACTGTTTGTCTAGCAATTGAAGTAATAAAACAATCTCTTATCTCAAAAACCCCTCTCAAAAGTCATTTAGCTATTTTTAAACATCATACCAGCCCCAGTTTTTTCTACATTGACTACAGGTCTAATGTGATGGTGTGTTCTTGTGCAACCCTGCACCATAGAAAAATCATGCTTTAGAAACATTGTTTAAAGTATTTGCTAATACTTGCGATACAGCCAACACATTTTAAAAGTTCTCAGTTTAGAAATAGTGTCCCCAGTTCGTCAATCGCATTACAGCGCATTGGCATTAATAAAACGTACATTATAGCAGAACGACCTGTATTGTATTCCAAAACATCACCTGTTAAACACTTTGTAATCCAAGAATGACCCAGATCTTCTATATTTCAATTCTCACAATCCATCAACAATTGGCTCAAACTAATGTGGCTAACCATCTAGGTGTTTTCTGTCCCTTTGAGAGAAGGTAATACAATATTTAATGCCCCTTGTTCTAATATTTTTCAGTGAAACTAAAATCTACACCATCAAGTATGATTTCACAATAAAATATATTCTTTCCAGGCCAAATCTCAAAGTATGACAGCAGCAGTGATATTTCCATATCAATAACTGCATTTTATAACAAGCTCCTGCTTGTATGCTTTTTCTTTCATTCTAGAAATTTGGGCATCCCTGACAAAACATTTATTATTTCTCTCAAAGTGTCGGAGAGCCTTCTGAGTGGCTTGCTGGGTCATTTCAAAAATCAGTACAGAGTCAACCATGCTGAGCCAGAGAGTTTTGTTGCATGTGAGGGGATCTGAGATGGGATAGACTTTTACTGACAAAACAGTATCAACCTTTATTTAAAATGATGGATTATAAACGAGTCCTGACATTGCCTGCAGCATGCAGTAAAACAAGTTGCTGTATGAACACTGTTCAAATAGCGTTGTGGAAGTCGTACAGTCTTTGGCGCCACAGTTTGTCACCGGCAAGGGTATGTGCCTGTTTTAAAAAAGCACCAAATCTCTGTGGTAATTAAAATTTTGAAAATATAGAAGTTCAAATTTTAATCATGTCATAACAGAATAAATCTTTCTCCCTGCAGCTGAATTCTGGTTCTCTGATGGATCTCTTGTGGATAAGTCAAGGTTTACAGATCCTGGCTTGATGCCTCTTCCAGATACTGCTTCTGGATTAGACTGGTCAAACCTTGTAGATGCTGCACGAGCATTTGAAGGTAAAGAGAACAGCTATCTGTAACCTTTGTAGAAATGGTCATACCTCAGATTTAGCACATAAATATGAATACAAGCCTAAACAGATTTAATAATTTTCAAAAGTGTGGTGGATAAATACTGTATTTAGGTGGATGAACTTTACAGGAAAGGATATAAAGTCCAGATTGGAATGTGCTTTTGGATGATGTGTAAATTGTTCACATTTCTAT
This sequence comes from Chiloscyllium punctatum, assembly GCF_047496795.1. Taxonomy (NCBI): domain Eukaryota; kingdom Metazoa; phylum Chordata; class Chondrichthyes; order Orectolobiformes; family Hemiscylliidae; genus Chiloscyllium; species Chiloscyllium punctatum. The sequence continues at coordinate 120,879,350 of NC_092741.1, read as the reverse complement.
GACTGCAGACTCTGATTTAGACAGCACATTTTAGCAATACATTGTCACAGCTTTTAAATAAAAGGTTGAGTTAGAACACAAGAAGCCAATGTAAAACAGATTTCAAATGCAAAATCATTAAAAGCATTTTCAAGGTGGAAGCCTGCCAATCTCTATAGTATACTAGTCTCAAATAAATGTCTTCAGTTTGAATTCCAGTCTCAAAACAATGCAGAGAACAGCACAGAGAGAAGCTGTTTGGCACAGTTGGTTTATGTTGGTTCATACGCCCTGTACGAATCTCCTTCACTGCTAACCCCTCCCAAAACTTGCTTCTTCAAACTCTATCATTGTTATCTTCTATTCCTTTCTCCCTAATGTGGTTTTCCAGCTTGCTCTTAAGTGCATCTTTGGATAAAGAAATTTTGAGGCTATGTTATTGGTCCATCAGGAGAAAATTATGTCTTCTAACATCTCTCATTGGAGTTGCCAATTTGATTGCATATATTCCTGAAGGTTTTGTCACAAGATCTCAAACCACACCAACTCAAAACACCTTTTACTAATATTCCTGCTTTGTATAAATATTAAACAAAAGATGCCCAGGGTCCCAGGTTCGATTCCAGCCTTGGGTGACTGTGTGTGTGGAGTTTGCACATTCCCCGTGTCTGCGTGGGTTTTCTCCAGGTGCTCCCGTTCCATCCTACAATCCAAAGGTGTGCAGGGCAGGTGAATTGGCCATGCTAAATTGCCCATAATGTAAGGTGCATTAGTCAGAGGGGAAACGGGTCTGGATGGGTTGCTCTTCGGAGGGTCAGTGTGGACAGGTTGAGCCAAAGGGCTTTTTTCCACACTGTAGGGAATCTAAAATCATCTAAAAAAAACTTTTCAGTGCCCCTACTCTTTTCTCTTATTGGCAATAGCTTGTTTTTGTGCAGGGGAGGTTGTGCCTCACGAACTTGATTGAGTTTTTTGAGAAGGACATGATGATTGATGAAGGAAAAGTGATTGATGTTGTATACATTTACTGACCCATTGTACTGCTGCCTGGTCTTCTGAATGGGGAGTGGACTCAGCAAGTGCTCACTCTGTCAATCCCATTGAAGTAAAGCAGCAGCTGGGAGAGGCTTCAGCAATGCTGCAGGTCCCTTACACACAAGTGTGTGTCTGCTCCGAAACAAATCCTGAGACAGCCAGAGAGAGCAAGGCAGGCAGATTGAGGAGAAAGGAAACTTGAGAAAACTCTGAGTCCCAGTGGAGAGGCATTGAATCAGTTATCCGAATGAAATATTGCCCGTCTATCTCATTCGGATAATCAAGGTTCCTCTATATAAGGATAGTTAAGTTATGCTGCAGTTTTTTAGAACTTTAATTAGGCCACATTTGGAATATTCTGTCTAGTTCTGGTCACCAAACTACCAGAAGGAAATGGATGTTTTGGAGACGGTACAGAAAAGGTTTAACAGGATGTTGCCCAATATGAGGGATTTTATCTATGAAGGAAGTTTAGAGGAAGGTATGAGACTTTTTCCCATTGTGGAGGGGTCAATTTCTCAGGGACACAGGTTCAAGGTACAATGTGGAGGGAAGTTTAAAAGAGATGTGCAAGGCAAGTTTTTCACACAAAGGGTGGCGAATGCCTGGAATGCGCCACCAGCAGAGGTGGTAGAAACAGACACAAAAACAGCATTGAAGAAGCATCTGAACAAATACAAATCAGAACAGAACGGAGGGATATGCATTCTGTACGTAAAGACAGTTTTAGTATGGAAGGGCAAAATGTGTTGGCACAGGCTTGGAGGGCCAAAGGCCCTCTTGTGCTTTATTATTCTTTGTTATCTCTCGGTTTCTCACAGTAGTGTTCAAAGCATTCATCATAAATTCCAGTAGATTCCAGGACTGTCCTGGAGGATTGGCAGGCTAACTCTTTTGTGCCTACTCAGTGAAGGGTTACACTGCCCAATGATTATAGCTAAAGGACAATGCAATGTAATTCTCAAGGAAGGAGCCTAAAATAGGTTATGTGGGTTAAATGAATCACTCAGCAAGTGAAATTAATCAACAAAGAACTAAATTGCATGTATTTCAATGCAAGGGGTCTTACAGGTAGGGCTGATGAACTCAAGCGTGTTTAAAAACATGGGATTGAGACGTCATATCTATTGCAGAAACTTGGCTGAAAGATGGACTGGACTGGCAGCTCAATGTTTCGGGTTTTAGATGCTATAGGAAGGATAGCAAAGGAGGCAAGATAGGAAGGGAGTGGTGTTTTTCATAAAGAATACATTTCTGCTGTAACTAGAAAAGATAATTCTGAAAAAACATCCAGTTGAAATTTATGGATTGAAATTCAAAATAAGAATTTAGATAGTTAGAGAGAAATTGAGAAACAAACATGTGGAAAAATCTCAGATATATGTAAGCATAGTAAGGTTGTTGTAATGGGGAATTTTAATTTTCCAAACATTGACTGGGGCTACCATTGTGTGTTAAAGATTTGGATGGTGGAGAGTTTGTTGGATGTGTACAAGAAAATTTCATTTATCAATACTTGGATGCTGTTACTAGAGAATGTGCAAAACTTGACCTTATTGGCAATAAGGTAGGACAGGTGACGAAAGTAAAAGTGGGCTAATGCTTCGGGTCGAGTGATCATAATACTATTAGTTTTGAAATGGTTATGGAGAAGGACACGCCTTTCATGAAAGTTAAAGTTTTTAATTGGAGTAAAGCAAATTTTAACGATATAGGACACAAACTTTCAAAAGTTGATTGGAGTGCACTGTTCACAGGTAAAAGAACATCTGACAAGTAGCAGGCTTTCAAGGTTGTGATGACAAGAGTTCAGAGGCATTACGTTCCTGTTAAACTGAAGGGTAAAACTGGTAAGATTAAGGAACAATGGATAAATACAGATATCAAGGTTCTCATCGAGAATAAGAGAATCTTACTTTAGATTTAGACAACCCGATTCAATTGAATCTCTTAATCATTATGAAGAGTGTAGGGGCATTCTTAAGAAATAAATCAGGAAGGCAAAGAGGGGATATGAGATAGCGTTAGCAAATAAATTTTAAAATAATCCAAAAAGATTCTACAAATACATTTCAGATTGAGTGGGTACTAGAGATAGTAAGGCCCCTTTAAAGATCAGGGGGATTATCTTTATGTTGAACTATAGGAGATGGGAGAAAGACTTAATGAATATTTTGTGTCAGCTTTTACTCTGGAGAAGGAAATGGAGGCTATAAAATGCAGAGAAATAAATTTTGATATTTTAAAAACAGCTCACATTACAGAAGAGGAAACTTGGAAGGTTTTAGAGAATATAAAGGTGGATAAATCTCCAGGACCTGATCTAACATATCCCAGACATTGTGGGAAGTAAGAGAGGAAATTGCGAGACCCCTTGCAGAAATATTTGCATCATCTATAACTAGGTGTGAAGTGCCTGATGATTGGAGAGTGACAAAGGTTATAAGGAGAATCTGGGGAACTATAGACTGGAGTCTGACTTCAGTTGTGGGTAAAATCTAACAGGTGGTTTTAAAAGATAGCATTTATGGACATTTAAGCAAAAATTGATTAGGGATAGTCAACATGGTTGTATGTGAGGAAAATTGTGTCTCATAAACTTGATTGAATTTTTTGAAGACGTTCCCAAAAAGATTGATGAGGGCATGTTGTTTACTTGGACTTTACTAAAGCCTTCAACAAGGTTCCCCGTGGTAAACCAATTAGTAAAGTTAGATCACATGGAATTCACGCTGAGCTTCCAACTGCATGTATAATTGTTTAATGGGTTGCTTCTCGAACTGGAGTCCTGCCATCAGCAGTGTTCCACAGGGATCGGTTTTGGGTCCTCTTTTGTTTGTCATTTTTCGATTAGAATGGAGAAATAATGAGTAGTAAGTTTGCAGACGACACCAAAATTGGTGGAATAGTGGACAGTTTCTAAGATTACAAAGAGATCTTGATCAAATAGGTCAGTGGCTGAAAAATGGCAAATGGAGTTCAATCTGGAGAAATGCGAGGTACTGCATTTTGGTACAACAAAAAAGGGTAAGGCTTCTACAATTAATGGGAGGGGCTCAGGTACTATTGTAGAACAGAGGGACCTAGGGATTCAGGTACATAATTCTTTTGAAGTTTGCGTCACATATAGTTGGAGTGGTTAAAAATGTGTTTAGCATGTTTGCCTTCATTGCTTAATCCTTTGAGTATTGGAGCTGGGAAGTCATGTTGAGGTTGGAGACGACATTGGTGAGGCCTCTTCTGGAGCACTATGTCCAGTTCTGGTCACCTAGTTAATGGAAGGATATTATTAGGCTGGAGAGGGTTCAGAAGAGATTTACCGGGATGTTGCCAAATGCAGAAGGTTTGAATTCTAAAGGCTGGATCGGCTGGGACTTCTTACACTGGAGTGTGAGAGGTCGAGAGACAACCTTATAGAAGTTTATAAAATAATAAGAGGTATAGATAGAGTTAATGGTAATTGTCTTTTCCCTGGGATGAGGCATTTCAAGACTGGGGGCACATTTCAAAGGCGAGAGGAGGAAGATTTAAAAAAGACATGAGGTGCAAATTTTTTACAATGGGTGGTTTGAGCATCAAATGAACTTCCTGAGGAAGTGGTGGATCTGGGTACAATTACAACATTTAAACATAGGATCTTGATCAGATGGGCTAATGGGCTGAGGAGTGGCAGATGTAGTTTAATTTAGATAAATGTGAGGTGCTGCATTTTGGAAAGGCAAATCACGGAGTGCAGGTTCATAGTTCCTTGAAAGTGGAGTCACAGATAGATAGGATAGTGAAGAAGGTGTTTTGGTATGCTTTCCTTTATTGGTCAGAGCATTGAGTATAGGAATTGGAAGCTGTACAGGACAATGATTAGGCCACTTTTGGAATATTATGTGCAATTCTGGTCTCCTTCCTTATTGGAAGGATGTTATGAAACTTGAAAGGGTTCAGAAAAGATTTACAAGGATATTGCAAGGGTTGGAGGGTTTGAGCTATAGGGAGAGGCTGAATAGACTGGAGCTGTTTTCCCTGGAGAGTTGGAAGCTGAGACATGACTTTATGGTTTATAAAATCATGAGGGGCATGGATAGGGTAAATAGACAAGTCTTTTCTCTGGGTTTGGGGAGTCCAGAACTAGAGGGTATGGGTTTAGGGTGAGAGGGAGAAAAAAATTAAAAGAGACTTAAGAGGTGTGTATGGAATGAGCTGCCAGAGGAAGTGGTGGAGGCTGGTACAATTACAACATTTAAAAGGCATCTGGATGGATATATGAATAGGAAGGTTTTAGAGGGATATGGGCCAAGTGCTGACAAATGGGATTAGGTTGGGTTAGGATAGTTGGTCGGCATGACGAGTTGGACTAAAGGGTCTGTTTTGGTGCTGTACATCTCTATGATTCTATTTCGATAAGTACATAAATCGTAAAGGTATGGAAGGATATGAGCCAGGAGCAGGCAGGTGGGACTAATTTAGTTTGGAATTATATTCTGTATGGACTGGTTGGACCGAAGGGCCTGTTTCTGTGCTGTAAGACTCTAAAATGCTTCTAACTTACTGCCATTAAACTATAATGTAAATTGTGCGGTAGTTTTAGTGACATTATTCAAGGTAGTAAATATTTAAGACTCTATAAGGGTAAGAAATATCGTGCAACATTGTTTATCGAGAAGTTTTCTCTGCACTTACCCTGGAAGAATGACATTTTGCAGCCTGTTTCACTTATACGATTGGAAATAAAACTTCATTGAGCACCTTTAACAGCAAATTGCTGATGTGGTTTTCCTTCCACCTTTGATTTTGATGTTAATATCATAAATAATCAAAAGAAACAAGTTGACCTTGTCAAAAATACTTGAGCTGTAAGAATCAGTTGTTGGGTGAGCATTACAATGGATGACTTTAAGAATGTGCTTTCCTCAGGGATATCCAGCTGATACAGGCAAGTAAATATTCTACAGCCAATGTTTGTAGCTTAACAAAGGTGTCAAATATGTAGCTTCTTTATCTCTAATTTTACTTTGAAAAACATATCTTTAGTTGTAATTGTTTTTCAAAATCTTAAGGTTTTGAACTGTCTAAAACATGACTGAAAACTCTTGCAACCTTACAATTACAATTATTGAAGGAAAGGTTCAAATACACTTACCTTATTTCATTCTGGACTCTCCATTTACACACCCAATCTTTATCACCCAACTTCGTGGAACAGGTATTTAAACCTTCTACCTTCTTCCATCAGACAAAAGATATAAAAGTTTGAATACACGCACAGATTTCAAGAACAGCTTCTTTCCTGCTGTTATCATATGTTTAAGCGGATCTCTCAAAAGTTAATGCTGATCTCTCTCTCTCTCTCTCCCTCTCCCCATGGATGTAAAACTGTATTCTGCATTGCATTCTGCTACCCTAATGCACTTTGTATGGTATGATCTGCCTGTATAGCACACAAAACAACATTTTTCACTATGTTGGTACATCTGCTAAAAGATCCATTCCAGCCTCTCAGGTAACCTGGAAAGTCCCAGATAGTTCAAATTAATTCTTACTGAAGTTTTGCTCTTCTTGCTGTGATATATTCCATTTAAAAAATACATTGTACAGTCTTAATACTCATTTGAAGTAGAGCTGACACTTGCAGGATCTGCAGGATCTTTTCAGGTGCTGATTTCCCAATGAGAAAGATAAAAATCTTTGCACATCTAGCCTCACTTCCTGTCCACTTTCATAAAATCTCACAGTACTGGAAAGATCTTTTGGCCCATCAAGTCTATAGTGACGAAACTCCTATCTACACTAGTATACTGTCCCACACTAAGCCCACGGCCTTGAACATTATGACACTTCATGTGCTTATCCAAATACTGCCTAAAGGTTGTGAGGTTTCCCACCTCAACTACTCACCCAAACAGTGCACTCCAGACCCTCACCACCCTTTGGGTTAAATAGTTTTTCCTCAAATCCCTTTATACCTCCTTTCACTTTAAAATTATGCCCCCTTTTCGATTAAGGGGAACAGCTGCTTTCTACTCACCCTGTCCATGCCCATCATGATTGTGTACACATCTTTCAGGTTCCCCCTCAAACTTCCCTGCTCCAAAGAAAACAACCTGAGTTAATCCAGCCTCTCTATGTAACTGAAAAGCTCCATCCCAGACAACCTCACGGTGACTCTCCTTTGCACTCCCTCCATTGCAGTCTCATCCTTCCTATAGTGTGGTGACCAGAACAACATAGAGGACTCTAGCTGTAGCCTAACCAAAGGTCTACACAGCTCCAACATGAACTCCCCGCTCATATAATCTATGCCACAACTGATGAAGACAAACATGCCTCCTTAACACCCTATTAATCTGTCCTGCCACCTTCAGGGATTTGTGGACAAGCACCCCAAGACTCCTCTGTTGCTCTTGAGTTTCCTAGTGTTTTTCCATTCATCGTGTATTGCGTTGTCTTATTCTTTCTTTCCAAGTGCATCACCTCACATTTATGAAATTCCATCAACTACTGTTTTGCCATCTGAACAATCTGTTTATATCCTCCTGTAACCTAATAGCTTCCTTTCCTGTGTCATCCATAAACTTACTTATTCTATAAATAGAAGGCCACTTGCAATTTGAAGCGCCATATCCTATCATTTTACATACCATCCATGTCCATGCACATTTTTTTAAGCCTGAATCAAATCCCATGCCTACATATACAGCAAACTCAACGTTAAACTTCCTTTTTCATCTGAAGAAGAGTCCTCATATGAATTTGGTTCTGCCAATGGCTCAAGTATTGTTTGGAGTGAGTCAAATTAATCGTTGATGGTCTTCTATAACGATTGGGACTGTTCACTGATATGTTCAGTGTTGGCTGTTGTTTCCTCAAATTGTACCACATTAAGCTGGGTAATACAATTGAAGCTAATAGAATAGAAAGATCATTGTCCGTTTGGTTTAAAAAATGGCATAGGGACAAAAAAAAATCAGTTGTGCTTAATATTTATTTTCATACAAGAGGATGCTAGACAACAGTACTCCTGACAGGGCTGAAGTCACTGGGTGTTGGAGGTGTGAGCTCTCTGCTGGTTGGAATTGTACCTGGTGCATGGGGGGGAAAGTTGTGGTTGTTCGGGATCGGTTGTCTCAGCTCCAGGGCATCACTGCGGGAGTTCTTTGGGGTCATGTCCTGGGCCCGGCCTTCTTTGGTTTTCCTTCCCTCCATCATTGGGTCGAAGGGTGGAGATGATTGCCAGTGGTTGCACACCAATCGCAACTGCTCAGATACTTCTCTCAGTGCCAGTTTAGACTTTGACGTTGGGAGTTAATAAACTGTCAGCAACGAAATAAGCTGTAATTCCAACAAACCTTGCAGGACTTGAAAATCGCAGTACTTTAAAAAACTTGTTTTTTTTCCTTTCTATGCCAGTAGTGATTCTAGGCTGGGGTGACCATCTGTTTGGAGCTTGCACGTTTTCCCCTTGTCTGCGTGGGTTTCCTCCAGGTGCTCTGGCTTCACAATCCCACAATCCAAAGATGTGCACGATAGGTGAATAGGCTGTGTTAAATTGCAGGGATGTGTCGGTTAGGTGTATTAGTCAGAGGTGAATATAGGGGAGGGAGAGTGGTTCTGGGTGGGTTACTTTTCAGAGGGTCAATGTGGATTTGTTGGGCTGAAGGGCCTGGTTCCATACTGTAGGGATTCTTTGGTTCTATGATTCCAAAGATGAAAGACTCTAAGGTTAGGGTGTGAAAACTGGGTTTTTCCTTGGAAAGAAGGAACTTGAAGGGAGATTTTATATTGTTCCCATTAGTTGTAAAAGTCGTGCAAACAGATATAAGGTTTTCGGCAAGAGATATCGGTTGAGGGAGTTGTTGAGGAAAAACAGATTTATGCAAATGGTAATGACCTAGAACTTATTGCCTACAAATGGTGTGGAAGCCAAAGAATTATTTCAAAAGTAAATTGGATGGCCACTTCACTTACTAAACTGGAAGAGTTGTGGAGATATCTGCTTCTCTGCTGTCCGCTGACAGTTTGGGTGGTCTAAATACATTCCTAACAGTGTGACTGTCCCAAAACACACCCTGAATTACACACAGCCATTCATACAAAGATCAGCCACTCCAAGTCAGGGAATTGAACTCTGATCTGCTAAGTGGCAGGCAGGGATACAAGCCATTATACTGATGCGGAGTTTTTCAAACATGCTCTTTATTGAAATTAGAAATTGGAAACTCGAGTTAAATGTGATGTGTAGATTTTCTGCTGGATTTCACTTACTAAAACAAGCTTCGTTCAGAGCTCCCAGGTGACATAAATACTGACGTTTTAGACTTTGATGTTGGGAGTTAATAAACTGTCAGCAACCAAATAAGCTGTAATTGCAACAAACCTTGTAGGACTTGAAAATCGCAGTACTTTTAAAAACTTGTTTTTTTTTCCTTTTTATGCCAGTAGTGAGTGTATTTTGGCACAATTTAAACTGAATTTAGTCCAAATGACTATCCTTTATTTGTGGTGACTGTCTGGATCTGATACGATTGGTAGTTTCTTTCTCCCCTCACTCTTCACTGTCTTTTCTCTCTTTTCTCTCTCTTCATGATCTTTTTCTCCTTTCTTTATGCTGTCTTTCTCTTTGTGCTCTCTCTCTTAAGCACACTCTGTTTTTGTGTGTTCTCTCTTCATCCTCTTTCTTTTCTCTTACATTTGCTCCCTATCTCCACTGTTCCCTTTTGCCACCTCGGCTCTCTTTTGTCCCTACTCTGTAACCTCCCCCTCAGCTCCCTTTTCCTTCTCCCTACTTCCTTGATTTCCCTCTCCTCTTTTTTTTTTGCTATTTCCTATAACCCAGCCACACTGAACCCCAACCTGCCCCCACACCCATCCCCACTAACAACATTTGAGGGACAAAGAGAGAATATACCAAATCAAGAGAAGACCTGTGTCCATCTCCTCAACTGTCAAATCAAAGAGTGACCGTCACCTTACAGACAGCTGCATGTTAAAAATCAAAATGACAGAGAAGACTGACCCACCCTTAAAATCTGGATTTATGATCTTTGCAATTTGGTTTATCCTGCCTGTAATCTTATTTCCACCCATAGCACCTGAGTCAATCTATATTAAAAAGGATATGAGGGGCAACGTTTTTACACAGAGAGTGGTTCGTGAGTGGAATGAACTCCCAGAGGAAACGGTGGATGCAGGTACAGTTACAACATTTAAAAGATATTTGGATAAGTCCATGACTAGGAAGGGTTTGGAGAGATATGGTCCAACATAGGCAAGTGGGACGAGTTTACTTTGGTAACGTGGTCAGCATAGACTAGTTGGACCAAAGGGTCTGTTTCCATGCTCTACCACTACGACTCTATGCTGTTTGACTATGACAGGCATTGGAATCAAACCAGATCCTACTTTCACCAGGAACAGAAAATACATTTTCCAACTGGGCTCATTGGGTAATGATCTGGAATGAGCAACCAGTTTTGTTTTACTTGTTTGGGACCAATTTTTTTTTCAAAGCATTGCTGACTGTAGTTAATTTTAAAAGTTTTAGAAGTGAGCTTGATTCAATTTGATGGTTTAAGAAATGATATTTGTTACATCAGTTTTGCCTAGAATAAGCAACAATTCACCCAGCTGACTGAAATATACCAACTGGGCACTAAAGATGGATTCTGTATCCCATGAATTTTAAAAGCAATCTTATTCTAAAAAATAAATCTGCTTAATCACTGGAATTGTGAATAAGCTCCTGGGTACCAAGTGCAATGCTTAAACTAGTCTCTCAACTAGTTTGTTCAAAACAATGCAAAATATTAACCATGATGGACTTTCTGAAGGGTTGGAGGTGTCTGATAAGGACCTGCAATGTTTGATCTTTGTAGATCCGGTGGTTTTTGCATTATTTAGGTTTCTTAGTCCTGTTGAGGCTGTTGTATGTTGTCCTGAAAATGAACTAACCTAATCGCTACATTATTTTGCATATCTTGTAGTTATTCTATGATCCCTCTGGTTTATTGCAGGCATGGCCTCATAAATATCTTTGTCATTCTGTGCTTTAATCTGCAGTTTTATTTGTTGTTACGATAAACTATGGAGAAATCCTTCTGTTTAAAAGAAAGGCTGCATTACTTTAGCTAGTTGCAGCTGAATGACGCATTGTTATTGTGTTTTGGTCCTAAATTATTCTTATTGTTGTACACCATAAAAGTATTTAGAATTTTAAAAACATTGTGTAGTAACATCATTTTGATTCATCATTTTGGTAAATTATTTTTGCCCACAAGTATTAAAATGCATTTGTGTCTGTTGGAATCAGTCAGGATGGTAGAGTTTATATTTACGGTCCACCTAAAAAATAAGAAATAGAAGCAGGAGTCAGACAGTCAGCCAGTCTTTCAAACTCTGCCATTGAATGAAATCATGGCTAAATCATAGAATCCCTCTACTGTGGAAACAGGCCATTTGGCCTAACAAGTCCATACTGACCCTCCGAACAGTAACCCACCCAGACCCATTCCCCTACCCTATTATACACTATGTTTACCCCTGACTAATGCTCCTAACATATACATCCCTGAACACTATAGGCAATTTAGTGTGGCCAGTTCAACTAATCTGCACATTTTTGGATTGTGGGAGGAAATCGGAGCACCCGGAGGAAATCCACTCAGACACTGCTAGAATGTGCAAACTCCGTCCAGACAGTCGCCCGAGGCTGGAATCAAACCCAGGTCCATGGTGTTGTGAAGCAGCAGTGCTAACCACTGAGCCACCATGCCTACTGATTGTCTTCTTCAACATCATTTCCTTGTCTTTCACCATATCCCCGATGTTTCTAATATTTCGAAATCTATCAATCTCAGTCTTAATCATGCTCAACAACTGAGCTTCCATAGTTCTCTGGAACAGAGAGTTCCAAAGACATATTATTATCTCTTAATGTAGAAATTCCTCTTCATCTCAGTCTTGAATGCCTGCTGCTTATTCAGAAACTGAGTTTCCTTCTTCCCAACACTGCCTCTCCCTAACCAGCACAGATAGCCTTCCTGCATCAATCCTGTTGAGCCCTTGAAGAATTCCGTGTGTTTGATTTAAGTCATCTCTCATTCTTCTAAACTCCATCTAATGTAGGTCCAATTTATTTAATTTTACCTCACAAGACAATCACTACTTCCCTGGAATTAATTTGATGAACTTTCATTGCCCTCTCTGGCAATTATATCTTTCTTTGTGTAAGGCGACCAAAACTATGCACACAAATCTGGGTGTTCTCTCACCAAGGTTTCATATAATTGTGGTAAAGCATCTTTACTCCCTTGTTCAAATACTCTTGTGAAAAATGGTTATTTGCACTTTTAATTTCTTGCTGTCTCTGCTGTTAACTTTCAGTGGCTCATAGTCAAGTTCACCCAAGTCCCTTTGAAATTCAATAATAGGAGTCATAAAGCTGTACAGCATAGAAACAGACCCTTTCATCCAACTCGTCCATGCCAACCAATATCTTAATTAATCTAGCCCCATTTCCCAACATTTGGCCCTTATATCTCTCAATCCTTTTAAATGTTGTAATTGTATCAGCCTCTACCACTTTCTCTGGCAGCTCATTCCATACGTGCACTACCCTCTGTGTGAAAAACTTTCCCCATAAGTCCCTTTTAAATCTTTCCCCTCTCATCTTAAACGTATGCCCTCTAGTTCTGGACTCCCCTACCCTGGCGAAAAGACCTTGTCTATTCACCCTATCCATGCTCTTCATGATTTTGTAAACCTCTATAAGGTCACCCTTCAGCCTCTGATGCTCCAAGAAAAACAGCCCCAGCCTATTCAGACTTTCCCTATAGCTCAAACCCTGTAACCCTGGAAGCATGCTTGTGAATCTTTTATGAAATCTTTCAAGTTTCCCAACAGCTTTCCTATAGCAGGGAGACCAGAATTGTACACAGTATTTCAAAAGTGGCGAATCAATGTACTGTACAGTGCAACATAATCTCCCAATTCCTACACTCAATGTATTGACCATTAAGGCGAGCATACCAAAAGCCACCTTCACTACCCTGTCTACCTATACTTTCAAGGAACTATGAACCTGCACACCAAGATCTCTGTTCAGCACACTTCTCAGGACCTTACCATTATGTATATAATTCCTGCACTGATTTTCCCTACCAAAATGCACCACCTCACATTTATCTAGATTAAACTCTATCTGTTATTACTCAGCCCATTGGCCCATCTGATCAAGGTCCCGTTGTGGTTCTAAGATAACCTGCTTCGCTGTCCACTACAGCACCAATTCCTAGACTCTCACTGCTTAAATATATTCTGCTTCTGTTTCTCCTGCCAAGGCGGATAACCTCGTATTTCGCCACATTTTGGTCTGTTTACCAACTTTTGTCCAGTCACTTAGTCGTTGCAAATTCCCTTGAAGTGTCTTTCCATACTTCTCACAACTCTCACTCCCACCTAGATTTGCATCTGCAAATTTGAAAATCTAACATTTAAACCCCACATCCAAATCATTAATATAAAATGTGAATAGCTGGGACTGAAGCACTAATCATTGTGGTATCTCACCAGTCATAGCTTGCCAACCTCCAAATCGTGCATTCATTCCTACTTTTTATTTGTTCCCGTCCATGCCAGTATATTCCCACTAATCCCATATGCCGTAATCTTGTTTGTTGACCTTGAGAGTCAGTTTATCAAAATCCTTCTGAAAAATCTGTATATAGCACATCCAATGCTTCCTTCTCATCAATTCTGCTAGTTTTATTCTCAGAAAACTCCAACAGGTTTGTGAAAGATGATTTTCTTTTTGTGAATCCATGACAACTCTGCCCAGTTCTTCTATTATTTTTGAAATGTTCTACTAGCACATCCTTAATTAGAAGAGTCTAGCATTTTTTCTATGACAGATATTAGTCTAATAGATCTGTACTTCCCTATTTCACATACTTGCTGCTTTCTTAAACAGTGAGTTTATATTTGGAACTTGCCAATCTATGCGGCAACTTCTTTCAATACTTTGGGATGCTGATCATCAGGTCCAGTGGATTTATATACTCTAGTCGCATTAATTTCTCTCGTGCTACTTCTTTCATTAATATTAATATATTGCCATTCTTCATTTATACTGGGTCCTGGATGTTCTGTGATTTCTGGGAGATTTTTAGTATTTTTGTCTATGAAGATAAACACAAATTATTTGTAAGAATTTTCTGCTTTCTCCTTATTCCACATTGTAGATTCTCTTGACTCTGCTTGCAGTGAGCCAACATGGTTTTGTCAAAGCAAAATCATATTTTACTAATTTATGGAAGTTTTTGAAGAAGTAACTTGGGCTGTGGCTAAAGGGGAACTGATGGATTTATTTATGTGTAGATTTCCAGAAGGCATTTGATAAGGTGCCACATCAAAGATTATTGTAGGAAATAAATGCTAATGGTGTTGGCAATAGATATGCTATTGATATTGGCATGAGCATAAAAATTGGCTGGCTAAAGTGGAAGCAGAAGGTAGGAATAAATAGGGACTTTTTCAGGCTGACGGAATGTTATGAGTGGTATACCACTCCGTTGGTGCTGGGACTTGAGCTTTGACAATTTTTACAATAGTTTGGATGAAGAGATGGTGGGGTAGCTAAATTTGATGGTGACACATAGGTAGAAAAGTGAGTCGTGAAGAGGATATGAGCATGCAAAGGGACATAGGTAGGTTAGTGAGTGGGCAATGATTTGGAAAATGGAATATAATGTGGGAAACAGTAAAATTGTCCCATTTTGGTAGAAGGAATAAAAAGCATTTTATATAAATGATTTGAGAGGTTGCAGAGCTCTGATAGATCTGGGTATCCTGGTGCATGAATCACAAAAGGTTAGGATGCAGGTACAGCAAGTAATCAGGAAATTTAATAAAATATTGTATGTTATTGTGAGGAGAATTGAATGAGAGAGTGAGGACATTATGTTTCAGTTGTACCGGGCACTGATGAGATCACCTCTAGACTACTGTTTTTTCTTTTAACCTGGCAACCATGCTTATGGAAGGATGTTAATGTATTGAAAGCAGTTCAGAGAAGATTTTCTGTACTAATGTCTAGAATGAGAAGATTTCCTTATGAAGAGAGGCTATGTAGCCTAGGTCTGTATTGTCTGGAGTTCAGTGGAATCAGAGGTGACTTAATTAAAACACAACATCCTGAGAGGACTTACTAGCTGGATGTCAAAAGTAGGCTTCCTCTTGTGGGAGCATCTAGAACTTGGGATCATAGTTTAAAAATATGCGATTGCTTATTTAAGATAGAGATGAGGAAATACCTTTTCTCTCAGAGGTTGAAACTTTGAAATTCCCTTCCTCAAAAGGCAACGAATGCAGACTCTTTTAATGTTTTTGCAGCAGATAGAGTCTTGATTACCAAGGAGATGAAAGATTGTTGGGGGGATGCAGGAATGTACAGTTGAGGTTAAAATTCAATCAGCCATGATCTTATTGAATCAACCAGTGGCAGAGAAGGCCCAAAGAACTGAGCGACCGACTCTTGTTACTTGTTTATATGTTCACCCAAAATGTGAGTTTACATTATGAGCAGACCTATACACACATAAGTCTGAATACAAAATCCTCATGCATTACACTGCACAGAAAGAAATGATACTAGACAGGATACTAAAAGAGATAGAGGAAGAAATAGCAAGTGTACTCGTGTTAATTTTCCAAACTTTGCTGGATTCTGGGGCAGTTCAGCAGACTGGAAAACAGCAAATGTGACACCACTGTTTAAAAAGGGAGGTAGACAAAAGATGGGGAATTATAGACTAGTCAACTTAACTTCTGCAGTGGGGAAGATGCTTGAGTCTATTATCAAGGAAGAAATAGCAAGGCATCTCGATAGAAGTTGTCCCATTGGGCAGACGCAGCATGGATTCATGAAGGGCAGGTCATGCTTAACTAATCTTTTGGAATTCTGTGAAGACATTATGAGCAAAGTCGACAATGGGGACCCCGTAGATGTGAAATACCTAGATTTCCAAAAGGCCTTCGACAAGGTCCCACACAAGAAGCTGCTGCATAAGATAAAGATGCATGGTGTTACGGGTAAAGTATTAGCATGGATAGAGGATTGGTTGGAAGCAAAGAGTGGGATAAATGAGTGCTATTCTGGGGTTGGCAATCAGTAACTAGTGGTGTGCCTCAGGGATCAGTGTTGTGACCACAATTATTCACAATTTATACAGATGATTTGGAGTTGGGGGACCAAACATAGTGTGTCAAAGTTTGCGTATGACACTAAGATGAGTGGCAGAACAAAGTGTGCAGAGGACTGTGAAACTTTGCAGAGGAACATGGATACTTTAAGTGAGTGGGCAAAAGTCTGGCAGATAGAATACAATGTTAATAAATGTGAAGTCTTCCATTTTGGTAGGAGTAACAGTAAAAAGGACTATTACTTGAATGGTAAAACGCTGCAGCATGCTGCTATGCAGATGGACCTGGGTGTCCTTGAGCCTGAATCACAGAGTGTGGTCTGCAGGTACAACAAGTAATTAGAAAAGCAAATGGAATTCTGTCCTTCATTGCTAAAGGGATTAAGTTTAAAAGCAGGGAGGTTATGTTGCAGCTGTATAGGGTGATGGTGAGGCCACACTTGGAGTACTGCGTGCAGTTTTGGTCTCCTTACTTGAAGAGGGGGTACTGGCATAGAGGGGATGCAGAAGAGGTTCACTAGATTGATTCAGGATTTGAGGGATTTGACTTAAGAGGAGAGACCAAGTAGACTAGGATTATATTGGAATTCAGAAGAATGGGGGCGGTTCTTATAGAAATAAATAAAATCATGAAGAGAATAGATAAGGTAGACATAGAGAGGATGTTTCCACTGCTGGGCGAAGCTAGGTCAAGAAGGCAGAGCCTCAAAATTAGGAGGGGGGCAGCTTTAGGACCGAATTGAGAAGGAACTTGTTCACCCAGAGGGTTGTCTGCCCAATGAAGTAGTTGATGCTACTTCAGTAAATGTTTTTAGCTAAGATTTTATTTTGAACACTTAAGGAATTAATGAGAGGGCAGGTAAGTAGAGCTGAGTCCATGAAAAGATCAGCCATGACCTTATTGAATAGCAGAGCAAGCTTGAAGGGTCAGGTGACCTACTCCTCCGAGTTTTTATGTTCTTATGATTAATCACAAAATTCAAGCAAACTGAAACTGTAGTGATTACAATGTGGTCAGCCAGATGGACCTCCTAGAATATGATTTCCCTGATTGGAGCTGTAACTCTGGTCCAATCAGGAAGCCTGTGCTGGCAGATAAAAGCAGGAATGTCAGACATCCTGTTACTCTGACAGCTGGCTCTGAGGGAGCTGGAGTTGATAAAGTGTGGAGCTAGAGAAAGCACAGCAGATCAAGTGGCATCAGAGGAGCAGGGGAGTCAACATTTCAGGTCAGGACCTTTCATCAGGACTGTGGGAGCTGGGTCAATGTCAAGGACTTTCCACATGTAAATAAAGGATGACTTGGTGATGGGATACCAGCCTCTGTGGAGTTTGCAGTGGTGATGAGAGTAAAGCACACTCCGGAAGAAATTTACTCACAATAATTGTCTTTGAGTTGGAGTAAACATTTCTGGTATCTTGCCGTTATTTGGGAAGCTTGACTTGTTCAATCCTGTCATGAAAGACTGGGCCCAGTATGTGAAAATACTGCATCGTTTTTCTGGGCATATGACATTGGTGCAGATGAAAAGCAACAAGTAATTCTCCTGACAGCTTGTGGAACTGCAACTTTTTCTCTTATTAGGAGCCTAACTCTCCCTGAGGCATCAGATAGTAAAACATTTCAAGAGTTGACAGATTTAATTAAGGAATATTATGACTCCAAGCCACCTCTAACCCTGAGTCGCTATTTGTTTTACTAAGCAATTCGAGAACCAAGGATTTTTGATTGATTAACATGACTGTCAGATGAATGTGATTATGGTTTAACCCTTAATGAGATGCTGAGACACCGTTTGGTGTGTGGGATTAATGTTGTAACCATGCAACAGTGTCTAATAGCTGAAGCCCAACTGGACTTCAAATAGGCACTACAACTGGCTTTCTCATTGGAAAATGCAGCAAGTGGAGTGTATGTGTTGCAGGATATTCCAATGGAAGTGGGAACCCTTGCCAGGCCAGCTGAATTTGGGGGAGGTAAAAACAATGACTGCAGATGCTGGAAACCAGATTCTGGATTAGTGGTGCTGGAAGAGCATAGCAGTTCAGGCAGCATCCAAGTAGCTTCGAAATCGACGTTTCGGCCAAAAGCCCTTCATCAGGAATAAAGGCAGTCAGCCTGAAGCGTGGAGAGATAAGCGAGAGGACACCACTTGAGTGAAGGCAATTGCATAGCCTCACTCAGGACATGTCCTGAACAGAGGGACTCGAGGTTAGCCCACAGCAAAACCCCAAAACAAAGCCAAGCTTCAGCTTGGTTAAAATTCCTTTGAGATCCAGGCCACAAAGCCAATGTAGTTGCTGCCGGTATGTGTACTCAAAACAGCAAAACAGTCTCACAAGATCTAAATTGAGTAAAAGAACTCATAGGCCAGTATCCAGAAGAGTGCACACCCTGGCAAGTCTACCTACTACTTTGGAACAGTCATTTTGCTTTTCAAATTCCAAACAGAATCAAAATAAACGTCTGATGAAATGGTCACCCAGTTCTAGTGGAGGTTGTTACTGGTACAGCCATTTCAATAATTGCAGAACCAGTCTTTCACAAAATTCACTCTGCACTCCAACCCTTAGGTTTGCCCATCTTCACACCCACTCTGGGGCAGCTGGACTGAACACCAACAGTAAGACTGCTGCTGCTGCGCACGCACGCACACAAATTTTTCTGCAACCTTTTGACACGTTCCACCTTTGCCCTGTACAGGACAATGTTGGAGAGATTATCTGGGGAAGGGGAGGTTTAGGCTACACCCTTGTGTAGAACCCCAGGGAAAGTGTGGGGAAAGAAAGGTGCCATACCCCTCATTTTTTAATAAACCTCTATAAGGTCATCCCTCTATCTCCTACAATCCAGTGAAAAATATTCCAGCCGAGTCAGCCTCTTTTTATACCTCAAGCCCTGTATTCCCAGGACCATCCTGGCAAATCTTTTCCGAGCATTCTCCAGTTTAATAATGTCATTGCTACAACAATTGGACACAGGACCCGAAGAGGCCTCAGTAGCATCCTGTACAACTTTAACATGACATCCCAATTGTTATATTCAAAGGTCTTAGCAAACACTTTCTTAACCACTCTGTCTACATGTGATACAAACTTCAACAAAGTATGCACCTGAATCCCTAGGTCTCTGTTCTACAACACTACCAAAGGCTCTACATTTCATTGTACAAGTCCTGCACTTGTTCGTTTTACCAAAGTACATGTTGACCAGGGAGTAATTCCCTGACACAGTGCCATTTTGCCATTGGGCAAAAATAGAGGCAGAAATCAGAAGCCTGGAAGTGAAGGAATCATACAGCCAGTCCAGTTTATGGAATGGGCAGCACTGGTCAAACCAATTGTGAAGCCCGACGGGTTGGTTCGCCTTGTGGGGATTTTAAACAAATAGTAAACTGCTTTTCACATCTTTATAAATACCCAATCTTTCTCACAGAAGTCTTATATGTAAAGCTGGCAGGAGGACTGTCCTTTATGAAGCAGGACATGAGCCATGCACTTGCAGTTGTGGTTAGATAAGGACTTGTTTTATTCACTCATGGGATGTGGGCATCTCTGGCTAGCACAGCTTTATTGCCCATCCCAAATTGTCCAGAGGGCAGTTAGGAGTCAACCACATTACACTGGGTGTGGAGTAACATGTAGGCCAAACCAGATAAGAATGGCAGTTTCCTTCCCTCAAGAATATTAGTGAACCAGATAGGTTTTCCCAATAATCGACAGTGGATTCACAGTCATCATTGGACTCTTAATTGAATTCACATTCCACTATCTGCCATGGTGCGATTTGAACCCAGGTCCCCAGAACATTAGCTGAGTTTCTGGATTAATAGTCTCGCAATAATACCACGAGGCCGTTGCTTCTCTGAATCCCAGTACTATGCTGCAATTAATACTCACGGATCTATACGATTGTTCCAGACTGCTATTTGGGGTATTATCAGCCTGTGAAATTCTTAGGACAATAGAGAACATTTTTCAAGGTCTACCCAAGGTTGCCATTTATTTAGATGGCATGCTAATAATTGAGAAGACCAATGAAGAGCACTTAGACAACTTGGACACAGTGCTTAGTTTTTTTTCCCACGCGAGCTTATGCCTTAGAAAATAAAAATGTGTATTCCAGGCACCCCAAGTGACCTACTTGGGCGACAGCATCAACCAGACTGGGTTACACCCATTGGAAGATAAAATGAGGCAATCAAAGGTGCCTCGGCTCCCCCATCTGTATTGGGGCTTGGGTCTTTCCTTGGGCTGGTGAATTATTATGCAAAGTTCATACATAACCTGGTCTCCATCTTGGCACCTTTGCATCAACTCTTAAAAAAGGGTCAGCCTTAGAAGTGGTCACATAGCCAGCCAAACTAAAGAAACAGCTGTCATCCTCTAAGATGTTGGTACACTATGTTCCCAAGCAAGATCTGATGTTGACATGCGACACCCCTCTGTACAGCATCAGGCTAGTATTAGCTCATAGGTAGCCCAATGGAAAGAAACACCCAATAGCATATGCATCCAGAACTTTGGCTAATGCAGAGTGTAAATGTGACCAAATAGAGAAGGAAGGTTTCACAATCATATTTGGATCAGGAAGTTCCACCAATACCTTTACACTCGTAATTTTGTAGTAATATTGGACCACAAACCACTGCGAGGTCTACTTAAAGAGGTCAAGGCAGTGCCACCCAGAGCTCCAGGCAGTTTTCAGCAGTGGGCTTTAATACTAAGTGCATATAATACAAGTTAGAACACTGTCCAAGAGGTCAAGTAGCGAATGTGACTGCATTGAGCTTTTCCCCCAACTGGCAGAAACACCACCAGTAGTATCGCCACTGGAGAGTTTACCATGGTTTTAAATTTTCGGGAGACACGTCCAGTCACAACTGACAATATCAGACTTTGGACGCAGAAAGATCTGGTCCTGGCAAAACTGAAACAGCTGGTGATGATGGGAGAAACCAAAGGACCGTCACAACCAGAACTGAAACCTTTTTGGATCCAGAGAGACTAGCTCACAGTAGAGGATGGTTTCATATGGGGAGCAAAAGTGATTGTTCAGAGCAAACATCGCTGCCAGATACTGACACAATTCCACCAGGATCATCCAGCAGTTCCAGAAATAAAGATATTGATGAGAGGTTATCTCTGGTGGCTAGGATTAGTTACAAACAAAGCCACAAGGTGGGGAGATGCCTACAGTGCCAATAAAGACAAAGATTACTGTCAGCAACTCCTCACCATTGATGGGAATGGCCAAGTAAACCCTGGACTCAATTATACGTCAGATATGCAAATCCTTTCATGGACTCAATGTTCTTCATCATTGTGGACACCCACTGAAAGTAGCTGGATGTGAATAGAGTTCATTCACTAAACACTGAGACAACAATATAAAAGCAGAATTCATCTTTTGCAACACACAGACTCCCAGATGTTTTGGTCACAGCTAACAGGTCATTGTTTACCAGCAGGGAATTTGAGTATTCCCTAAAGTTGGAAGGCATTTGACATGTAAGGACAGTTCCATATTATCCATCATCCAATGATCTGGCAGAAAGAGCAGTCCAGTCTTTCAAGTTAGCCTTAAATAAACCGCCTACGGCTTCACCAGATACCAAACGTCTTTGGTTTCTGTTTGATTATCAGACCACCCCTCACGCAACTATAGAGATAGCTGCAGCAGAGTTGCTAATGAGAAGAAGACTCTGTACCAGGTTAAATCTGATCTTCCTGGACTAGTTGGGGAAGCAGGGAGAGATGAAATAGCATCAGGAATGCCAGACACAAGAAAGACTCTGCTAAGTGAGAAAGAAAGTTTATTTCAGGGAGCAAAGTTTGGTGAAGGAACCACAGAACCCTGTGTGGGGAAGAGGCATTGCCAACATGAGGTCAAGTCTAGTGACGTATAAAGTTTGGGTAGGCGCAACGATCCTGAGCAAGCACATGGACCATATGAAAGATGCAAACTCGCAAATAGTTGGGGAGCAAAATGTGCCCAGCAAGGCTGTCAGAATTTGTGGGTTATCCCTCTACCTCGAGCAATGAATAGACCTCGGAAACTGAGATAGACATGGTGAATGTCACCACCTTGACATCTTTGCCACCTAAAAAAAGAGAATGATTTTCTTCTGAGACACTCCAGACACAAGAGGCGAGCTGTTGTGTGTTACATACCGCCTGTATCCAAGGCAAAGTCAGAGTAACCAGAACTAGTGCAAAAATTCCCCAGGAGGATCTATCCAAAAAAAAAGAACCAGCTTATGTACTTGGACTCCGAGAGGGGGGGATGTAGTGATTGTAATGAGGTCGTTCAGGTGGACCTCAGAGTATGAGTTCCCTGATTGGGGCTGTTAACCTGGTTCAATCAGGGTGCTCTGGCTGACAGATACCATAAGACATAGTGGAAGTAAGGCCATTCAGCCCATCGAGTCCACTCTGCCATTTAATCATGGCTGATGGGCATTTCAACTCCACTTACCCCATTCTCCCCATTGCCCTTAATTCCTTGTGATATCAAGAATTTATCAATCTCTGCCTTGAAGACATTTAGCGTCCCGGCCTCCACTGCACTCCGCGGCAACGAATTCCACAGGCCCACCACTCTCTGGCTGAAGAAATGTCTCCACATTTCTGTTCTGAATTGACCCCCTCTAATTCTAAGGCTCTGCCCATGGGTCCTAGTCTCCCCGCCTAACAGAAACAATTTCTTAGCGTCCACCCTTTCCAAGCCATGTATTATCTTGTAAGTTTCATTAAAATCCCCTTAATCTTCTAAACTCCAATGAGTACAATCCCAGGATCCCCAGCCGTTCCTTGTATGTAAGACCTACCATTCCAAGGATCATCCGTGTGAATCTCCGCTGGACACGCTCCAGTGCCAGTATGTCCCTCCAGAGATGTGGGGCCCAAAACTGGACACAGTACTCCAAATGGGGCCTAACCAGAGCTTTATAAAGTCTCAGTAGCACATTGCTGCTTTTATATTCCAACCCTCTTGAGATAAATGACAACATTGCATTCGCTTTCTTAATCACTGATTCAACCTGCATGTTGACCTTTAGAGAAACCTCGACTAGCACTCCCAGATCCCTTTGTACTTTGGCTTTATGAATTTTCTCACCGTTTAGAAAGTAGTCCATGCTTGTATTCTTTTTTCCAAAATGCAAGACCTCGCATTTGCTCACATTGAACTTCATCAGCCATTTCCTGGACCACTCTCCCAAACTGTCTGGATCCTTCTGCAGCCTCCCCACTTCCTCAGTACTACCTGCCTGTCCACCTATCTTCGTATCATCGGCAAACTTCGCTAGAATGCCCCTAGTCCCTTCATCCAGATCATTAATATATAACGTGAACAACTGCGGCCCCAACACTGAACCCTGTGAGACACCGCTTGTCACCGGCTGCCATTCTGAAAAAGAACCTCTTATCCTAACTCTCTGCCTTCTGTCAGACAGCCAACCCTCAATCCATGCCAGTAGCTCACCTCGAACACCATGGGCCCTCACCTTACTCAACAGCCTCCCTTGTGGCACCTTATCAAAGGCCTTTTGGAAGTCTAGATAGACCACATCCACTGGGTTTCCCTGGTCTAACCTACTTGTCACCTCTTCAAAGAATTCTAACAGGTTTGTCAGGTACGACCTCCCCTTACTAAATCCATGTTGACTTGTTCTAATCCGACCCTGCTCTTCCAAGAATTTAGAAACCTCATCCTTAACGATGGGTTCTAGAATTTTACCAACAACCAAGGTTAGGCTAATTGGCCCATAATTTTCCATCTTTTGTCTTGATCCTTTCTTGAACAATGGGGTTACAACAGCGGTCTTCCCATCATCCGGGACTTTCCCTGACTCCAGTGACTTTTGAAAGATCTCAACCAATACCTCCACTATTTCCTCAGCCACCTCCCTCAGAACTCTAGGATGTAGCCCATCGGGGCCAGGAGATTTATCAATTTTAAGACCTTTTAGCTTTTCTAGCACTATCTCTTTTGTAATGGCAACCATACTCAACTCAGTCCCTTGACTCCCTTTAATTGTTGGGATATTACTCATGTCTTCCACTGTGAAGACTGACGCAAAGTACTTATTAAGTTCTCCAGCTATATCCTTATCTCCCATCACTAGCCTTCCAGCATCAGTTTGAAGTGGCCTGATGTCTACTTTTGCCTGTCGTTTGTTTCTAATGTACTGAAAGAAACTTTTACTATCATTTCTAATATTACTGGCTAGCCTACCTTCATATTTGATCCTCTCCTTCCTTATTTCTCTCTTTGTTATCCTCTGTTTGTATTTGTAGCCTTCCCAATCTTCTGATTTCCCAGTGCTCTTGGCCACTTTATAGGATCTCTCTTTTTCTTTAATACATTTCCTGACTTCCTTTGTCAGCCATGTCTGTCTAATCCCTCCCCAGATAATCTTTCTTTTCTTGGGGATGAACCTCTGTACAGTGTCCTCAATTATACCCACAAACTCCTGCCATTTTTTTCTCTACTGTCTTCCCTGCTAGGTTCTGCTTCCAGTCTATTTTCGTCAGTTCCTCTCTCATGCCCTCATAATTACCTTTGTTTAACTGTAACACCATTACATCCGATTTTACCTTCTCTCTTTCAAACTCCAGACTGAACTCTACCATATTATGATCGCTGCTTCCTAATTGTTCCCTTCCTTTAAGATCTTTTATAAAATCTGGTTCATTCCATAGCACTAGGTCCAAAGTAGCCTGCTCCCTTGTGGGCTCCATGACAAGCTGTTCCAAAAATCCATCCTGTAAGCATTCCAAGAATTCCCTTTCTTTGGATCCACTGGCAACATTATTTACTCAGTCCATCTGCATATTGAAGTCCCCCATGATCACCGTGACCTTGCCTTTCTGACATGCCTTCTCTGTTTCCCAGTACATGTTGCTCCTCTGGTCCTGACCACTGTTAGGAGGTCTGTACATAACTCCCATTATGGTTTTTTTGCCATTGTGGTTCCTCAATTCCACCCACACAGACTCCACATCATCCAACCCTATGTCATTCAGTGCCATAGATTTAATTTTGTTCTTAACTAACAAGGCCACCCCTCCCCCTCTGCCCACCTCCCTGTCTTTTCGATAAGTTGTAAATCCTTGGATGTTAACTGCCAGTCCTGAACCCCCTGCAACCATGTCTCTGTGATGCATACCACATCATAATCATTCATGATGATCTGTGCCGTTAGTTCATCTACTTTGTTACGAATGCTACAAGCATTCAGGTAAAGTGCCTTAATGCTAACATTCTTATCATTAGAGATATTGGAAGTCATAAGATGTCCTAAGTTATCCTTTCTTTTTGTTGCATTCCTAATCTGCCTCAAGGTTAAATCCACCTGCAGACATGCTATCGTCCTGCTTATCTTTCCATTTAACTCCATACTCCCTGTCGCTTTCACTTTCCCTTCCCCGCAACTCAGAAGTCCGACTGACCACCCTATTTACCCTCTTCGCTAGAACATTGGTACCAGATCGGTTCAGGTGGAGATCGTCCCAACGGTACAGATCCCCCGGTTCCAAAACTGATGCCAATGCCCCAATCCCTTTGCCACGTGTTTACTTCCCTAATTTTCTTATCCCTATGCCAATTGGCTCGTGGCTTGGGCAGTAATCCGGAGATTATGACCCTTGAGGACCTGTACTTCAATTTCCTTCCTCGTGCTTGATACTCCCCAAACAGATCCTCCACCCTAGCTTTGCCTATGTTGTTAGTCCCAACGTGGACCACAACAATTGGATCCTCCCCCTCCTGCTCCAATATCCTTTCAAGCCGGTCGGAGATGTCCCGCACCTTGGCACTGGAGAGGCAACACACCATGCGAGACTCCTGATCCGGCTTGCATAGGATACTATCTGGATTAGTGGTGCTGGAAGAACACAGCAGTTCAGGCAGCATCCAAGGAGCAGCAAAATCAACGTTTTGGGCAAAAGCCCTTCATCAGGAATAAAGGCAGAGAGCCTGAAGCGTGGAGAGATACTTCCAGCTCAGCACTGTCCCCATGACTTGTCCAGACTTGTCCTCCCTGCCTATCTCCTTTTCCACCTATCCACTCCACCCTCTCCTCCCTGACCTATCACCTTCATCTCCTCCCCCACTCACCTATTGTAATCCCCTTCCCCCACCTCACCCTATTTCTAAACTTCCAGCTCAGCACTGTCCCCATGACTTGTCCTACCTGCCTATCTCCTTTGCCACCTACCCACTACAACCTTTCCTCCCTGACCTATCACCTTCATCCCCTCCCCCACTCACCTATTGTACTCTATGCTACTTTTTCCCCACCCCCCTGTAGCTTATCTCTCCACCCTTCAGGCTCACTGCCTTTATTCCTGATGAAGGGCTTTTGCCCGAAACGTCGATTTTGCTGCTCCTTGGATGCTGCCTGAACTGCTGTGCTCTTCCAGCACCACTAATCCAGAATCTGGTTTCCAGCATCTGCAGTCATTGTTTTTACCCCTAGGATACTGTCTGTCCCCCTAATTATAGAATCCCCTATCACAAGTACTTGTCTTTTTGCTCCCCCCTCTTGAATGGCCTTCTGCACCATGGTGCCGTGGTCAGCTGGTTCATCCTGTCCAGAGCCCTTTTCCTCATCCATACAAGGAGCAAGAATCTCAGACCTGTTGGACAAGGTCAAGGGCTGAGGCTCCTGCACTCCTGAACTCAAGTTCCCCCTGCCTGCCTCACTTACAGTCACACTCTGATGTCCCTGATCATTAACTGAATGTGCATTACTTATTCTCCCAGGTGTGACTGCCTCCTGAAACAAAGCGTCCAGGTAACTCTCCCCCTCCCCGATGTGCCGCAGTGTTTGAAGCTCAGATTCCAGATCATCAATTCTGATCCGGAGTTCTCCCAGCAACCAACACTTGCTGCAGATGTGGTCACTGCCATTCACAATGGGATCAGCCAGCTCCCACATCATACAGCTACAGCACATCACCTGCCCAGCCATCTCTGTTTAGTTTATTACTTTATTAATTTGTATAGGTTTGAGTTAAAATGCTTTCTGATACCTCTCTGCTATAGTCTTTTTCTAAAAACTAATTAATAGATAAACCATAAAAAGTAAATGTTTAACCATTCACTGATCAAGAAATAGAAAATCCTTACCTTAATAAACCAGAGTCCTATTTTTGGTTAGAGGAGATGGTGGGGGGAGTGGGAGACACAACACGTGTAGTGTCTCGGGTTCGGCCACTGCCCAGATATATTACCGGCAGTCCCCTGGTCGTCGCTCCTGCTTTTCCTACTTATTAACTAGGTTAGAGGAGGAGGGCAGGTGGGAGACACTACAGTAGTAGAGTCTCGGGTTTAGCCACCTTGCTGATATATATGGTCACTGCTTTCCTTCCCGGCTGCCCCTCTGGTCCACGTCACTTCCTCCACTGCTCCCGCTTCTTCTCCACTGCTGCTCGCACTTAAAATGGCCGTTGGCGTTGAAGGGTGAGTATTTATACTAACTGCTTACCTCCCCGGCTACCCCTCTGGTCCCAGTCACTTCCTCCGCTGCTCCCACTCCTTCTGTGAAAGAGAAAAACACCGCTGCCCGCTACCGGTAAGTAAGTTTAATAAAAACTGCCTTACCTTATCTGCAGTCTTCCGAGTTCGTCCTACCTCCGCTGCTGCTCACACTTAAACAGAAGTGTCAGACATGCTGTTCATGCTGAGTGCTGCGTCTGAGAGAATTAGATCAGTGCCAAGGACCTTCCACGTGGAAATAAAGAGTGACTTGGTGATCGGATACCGGCCTCTCTCGAGTTATTTCAGAAATCTTCTCTTATACAGTGCAATTAAATGCTACTTCTCAATTAATTTCTTGGAGATCATCCATTTGGACATAAAAAAGGATAGAACAGAGTATGTTCGAAATGATGGAAAAGTAGACACAGTGCAAGTTCAAAGAAAGTTGGGATGCATTGATCATTAAAATGATATGAAGAGGTCCAGAAAATAGTTTAGCTAGTGGAAATGTTACTGGTCCTGTATTGAGGAATAACATGTAAAGAGGTAGAGCTGTACAAGGTCTGAGTTAGACAACATCTGGAATACTGCCTCTGAAATTGCCTAGCAATCAGCTGAATTCAGTTAGGGATGGGCAGTTATTAATGGCAATAGCTATATCCCTTGAAACATAAAAGAAACAAAAAACTATTTCAGTTGGTTGAGGGAGTCAACAACGAAGGAGCATGGTCTAAAGGTTCAAGCTAGACCTCTCAAATGAAATTAGAAAACATTTTTATACTCAAAGGGGCATGGAAATTTGGAATTCTCTTCCATGAACAACAGTTCAGATTAGATAAGCACCCGGAGGAAATCCATGCAAACACGGGGAGAATGTGCAAACTCCACACAGACAGTCGCCCGAGGCTGGAATCGAACCTGTGTCTCTGGCGCTGTGAGGCCACCATGCTGCCCTAATGCAAGTACATTTTTAATTATAAATCTGAGATTGATAGCTTGTTTTTATCTGTAGTTGCTGACAGATAGAAGGTGAAAACTGAATTTGTGAAACAAAAACAGAAATTGTTGAAAAACCTCAGCAGGGCTGGCAGCATCTTTGGAGAGAAAGCAGAGTTAATGTTTCAGGTCTAGTGACCCTTCAAAACTGATTGTAGCTCGAAAAGGTTGGTATATATGCTGAAGATGAGGATGGAGAGGGAAAGAGTAAATAATAGATGTAATAGTGAGATAAAAGGACAGCAATTCGGCAGACCAAGGAATGGATAAAGGTCAGCGTGGAGAATCAATAGCTGCTAATGGGGACCATTAATGGATGACAGTGGGTTGGTTTTGGTCGTGACGTATGAGATGACAAGATCTGGTGTGTGAGGGTTAGGGTAAAGACATGGGAGCATGTGCTCAGGCTCTAAAATTATCAAACTCAATATTGAGTCCTGTATTTGGTTTCCTAAATGGAAAGTGAGGTATTGTTCTTGCAGTTTGCGCTGAGTTTCGTTGGAGCACTGCACAAGCCTGGGACAGAGATATTAGTCATGGACCACGAAGGTGGGTCAAATGGCAAGCAACAAAAAGCTCAGGATCATTTCTGCAGACAGAGAGTAGGTGTTCTGCAAAATAATTATCCAGTCTGTATTTTATCTCCCCAGTGTAGAGGCGACCACATTGTGAGCAGCAAATACAATAGAATGGATTGAGTGAAGTGCTCGTAAATTGCTGCTTCACCTGGAAGGTGTGCCTGGGGCCGTGCATAGTGAGGAAGGCAAAGTAAATGGGTAGATGTTACACGTGTGATTATAAAGGAATGTGCTGTGGGGTTGTAGGGCAGTATTGGGAGGAGTGGACCAAGGTGTCCCAGAGGGAACAGTCCTTGCAGAATGCTGAGCAGAGAAGTGAGGGAAATATGTGTCTGGTGGTGGCATCCAGCGAGAAGTGGCAGAAATGGCTGCTAATGATCCTTTGGATGTGGATGTGGGGCCCTATTGGATTTATGGGAGGAAAGAGAAGGGTTGAGGGCTGAAATGCAGGAGATGGGTCAGAAATGGCTGAGGGCTCTGTCAGCCATGGTGGTGCAGAATCCTCGGTGGAGAACATTTTGGAGGCCCCCTTGTCAATCTGGCATCATCAGAGCAGATGTGACGGAGATGAAAGAACTGAGAGAATGGAATAGGGTCTTTACAGAAAACAGAATGTGAGATTATATAGTCAAGGTAACTGTGGGAGTCACTGGGAGTGTAGTGACTAGTGCTCACCAGCCTGTCCCCAGAAATGAAAACAGATGTTGGGGAAGGGAAGGAAGGAGTCAGAGACGGACCAGCTAAAGGTGAGAGTGGGGTAGAAATTGGAAGTGAAGTTGATAAACTTCTCCAATTTCAGATGAGAGAGGGAAGCAGCACTGATGATGTCATCGATATACCAGAGAAAGAATTGTGGATGAAGCCTAGAGAAGGAATGTTCCAGATACCCCACAAAAAGACAGGCATAACTGGGACCCATGGCCAACCCTTGGACCTGAAGAAAGTGGGAGGGGTTAAAGGAGAAGTTGCTCAAAGTGAGGACTAGGCAAAGGATGGGGATGGTTCAGGCCTTCTTTCCAGGTAGAAGCATAGATCTCTGAAACCACCCTGATGGGGAATACATATGTAAAGGGGTTGCACGTCCATGATGAAGAGGCGATGGCTGAAGCCCGAGAACTGAAAATTTTGAAACTGGAAGTGTCAGAGGAATTGCATATATAAGCAGGAAGGGACTGGACAAGAGGAGAAAAAAATCAAATTGAGGTAGGAAGAGAGGTGTTCTGTGGGGCAGGAGCAAGCAGAAACAATGGGTCTGCCTGGGCAGTCCTGTTTGTGGATTTTGGAAAGGAAATTGAAGCGGGCTTTATGGGGCCTGGGGACTATGAGCTTGGAGGCAGTGGCGGAGAGATCACCAGATGACTGATATATGAAGTTAGGCTGCAAATCATATTTATTTAATTGAATGGTGAAAGAACAGACCAGACAGAATAAATGGCCTAGTTTTTTTTAATGTTTGTCGGCTAAGTAAAATACTTAAATTGTGCAGCTTTTTGTTCCTAGAATAAATGCCAACATCTGAAAGAAAGGATTCCGCTCTGATGCTGAAGAGTGAGAGGGTAATACATAATAAGTTGTGGAGTAGGGAAATGAAAGGACAATGACAGAGGTCTAGAAGTAAGAGAGGAAGGATGGAGCACAATGGGTGGTTTTGAGGACTATAGCAGGAAACAGTTGTAGATGGAGGATGGCAGCAAACAGTAAACTGGCTTGAAGGATATAGTCAGAGGATGTTGGAAAAGCATGGTGGACTGAGACCATGAATGGCTTGGAAACAAAGACCATGGATTTAAATTTGGGACATTGGTACTCTTTTCTACAATGTGGTGATGAAGTTTTGGGTAGAGGTTAGGCAGTATAGATTTTAAGTTATAGTTAGATCGATCACGAAGTTATAGAAGAGACCTCAGGAGGTCATTAGGGCAGCTATAGGAAAAAATCCAAGGGCTCAGAGGGGAGAATGTAGGAGACTATTTACAAGGTCAGTGCGAAGACTGTAGGGGAGTGGTTGGAAGGTCAGTGAAGTGAATATTTGAGGAATTCATCTCTTGAAGGCTCGTGTAATTTTTGACTATATTCCCCAGAGAATTCTTAAATTGTGTAGATTGATCTTTGAGTTCTCAAACTGAGACAGAAGGAATCTTCCAAAAACTAATCATTTTGGTGTAATTTTTTTAATGAATTCCATAACTTTTCTTTTAGACTGAGTTGCTGATCATATGATTTCATGGGTTGTGAAATAATAATTTCACCTGTTTGTGCCTTCTAATATGCAGAGCTAAATTACACTAACTCACTAATAAAATATCTATCAGCTTCTAGGCCAGTGCTTCCAAGCTATTTTCAGATACATGATTTTAACATAAAAATTAACACAATCCCAGACAACAAAATAAATTAATTTTACCTATGCCTTCAAGAAAAAGCCAAACCCAAAGAGACATTTTAGAAGCAACTACCTTTTAACTTCATCTTCACCACATCTTACAAACATACAAAGGACACAACACAAGTACCAGGTTCCCATTCATTGCAGCTACAAATCCATAACTGTCACCTCAGTGAGGTGAATTATGATGAGCAAATCTAAATCTTCAAAGCCTAAAAATTAAAATTGAAACAGCCCTTTCACAATAAATCAGCCTAATAGCCTTCATTATGGAATTACTTAATATTTTCATAGTACTTTGTAAAACATGTAATATGCAATGTAATTCACCTGAACTGTTCCAGTTTAAGGACCTTGACCAGGGAGCATCAGAATCATGGGTTAAGGGTCTTCAGGTAACTGATATTATTGATATTGCCCAGGTGGTTCCTCAACACCCAGGCTGATGAGGCTGGCCCAAACAGGCTGAAGATCACCGCTGAGATCATCATTGGAGCCGAAGTGAAGAGGCCACTGACTGAAGCCTTTGGCCTGGAGAGAGAAACTGAGATGAACAGGGCAAGGACAAAGCTGGATTCCACCTCTATGCTAGTGCATGGCGCAGTCTCAGAGGATGAGGAATTCACCACTGTTTGCTCTTTCTGTGACCTTCTGCTCTAGCTGTATTTAATCATTTATACTTATTACAACAGCTCAGGAATCTGTGGATGCCATAGGAAAAGTTAGTGAGCTGTTTCAATTTTAGTTTTAGGCCTTGACTCTTGAAGGTTTGGATTTGTTGTTCATCATTCACCTCACTGAGGTGACGAATGTGGGTTTATAGCTGCAGTGAATGTGAATCTGGTACTTGTGTTGTGGTCCTATGTATGTTTGTAAGATGTGGTGAAGATGAAGTTAAAAGGTGGTTGCTTCTAAAATGTCTCTTTGGATTTGGCTTTTTCTTGAAGGCCTAGGTAAGAACATCCTACTGTTTCAATTAAAAACAACAAATCAAAATGAATTTGTCTGTTATCACTGATGTGTGCAGACATGTGAACTCATAGTTAGCTTCTGGGTATAACTGTCAAAAAGCAAATGAGCTTTTGAGGGTTTGATGTCTATAGCTTTCCCTTGTAGCCGTTTTGTAAAAAACCTTCAGTCCTGGGAGTGATTTGAATTGAATACTTTGAGCACTTCATGAATGTCACTAACCTGCCTTTGGCAGTAACCGAATGA
The DNA here is from genome assembly GCF_047496795.1 of Chiloscyllium punctatum. NCBI lineage: Eukaryota > Metazoa > Chordata > Chondrichthyes > Orectolobiformes > Hemiscylliidae > Chiloscyllium > Chiloscyllium punctatum. The sequence goes on along the minus strand of NC_092741.1, from coordinate 120,846,485 downwards.
GGAGAAATAATGTTGCACATGAGGTACCTGCACGATTTCCTGACAAAACTGCCTGAACTGCTGTAGCCCCACAGCCTTTTCTTACTCCTTGCTTGCGAATGCTGCACTGTGGTAACTGTCTTCATTTCTCTATCCACAGATCAGAGAGTGACTTCCTTCTGCACACTGAATGATATGCGGTCAACACAGAGCATGGAGGGTTCTGAGGAACTCGGCCTACACATTGGCCAAGCAGACAGAAAGGATCATTCTGATGATACAGAGTATGTATAACTCGAGCTGTTCCAATAGCCTGGTTGTAAAGTGCACTCAGTATGGCTTCAAGTTCAATGAGCAAGTCTGTAGCATAATGGAGCCAAGAAATTATTCAAATAGTCCTTGAGGTTTAAACTACAAAGTCAAAAGGGTAAAGAGTTTAGCAACTTAGTCTTTGTTGCTCACAATTTATTTACCTGGTGTATGTCTATGAAATTAATATTCATATTAATTGTGCTCTGAAATCTGAATTTTTTTAAAAAATTATGATACTTGAGCACTCCCATTCCACGGCTATTGTTTTCAGCTCATATCTTCTGTCTTCAGTCAAGACTGCAATTCAGTTTATGCATCAATCTAGCAATGACTGCTGTATAGTTGTCAGTAGACGTTCACCTACCTTAAACCTGTTGGATTACAGCCACCGCTCTATTCACATTTCTCCTCTGAATATGTTGCACTGATTTACTGGTGAGAATGTACATTTTGGATTTGAAGGTTCGATGATGGTTTGTGAAACACTTCTTTTTATCCCTTATTGTATTTGAATGGACACACTGATGGATAAACTTCCTTTAGTCTTCACTGCTCGTCAGGGCATAATGTGATGTTTAAGTACTAAGGAAGAGCTGGTTTGCCTGTCTCAATGAGATTAATAAGATCTAGTTCCTAAGTTAACATTGTATGATGTAGTTTAAAGGTTAATTGCTCTTCAGAATTGAAGACAGAACCCTAGATCCTTTTACAGAAAAATCTGTTAAGAGCCTTCAGATGGTGTGTGTTTCCTCACTTTGCAAACGATTGACTTTGTTCTTTTTATGTTTTTTAAATGAAGTTCAGTAAGATATTCACATTCTAAAGTATGTGATGTCTGAAGCATGGCATAAAGCGTGTATAATGTTAGCAGATTAGACATGTTTTTGCTCACAATGAGTCACAGAATTTGCAGTTTTGTTGAAGTGCACTATATAAAGGACATTTTACTACCAGATCCACTTATATGAAGAAGATATTTCATTATATAATATGCATTTAGCATTTGTCTCCAGCTGTATCACTTTCACACCCCTCTTCTTTCTCACTCCTCTGTTGCAACTCCATTTCTCCTCCATAAAGTTTGAGATAAAATACTTAATCAGCTCTCGGCTTTTCAGTCCATTTAATTTTCAATTTACTTCTTTTGAGTGATTCCACCCATTTGACTACTAACATATTTATCTCTTGCCTATAAACCCTTATTGTGCCTAATCTTCTTCCTTATCCAAATAATCACTTCTATTTCTTTACTTATTATATCTTGCTTGGATCTTCCGATATAATTTTGTTGTATTTATTGAACACCTCTTTTGTATCAAATTCCTGCTCCAGTTCACGTCTTTGAGCTGGAAAAGCAGGGTAATGATAACAGACAAGTACCCTGTCTACTGCCCTCCCACCACAGTTAGTATTTGCTCAGCTTATGCACACCAATAAGTGCAATGAACAAACAAACTTATTCTACTTGGGTATCCAACAATGACCTAGCGCAACCTTAATTTGGTGGTCATTTTATTTTTAATCTGCCTTTAATAGCAAGGATTAATGCAGAAATTGCAGCTCCAGGTGGCTTGTGGTGTTCCAATTTCTTCCTCCTACTTCCATTAAAAAAGAATTTAGGAAAGCATTCGTCAGATTACTGTATCACTTGGGTATGATTGATCCATCACCCCACAACCCAAAAAAGTCAAATCAGGCATTTCTGTTCACCTGACCCCACTGTCGACTTACCAATTGTCTCAAGTGCAAAGATTGATAAAGTTCTTAGTCATGAACAGTTAGAACATTCTGAACACCTAGAAAGTATCCATTTTGAAGGCTGGCAAGCTACAACATAGTAAAGTCAACAGTTCTACTGCCATTTACTTTTCCTATCAGATGGCAGGGTTATCAGATAATGTGAACTTTATACTAGCCTCTCGTGTAGGCAGAACACAAGGCTTTTGCCAACCTAAAAGGTAGGGAGGAGGGACTTGGGGGAGGGGCGTTGGAAATGTGATAGGTGGAAGGAGGTCAAGGTGAGGGTGATAGGCCAGAGTGGGGTGGGGGCGGAGAGGTCAGGAAGAAGATTGCAGGTTATGAAGGTGGTGCTGAGTTCGAGGGATTTGACTGAGACAAGGTGGGGGGAGGGGAAATGAGGAAACTTGAGAAATCTGAGTTCATCCCTTGTGGTTGGAGGGTTTCTAGGCGGAAGATGAGGCGCTCTTCCTCCAACCGTCATGTTGCTATGGTCTGGCGATGGAGGAGTCCAAGGACCTGCATGTCCTTGGTGGAGTGGGAGGGGGAGTTGAAGTGTTGAGCCACGGGGTGGTTGGGTTGGTTGGTCCGGGTGTCCCAGAGGTGTTCTCTGAAACGTTCCGCAAGTAGGCGGCCTGTCTCCCCAATATAGAGGAGGCCACATCGGGTGCAGCGGATGCAATAAATGATGTGTGTGGAGGTGCAGGTGAATTTGTGGCGGATATGGAAGTATCCATTGGGGCCTTGGAGGGAAGTAAGGGGGGAGGTGTGGGCGCAAGTTTTGCATTTCTTGCGGTTGCAGGGGAAGGTGCCGGGAGTGGAGATTGGGTTGGTGGGGGGTGTGGACCTGATGGGGGAGTCACGGAGGGAGTGGTCTTTTCAGAACGCTGATAGGGGAGGGGAGGGAAATATATCCCTAGTGATGGGGTCCATTTGGAGGTGGCGGATGATACGCTGTATCTAGAGGTTGGTGGGGTGGTAGGTGAGGACCAGTGGGGTTCTGTCCTGGTGGCGGTTGGAGGGGCGGGGCTCAAGGGTGGAGGAGCGGGAAATGGAGGAGATGTAGTGGAGGGCATCGTCGACCACGTCTGGGAGGAAATTGCGGTCCTTGAAGAAGGAGGCCATCTGGGTTGTACGGTATTGGAACTGGTCCTCCTGGGAGCAGATACGGCAGAGACGAAGGAATTGGGAATATGGGAAGGCGTTTTAACAGGGGCAGGGTGGGAGGAGGTGTAGTCTAGGTAGCTGTGGGAGCCGGTCGGTTTATAGTAAATGTCCGTGTTGATTCTGTTGTCCAAGATAGAAGGGGAGGGAGAAGTCTGAGACGGTCCAGGTGAATTTGAGGTTGGGGTGGAAGGTGTTGGTAAAGTGGATGAACTGTTCAACCTCCTCATGGGAGTATGAGGCAACGCCGATACAGTCATCGATGGTCTGTGGTGATCTGCAGTGAGTTCTCATCAGGCCCATTTGAAACCTGGGCTAGTATGCTTCCCTTCATTGAGTTTCACCACCTTGAATTGCTACTTCAAATCAATTAGAACTGTGGGCAGTTAGAATGTTGCGACGCTGTACTGCTTTGGCAAGGGACTGGTCCTTAGGACCCCGAGCCTGTTTTGCAGTTAAATGTGGTTGTGACTGTCTGTATCTCTATTCATTTATCCAATTGACAACAATCTGTCTGTCTGTCTTAGAAACTACACTTGACTGAGCATCCATTTCCTTTTATAAGGAAAGGTAAGACATAGGAGCAGAAATAGCCATTCAACCCATCATTCTGTGAAATCATGACCGATTTGATAATCATCAAGTACACTTTTCTTGCGTTTTCCCTTGACCCCCTTACAGATTGGAAATCTGTGCATCTCAGCCTTGAATATGTTTGATGACTCAGCTTCAACAGCCCTCTTTCTGTAAAGTATTCCACAGATTCACAACCCTCAGAAGAAATTCCTTCTCATCTCTGTCTTAAATGTGCAACCCCTTATTCTGAGATTATGCTTGCTGGTCTGAGACTCTTCCACAATGGAAAACGTCCTTTCTGCATTTGCCCTGTCAGGTCCTCTTATTATCGGGAAAAGTGTTTCCATTGCCACTTGTGTGAACTATTGTCCTTCAAGGTAAAAAGTATAGATGTAGGCCTAAATTAGACTTTTGTATGGTTGATTGGGTAAGGGGGAAAGGCAGTGCTGGATGAGGTAGGTGGGGGAGGGGGGGTGGTGCAGGTGAAGTAGGCATGTGGAAGGTGATAGAGTCATCTGATCATTTTTATCATAGTCTCCTGAAACAGGTTTGCCCCCCAAATAGGAATTATTTCATTTAAAAGTGAAGTTCCACAAGTGAAAAATGCTCTGGTCCCAGTAAATAGTGTCATGTTTCATTCAAGCATGACATGAATTTATTTATTAGCGAATGGACTTGAACTACTGCGTTGAGTCTTATCATTTATGTTAGGCACTTAGAATGCATTTTTTCCATTGACTCCTGAAATAGTGCCAAGGGAACTTTTTATTTCCACCTGAGAGTTTCAATGACGCATACAAAATGTGGCCTCTTAAACAGCTTACCCTGTCTGTCATGTCCTCCACTTTCCTCTGCTCGTAAGAAAACAACTCCAGTCTATCCAATCCCCCTTTATAACTAAAACTCTCCAGCCTAGGCACCATCCTGGTAAATCTCCATCTGCACCCTTTCCAGTGCTATCACACTCCACCTATGATGTGGATTCCACACTGCACACAATGCTCTAGCTGTGGCCTAATCAGTATTTAATACCTGCTCTTCGACTCTGACCCCTCTGCTATTGAAGGCAGTTATCCCATATGTTGTTTAAACACTTTAACTACCTGTCCCAATACCTTAAGGAACTAGTGGACATGCACACCAAGGCTGCTGTGATCCTTGGTGCTTCTGAGGGCCCTAGCATTCATCATGCATTCACTTACCTTATTTTTCCTGCCCAAGTGCATCGCCAAACACTTAGACGGATTGAATTCCATTTGCCACTGATCAGCCCATCTCACCAGCCTGCATACATTCTCAGTAATCTGAGGCTATCCTCCTCACTATTTACCAGTTTTTGCATCACCCGCAAACCAACTGATAAACCCTCTGACATTCAGATCTAAATTGTTCAGATATATTAGTAATAGCAGGAGTCCCAACATTGAACCCTACTGGGCACAGGTTTCCAGTTACAAAAACACCCATTGACCATCACCCTCTGCTTCTGTCAGCTAGCCAATTGTCCTATGATTGCATGGGCTTTAACCATTGCTATTCGTCTCCCACGCAAAACCTTATCAAAAGCCTATCTAAGGTCTGAGTAAACTATGTCAAATGCAGTGCCCTCATTTAAACACCTGGTAACCTCATCATTAAATTCAATAAAGCTGGTCAGACATGACCCTTAAGAAAACCATGCTAACTAATTGGCTGTTGATTAATCCTTGCCTCTCCAAGTGCAAATTAATTTTGTCCCTCAGAATTGCTTCCAATAGTTTCCCCACTACTGATGTTAGATTGACTAGCCTGCAGTTTCCTGGGTTATCTCTTGCTTCCTTCTTGAATAACCATAACACATTGGTTGCTTTCAAATCTCAAGATCCAATAATTTATGTGCCTTTGTGTTCTGATTCCCACCTCCCATTAAAGGGAATAACTTCTCTGTCTACCGTAATAAATGGCTTAATTATTTTTAAGATCCTGATGAGATCATGCAATTATCTAAATGGAATATAAGCTAACTTTATCCAACCTGTCCTCAAAATTAAAATACTTAACGTTCTTCCCGTGTGTAAATCTGAATATAAAACTCTTGTTTCCTTCATTCAAGTCATTTGAAAAGCAGAGGTTACGCTAAAGATCCCTGGAGAATATCATTTGCCACTTCCAATCAGACAATGCTCTCATATGCCAAAGCGAAATACTGCAGATACAAAGAGCAAAGAAAACTTTCAACCCAGGAACAGGCCCTTCGGCCCTCCAAGCCTGTGCCAATCCAAATCCACTGTCTAAACCTATTGCCCGAATTCTAAGGATCTGTATCCCTCTGCTCCCCACCTACTCATGCATCTGCCCAGATGCACCTTAAATGAATCTACCGTGCCTGCCTCTACTACCTCTGCTGGCAACACATTCCAGGTAAAAACAAGGACTGCAGATGCTGGAAACAGAGTCTAGATTAGAGTGGTGCTGGAAAAGCACAGCAGGTCAGGCAGCATCCGAGGCGCAACACATTCCAGGTAACTACCACCCTCTGTGTAAACTACTTTCTGCGTGTATCCCCCTTAAACTTTTCTCATCTCACCTTGAACGCATGACCTCTCATTATTGAATCCCTGACTCTGGGAAAAAGCTTATCTCTATCCACCTTGTCTATACCCTTCATGATTTTGTAGACCTCAATCAGGTTCCCCCCTCAATCTTCTTTTTTCTAATGAAAACAATCCTAACCTACTCAATCTCTCTTCATAGCTAGCACCTTCCATACCAGGCAACATCCTCGTAAACCTTCTCTGTACCCTCTTCAAAGCGTCCACATCCTTTTGGTAATGTGGCGACCAGAACCATACACAGTATTCTCAATGTGGCCGAACCAAAGTCCTTGTACAATTTTAACATGACCTGCTAGCTCTTATACTCAATACCCCGTCCGATGAAGGCAAGCATACCAAATGTCTTCTTCACCACTCTATCTACCTGAACTCCCATATCTCTCTACTCATCAACTTTTCCCAAAGCTCTTCTGTTTACAGTATAGTTCGCTCTAGAATTAGACCTCCCAAAATGCATCACCTCACATTTGCCTGGATTGAACTCCATCTGCCACTTCTCCGCCCAACTCTCCAGTCTATCTATATTCTCCTGTATTCTTTGACAGTCCTCTATGCTTTCTGCTTCTCCATCAATCTTTGTGTCATCTGCAACCTTACTGGACAGACCACCAACGCCCTCTTCCAGATCATTTATGTATATCACAAACAACAGTGGCCCCAACATTGATCCCTGTGGAACACTATTGGTCACCTTTCTCCATTTCGAGAAACTCCCTTCAAATACTACTCTCTGTCTCCTGTTGTTCAACCAGTTCTTTATTCACCTAGTCAGAACACCCTGAACACCAAGTGACTTCACTTTCTTCATTAGTTCACCATGTTGAACCTTATCAGACACCTTACTAAAGTCCATGTATATGATATATACAGCCCTTCCTTCATCTGTCAACTTGGTCACTTCCTCAAAGAACTCTATTAAGTTGGTAAGGTACGATCTACCCCCCCACAAAACCATGTTACCTATCACTGATAAGCCCATTCTTTTCCAAATATAAATCGATTCTATCCCTCGTGCCTTTTCCAGTAACTTTCCCATCACTGATGTCAGGCTCACTGGTTTGTAGTTACCTGGAATATCCCTACTACCCTTCTTGTACAGGGACAATATTAGCATCTCTCCGGTCCTCCGGCACTTCACCTGTGTTTAAGGATGTTACAAAGATATCCGTCAGGCCTCCAACTATTTCCTCTCTTGCCTCCCTCAGCAACCTGGGATAGATGCTGGGGATTTGTCCACCTTAATATCCTTTACCCTACCCAACACATCTTCCCTCCTTCTGTAAATGTGATCCAGAGTAAACAAACTTCGATTTCTAATTTCAACATTCATCATGTCCCTCTCCTCAGTGAACACTGATGCAAAGTAATCATTGAGAATCTCACCCATTTCCTCAAGTTCAACACACAACCTACCTTCCTTATCCTTTCGTGGACCAACCGTTTCTCTGGTTGCCCTCTTCTTATATATGAATAAAAGGCCTTGGGATTCATCCGTATTTCTGCCTGCTAAAGTTATTTCATGACGTCTTTTAGTCCACTTGATTCCTCATTTAAGATTGATCCTACTCTCCCGATATTCCTCGTTTTATTCTTAGCTGCCTGGACCTTATGTACGCTTCCCTTTTCCTCGTGGCTAATCACACGATTTCTCCTGTCATCCACAGTTCACAAATCTTGCCTTGTCTATCCTGCAGTATGTTCAACCTATCTTTGAAAGCCTCCCACATATCAAATGTAGACTTCTCTTCAAATAGCTGCTCCTAATCCATATTTCCCAGCTCCTGTCGAATTTTGATATAATTGATCTTGGCCCAGTTTAATACTCTTCCCTTAGGACCACTCTCATCTTTGTCCACGAGTATTCTAAAACTTACAAAATTGTCATTATTCCCAAAGAAATCCCCCACTGCAACTTCTACCACCTGGCCTGGCTCATTCCCCAACACCAGGTCCAATATGGCCCCTTCCCTAGTTAGACTATTGATATACTGCTCTAGAAATCTTTCCTGAATGCTCCTTACAAATTCTGACCTCTGACACAAAGTGTATCCCAGTCAACGTTGGGAAAATTAAAATCTCCCATCACCACTACCCTGTTGCCTCTACATCTTTCCATAATCTGTTTACCTATTTGTCCTTTTACCTCACGCTCACTGTTGGGAGGCCTCAACAATGTAACTGCACCCTTCTTATTTCTCAGCTCTACCCATAATGCCTTCCTGCTCAAGCCCTCCATAGTTTCCTCCTTTAGCACAGCCGTGATATCATCTGACCAGCAATGCAAGTCCTCCCTGCCTTTTATTTCCCTCCCTGTCCTGTCTGAAGCATCTACAACCTGGAACAATTAGTTGCCAATCATGCCCTTTTTTCAACCAAGTCTCTGTAATCGCAATAATGTCATACTCCCAGGCACTAATCCAAGCCCTAAGTTCTTCAGCCTTACCCACTATACTCCTTGCATTAAAGTACATGCACTTCAGACCACCAGTTCCTTTACGTTCATCTGCTCTCTGCTTGGTCTTCCCTTGGTAATGCTAACTTCATGATCCTTACAGTCTCTAGTTTCCACCTCACTGTCGACTAGTCTTCTCTTCTGGTTCCCAGCCCTCTGCCATGTTAGTTTAAACCCTCCCCAACAGCAGGATATTAGTTCCAGTCTGGTTCAGGTGTAGAGCATTTAATTGGTAATAGTTTAATCTTCCCCAGAACTGGTCCCAATGTCCCACAAATCTGAACCCCTCCCTCCTTCACCATCCCTCAAGCCACGTGAACGTCCTGCCTATTCTTTCATTTCTACCCTGGTTAGAACATGGCACTGGTAGTAATCCTGACATCACTACCTTTTGAGGTCCTCCTTTTTAACATCTCTCCTAGCTCCCTGGATTCTGCTTTCAAGACCTCATCTCGTTTTTAACTTTTTTCATTGGTGCCTATATGCACCACGACAACTGGTGTTCATCCTCCCCTTTCAGAATGCTCTGGAGCCGATCAGTGATATCCCTGACCCGAGCACTTGGGAGGCAACATACCATCTGGGAGTCTTCAGCCACAGAACCACCTATCTACTCCCCTTACAATAGAATCCCCTATGAATGGCCCTACAAGTCTTTTTCCCACCCTCTGAACAACAGAGCCCAGACGGGTGCCATGATCCTGGCAACTGCTGCCCTCCACTGGTAAGCCATCTCCCCCAACAGTATCCAAATGGATACCTGTTTTGGAGCAAGATTACTACAGGGGACACCGCCTTCCTACTCTTTCTCTGCCTTTTTATCACCCATTCACTGTCTCCCTCAGCAATTCTAATCTGCGGTGTGACCTATTCACTAAACGTGTTGTCCACCACCTCCTCAGCATCTCGGATGCTCCACAGTTAGTCCATCCACGGCTCCAGAGCCATCATGCAGTCAAACAAGAGCTGCAGCTGGGCACACTTCTTGCAAGTGTAATAGTCAAGGACGTCGGCCACATCCCTGAGCTCCCACATCAAGCAAGAGACACATGCCACGGTTCTGAGGTCCCCTGCCATTGTAAGCTTAGCTTTAACTCAACTAACTAAAACCAATCGATGCACTTAAATATATAAAAGAAAAGGAAAAAAAGCCTTACCTTAGAGTCCTTTTCTTCTGGTTAGAGGAGGGGGTGGGGAGGGGGGGAGTGGGAGGGAGATACTACACGTGTAGTATCTCTGGTTTAGCTGCTGCCCAAATATATACTAAGTCCTTAGCTTCCCGGCAATGTCCTGGTTTCCAATGTCACCTCCACTCTGTCTCCCGCTGCTCCCTGACAGGAAAAAAAGATGTTGTAAATTTGAATGAAAGAGTATCAATCCAAACATTAATTCTTTCTCTTGCCTCTTTGCATATGCTACTAGATCTGATGAGTATTTCCAGCATTTTCTTATTTTTATTTGTGATATGTGTATTGTGTGGGAGGTGTCCTTGAAGCTTTACTGGTGACAAGCCCACACTGCACTTTCAACCTGATTTCTTATATTAGATCATGTTTAAGGCTGTGTTTGAATTTATTGGTTGGTTTCTGTTAGCTTTCCAGATTGTCATGTGCTAGTTCTTGCCTGTTTAATAATATCTGCAAAGTTTGCCATATATGCAAATGTAAAGAATTAAATGATGTGACTGCTATTTTGGACTAACCCAAATCAAGGGATTTATTAGAAGTCAGATATGAGGAAGGCATTAGGCCACATTTTACTAATCATTGGTTGCTGTGTTAGTTTTGTGATCTTAACAATATATTTATTGTTGGTATCACATGGTTGTGCTTTTAACATTGAAAAATATCAACAGATGCCTTCATGCAGTACTTGAACAGGTGGTGATAATATTTGAGCTTTCTGTAAAGTGTTCAGTCACACATAGCATTTGCTCCAATTTCTCTTGACCTCGAGTCAATAACTAGTTTCTTCATTTAGATGGAATGTAATAACTACATTACTCTTCATCACGATGTACTTTAAGTGCGCATTTCAGTCAATGGATCATACTTCATTAGTGAGATCAACTTGAACAATGTACAGATGTCATCTGAATCCAGATCATTATATTCACTGCTGTATGCTATTGAGGAGCTGAAGAAATTGGATTGCAAGGAGTGATGATGAAAACAGAATCCCTTCTCAGTGAAAAGGGAAGGTTGAGAGTTGATATGATAGCTGTTTTTTTGGATTCTAAAGAAACCAAATAATGTAAATCATGAGCTGTTTCATTCCAGAGCTCTAGAGTTAAAGCACATGAACATTTTTGATATACAGAGAACACTATTTTGAAAATTATGTGCAGAAACAATATTTTGGTGAATTTAATAGTTTTTTTACCTCTCCTATTTGTTACATTTTTTTGAAGCACACCTAGTATTGAATTGAATTGAATTTATTGTCACGTGTACCAAGGCACAGTGAAAAGCTTTGTCTTGCGAGCAATACAGGCAGATCACATAGTTAAGTCGCATCGATAAATAAATAATAGGTAAACAGCAGTTTCCAAAAGGCATTTGATTAGGTGCCACATGAAAGGTTACTGCACAAATAAACACTTTTTGAGATGATATCTTAGCACAGGTAGAGGACATGCTAACCCATAGGAAATCAGAGTTGGCATAAATTCTAATTTTCACGTTGGCAAACTATAGTTAATGGAGTACCATAGGGATCTATCTGGGGCCTGAACTATTTGTGATCAATATTAATGACTTGGATAAAGAAGCCAGATTTGCTATTTAATGTGGGAAAATGCAAGGTTGTCCACTTTGACAGGAATAATAGAAAAGCAAAGTATTATTTCAACAGAGATAAGACTGAAGAGAAGGAATTTCTTCTCCCAGAGGATTGTTGCTGTTTCAAATTCTTTTTCTCAGTGAGCTGTAGAGGTTGGATTATTGAGTATATTCAAGACAGAGTTAGATTCTTGATTAATAGGAAATTTGGGATATGTGGGGCAAGCAAGAAATTGAAAAGAAGGCCACAGTTGAATCAGTCATGATTTTATTGAATGATGGAACAGGCTTGAGGTGCCAAATGGTCATTTTCTGCTATCTCTTATGATCTTGAATGAATAGCAAGTCAGTGATGTATGGCAGCAGTCAGTATTGTGCACTCCAATATAAATTAGACAAATCTCTTTCAGAAAATAACATCTTGGAATGCAAAGTTAAAAATCATACAACACCAGGTTTTAGTCCAACAGATTTATTTAGAAACACTAGTTTTCGGAGGGCTGCTCCTTCAGGTGGTTGTGGAGTATAAGATCATAAGACACAGAATTTATAGCAAAAGTTTACAATGTGATTTAACTGAAATTATATATTGAAAAAGATCTGGATTGTTTGTTACATCTCTTGAAATACAGTAGTGAGGGTAGCATGTTTGGAAGCAACAGATGACTTTGGATCTTTGATTCCTGAAGCTTTCCATTAGTGAAGTTTTCCTAAGCTCATATAGTCTGATTTAAACTCATCCATCACAGTTGCCTATCAGTAGTTACCCTTGAGAAGGTGGTGGTGAGCTGCTTCCTTGAACTACTTGGTGTAGGTAGATTGTCAATGACGTTAAGGAAGGAATTTCAGGATTTTGATCCAGCAACCTAGTGAAACTGTGATATATTTTGAAATCTGAATGGTGAGTGGCTTTGATGGGAACTTGCAGTTTGTGTGCTTCTGAACATTGGTGGTGAAGGAGCTGAATGTTAGTGGATATGATCCCAATCAAACGTATTGCTTTGGTCTGGAAGGTGCCATGCTTCTTGTGCTGTTGGAGCTGCACTCATCCAGTCTAGTGAGGAGTATTCCATGACACGTCTGACTTGTCAGAAGTGGGTACTGCAGATGCTGGAAATCAGAGTGTAGATTAGAGTGGTGCTGGAAAAGCACAGCAGGTTAGGCAGCATCCAAGGAGCAGGAAAATCGACGTTGAAGGGTTTTTGCCCGAAACGTCGATTTTGCTGCTCCTCGGATGCTGCCTGACCTGCTGTGCTTTTCCAGCACCACTCTAATCTGCAATCCTGACTTGTGTCTTCTGATACTAGACAGGCTTGGGGAGTTAGAAAACAAGTTATTCACTCCAGTATTTCTAGCCTCTAGCCTGCTCTTGTAGCCATAGTACTGACATCACTAGTCCAATTCAGTTTATGGTCAATTGTAACCTGGAATAATGGGAGATTCTATGACGGTGATGAAATTGAATGCCAATAGAACATCGTTGAATTTGCCTTCAGTTGTGAGCACCCAGCCATTAACAGAACTGCCCTTACTGAAAAATGCCATCCTGGAAAATTGCATTTCAGCAATTTCTGGAGCTTTCCCTCTTGTGCTTTCTTTGAGTGCTATAAGAATACTTACCTCTTGAGTAGGTTATTCCAAAGGACATCACTTTAATATATATAGAGATACGAGTTCAAGAAAAAGTTTTTAAAATAGCCAAAACAATTTTCAAAATGAAATTGTCAGCCATTCTATCTAAACTTCTCTTTGCCCCCAAATATTATTCCAAGCCCATTACTGCTAACATAGTCTTGGCCTTATAGATCCCATCTGGATCATTTGTGTAAGGATCCACCTGTGTCATAGCAGATTGACCATTATCATCCATTTCCATCTGTTCCAAGTATTTTCCAGTTCATTAACTCGCTTAAGTTGAGCCTCTTTTCCCACCTATCTTCTATTTTACTAGTATCCACAAACTTCCCAATCTACTTTTATCCATTGTCCAAAAACGATCTCCATTACCCATGCCACTTGTTTGCCTTTTTCAGCTACAAACTATTTTCTTCTGTTGTGGCCTCTCTGAACCACTCCTATCAGGATGTCTGCTAGAAATCCTCTCTACTGTAGGTCACCTTTTCCTCCTAAATGTTTCCGCCAAGTCAGTAGTGCAATTGCATTTTCAAGGTCTCCACTTTCAAACCCACTGCTGCTGTAAACTCTCCTTATCCACCCAACTCCTACCTGCAGAAGACAATAGTACTACGTAGACTCTTTATCATTTACATTTTTCAGTTGAAGACCTGGTAATAATGGTATGTCACTGTGGATGACTTCGGTACTTGTGAAATGACGCAGCCCCACAATGTCACAAAGGAGATCCACTCTTTTTAAAGATGAAAATTATCATCTCTAAATTGAAAGCAGATAGAGCTTTTATATATCTTTTGAATTAACTTCGTCTGTTTTGTCCAGGATTTCTGAGTACCAGTTCAGCCAATTGATACAACATACTGTAAAGGTATATCCACTATATGATACAGAACAATTAAATGTATTAATATTTAAAATATTCACGTCCGACCTAAGTCCTCAGCCACAAATACCAATATTTTCTTGTTGTTTATCTTCACCACATTCACCCTCAGAACTATCTTTTGTATATGTTACTTCAATTACTTGACCCCTTATCAATGACAATTCCAGGCAGTAAGATTTAGAGTCACAATGGGAACATCTATTAGTTATTCCCTTTGGATTCTGTGGTTCATTCTTGTTGACTGTCACCCTAATTTTGCATTTCCTGTTGATTGAGAAATCAAAGGTATGACCTCCCCTTTAAATGCCTTTCAGCAATTCCACCTTTATACAAGCACCTGCAGACTAGGCTTCCTTCAGCTTTAAGAATCAGTTATCACAGAGTCTTCCACTTTCTGTAATGCTGCAGAACTCCCAACATGTCCATGAAAGTAACTGAAAAGTATTGTCTCCTGAAAAATGCTTTTGGAAAAACAATTGTTTGCTCAAAAAAACAGAACCATTACTGCATATTTGAACCAGAAGTCTAACCATGTGCAAATTTGTGCACAATCTAATGGGTTAAATGCCACCACTGACTCCAAAATCTCCAGATTGAACTTCCTAAGTATTTTATACTAGTCATTTGGTCTTGAATGTTGAGGTATGATTAAAAAGTTTGTAAAAGATTCAACATTAAGCCATGTGATTGATAATGCAAAAGAAAGTTGTAGACTGCAGGAACTTATCATTGGATTTGGAAGGTGGAAAGAATAGTGCCAAATTAAGTTTAATCCGAAGAAGTGTGAGGTAATGCATTTGAGGAAGGCTAACAAAGGAAGGGGAAATACAATGAATAGTTGGATTTTGAAAACAGAGAAATCTTGTAATGCATTATGACGGATCCCTGAGGGTGGCTGGATACGTAGATAAAGTAGTTGGAGAAGGCATATTAAGATATAAAGTAAAAGACCTGTGGAAATGTATAAAACAATATAGTTAGGGCAGAAATGGAATATTGCATGGAGTTCTGATCAACTCAATACAGGTAAGATGTGACTACACAGAGAGAAGGTAGAAGAGGTTTAAATGGATGCTGCCTGTTTGGAGGATTTTTGAGTTGTGAGTGAAGGTTGGATATGCAAGTGTTTTCTTTGGAAGAGAGGAGAGTGGGGTGGGGGAGATGCATAATTGAAATGTATAAAATCATGAAAAATCTCGATAGCATAGTTAGGATGGTCCTATTCCCCTTGACTAATTCACAAAGTGTGTAGATAGAGGGTAGAAGGTTTAGAAGGGATTCAAAGATAAGTCTTTTTCATTCAAGAGGTAGTAGGGATCTAGAACACTCTGCCTAAAATAGGAGAAGCAGAAACTCTCATATCATTCAAAATGTGGTTGGCTGTGCACTTGAAGTGCTGCAATCTACAAAGCTACAGACGAAAAGCCAGAAAGTGGGATTAATCTGGGTGGCTATATGTTGGCCACCAAAGGACACGAAGGGCCAAAGTACCTTATTCCTTCCTTTAAATTTCTATGTTTCCATGAAAATAATTGCCAAGACAATATAATCAAGAAATGTGAAATTAGTGATTGTAAATCTCTGCCCTTCCATTTATGATCTCCCTATTTCAGGGACTAATCAAGTTGAGCTGCTCTCTCCTCTACCTTGAATCATTTAGTTCAAGCAGTTGACAACAATCCTGAAGCTGCGTTATAGCTGAGGTAACTTCTCAAATTTACGGTAATGTTGAGTATCAAGCAACTCAAATGCATTGTCTTTTCATCACATGACCTTTACTGAAAAAAAATTGATTTAATTTGATGCCTCTCTTCTTGAGGCGCAACCTAAATGATCAAGGACATCTCACAACGAGTATTTATGCAGGAAAGCAAAATACTTTTGATGTTGGAAAACTGAAATATAAATTTGAAGTTGTTAGAAAAACTCAGCAGATCAGTTAGAAAGCAGCGTTAATGGGTGGAGTTTCCCCATTTTTCAGTCATGTGTTTTTGAGTGAGATTCATGGTGTCTGGTCTGCTGCCATTAGTATCTTTACACACACATTCTTCCACTCCTCATCTCATTCATTATGAACTGTTTTTTATTGGTACCTGCCTCATGGAATCATGTGGCAGGAGAGGCAGAGTTGCTCACCACTGCCGGGATTTTGTGTCCATATCATTGTCACCATATTTAAACCCCAGCTGTGCACTGCTTTAGACATTGCAAGCCAGAATTTGCCCTTCACACCTTGCTTCTGCACTGATCCTGAGAGAAATGGCTTAGAAAGGTAGTTTAGTTCCACTGTTCATTGACATGGGCTTGGAGGATGGAGAGGAGGATAGGCTTTTCCTGCTGACCGTCAAAGGAAACTACTCCACCAGACTCAGCCAAAATAAGGTCCCGGATGGAACACAGTGCACAACAGTACAGGAAGGGAGTCAGTGATCTTAATGTGCTCCACAGGATAAGTGTCATCATGTCCTCTCTGCTACCTTATGGTTAAAAGACCACCACCCATTCTCTCACTACCACTGCACACATGTTCCCTCCAACACTTATAGATGAAAACTCCCATTGTTGTTTGCATACTATCCAACCGATGAATTTCGCTCACTTCATCATTTCAAAGTATTAACCGTTCCTGTCCTGCACACTTCCTACTTCTGCTAAGAACATCACATAACCTTTACTATTCCTACATTACCACTAACTGATCTTCCATCATACACGATTCCTCTCTTTTTCTCATTGCAGGAAAAATTGCCCCATAACCAAGACCAGTGGCGGTGAACATGGGGCTCCTAACCCCACTAAGGAGAAGATTCTCAAGTTAGCTGAAAAAAAAAGCAAGGCTTTCATATGCATTCTCCACCAACTCAAAGATTGTCACCTCTAAGTACCATTTCTTGATTAAACTCAGTGGCATAATCTGGTGAGCACACCAGTGACACTCTTTACAGCTGATTGAGTAAGAAATGCTTCTAGTCTCTGGTATTCACAGCTAGAAACCTGACACACAATGATCCCATGGTCATAGCTAATAATAACTTCAGAAAAATGCACAGACAGTCATAGAAACAGTTGGCACATATCTGAGCAACTATTTCTCAGCAGGACAGGGACCTCTAGGCCCAAAGGCACCCAAAGGACAATGAAGTACAAATTGAAGCCAGATGGTTGGCATTACTGAAGCAGTGGAGGCATGATTACAGCAATAGCCCCTGGCCAAGACCTCCAATTGCAAGAGTTAAAGTGGAGAAAAAACTGCTCTGTTACTTGCTCTGTTAGTGATATACCTGGTAATCATGTGAGTGGCTGTGCTTGACTGTCTGTGCCTGTTGCCACTACCTTCTCTCCCTGAAAGGAAGGGCACCTAAAGTGATGTTGAGGTTTCTTTTCCCCCTTCCCACCTTGCCTTCAACTCCTCTGTTGGATCAGTGGAGCGCAGGATTTTGTGCACATAGCAGGCAGCATCAGGCACTTTGCATACTTTTTGCAGTTTACATTGGATCTGATGTAGCAAGGTTACAACTTTGTGTTCTTGTGAGTGAGTTACAGGTTCAGCCTGTGATGCAAGAGTTTAACCTCATCCTACAGACCAAGTACAATAAAACCCATACTCCAACTTAAGTTGCCCACTTTCCCAGGACTCTGGGGACTGCCAACTGACAAGCCTCCAGCCTGTTAGTTGACTGAGGCTCCAGGACTGATTAAGGGTCACGCACCTGACTGACATAGCAGGACAGCTTGACTGAGCACAGCCCACCTCAAACCGATCAGCACCCTGCCTCACCTACATATAATCCCTAAACAGCTTGCACTTAACCTGTATGACTGACCTAGGCACATTTCCCGGACTGCAAGAACACAGAATCCCCCCCAGCTTTGGTTGGACCAAGTCCCCAACCGACCATAGACAACTCTTGGATTGGAATCAGCCAAGTCCCTTGACTCATTGTACAGTACCCCATAACTGACTGTAATTCCCCCTTCATCCCACTACAGACTGCACTCATCTGACCTTTGGGAATTGTTATTTTCTTGAAGCACTTGCAGTGTATTTTCTGTATGAGCTGCTGAAACATGCTACAAGTGTGACATCAACATAGCACAATGACATGCACACCCCTTAGCTGTTCACTGTGCTGCTTACTGTGACAAATTGCTTGTTTTTCCCTCTGCACTAAAAAAAATGTAAACAATAGAAACAGGCAGCCTGTAACTGAGCACCTTAGAATCTAAGTTTTACTAAGTTATCTATACAGAAGTTGGCAAGCTTGCAAAGTTGTGCTAATGTCCATGACTGTGTGCTAAGGAAGCATTGTGAAGTACACAGAATCTTCAAGTAAGTGCAAAGTTAGGAAATGAAAAAAAACCTAAAACCCATAAGATGTACACTGTGAAAATACATTTGTCCCCCTGTGCACAAAGCAGTCTAGCAGAAGCATACAGGTTGTATGGTGTCCCTGAGCTTCAGAGTAAAGTCCTGAGAGGCTAAAGCAGTGTATGGGCTGATCAAAAGCAGGCATGATGATGTGGTCAGCTTGGTGGTTTGCTGATGCCAATTTCCATAGACATCCGACAAGCCACAAAGCATGCAAGGACATTATAGTGAAGAAGCATTTCGATGATGATCAAGACAAGTGAATCAATGAGCTGCGGGCATCAGATATCCCCTGTAACTCGCAAATCAGGAATTTGTGGCATCTAATTTCTCAGCGAAGGGGAGAATTCAAATTGGCATATCAATAAAGTGAATTGACTTTTGATGAGCTCCAAATACATGGAAATTAGGCAGTTGCCACTGAATGGCAAGATTCTGAAGTGACTATTTAAGGGTTTTTTTCTCATGCAACAATGGTAGGTAAGGTCGTCAAGAGGGCATACAGCATGCTTGCCTTCATCAGCCAGGCCATCAAATATAAAAGCTGGCAAGTTATGTTATAGTTATGTTAAAAGTTTTATGTTAAAAGTTTAGTTCGGTCACATGTGGAATATTGCATGCAGTTCTGGTCACCACACTACCAGAAGGATGTGGATGCTTTGGAGAGGGCGCAGTGAAGGTTTACCAGAATGTTGCCTGGTCTGGAGGGTTTTAGTTATGAGAAGAGGTTGGATAAACTTGGATTGTTTTCACTGAAACGAAAAAGGCTGAGGAATGACTTGATAGAGGTCGACAAAATTGAGAGGCAAAGATAGAGTGGACAGTCAGAGGCATTTTTCCAGGTTGGGAAGGTCAACTACAAGAGGGCACATGTTCAAGGTGAGAGAGGGAAATTGCAGGGGAGAAGTGCAGGGAAAACCTTTCACACGGGTGGGGGGAGTGCCTGGAATGGACTGCCAGTGGAGTTGGTGGAAGTAGTACGTTAGCAATGTTTAAGGCGCATCTTGACAGACACATGAATGGGAGACAAATGGAGGGATAGAAACCGCGCATGGATCTAAATAAGGACTGGAATTTGTACAGGCTTGGTGGGTGGAAGGGTCTGTTCCTGTGCTGTAATGTATTGTTTCCCAATGTTTTGCCATTGCTTACACTGTACTAGGGAGGGGAAAATTCCACCCTCTACATCAGTGTTGATTAAGATGATTCTGACAAAATATTAGTAAAAGTGGAGAGGTTATAGATGATGTGAAGCCAAGAGCGACACAGCACTGGAAATGCTGTCTTTGCTTAGAATAGGTGTGTTGCCTGATCTGTATGGCTTGCATCCCAGTTTGCAAATTAAAGTGAGAGTGAAGATAATGGAAGGACTTGGCATGTTCTGCCAGTCTTTTCAAGGGACAGGAGGGGTGCCAAATGATTGGTGAATGAAGCCTTATTCTAAAAAGAGTGCAAAGCCTTAACTGGAGGTCAATTAATTTAATATCATTGGTGAGTGAAGTTACACAAAATCAGGGCAAAAGAAATCAACAGGTAATTGGAGATGTTAGAGTTCATTAAGGACAGCCAGCATGGATTTAGAAAAGACGCATTCTGCTTAACCAATCTAATCAAATGTTTTGATGAAGCAAGAGAAAATATTAAAGAAAATGCTACAATAGAATTTGTTGGCATGAATTTTAAGAAAATGTTTGACAAAGAACCACATAAAATTGGTTCAAAATAAACAAAATAGAGGCTTCTGGAATAGGAAGGTCATTGTCAGCTTGGGACAAAAAAAACAGCTTAAAGGCAGAAAATAGTGAGCCATTGTAAGTAATTATTTTTCTGACTGGAGGATGGTAAACAGTGGTGCTCTCTATGAGCCAGCAAAAGGGCTTTTTTTTTTAAAAAAGTGATGTATAAATGACTTGAATATTGGAAGACAAATGAGATTTTCAGAATTTTCAGATGATATCAAATTTCGGGACGTGTCAAAAACAGTGAAGATGATACTAATCAGTTGCAACAGAATGTAGATCGGCTAGCTGTCGAATGGGCAGATGTGGCAGGTGGAATTAATACATAATGAGAGATGATGCATTGTAGCAGATGGTATAGGATGAGGCAACATTGAATCAATGACATAGTTCTCAAGAATGCAATGACCTGGGGGTGCTTGTGCATTGATCGTTGATGGTGGCAGGGCATATTGAGCAAATTATTAGCAAAGAACATGGATCTTGGGCTTTATAGATACAAGTATTGAACACAAAATCGAGCAAGTTACAGTGAACCACAATTAAATTATTGCATCCAGTTCTGGTCCCCTCACTCGATGAAGAATGATGAGAATGTTGAGGTTTACCAGAATCATTCCAGAGATGAGCGATTTCAGCAAAAAAAGTTGAAACAAAAGAGATTATGCAGTGATTTAATAAAAGTGTAAAGTTTTAATGCTTGTGGGTATGATGGGCAAGAGAAAACTGTTCCCTTTAGCTGATGATGAAGGTCTAGGAGGCATAAGGTTTTGGGCAAGAAAATACATGGTGAGGAAGAACTATTTTAGGCAGTGAGTTGCAATAATTTGGAGCTGAGAGTGTGTTACTGGAAAAGCACAACAGGTCAGGCAGCATCTGAGGAAAATTGATATTTCAGGACGGAGCCCTTCATCAGTAATAACTTGGAACTCACTGCCTTCAAAGCAGGTGGAGATGATCAATGACTTGAAAAAGGGAATTGGATGGGCACTTGAAGAAAATAAATTTTCAGGACTAAGGGGATAGAATAGGGAGATGGTACTGACTGGATTATTCTACAGAGAGTCAGCACAGATCTGATAGGCTGACTTACCTCCTCTTTGCCATATATGACCATATAATGTATTTAGGCTCCAGGGTGATTAACTCTGGAAAATGCTGTCCGTGGAAATGTCAGCCTCAGGGATGCTGTGTGGTGACTTCAGCTGCTGCTAAAGCTTCAAAACCTGGAGCTCAGGTTGCTCTGCCTTTCTGCATATGTGGTCGCCCAAGTCACAAGAAGCATCTTGGATTTCCCACATTGCACCAAGTCTGCATTCCACAGAGCAGAGGTTCTCTGCTGAGCGTTTCCTTTCTAGACTACTAACTGGAAATGCTGATCAACCACTCACAACTCAGTTCCTTCCTGGATTGTGTTTTCACTTTAGCGGTTTCTCAGATTTTGCTTTTGTTGTTAATGATTCCACTGGAGGCTCTCAACCCTGTTTTAACCCATCAGTGAATCTGTCTGCCACCCAGAAATAAGAGCCAATTGTCCCTGCCCTAGCTTTCTGAATAAGTAACACACCTCATATCATTCTCCTGTCTTCTCCGCAAACCTTGCATTTTCTTCCTTTTCAGGTAACACTCTAATACCCTTTTAATTACACTCAGGCAGTGCATTCCAGACCTCAGCAATGCACTGTGAAAAAAGTGCACCTCCTGTTGCCTTTGCTCCTTTTGCCCACTACTTTAAATGTGCGCCCTACGGTTCTCGATCCTTTCACAAATAGAAACTGTTTCTCCCAATCTCCCCGGTCCAGAGTCTTCGAGATTTTGAATACCTTCAGCCTCCTCCTATCCAAGGAAAATAGTCCCAAAAAAATCTCAACAGATTTTTAAGTGGCATGCATGTTCGGATGAAGGACTTATGCCCGAAACATCGATTCTCCTGCTTCTCAGATGCTGCCTAACTAGCTGTGCTTTTCCAGCAGCACACTCCCAACTCTGATCTCCAGCATCTGCAGTCCTCACTTTCTCCTGCATGTTCTCCATATCAGTCAAAATAAACTGATCAACTTACTCTGCCTTGTAATATACTGGAGAGTCATTGTAAATGTGAAGAATTAAACATAAAATTGAAAGAATAAAAGTTGGAGGTGGGGAGTTGGGATGTCATGTTTTGGTTGTACAGGACATTGGTGAGGCTACTTTTGGAATACTACTTATAGTTCTGTTCTCCCTGCTATGGGAAGAATGTTATTAAATTGGAAAGGATGCCAAAAGAGTTACAAGGATGTTGCTGGGACTGGAGTGTTTGAGTTCTAAGGAGAGTATGGCAACACAGACTTTTTCACTAGAATGTAGGAAGTTGAGGGATATCCTTCTAGAGGTTTACAAAATCATGTTGGGCAGAGATAAGGTTTCCCTAGGGGTGGGAAAACATTTAAAAGGGATGTGAGGACATAATTTTCTCAAAAAGGGTGGCGCAGATGTGGAATAAACTGCAAAATTCAGAGAGCTGTATCGCATGGAAACAGAACCTTAGACTAACTCATCCACAGCAACCAGATATTCTAAATTAATCTAGTCCCATTTGCCAGCATTTGATCTATATCCCTCTTAAACCCATCCTATTCATAAACCCATCCAGATGCCTCTTAAATGTTATAATTCTCTCAGACTTCACCACCTCTGGTAACTCATTCCATACATGCATACCCTCTGTGTGAAAATGTTGCCTCTTAGGTCTCTTTTAAATCATTCCCCTCTATCATTAAACCTATGCCCTCTAGTTTTCAACTCTGGGGAAAAGACCTTGGCTGTTACTCCTATCCATGCCCCTGATGATTTTATAAATTTCCAGGAAAAATAGCCCCAGCCTATTCAGTCTCACCTTATAACTGAAATCCTCCAACCCTGGCAACAACCTTGTAAATCTTTCTGAACCCGTTCAAGTTTGACAACATCGTTCCTATAGCAGGGAGACTAGAATTGAACGCAGTATTCCAAAAGTGGCCTAACTGATGTCCTGTACAATCGCAACGTGACCTCCCAACTCCTAAACATAATGCACTGAGCAATAAAGGCAAGCTTACCAAGCACCTTCTTCACTATCCTATCTACCTGTGACTCCACATTCAATGAATTATGAACTTGCATCTCTAGGTCTCTTTGTTCAGCAATACTCCCCAAGGCCCTACCATTAACTGTATAAGTCCTGCCCTGCTTGGTCTTACTAAAATGGAGCACCACACAATCATCTAGATTAAACTCTATCTGCCACTCGTCAGCCCATAGGCCCATCTGATCAAGATCTCATTGTACCCTGAGGTAGCCTCCTTGACTGTCCCCCACAGCACCAATTTTGGTGTCATCTGCAAACTTACTAACTATACCTAGGATATTCACATCCAAGTTATTTACATAAATGACAAAAAGCAGTAGATCCAGCACTGATCCTTGCATCAATCACTGGTCACAGGCCTCCAGTCTGAAAAACAACTCTCCAGCACTGCACCCTTTCCCCTACCTTCGAGCCAATTTTGTATCCAAATGGTTAGTTCTCTCTAGTTAGATCTCACCTTTTTAATCAGTCTACCGGAATGTTCTCAAACGCCTTACTCTAAGTCCATATGGACAACGTCCAGCACTCTGCCTTCATCAATCCTTTTCGTCACTTCTTCAAAAAACTTCAAAAATTAAACTTGTGACACACTATTTCCCAAGCAGAAGGCCATGTTGACTATCTCTAATCAGTCTTTGCCTTTCCAAATACATGTACAGATCATTCTTCTATTACATGTTTCTTCAATGCAAATTGGCTGTAACCTGATCGACGAATAAGGGATGCTGTTTCTAAAGCGTGAATTTTTAAAACGTGTATTGGCTGTAACATGATTGCATCGCCAATGCTTTAAGTGCCATTTGTATTGTGATTCTTGTATAGTGCATGGTCACACAGGAATGGAACTATCGCACCAAAGAAGTGACTGTAAATCCTGTCCCTCAGAGTCTCCTGCAACAACTTGCTCACCACTGATATCAGGCTCGTCGGTCTATAGTTCCCTAACTTTTCCTGACCACCTTTCTTAAATAAGAGGAAGTGGTAGAGGCAGGTACAGTTACAACATTTAAAAGGTATTTGAGTAGAAAAGGTTTAGATGGATATGGACCAAACTCAGGCAAATGGGACTAGTTTAATTTGGGAGACTAGGTCAGCATGTGTCAAAGGGTCTGTTTCCACGCTGTAGGGATTCTATGAACTTCTAAATAGGAAAGTGGTGGTGAGCTGACTTCTTGAACCAATGCATTCACCAGTTTTTGCTGCACATTACCTGGAATTTATATAATGTGATCGTTACCTGTTACTTATCAGCCCCAGTCAGAACGATTTCCAGACACACTAGTAGCTTGAAATGGCCTGCTTAATTAGAAATGTTAGTGTTGAAATCAACTGTCCAAGATAGCAGCGGGATAGTAGTGCTTTGAGTGAGCTCTTGTCGAAGGCTCATCTTTCTTTTTTCTCTTTTAACTTCTCTTTTTTTTTTCATTTTTCTTTTCTTTGGCGGGTTAGTCGGCATCAGTGTGGCAGCAAGAGTGAGCTGCACACAGGGTGGTGGCAGATGTGCCACCTCCCAAGCAATTGGAGGCAGCGGCAGCAAGAATGTCCTGCCAGCGTTCGGTGCCAGTAGCAGCAGCTCCTCCAGCAATCGGAGGTGGCAGCAGCACCAACAACGGATTCTTCAAGATGATGGTGCATTGGGGGGCAGCCAGAGCAAAGTTTGGCAGTTGCCTGGCCTAGCAGCACAACCATGGACTGCTAGAGCAGGGTCTCCTGGTGTTGACAGGGCAGTGGCAGCAGCATGGCATGCCCGGAGCAGGGTCTCCTGGCATCATCGAGGTGGCGGAGCTGAGGACTCCTGGTTGTGGGGTGAGTGTGGGTTCAGTATGGGACTCAGCAACATCAGCATGGTGAGCCCAGCAGTGAAGAGACGGGCGCCTAAAGAGTAGCGACTCCTACAGTGGTGAGTCCAACATAGATGACACAAGTTAGTGAAGAGGGGTGGTGGCAAAAGTGAGCTGACTCAGGGCTCAATGTGGAGGTGGCGGAACAAAGATAGACTCTCTTTCAGATATATCTTTTTACCCTTTTAATTCTTAAACTTTTCAAAATGGCGCAAGATTGTGGTGACAGTTGAAACTTCTCACGATATTTTGCTATAATATTCACTGTAAAGTGCAAGTGAAAATAAATCATTGAACTTCAAATTCATCAGCAAACAATTTTTCCCCTGATCTTTTCAAAGAAGGATAGTCATTAATAAACAAATTGACTGTGGTTAGCCAAGGATACTCAGGCCCTCTGAGGAAATCCTGAAGTCATGTCCTAGGGCTGCAATGATATGCTCAACCGACTTTGGTGTTGGGTCATTTGCTTGATCCCATTGACAAGTTTTGTGTGAACTCATTAATGCCACATTCAAATTACTATAACATTTTAGTTGATTTACAGTCTGCCTTAAAATCCAATGTGTTATTGAAAATAATAGTACTATTCTATTTCAATCTGTCATATGTGCAGTGACAAAGGAGTTAAGTCCTTATTAAAAAGATTAACCAGAACTGCTCTGAGAAAGATCTATCTTCAGTATTTTCAGAACCAGACAACTGTAAATAGCTTTCTACTGAAAGTATGGGTCATTCAACATGGAAATTTGTGTAATGACTAAGATAAATTAGATATGTTCCATAAAATAATATGCATTATAATTGGTGCTGCCCTCCCCTCCCCCCCACCACCCCATTCCATTCCAATTAAAATCAGCTCTAACAAACAGTTTCCAAGGTACACAAAATACAAATGTAGTAAGTCAGTTTCACTGCCCTATGAATTTAAATTCTAAACAATATTTTTTTTTTAAAACAGTGACTGATTGTGACTGGATTTACTTCCTTGGTTTACTATTTCTCCCTGTGCTACACATAGACTCATTTGCTGGGATAGGATTTTGCGTTCTAACTGGCTGTTGATTGGGGCATATCTCTGCATATTTTCAGTCTGATTACTTTCAGTTTCAGCATCATTGCGCTCATGCACATACATTCCAACAGAAACTTTTACTTGCAATATTTCTGTTTGTAAGAAAATCTGAAAAGAAGATCTTAATCCTCCCGATCAAGGGACCTAACCTTGGCAGCAGAAAATTAGATAATCAAACTGTTGCAAGATTTGCTTGAAAATTGTACAAATTATAACATGAGCAGCCACGATTATAGCAGCTGCATTATAGGCAAACCTTTCAAATATTTCATGACGAGTAGGAGGAGGAACAGATGGCATAATGTGCAACTGCTGACCTTGAACACTGGATTGAACCTGGTTTTGTTAAGGCATTTCATTTTGTTTATTGTTTTTCAAAAAAGGAACTGAGTTGTGTTCCCTTCAATTGGAAGCATTATGCATTTTTCTATATCACATGTAGTATGCTGAAAACTAAGCAACTGCAAGCCTTGTGAAATATAATTGTATTCATCCTACAATAATTTCCAAAAATCTCCTGAATGTTCAAAATCATCTTGTTCTGATTTGTTGAGTTCGTGTCTATGTGCATGACTTTGACTGGTTGTCTCTTGTATCGACCTTGCTGACACAGCAGTGCATGGTATTAGGTACCACTCACTACCAGTATAGATTAAACAGAATTGATTGGGAACTCTTAACTTTAACATTCTGCCAGTGAGTGCTGTGAAATTGATGGTTTTACATTTGTTTTGTGTAATGTGATTCCTCTTAAACTCCCGAGTGAGGCAAAAGTATTGCCATCTGTTCTCATTAGTAGCTCATTTAAGATTGAGTTGCTCCAGATAACAAGATGATGTTAAAGGTTTCTTTACATAAAAGCTGACTACTCAATTGCCAAATAATTTTCTTACTCTTGAAATTTATCTGAAATGAGTTTTAGGCAAACTCAGGGTTAATCCCTTACATAGAGTAGTGTAGCGGTAATGTCATTGGGCTGGTAATCCGGAGTCTCAGGCTAATGTTTTGAGGGCATAAGTTCAAATTCCACCATGACAGTTGATGAAATTTGAAGTCAATAAAAAATCTGGAATACAATGCTAGTCCTAGCCGCAACCATTTAACTATCATCAGTTGGCATAAAAACCTATCTGAAAAATGTGTTGCTGGAAAAGCGCAGCAGGTCAGACAGCATCCAAGGAGCAGGAGAATCGACGTTTCGGGCATCAGCCCCTTCTTCAGGAAACCTATCTACTTCATAAATAGAATTCTACCATCTTTATCCAGTCTGACCTAATGTGACTCCAGACCCCACTACAATGTGGTCGACTCTCAACTGCCTTTTGGACAATTAGAGTAATAAATGCAGACCCAAACAGTGATGCCCACTTCCTTTTTTTAAATATGGGAAACCTTAACTAATAATAATTTTGTTTATATTCAATTCTGCAAACTATGGAGGAAAAACATCAGTGTCCTTTCCTTTTTCATTTACCTGTCAGAAACCATATGTTAAACATAGAATTCTGTATCCCAGCCTGCATGAAACAACTAATCTAATCAACTTACAATGCTAAAAATATTAAGGGATTTGCTATAAAGAAAGAAAAATTATTATAAACATTTCTGGGTTGCTTTAATTGATTCTTACAGTAACTCCATTTCCTTTTTCTTCTATCAGTTCTGTGTTCTCCTGCAATAACTCCACATCCCTTCCCCTGGTAGTTACTTAGTTATGCAAATTCATTCAATGATATGAGTCAACAATTAAAGTTAAGTTTTCACAACTTGGCTACAGAAACACTTCATTTGAATTATGGTTTTCAGACTTAATCATGAAAAGCTTTTGTTACAAAATATTTGATTTATATAGCTTAGTTTCTTATCAAAAGAAATCTTTTATAGAATTCCAGCATGACCTAAGCACCACTGATTCACATGCACCTTTACATTTCTGAGCTACACTGTTAAACATTCAAGGTCCTTTGATAAGGATGAAACTAAATCAATCTTCAATCATCCTGGTACCAATCCTCCACTGAACCAAGCAGGCCTTCCCTATCTTTATGTTCCCAGGTCTCCAAATCTTGTTAATTAACTTTGGTAGCAGTTAGTATCATATATTTATAGAATGTAGGTAACATCTGCTTCGTCAGCATGATGGTACAGACAGAGATTTCTGTCTCCACTTGTGCCTGTTTATTATTTCACTGGAGTCAGCACTCTACTTTTTAACCCTTTACACCCAATACTCATCATAACTCAGATCCTTTATGATATATGAAAACAGAACTGAATACTGTACTTGATTTGACATTTGATAATCTAGCATTTTATCTCAATTCTTCCTATATTTGCATGCAAATACCAAACCAAAGGGTTTTTTTCCCCCTATTCTTTCATGCGATGTAAGTGATGCTAGCAAGACAAATATTTGTTGCTCATTCCTAAATTGTTCCTAACAAGGTAGTGGTGAGCAGCCTTGAACAGCTGTGGTCCATCTGGTGTTAGGTATATGTATTGTATTGAACCAGGAATAATGAGGGAACAGCAATATAGTTACAAATTAGAATGATGCTTGGCTTGGAGCAGACATTGTAACATTTCTGGTTTTCCCATATATGTGCTGCTTTCATCTTTCTAGGCGGTAAAGGTTGTGGATTTGAAAGCGCTTTCCAAGGAGCCTTGGATAATTGCTGCGGTGAATTCTGGAAATGGTCCATGCATACTGCTTTCACTGTGTTGATTGTGGAGGA
The DNA here is from genome assembly GCF_047496795.1 of Chiloscyllium punctatum. NCBI lineage: Eukaryota > Metazoa > Chordata > Chondrichthyes > Orectolobiformes > Hemiscylliidae > Chiloscyllium > Chiloscyllium punctatum. The sequence continues at coordinate 120,817,505 of NC_092741.1, read as the reverse complement.
AGTGAATGTTGAAAGTAATGGATGGGTTACCAATCAAGCGGGGTCATTTTTCCTGGATTTTGCTACATCTCCTCAATGTTGTAGGAGCCAAAAATATCTAGGTAACTGGAAAGTATTCCATCATCCTCTTGACTTATGCCTTGTAGATGATGTACAGAGGTTGGGGAGTCAGGAAATGTGTTACTTACTACAGAACTCCCAGCCTCCGAGCAGCTCTTGTTTTGCTGCTACAATATTTATACAGCTAGTCCAGTTAAGTTTCTGTCCCCAGGATATGGATGGTGGAGGATTCCATTAGAGGATAATGATGTTAAATGTTAAGGGGAAATGGTTAAATTCTTGCATTGGAGATGGCCATCGTCTGGCACTTGTATGTTATGAATGTTACTCACCACTTATCATCAGCCCAAGTTTAAATGTTGTCCATGACAATCCCTCAAAGTCAGTAGAGTCATGAACATTATGCAATCATGAGCAAATATCCCAACTTCTGTCTTTATGAAGTCATCAACAAACCAGCTAAAAATGATTGTGCCTATTATACTAACCTGAAAAATTAGGGCCCACTTGTGGCGCAGAAGTGATGTCCCTACCCCTGGACCAGGAAGCCTGGGTTCAAGTCCCACCTTCTCCAGAGCTGTGTAATAACACCTCTCTGAACAGTTTGATTAAAAAAAAATAGGTTACTAAAAAAAAACCTGAGGAATTGGGGTCATAGTCATAGACGTACAGAAAGGAACAGACCCTTCGGTCCAACTCGTCCATGCCAACCAGATATCCCAAACTAATCTAGTCCCACTTGCCAGCACTTGGCCCATTCAGATGCCTTTTAAATGTTGTAATTGTACCAGCCGCTACCACTTCCCCTGGCAGCGCATTCTTACACACACCACCTTCTGTGTGAAAAAGTTGCCCCTTAAGTCCTTTTTAAATCTTTCTCCTCTCACCTTAAACCTATGCCATCTAGTTCTGGACTCCCCACTCCAAGGAAAAGACTGTGCTAATTTATCCTATCCATGCCCTTCATGATTTTATAAACCTCTATGAGGTCACCCTTCAGCCTGCGACGCTCCAGGGAAAACAGCCCTAGCTTATTCAACCTCTCCCTATAGCTCAAATCCTCCAACCCTGGCAACATCCTTGCAAATCTTTTCTGAAGCCTTTCCAGTTTCACAAACATCCTTCCGATTGGAAGAAAACTAGAATTGCACACAATATTCCTCTTGAGACACAGTGGTAGTGTCCCTAACCCTGGACCTGGAGGCTTGGGTTCAAGTCCTACTTGCACCAAAGTGTGTAATAATGGCTCTGAACAGGTTGATTGGAAAAAATAGATTAAATTTCAAAAAAAGTTACCCTGATGAATTCTTGCAGCAATATCCTAGGTTTGAGATGTTTGACCACCAAAAACCACAAACATCTTACTTTATGGTAGTTATGACTCCAGTGTGGAGTGTTCCTTTTAATTCCCATTAATTTCAATTTTGTCAAGGGATTTTTGATGTCTCAATTTCTCCAGCTGCCTAGCTGCTAAGTGTAGTCTCATCTCATCTCTTAATTTAAATTATTTTGTCTTTGTTTAGACCAAAGCTATACTGATCAGGAGTTCTTGGCCCTGGTGAACCTAAAGTGAGTGTCATTGAGAAGGTTATTCCATGTAGATACCACTTAATAAGAAAATCAATAACATTTTCCATAATTTTGCTGATGATCGATAGCACGCTGATGGAGTGGTAATTGGACAGATGTGATTTGTCCAGCTTTTTGTTGACAGGACATACCCGGGCAATTTTTCACATTGTCAGATAGTATTGTAGCTGTACTGGAACAGCTTGGCTAGGGATATGGCAAGTTCAGTAGCACAAATCTTCACTACTACAGTTGGGATTTTGTCCTGGTCTATGGGTATTGATGTATTCACTGCCTTCAGCTGTTTCTTGATATCAAATGAAATATGTTGAATTAGCTGGCATCTGTGATGGCGCTGAGCTCAGATGAAGATATATCATCAGCTTGGCTTTATCTTCTGGCTAAAAATGGTTACAAAAGCCTTAATCTTGTCTCTTGCACTGATGTGCTGAGCTTGTATTATTGAGGATGGAGATATTAATGGAACCTCCTGCTCCTGTTAGTTGTTTAATTGTCTACCGCTATTCACAACTGGATGCGATTTGACTGCAGAACTTTGATCTGATCTAACAGCAACTCTTCTGAAGAAGAGTTAAACCGGACTTGAAATGTCATCAATTATTTTCTTCACAGGTGCTGCAAGACTTGCTGAGTTTTTCAGCATGTTGTGTGTTTATTTTTGATCTGTAACCTCACTGCGCTGGCACCTCCTTTTTTGGCATACCTGGATGATGCTGTTGGCATCACCTCCTGTATTCTTCATTGAACTATCATGTATCATTTGGATTGACACTGTGAGATATACCAGGCATGAGATTACAGATTGTCATTGAATACAATTCTGTTGCTATGTTCCCAGATTTTAGCTGCTACGTCTGTTCTGACTATAACTCTTCTAACAGTGATTGTTCATCATGTGCATAGCACAGCATCCTCAGATTGAAAAGACGACTTTGTCTCCATGCAGGCTGCGCAGTGACTACTGCTACCAATGCAGTCATGGACAGTTGTAAAAGGTAAATTGGTTAAATAGATAATTCTCCTCCTTGTTGATTCCCACACTACCTGCAGCAAACCCAGTGTGACCGATATGCTTTTCAGGACTCAGCCAGCTCTTCTTGTAATGGTTCTACACTGTTATGATGAGCATTGAACATTCTCCATCCAGGATGCATGACCAGATTCCAGTGAGCTTTCAGATAAATTGGTAAATAATTTGCAGTTTCCTCAGTCAGGTTACTGAGATTGAAACTGTCAGGCCCTTGAGCAGTATTTTGCTTCAGTTTCTGAAACCTCATAATTAAAATTTCCTTGTACCAGCCATGGCTCTTTTGGTAGCACTTTTGAGTCAAAATGTTATGAGTTCAAGTACCACCTCAGAGACTTGAGTTCAAAGTGTAGATTTAGTTGAAGTGCTCTGTCCTGTTCTAGGCACAGTTAGGAAGGAGTCGAAAACATGAGAGTGTGTATTTAAGTCATCATTGGACAAGCGTATGGATGTACATGGAATAGTGTAGGTTAGATGGGCTTCAGATTGGTATGACAGGTCGGCGCAACATCGAGGGCCAAAGGGCCTGTACTGCGCTGTAATGTTCTATGTTCTATGTATGCAGGAATGATTCAGAGGAATTGTTCCAAGGATCCATGGACATTGTACACCATTTGTGAGAGCTTTATTTCAGTTTACCACACTCCATGAAACTAACACCCACTCTTTCTGACTGTTATGAAGTTGAAGGCTTGTACTGTACCCTTAAGAGAGAGAGGATGCTGTTCTGGACTGAGAAATTACAAGCACCTGTGTATGTGACTGGATGCCAGTCCCAGAGTGTACTTGAAAATAAAAAAAATGTAACATTTGGTGGTACAATGGATATTTGAGTTTTGGTTGCTGTTTTGACAGCAATTCAAATTTAACCAATCAGTTTAAATTATGCCCCAGGATACTAAAACCCAATCAAGTTTGAATTTATTCTTTTGTCAACATTGAACCAATGAGACAATCCAATGTTGGCGGAGTGTATAAGAATGTGGACATTTTGAAAATCAGTAGGAGAACAACTGCCATAGAGAGAGAAACAGCCACAGAGCTAAATGGCCATGTAACGTCGTGCTCTTAAAGAAATAAGAAAAAACCCTCTCTATCAAAGATAACTTTTCATGTAAAGCCTTTTCGCAGTGAAAAGAAAGAAGACAATCTAGGGAGATCGGCAGGAAAACTGAAGACAACAGGGAAAACAAAGACAGTCTAGTTTTGAGATTAAGTTAAAGTAATTTTTAGTAAGTGTCTTATTGGAACAGCATATTTGTATAGATTTGGGGTCAGATAGTAGTTAATAGAAAGGGGGGCTTGAATTTGTGATGTTTAATGTTCACTCTTAGAGTTAGAAAAATAAATTGATTTTTTTATTAAAGTGGAATTTGGGAGTTCTCTGTCTTTCAAATTTTAATAGATTGCAAGGCGACGTGAGCTTTTATGGGTGTTTAGTTTAATTATCAAAGGCGTTTGATCCTCCACGTCATAACAACTGTCTATATATATTCATAGAACCAACATACACCCAATTAACCTTTAATTACTACATCTGTTACCCTGTTCCCTTGTTCCATTAAATCTTGGGGAATCCTTCAGGCCATAATGGATGGTGACAGATTCCCTTTTAAATAAATCAATTTAAAATAAGAAAAAAAAACAAAAATACCTTTCTTTTTAATCAGCATGTTAAAGTTCCAGTGTCCTTTTCCTGTCTGTATAACAGTTTCTTAGAGCTTGTTTATTTCTTTTAAAACAATCAGATAATGGACAGTTTCTATCCACTCATTTAAATTTAATGATTTCTCTGTTTTCCAGCATCAGTGTGAAAACTGCAATGTTGATCCTCAGTCTTTTTAATTCATACATTTCATTGTGTACATTGTCACATCATGAGTTAATATTGATGTAGTACTCAATAGGTATTGCACCAAATCCCTTTTTTGAATTACTTCCAATATTCTCGCTAAGAGCCATATCTACTACATCATCAGGCGCAAGAGTTTCTGCTACTAAGGTACTTTTTACTACTCTTCTGATCCTTTTAGCTTCACAGCCTAAATAGCAACATTTATCTCCATTTCCCACAAGAAAAATCATAAATTCTGGACTTTAGAACCCATCACTGAAATTTGTATAAGGAGCATCAGTAAAAACAAGAAGTTTCCAGTGTCATCTCCCAAAAATGGAATTTCAAATCACATCACTCCATTTTTAATTTTTTTCAATGTTTTGTTTGTCTGAAAAATATCTTACATTTTAAAAGTTTTCATAGTTGTACTCAACTTTAATAATTCAAAATTGGCACCTGGTCTTGTGTGGGAGCAGAGTGAATTCAGCTGTCCAATTAGATTTCACATTTCCTCCATTTTCATCTTGGCAGTCTCCGCATCTTTTTGTGAGGTCCTAGTTTGACGAATAGCAGTTGGAGCTAGCTTTTTCCATATAAAAGATTGTTTATGCAAAGTGACACTTAATTCATTCTTCCTGATTTTTAATCCAATGTACTTAGAAGTCTAAGAAGCCTGACTTGCAATTTCGAATTCTCCTTTCAGTTCATTTATGACAGTGTTTTCAAATTCGCTATATTTGTCCCTGCACAAAATAATCCATGTACATCATAAAGATGCCTTAAAGCTGGCCTTTATGATGCTAGTAAAACATGGCGTAGTAACTTTCACATGGTAAACCTTATTGAGAGGTATCATATTCTTTGGACATTGTTTAGGCAATTTTCATTTAAGTAATTTCCAAAGTGCCCTCACTGCATTTAGTGCCTCAGTTGGAGAACTGATAAATACTTGCTGCTCGAGCTGCAGAAGCACAGTTTAAATATCAATTACATTCCCAATTATTTGTCATTAACAAGACCAAGAAAATCTTCTAAATTGCTTGTGAATCTACCCTTATATTGATCTCCCAGGTTTTCTCCAAACTGTACACTATTGCTTTAGCCTTCTAAGTCCTAAAAAGGAGATACCTTTTCTGTCCTCCCAGTGCTATCTGACATCTCTGTGTACATCCCAAAATTCTCTCCAGCTTTATAATTCTTATTGTTGGCATCTTTTAATAACTTGTATTCTATTATGTTTGTGGCCACTAATGTTTCCCAACAGCATGACTTTCTGCTCCTGGTGGTATTCCTGTTTTGTACTATATTCCTCAACTGTGTCCAATTATGCCCTTTATCTTGTCTTCTCTCTCTTTCTGGACTGCTACTGTTGGCCTCCCCTCCTATTAATAGGATTTCTTTCAATAGTTTGTGATCTCTTTCTAGGGGCATGTTCACTCCCAGACCTGTTTGAGCTTCTGGCGAGTGTTTTACAATATGATTCACTCTTTGGCCATTGTTCTTTGGGATCAATAGCCTTATATTGATTGTCAGAACTGATCTGTCCATCAGAGAAACTGTCAATTGTGGCAGTTTGATCCTTGTAATTATGCAACATATGGGTATTACAGATACCTGACGCCTAAGTAATTTCTGCAATTTCTTCCTTGAAGACTGTACTCAAATAATCTGGCTCCCATGCTGTACGATAATTATTTTTCTGTCTTCCCCAATAAACTTCTCTTCTACCACCAGGCCTGTCCAGTCTTTAAATCCCTGCCCCATTATAATAAATCCCACCTCCCTGTCTAAAACTAGCTTCCAATGGCTTTACTTTGTATCTTGAGGCTTATTGAATACATTCTGAGTCTTTGGCTTTAATGAAGGTTTTTTCTGTCTGCATGCAGTGCATTCAAATGCTCCAAAAAAAGTGGAGCAAATTATAAAGCCTTCCAAAGCTGAGGGCTGATCACTTATTAATGATGGAACTTTAGGATTCCTACCCAAAGTAACTGATAGGGACGATATTGTCCAACCATCTTCAAAAAAGTCTTAATATGGACAGTCCACACTAGTGCAGGCAATAATTTACAGATTGACTGATCTGCCAAAATTTTACATACCATTTTGTCTGTTGCTGCATGGTTCTCCATTGTTAAATGGGCTTCATTTGACATGTTCATAACTATTATATTCACATTTGCATACATATCTCTCAATTTCTCATTAGCAAATTTCTCCCATTATCAGAATTTTTGTCAGTCATCCAAGTCCAATCACTCTCCACTTTTCCATTACTGTATACTTAATTATTTTATTATCTTTGCCACATATTATGTCAAATCAACAAAATAAAATAAAAATGCATTTTTCTTTATCTCATACCTCTAAATCCATACCCACGAGCTCACTGAAATTTCCTGCTAAGGGCAGAATAAGCTGTGATGGTGTCCTTCGGAATCTATTACAAATCTTAAATTATCACTTACGTCTAGGAGAAAATGAGGAGAAAGTTGTACTTCCCTATCCTTTTATTCTTGCATCCTTTCTAAAAACATTTTAAACCTTTTGGGGAGGCTTCTTTAATTTAATTTAAAGAATGCTTCTTTAATTTCTTTAGCAGAGTGATTATATTCCATTAGAAGGAATATGATAGTGTCCAAATTATGTACTGTATATTGCAAATGCAAAATAAAATGATCAAATAACAGCTTTATCCATAACCATTTTCATCTGTTCTTTTTTTCCCCCTTTGATGGCCTACATAATAACAGTATTTCATTGGTCACTACATCCATGCTAATAACATAATTGATTCTGACTATTTTACAGGGAATGACTTCTTTATGATTTAGCGTGTTATCCCCAAATCAGAAACTGGTAAAACTCCCAAATTCTTTCACTTTGACCATGTCCTTACTACTGAGAGAGTCTCAATAGCATTTTAGCCAGTCTATTTCATATACTGTAGAAAGGCAAAGCATCCACTGTCATTACATATAGTAGGGTGGGAGTCTGTTAGCTGGATGGCTGCTATGCAATTGTGATGCAGAGAAATGCCAAAAGTGAGGGTTAATTTCCGTACTGGCTGAGGTTACCAAGACACTCCCGCCTTCTCAGTCATGCCTAAGATGTGATGACCTCTAGTTCAACTCACCACCAGAGTCATCTCTCTATAATGTAAGAGCAGCCCAATCATCATCTGGAATAATGGGGACTTTAATTTTTACCTATACATTGCAAATACTGCACAAGTGAAAGACTGTGCTGGCACACATTCATCACTAGACTGAAACTTATTGTAACTCATAAATGCCCTCTTTTTGATGTGTACCTCCATTATACAGGGTACTGGTAAGACACATCAAGAATACTGTCTGCAGCACTGGACTTGGTACTTGCAGAAGGATGTTAATACATTGGAGCAGGTCAAAGAACATGTACTAGATTAAAACCTAGAATGAGCAGAATGCGTTTTTAGAAAAGCCTAGACCTGTATACTCTGGAATTCAAAGAATCAGGTGTGACTTAATTGAAACACATTTGATCCTGAGGAGACTTGACTGGGTGGATGCGGAAAGGAGAAAAATCTAGAACTAGGCGTCATAGTATAAAAAATAAGTGGTCTCCAAAATGAAGGTGTTGGTGAGAAATTGTCTAATGGCCAGGCCTGGATGTAAACATAGTTGTATTGGTGGAGCAGTGCTCAGAGTGCCAACAAGGACAAAAATTACCACCAGCAGTTCCTCCTCATTTGTGGGAAAAGCCAGGTAAACCTTGGACTCGGTTGCACTTGGACTATGCAGGTTCTTTCATGGGCTCAAGGTTCTTAGTCATTGTAGACATCCACTCAAAGTGGTTGGACAAGTATAAAATCCATTTATCAAAAACAGGAACAATGATAGAAAAACTATACGCATCTTTTTCAATGCACAGAGTCCCATAGGTGTTGGTCACAGCTAACGGGCCATTGTTCACCAGCAGGGAATTTGGGTGTTTTTTTAAAGTGGAATGAGATTCAGCATATGAGGGCAGCTCATTGGCCACCATCCATTAGCCTAGCAAACTTTCAAGGCTGACTTCAAGAAACACCCTGGAGCCTCGCTAGATACCAAGCTGAGACGGTTCTTATTTGATTATAGGACCACTCCACATTCAACAACAGAGAAAGTGCCAGCAGAGTTGTTAATGGGTTGAAGACACTGTATCAGGTTAAGCCTAAACTTCCTAGATCTGGGGGAGAGGGTGAAATGGCATCAGGAACACCGTAGAGTCATACAGATGTACAGCATGGAAACAGACCTTTCAGTCCAACCCATCCAAGCCGACCAGATATCCCAACTCAATCTAGTCTCACCTGCCAGCACGCGGCCCATATCCCTCCAAACTCTTCCTATTCATATACCCATCAAAATGCCTTTGAAATGTTGCAATTGTACCAGCCTCCACCACTTCCTCTGGCAGCTCATTCCATACACTTTGCATGAAAACGTTGCCCCTTAAATCCCTTTTATATCTTTCCCCTCTCACCCTAAACCTATGCCCTCTAGTTCTGGACTCCCCGACCCCAGGGAAAAGACTTTGTCTATTTATCCTATCCATGCCCCTCATAATTTTGTAAACGTCTATGAGATTACCCCTCAGCCGCCGACGCTCCTGGGAAAACAGCCCAAGCATGTTCAGCCTCTCCCTATAGTTCAAATCCTCAAACCCTGGCAACATCCTTGGAAATCTTTTCTGAACCCTTTCAAGTTTCACAACATCCCTCCGATAGGAAGGAGACCAGAATTGCATGCAGTATTCCAACAGTGGCCTAATCAATGTCCTGTACAGCCGCAACATGACATCCCAACTCCTGTACTCAATACACTGACCAATAAAGGAAAGCATACCAAACGCCTTCTTCACTATCCTATCTACCTGCGACTCCACTTTCAAGGAGCTATGAACCCGCACTCCAAGGTCTCTTTGTTCAGCAACACTCCCTAGGACCTTACCATTAAGTATATAAGTCCTGCTAAGATTTGCTTGCTCAAAATGCAGCACCTCGTATTTATCTGAATTAAACTCCATTTGCCACTTCTCAGCCCATTGGCCCATCTGGTCCAGATCCTGTTGCAATCTGAGGTAACTTTCTCTGCTGTCCACTACACCTTCAATTTTGGTGTCATCTGCAAACTTACTAACTGTACCTCTTATGCTTGCATCCAAATCATTTATGTAAATGACAAAAAGTAGAGGGCCCAGCACCGGTCCTTGTGGTACTCCACTGGTCACAGGCCTCCAGTCTGAAAAACAACCCTCCACCACCACCCTCTGTTTTCTACCTTTGAGCCAGTTCTGTAACAATGCCGAACACAAGTCTCCACCAAATGAGAGAGAGAGTTTGATACAGGGGACTAACTTTGGTGTAAGAACCACAGAAATGGCCTTGCATGTGTAAGAGACATGGGTGAGGCAAGCTCAGGACCAGTGACATATAAAGGTTTGGGTAGGTACAATGGTCCTGAAAAAGCGTGTAAATCATATGAGAGCTGTGAATTGATGCAGGAGCAAATTGAACCTTGCCCCTTGGAGCATTTGGAAAGGCAGCTGGAAGCCATGGGTTCACCCTCTCTGTGGAGTGTTGAATCAGGGATGGACATCGTGGATGTAGCTGCCTCAGCCTTTGCCACTGGAAGAAGAAAGTGAATTTCTACTGAGGTGCTCCTGATGCAAGAGGCAAGATCCCATGTGTTAGATGCCGCCCATATCAGGAGTTGAGTTCGAGGAACCTGTCCTGGTGATAAAACAGCCTAGGAAGCTCTCCAAGAAAAAGACTGGCCGATGTCCTTGGACTCAGAGGGGAGGGGATGTAGAGATTGTAACAAGGTCAGCCAGCTGGACCTGATAGAATATGAGTTTCCCGACTGAGCTGTTCAATTGGTCCAATCAGGAAGCCCTGGCTGACATAAAAAGAGGAGTGCCAGGAATTCTATCAGCCTGAGAGCTAACCCTGAAGAAGCAAATCTACAGTCAAGGACTGTTCATTCATACATAAAGGATGACTTGGTGACAGGATACCAGCTTGTCTCGAGTTATTTTCTCTTCACATTGACTGGGTTAATCAGATTGCACAGAATAACTATAATAATGAATTTCTAGAGTACATTATGGATAGTTTTGAAGAGCAATATGTCATGGAACCAACCAGAGAGCAGTCTATCTTGAATCTGGTAATGGGTATTGGGGCAGGTTTAATAAATGAGCTTCAAGAAAAAGATCCCTGAGGAAGTAGTGCTCATAACATGATAGAATTTAAAACTGAGTTCAAGAGTGAGAAACTTGGGCTGGAAACAGCAATTTTAACTTAAGTAAAGGAAATTACTGTGAAGTGAGGATAAAGTTAGCTGAAGCAAACTCAGCAGGTAAGTTAGCGGAAATGACAGTAAGTAAGCAGTGGCAAGCACTAGTAGTTCATGATTCTCAGCAAAAAAAAATCACACTAAAGATGAAAGATTCTAATAGAGGGATAAACCTAACCATGGCTAATCAAGGATGTTAAGGAGAGTATTAAGTTAATGAAAAAGCATATAAGTGACTAACATCAGTGATAGTCTTTAGGATAAATTCAGTATCCAGCAAACAAGGACTAAAAAGATAATCAAGATGGAGAAAAAAACTATTAGGGCAAACCAAAGAATGTTAAATCTGACAATAAGAACTTCTGTAAATATATAAAAACGAAGAAAGAGGTCAAAGTGGACACAGGTCTCTTATAAAATGAATTTGGAGAGAGAATTTTGGGAACAAGGAAATGGCAGAAGAGTTAAACAGATATTTTTCATCAGTTTTTATGGCGAGAGATACTTTGAACATCCCATTAACATTAAAGAATACAAGAGAGTAATTAAGTACCATCACTATCAGTGGTATTGAATAAACTAATGGGGCTAAAGGCAGATGGTCAGAATAGCTGAGGATCCAAAAAGAAGTAGCTACAGAGATAACAGGTGCATTGGTTGTAATTTTCCAAAAATTACTGAATTTTGGAGAAGTACCAGATGATTGGAAAACTGCCAATTGTGAAGCCCCTATTCAAAAAGGGAAGGAGGCAAAAAGTAGATAGCTACAGGCCAATTAGACAAACATCTATTTTTGGAAATATATTAGAATCAATTATCGAGGAAATAAAACAGAGCATTTGGAAAATGCATGATCTAACCAACCATGGCTTCATGAAAGGGAAATCACGTCTGACAAATTTATTACAGTTTTTCAAAGAATTTTCAACCGGAGTTGAGAGAGGGAAGCGAATTACCTTGTTAATTTGGACTTCTAGTAAGCATTTGATGAGTGCCTCATAAAAGGTTATGTCATAAGGTAAGAGCCCACTGTGTTGGAGATAGGATAGTGGCATGGATAGACATGGACAGGAAACAGCGAGGGATAAATTATTTGTTTCTGGTGATCTGATCAATGGGTCACATGCTGGAACTGCAATTGTTTATGATATATATTAGACTTGAAGGAAGGAAGCAAATGGGCTATAATCCGATTTGTAGATGACAAAACTAGGTGGAAGGACAGATTGAGGGAGAGATAGAAATAGTTTACAGAGAAATATGGATAGGTTATGTAAGTGGTCACAAATTGGTAAATGGAATGTAATGTGGGAAAATGCAGAGTTGTCCATTCTGGAATAGAGAACAAAAGAACAGGGTATTATTTAAATAGAGAGAATCTGCAGAAAGCTGCAACACAAAGGGTCTTAGAGATATTTGTTCATGAAACACAACGAGCCAGCACGCAGCTACAGGAGGTAATCAGGAAATCTAATGGAACATTTGTCCTTATTTCCTGCCCAAGTGTGGTGGAGTATAAGAGTAGGGAAGTCTTACTGCAATTCTACAAGGTGCTGGTGAGGCCACATCTCAAATACTGTAAGCAGTTTTTTGGCCCCTTTATTTAAGGAATGCTATCATTTTATTGGAGACAGTGTAGAGTTCACTGCATGCAGCTATTGTCTTATGAACAAAGGTAAACAGGAGATTGAAAGGTGATATCATTAAAACATATCGGATTCTTAAAGAGCATGACAAGGTAAATACTGAAAGGATATTTCCCCTTATGGGAGGGTCTAGGACCAGAGGGCATGGTCTCAGAATTAAGGCCAATTTAAGACTGAGATGAGGAGGAAATTCTTCTCTCAGAGGGTTATGAGTTTTGAAACTTCTTGCCACAGAGAGTTGTGAGGGCAGAATCCCAATGTAAATGTAAGGCTGATGTGGACAGATTCTTGATCAGTAGAGGAATCAAGTGTTATGGGGCAAAGCCTTGAAAGTGGATGTAAGGAATGTTGCTATTGACAGCAGGTTAGGCTCAAGGGTTTGATCAGCCTACTCTTGTTCCTGATTCTTATGGTCTTATGCAAAGTTGTCTGTGCTGAAAGCAACTCATGTCAAGATAGAAACTCAGTATGGGGTATGTAAAGGGCATGGAAGGACGTGTTCAGGGTCTAAGTTAATTGAACTTGATAACAAGTTCTGTCAGGTGGCCAAGGTGAAGATGAGATGCTGTTCTTCCAGCTTGCACCAAGCCTCACTGGAGCACTGCAGCAAGTCCGAGACAGAGATGTTGGCCAGGGAAAACAGTGGTGTGTTGAAATGGCAGGCAGCTAAAAGCTCAGGGTCATTTTTGCAGACAGAACGCAGGTGTTCTGCAAAGCAGTCACCCAGTTTGTGTTTCATCGCCCCAAAAGAGGAGTCCACATTGTGAGCAGCAAATACAGTGACCTAGCTTGAGAGAAATTTAGGTAAATTGCTGCTTCATCTGGAAGGTATCTGGGGAAAAATAAATTCAAAGCTGTAGAGAAAAGGTGAGAGAGTGACGATAGATGATTTGCTTTTCCAGAGAGCCATAGACTCAAATAAGTGCCTCATCTTTATCCTACGCTTTTGCGTGACTACTGAACAAGGATTTCAGCTCTGATGTTGACCTTATAGATATTCTCAGATTCATTGTGTAGTTCCCACAGTTACTATTATTTTATTTATCTCTGTAAATTATTTATAAGGTTATAAGAAACACTCCCTTCGTATATATATTTCGCAAGCCATCATCAGAGCCAAACCATTTGACCTTGCAATCTCATCACCTTGCTGATTCCGTAGTGTCAATCACACAAGGCCATCATTAATCACCTCATTGTGGCATTTACCACCTATATGGCCAAAACTGTCACCCCTGTGCTTGCTCCTTAGCGTTGGCTTTCAGTCCAACAGTGTCTCAATTTTAAAATTCTTATTCTTGTTTTCAAATTCCTGTCATTTTTCCCCTCTCAATCTTTAATTTCCTCCAATCTACAACCTTCTGAAATAATTGCTGTTCTATAATTCTGACCTCCTGTGTATTCCCAATTTAATTGCTCCAATATTGGTGGCTGTGCTGTTAGTTGTCTGGGCTTCAGGCTCTGGAAACCCTTCCCTGCACACCTCAGCCTTCCTGTATTGCATTTCTCCTTTAAGATATATCTTCAAATCTTCCTCTTTGACCAAACTTTTGGTCATCTGACCCAGATGTTCTCTGACACATTGAGATACTTCATTACTTAATTAGTTCAAATAATTGTTCACGGAATGAACATCTAATGTTTGTGAAGTGCATAACACTCATTTTATTTACATTGGTACTTTCATGTAGAGGAAGCAGTGCCAATACGATCACTGGGAAAGTGAATCAGCTGGAGACCATTCTCATTCAGCTTCAGGATGACTTGCGAAAGGTATTGTTTTCTGCATGTTATATATTATAAGAGTATCAGAATTGTAGTCCCTACCCTCTATCAATACTTCCTTCTTTAACACATCTCTTTCCTCCATACACCCTCATTTCTTCCTCCCTCCCTTCTTACCTGACTTGCTTCTCCTTTTACTACTCCATTATTTCTCTATTCACCCCTCCTTCTGTACATCATTCTATACCCCTCATCCTTCACTCCCTTACTCTATTGATATTCCCTTCACATTTTAATTGGATACCTTCCTCCCTCTCTCCCTCATTCCATGCATCCCTCTGTCCCTCGGTATATACACCTTGTCCCTCAGTATTTGTCTCGTCCTCTCCTCCTACTGGACCGACCCTGGCCATTCCTCCATCTGCATCCCACTGTCCTTCCTTCCCTCTGTTAATCCCTCCATTCCCTCTATATCCCCTCATCACTCCCTCCATACTTCTTCCTTCTCACCCTCCCAACCCTCCTATTCCTCTCTTCCTCCCCTTCATCCCAACATTCTTCCCCTCCCTTATACATCCTCGTCACTCCCTCCTTCTGTACTCCCTGAAAGAATCATGGAAACCTTACAGACCATTCAGCCTATCACGTTCACACCAATCCTTCCCACCCATTTTGTGGGCGGCACGGTGGCACAGTGGTTAGCACTGCTGCCTCACAGCGCCAGAGACCCGGGCTCAATTCCCGACTCAGGCGAATGACTGTGTGGAGTTTGCACATTCTCCCCGTGTCTGCGTGGGTTTCCTCCGGGTGCTCCGTTTCCTCCCACCGTCCAAAGATGTGCAGGTCAGGTGAATTGGCCATGCTAAATTGCCCGTAGTGTTAGGTAAAAGGGGTAAATGGGTGGTTTACGCTTCGGCGGGTCGGTGTGGATTTGTTGGGCCGAAGGGCCTGTTTCCACACTGTAAGTAATCTAATCTAACCCATGTCTACCCTGTCTCTGTTATCCTGCATTTCCCATGGCTAATCCACTTAGCCTTCACATCCCTGGACACTATGGTTAACTTAGCATAGCCAATCCGTCTAACCTGCACATCTTTGGACGGTGGGAGGAAGCCAGAGCACCTAGAGAAAACTCATGCAGACACATGTCCCTGGTGCAATGAGGCAGCAGTGCTAACCACTGAGCCACCCTCCACCCCTCACTTGTCTTTCCCTGCCTCCTTCCAAATTCATTTATCCTTCCCTCCCTCTGTATTTCCTCATCTTTCCCTTCCTCTGTATTCCTTCATCCCTCCACAACTCATTCATCCATCCCCCACAAATACCTCCGCCCCCCCACCCCACTAGCCCAACACCTACCCCTTGTTACTTGGTATAAATGTCCTTCCTCAAGCAATCCAGACCTACTTCCTCCCTTGATTTCCATCTCCCCTTCCCACTTGGTCCACATATCCTTTGTTCCTCCCTCAGTGTCTGTCTAACCATCTGTACCCTAGTCATCCTTTCCTTTATTCATCTTCATCTACTCCTTGTGTCTTTCCCTCCCAAACTGCCTCGACCCTCTTCCTCTCTCTGCAGCTCTCGTCAATCCTATCTCTGTACAGTTCTCACACCTACCCTCATCCTCTCACGCCATATACACTGTGCTGCTTACACACACGTGGTTTACCTGATGTTTTTGGGAAGACGAAGTTTTGCAAAATTGAAAACACAGTCACCAATTCCGAATGTATTAACCTGCACGATTAATTCTCAATGAAATGCTTGATTTCTCCCTGAACTGGAGCATCATTTGAGAAAAATAAGTCTGTCTTTATGTAATACTAACCCAAAAAAAAGCCAAGTCTGATGGCCAGTGTAAACGATCAAGTGTTGCCACGTACTTTAAAATCATGAACTAATTGGGATGTGCCTTACGAGGGAAAGTATACACGTGACATTGTATAAAACCCAATGTATCAAAGTCCTGTTGGATGCAGTGTAGTTACCAGCCCTGTTTGTTTTCTTTCATGTGATGTTTCTCTGAGCAGGAAAAGGAAGACAAGGCAATGCTGCAGGCTGAGGTTCACCACTTGCGACATGATAACCTGCGGCTTCAAGAGGAGTCCCAAACTGCTGCTGCACAGCTAAGGAAATTTACTGAATGGTTTTTCAACACTATTGACAAGAAATCCTGATAAATGGATACTGAGGATCATAATAAAACGCACTAGGTGGAAAATTAATTAATTCCTAGAATGTGATGCTAATCTGTTCAGAAATAGGTATAGGTGTTGTAGCTATATTTGTGTCTGATTCTGTTCACTTGAACACACCAATGACAAGAATACAATTAAACACAACAGTTGAACTTGCTAAAGACTCGCAGCCTCTTGTACTATAAAATAAAATCTTGAGACAGTAACTTCAATGTAAAAGGTGCTCTATTTTTTGTAATTAGTTTCTTTTCATTGTTGCAGTGTCATAGCAATAAGACTTTAGTGATATCCGCAGGGCTTTGTTTGGAATTTAGCACTAGTCTGATGAAGCAGGTTTAGATACAATTACTTTAGAGGAATGTTCATTTACAGGAAAAAAAACATTGGTGCCTGAAACAAACGGTGTTCTGATGTTTAATGCTCACTTGCCTTTTGAATAGTTCACTACTTAACCTACAGTTTCACTGATTTTTGTACAGTTCATTTAAGGCTATAGGATCAGTAGTGCACCTTTCTCAGTAATGTGTGCACACAGCAAGCTGGCAAGCCATTTGTACAATGCCAAATCTGTTTATCTTTGTACAGAAGCTCTAATGAAAAGTGTCCTGTATTTAACAATTATTTAAAATTATTTAACCTTAAATTTATTAAGTTTTGTTCATCTGCACTATGAAAAACAGAGTTTGCTGTAAATTGTGTTGTCTGTAGTTCATCAGTAAAAAGACTGTCATGGTTTGTAGTAAATCTAACATTTGAATGCTGCTAGTATATAATATTCCATGGTTTGTTTGCTTTGGAAAATGTGTTCTTTTTAAACTACTCCATTTGAGATGTGAAATACAGTTGCTTTTTTAATAAATGTAGGACATAAAGTTAGTTGCTCAATCTTTATTTTCCTGCCATTTTTATACTGCCAGTAAAAGAAGAGCGAGAAGCAGCTCATTCTGTCTCTAATGGTCTCAAGGCTGATTTATAGGGTTATTAATAAAGGTATTAAATACAATACTGTGTAATAATAATATATCAATGCCTGCTGAGGATAGGAATTCTGATCTTCCAAACTGTAAGTCATAGATATGCTGTCAAATGCAAGAGCTGGCTGGTTCTAAAACATGTGATTAGAAGAGATGCTGAGAAGACAAAGAACAGCAAGGTTACTAATCGCAACAGAGACATAAAAGATAGGACCAGGAGTAGGCCATTCAATACATACATGGATGATTCTCAACCTCAATAACTTAATCCTGCCCTCCCACCATTTATATTGATCTCTTTAGCCACAAGAGCTGTATCTATCTCCTTCTTGATAACACATAATGTTTTGACCTCTACCACTTTCTGTGATTGTGAATTCCACAGACTCACCACTCAGGGTGAAGAAATTTCTCCTCATCTTGGTCCAAAAAGATTTACCCTTTATCCTTAATCTATTTTCCCTGGTTCAGGACTTCCCAACCAACTGGAACATCATTCCTGCACCTAACCTGTCTAATCCTGTTGGAGTTTTATAGTTTGCTATTAGATTGCCCCTCATTCTTCTAAACTTCACTGAATACTATCCTAACCAATTCAATCTCTTCTCATATGTCAGTCCTGCCATCCCAGGGATCAATTTGGTAAGCCTTTGCTGCACTCCCTCAATAGCAAGAATATCCTTCCTTGAATGAAGAGACTAAAATTGCACACAGGTGTGGCCTCATCAATGTCCTGTGTGATTGCAGCACAACATCCTTTGTCGTGTTCTCGAATCCTGTCATTATGAAGGCCAACAAAGTTTGCCTTCTATATTGCCTGCTGCACCTGGGTGCTTACATTCAGTGACTGGTGCAGTGTGAGGTGTTGCAAGATGGCGGCAGAGTAGGACACTTGAGCCGGAGCTCATCTGCTGCTCTGCTGCCTTATCTTCTTTCCTTCTTTCTCTCCTCCTTTTCTTCGTCCTAGTGTTTTTTCCTACTTCGTCTCCTTCTTTTCCTCTTTGATTCCCGGCCTCTGGCGAGTGATAATCCCTGGTCTCTGACATTTCCAGCGAGTGACGATTCCCAGCCTCTGCTGATGACTTCTGTCATGACGTGGTTACCTCCTGGTCTGGTGCAGCGGCCTCCCAGCAAGGCATGTCACCAGGACCTGGTGCAGTCTGGAAGCTAAGTGCCAGTGTGGCCTGCTGTACTGAACTCTTCACTGTAATACTAGGCCTCTTATTTCTGTATTGTCTAAATCTTGTAACAAAAGAAGCTATGCCTCGATACTTTTGTATCTAGGTTGGTGCTGTAATTGGCGATGTATAAGCTTTTCAATATACTTTGAGTACATTTGACAATAAAGGACAGTCACTTTTCATTCACCATTCCCCTCTTTCAATTTACAGCTATTCAAATAATAATCTGACTTCCTGTTTTTGCTACTAAAGTGAATAATTTCACATTATACTGCACCTGCCATTTATCTGCTCACTATTCAGCCCATCCAAATCACATTACAAGCTCATTAAATTTACTTATTTCAAAGCACAAAGACCCATTAGCAAAAGGTTCAGCTGTAATCCGAACTGTTTTTCAAGACTCACACCAGTACTTGGAGGATGCAGAATAAACTTCTAGTAGTTGAGAATACAGAGAGTTCAGCAGATTAATCTAGAGGTTATGCAAATTGCTGGCAGCACAGTGCATGAGCAGTGGGCCTTCATAAATAACTGGGAATCCCTCTAAAATTAAAAAATGAATTATGTAGGGGAAATGGGAAGCACTTTAACCAAGGGGAATGATTGGTGATTGAGAGTGAAAATTACAAACAGGATAATTTAAAGCAAAAAGAATAGTAATGGCACAATGTAGGGGCAAAGGTGAGCTATAAAAACACCAGAAATAAAACAGAAGCAGTGGTTATGTTCTGAAGTTGTAGAATTCAGTGTTGAGACGAGAAGGCTGTAAAGTGCTTAATTAAAATACGAGACACTATTCCTCACGTTCAGCTTCAGAAGAACAATGTAGGAAGCTGAAAACTGAGAGGTCAGAGTGGAAATAGGACATAGAGGCCCTGATGTTCCATATTCAATATTACTCACCTTTAGCTGACTTCTGCACCGACGATGCCTGGTCAGAGGCCTCCATTTACATACCTGTCCAGTCCAGTAATCCACAAATCTAGAGAAGAAGACCTTTGTAGAAATCGAACAGCTGGATATTTAACCACTCCTGTAAAAGAGTAAATATATAAGGTAATTTAGAGGTGAAGCTGATAGTGAAGAGAGTAGTATGCCAGGTTAGTGAAGGGGGCTGGTGCACCAACTGCCTACCAGAAAGCCATGTAAATGAATGAGTTATGAGGGTGGAGAGGAGTGTCAGTTCCAACAAGTTTAGAGGAGAATGTCCAGTTTGAGGTTCAGATGGTTGTGGTGGTGATGGGGTTTTGGGAGGAGTTGGGAGAGAGATAGTTGGATTGGATTGGTTTAGGGGTGTGTTTGGGAGTCAGCGGTGAATTGAGAGAGCCTGTTTATTGGATATCTGAGATACTCTTCTAACTTTTCCTGGGTAACTAATAAACTTAACAGACCCAGAACCGTCCAAATTCTCTGACTTTAACTGACTCTTTCAAAGGATAACAGACTGTGACAAATTACTAATTGGAATCTTCAATTTCCTGGGAAAGAATACAGGATTGGCTGCTGCAGGAGCGGGAATTTCACATGGACCTGATACAAAATCGGTCTGTGCTGTCCGACAGCTTTCTGGCCATTTCAATATCTGGGCCAGAACTATAATGCCATGCAACTGGAGGGTCATGTTCATTCTTGTAGATTTGTCAGGCATGCCCCTGCCTTACACCATAAATAGTAACATTTTCTGCTTCAGAAAGATTTGAATAAATATATTTTGCCTTGTTTCAAATGGTAACTCAATTCAATGCATTATGTCGCAACATGACTGTGAAGATAAGTGAGGACAGAAAAACATTGCAATACATAACTTTAACAAGAGTAATGAAAATAAAGGATTTGTAATTTATGCAACTTAAACTACACTTCTTCAAAATGTTAAATAGATACACACAATTAAGATAGGCAAAGATAAACAGTTTGTTTGTTTCTCAACCATTCAGAGGGTTGTATAGGCCAAAGGACCTTTTTTTTCTGTGCTATCGATGCCTATGACTCCAGCCAGTTTCTCTTGCTTGAACCATAGGGACAAGTTTGTGATTTCTGTAAGAATCTAATGGCAGTAACCTTTCAAAGGTCTGATTGCCTAAGCGTTTGTTAATCCTAACAAGCTGAAGTGTTTGTCCAAAATTATCCTGGCCTGGAACCTTCACAAAATAAAAGAAAACACTGCTCCTGCAGTAACTGGCGTCCTCTGACCTGACCTGAAGTTATGTAAAACTTGCTTCTGAACTCCAATCTGTATTCTTCTCAACTAAAACAGTGTTTACTGAACTGAACTAAGAACAAAAACCAATAACTTAATGTGCTTACCTTATCCATCATAAACCCAAAAATATAAATGTCTTATTCAGTTAACATTCCAAGGCTCTGGTTTGTCTCCTTAGAACTGGTGCACTTAGGTCACTGTTTCAGAATGATTTTCCAAACTTTAAAAACTTTCAATGCATCACATTTGTATGTCCCTTTACAAAACAATCCAAATTCCAAATATTACAATCCAACTACTTTGTTATTTGTAATCCTGGTGGGAATACTCAAAGCCTTTACATCAGCGTTAAGTAAATATTCGAATTTGAATCTTTAGTTCTTTGAATCTTCATTCTCTTAATTCTTCCAATTAACATTGAGCAGGAACCATTCAGCAACTTGCCCATACACTGCTATTCAATTAGGTGTAGACATAATAATCAACTATAATCTATCTGCCTGGCTAGTCTATACGCTGCCAATGCTTTAAACAGACTTCAAATATTATCATTCATATTACTGGTAATCAAAATAACTCAACGTTATAGTTAATTTCCCACAGTTATACTCTAAACCAAACAGACAAACCAACACTGCAGTCAAGTCATGCTATTTAAGCAATGATTTAATTGCAGTTGTATCATAAACTAAGTGGGGATGTGAAGAGATTTTCTTTCTTTAGTCTGTATCCCCTAGATACTAGTTAGGCTAAATTGGGATTTTTGGAAGCGATTAATTTCAGTGTCAGTAAAAAAAAATCTTGAACCAAAAGAGCAATTATAAAAAATCCTGAGGTAGCAGAATTGCATTCCTGCGCATTCCATTGCAATGTAATCATGACTACATATACACTCCTGGGAACAGGTTGCCTGAAGCAAGAATAGAAGCGACTCTCATTTCATCTATTGCACTAGTCCGAGAATAATGGTACGGTTGCAATTCAGGGTTTCAGTGGGAGGAGCGCATACGTGGGTCGCTAAACCATAACTATATTGCACAGGCAATTGAGAAAGGCACACTGCATACGACAAACAATTCCCACTGCCAGAATCAAAAACAAGTTTGTTCTCTTTCTGTTTTGCATTGTGTTCTTTTTATATTTCAAATAAATCTTCACCATAACTGCAAATGTTGATGCCAGAAAAATACTTCGCAATGCAGAATTCCATTTAAAAACGTTGACATTTTTTATCCATGCTTATAAATTTGAGTTCTTTTAAAAAAAATTCAATTTCTGAAACATACTCATTAGAAGAGAAAAAACCAAGGAGCTTCACAGAAATGTGAAGAGAAAACAGACACGGCCAAAGAAAATATTGGTAACAGAAACAGAATTTGCTGGAAATACTCAGCAGATCAGACAGCATTTGTGGAGAGAAATAGAGTTAACATTTCAGTTTGATGTCCTTTGAAAGAGGAAAGGAAAAGACCATATAGGAAACTGATATCAAAGTTGAGAATTCAAAAAAGAAAGTTAGGGAGGTGGGATTAGGCATGCAATGTAGATTGTTGTGTCTTGTGTGACACTAACAATATGCTAAATTGGATAGACTTCAAACAAGTCAAGGAACTCGAAAATAAACACTCGATGCACCAAGTGCCATTGGCAGCAAAAGAATTATATTCAGTCACAACCTGCAATTAAATTCCAGGTAAAGATCAGATTCTGATACAGCTTTGCAGGTCATGGAGCAGAAGTAGAATACTGCAGACAATGCAAAGTAATCCAACTTCTAATGGATCGGACCCAAGCTCTGCAATCCTGTCACATTCCATTGTGAATGGTGGTGGGCAATGACAATCATTCCTCCAAATAAGTGAGGGTTCTGTTCCTGAGAACCTCTGCGAATAATGAAATTCATAAGTGTGGAGCTTGCTAAAAGTACAGGTTAAAAAGTTAAAAAACACCGAATCATGGGTTTTGCCAGTGGTTGTTGAATTTTGTTGTTACTTACTTCTTAATGCAGATGGGTGAATTTGTGAGTCATGATCTTACGGATACAGAGGATTTATTGTAAACAGTTAGCAGGAGGAGGCACAACAGATATCCCCAGCTCCATTGCTGCAAAAGAAAAGGTATTTGCAACCAACTTCAGCCAAAGTGATAATCCAGAATAACATACATGCCAGTCTTCAACCAATTTGATTCACTCAACATGATGTTAATAAACAAAAACTGAGACCTGAGAACATTCCAGTAATAGTGCTCCAGAATATGCTCCAGAACTAGCCGTGTCCGAAACCAGCTGTTCGAGTAGAACTATATCGCCTAGTCAATTACTGCCCCATAAAAGTACCCTCGTTCATCGACGAAGTTATGGAAATAGCCATTAATAATGCTATCAAGCAGCGTTCATTTTTTAAAAAACCTGCTTATGTTCCATACAGCTCCTAACCTCACTACAGCCTTGCTCCAAATATGGCTGGTACAACTGAACTCCAGAGTTAAGATGACATTAAAATTGAAATTAAGGCAGCATTTGACTGAGTATAGCATCAAGGAGACCAGAAAGACTTGCAGTATGTTATTTTTCTAATCCATTATTCTATTCTGTAAGACTCTAGTAATTTGGGAAGATTGGTCATACTACTTAGCTCTGTACGTTAGCAAAGCAGCCATCTGATTCAAAAACATGGCTTTGGCCCATCCTGTGGTCTCTCTGTGCAAGATTACTTTATCATCTCCAGACAGCTCTGACCACTAGAATCTGCATGGAAACTGTAATTCTTTTCACATGGGATCTTACCCTTTCTGGGCAATTTCTAACCAGGTAGTCATTCACTGGCCAGCTATCCAACTGTGGAGGAACCACAGCCAGAACAAGTCTGTCCTCAATTCTAACATTGGAAGGGGACTAATATACTGGCAGGGAGATTTGCTCAAGCTGCTTGGGAGGATTTAAACTAGTAAGGTGGGGCGATGGGACCCAGGGAGATAGTGAAGAAAGAGATCAATTTGAGACTGGTACGGTTGAGAACAGAAGCAAGTCAAACAGTCAGGGCAGGCAGGGACGAGGTAGGATGTATAAATTAAACTGCATTTATTTCAATGAAAGGGGCCTATTAGGGAAGGCAGATGAACTCAGAGCATGGTTAGGAACATGGGACTGGGATATCATAGCAATTACAGAAACATGGCTCAGGGCTGACAGCAAAATGTTCCAGGATACAAATGCTACAGGAAGGATAGAAAGGAAGGCAAGAGAGGAGGGGGAGTGGCATTTTTGATAAGGGATAGCAATCTCCCAGATGTAATAGTGGCTGAAGGACCTGAACTGAAGGGTATTTATATTAGACAAGAATTGGTGTTGGAGAGACTGTTAGATCTGAGGCTGATAAGTCCCCGGGACCTGATGGTCTACATCCCAGGGTACTGAAGGAGGTGGCTCTCGAAATCGTGGATGCATTGGTGATCATTTTCCAATGTTCTATAGATTCAGGATCAGTCCCTGAGGATTTTAGGGTGGCTAATATTGATCCTCTTTTTAAGAAAGGAGGGAGAGAGAAAACAGAGAATTATGGACCAGTTAGTCTGACCTCAGTGGTGGGAAAAATGCTGGAGTCAATTATAAAGGACGAAATTACGACACATCTGGATAGCAGTAACTGGATAGGTCGGAGTCAGCATGGATTTATGAAGGGGAAATCATGCTTGACTAATCTTCTGGAATTTTTTGAGGATGTAACTCTGAAGATGGACAAGGGAGATCCAGTGGATGTAGTATACCTGGACTTTCAGAAAGCCTTTGATAAAGTCCCACATAGGAGGTTAGTGAGCAAAATTAGGGCACATGGTATTGGGGGCAAAGTATTAACTTGGATTGAAAATTGGTTGGCTGACAGGAAACAAAGAGTAGTGATAAACGGCTCCCTTTCGGAATGGTAGGCGGTGACCAGTGGTGTGCCGCAGGGATCAGTGCTGGGACCGCAGCTTTTTACAATGTACATTAATGATATATATGAAGGTAATAAAAGTAATAATAGCAAATTTGCTGATGAGACAAAGCTGGGTGGCAGGGTGAAATGTGAGGAGGATGTTAGGAGAATACAGGGTGACCTGGACAGGCTAGGTGAGTGGACGGATGCATGGCAGATGCAGTTTAATGTGGATGAATGTGTGGTTATCCACTTTGGTGGCAAGAACAGGAAAGCAGGTTATTACCTAAATGGAGTTAAGTTAGGTAAAGGGGCAGTACAATGAGATCTAGGTGTTCTTGTACATCAGTCAATGAAAGCAAGCATGCAGGTACAGCAGGCAGTGAAGAAAGCTAATAGCATGCTGGCCTCCATAACAAGAGGAATCGAGTATAGAAGCAAACAGGTACTTCTGCAGCTGTACAGTGCCCTGGTGAGACTGCACCTGGAATATTGTGCGCAGTTTTGGTCTCCAAATTTGAGAAAAGACATTCTGGCTATTGAGGGAGTGCAGCGTAGGTTCACGAGGTCAATTCCCGGAATGGCGGGACTATCTTACGCTGAAAGATTGGAGCGACTGGGTTTGTATACGCTTGAGTTTAGAAGGCTGAGAGGTATAAGATTATTAAAGGATTGGACACTCTGGAGGCAGGCAGCATGTTTCCGCTGATGGGTGAGTCCCGAACCAGAGGACACAGTTTAAAAATAAGGGTTAGGCCACTTAGAACAGAGTTGAGGAGAAACTTCTTCACCCAGAGAGTGGTGGGTGTATGGAATGCTCTGCCCCAGAAGGCTGTGGAAGCCAAGTCTCTGGATACTTTCAAGAAAGACTTGGATAGAGCTCTCAAGGATAGTGGAATCAAGGGTTATGGGGATAAGGCAGGAACAGGATACTGATTGAGGATGATCAGCCATGATCATAATGAATGGTGGTGCTGGCTCGAAGGGCAGAATGGCCTACACCTGCACCTATTGTCTATTACAGCTGTACTGAGGGAGGATATTCCCGGAAATACATCCAGGGAAGTTATTTGGGTGGAACTGAGAAATAAGAAAAGGTTGATCACCTTATTGGGATTGTATTATGGACCCCCCCAATAGTCAGAGGGAAATCGAGAAACAAACTTGTAAGGAGATCTCAGCTATCTGTAAAAATAATAGGGTGGTTATGGTACAGGATGTTAACTTTCCAAACATAGTCTGGGACTGCCGTAGTGTAAAGGGTTGTTTGCAGGTAAAGGGACAGCTGGAAAAGGGCCTTCAGAAATGAGATAACAAGAATCCAGAGAAAGTATGTTCCTGTTAGGGTGGAAGGAAAGGCTGGTAGGTGTAGGGATAACTAAAGACATTGAGGGTTTGGTTAAGAAGAAGAAGGAAGCATATGTCAGGTATAGACAGGATAGATCGAGTGAATCCTTAGAAGAGTATAAAGGCAGTAGGAGTATACTTAAGTGGGAAATCAGGAGGGCAAAAAGGGGACATGAGATAGCTTTGGCAAATAGAATTACGGAGAATTCAAAGGGTTTTTACAAATACATTAAAGACAAAAGAGTAACTAGGGAGAGAATAGGGCCCCTCAAAGATCAGCAAGGTGGCCTTTATGTGGAGCTGCAGAAAATGGGGGAGATACTAAATGAGTATTTTGCATCAGTATTTACTGTGGAAAAGGACATGGAAGATATGGAATGTAAGGAAATAGATGGTGATATCTTGAAAAATGTCCATATTACAGAGGAGGAAGTGCTGGATGTCTTGAAATGCATAAAGGTGGATAAATCCCCAGGACCCGAGAACTCTGTGGAAAGCTAGAGAAGTGATTGCTGGGCCTCTTGCTGAGATATTTATATCATCGATATTCACAGGTGAGGTGCCGGAGGACTGGAGGTTGGCAAACGTGGTGCGACTGTTTAAGAAGGTGGTAAGGACAAGGCAGGGAACTATAGACCAGTGAGCCTGATGTAGGTGGTGCACAAGTTGTTGAAGGGAATCCTGAGGGACAGGATGTACATGTATTTGGAAAGGCAAGAACTGATTCGGGATAGTCAACATGGCTTTGTGTGTGGGAAATCATGTCTCACAAACTTGATTAAGTTTTCTGAAGAAGTAACAAAGAGGATTGATGAGGGCAGAGCAATAGATGTGATCTATATGGACTTCAGTAAGGCATTCGACAGGAGACTGGTTAGCAAAGTTAGATCTCTCAGAATACAGAGAGAACTAGCTATTTGGATACAGAACTGGCTCAAAGGTAGAAGACAGAGGGCGGTGGTTCTTTTTCAGAATAGAGACCTGTTACCAGTGGAGTGCCACAAGGATCGGTGCTGGGTCCTCTACTTTTTATCATTTATATAAATGATTCGGATGCGAGCATAAGAGGTAGAGTTAGTAAGTTTGCAGATGACACCATAATTGGAGATGTAGTGGACAGCGAAGAAGGTTACCTCAGATTACAACATGATCTTGATCAGATGGGCCAATGGGCTGAGAAGGAGCAGATGGAGTTTAATTCAGATAAATGTGAGGTGCTGCATTTTGGGAAAGCAAATCTTAGCAGGACTTATGGCATACACTTAATGGTAAGGTCCTAGGGAGTATTGCTGAACAAAGACCTTGGAGTGCAGGTTCATAGATCCTTGGAAGTGGAGTCGCAGGTAGATAGGATAGTGAAGAAGGCGTTGGTATGCTTTACTTTATTGGTCAGAGTATTGAGTACAGGAGTTGGGAGGTCATGTTGCAGCTGTACAGGACATTGGTTTGGCCAGTGTTGGAATATTGCGTGCAATTCTGGTCTCCTTCCTATCGGAAAGATGTTGTGAAACTTGAAAGGATTCAGAAAAGATTTCCAAGGATGTTGCCAGGGTTGGAGAATTTGAGCATTAGGGAAAGGCTGAACAGGCTGGGACTGTTTTCCCTGGAGCATCGGAGGCTGAGGGGTGACACAATTATATGGGGCATGTATAAGGTAAAGAGGCAAAGTCTTTTCCCTGGGATCGGGGAGACCAGAAATAGAGGGCATAGGTTTAGGGTGAGAGGGGAAAGATATAAAAGAGACCTAAGGGGCAGCTTCTTTGTGCAGAGGGTGGTATGTGTATGGAATGAGCTGCCAGAGGAAGTGATGGAGGCTGGTACAGTTGCAACTTTTAAAAGGCATTTGGATGGGTATATGAATAGGAAGGGTTTGGAGGGATTTGGGCCGGATGCTGGCAGGTGGGACTAGATTGGGTTGGGATATCTGGTCAGAATAGACGGGTTGGACGGCATGGTCTGTTTCCATGCTGTACATCTCTCTGACTCTTGCTAGGACCAATCAGTTTACAATCAAGAACAGGAATGCAGTGATTCCACTACTGCTGACCCAGAGTGCCTCAGACTAGTTGAAGTGCTTCTGTTGCTGAGATTGGCTAACTCAGCAGAGACTGGGATTTAAAACTGTATGAGGCCACATGCTAGAACAACAAATGAGGAAAACGTTATTTTAGTTTTTAGTCATTGAGTTCACTTTCATTTTAAAATATTGCAGGAGTAATTTTATTGAGTTGTACTCATTCCAGATACAAAGGAAGAAGGGAAAGGCAAGGCAATGGCATAATGTACAGGAGCAACTTTGTACCCTTACCCACCAGCCCACTATGAGAGGGTACACCCTGTGTAATGAACCTCATGATCTCCTGGGGAAGTAACACACAATATTTAAAAATTATAAATAAACCTTCTCCCAAAATTCCCACTTTAAGCAAAAACTTGCTGTATAATCATATTTCTTGCATAGACTAAAATTTCTTATGCTTAACACTTTGCTGTTTTAGCTGTACAGTTTGAACATCACAGCCACTACATCAGCACAGCCTCTGACCCAACACCTTCTGATCCCTTTACAGTCTGTTCTGCTATAATGCAGTCGTTATGTTCTCGTGTGACCTCCTGTTACAGGAAATTGCACAATAGAAATATCACAGCACTTATGGGAAAAACAGGGTTAGGGTCGAACCACCAAAAATATCAGTAAAATTTGAAATAAAAATAATAATTAGTCTAACACAAATTATAGCACAGTCAAAGTAAATGTTAAAATGATATATTTTAATGAAATAATACAATAACTTTAATACTTTAAGAGGTTTCTGAGTTACAGTATAGGTCGTATCAGTCTGCGCTCATCTTTGCTGATTATACAATCCTCTGAGTTACAATCTCTAGAGAACAACAGAATCCATGAAACTCCACTGCATGGGTCAGCATTAATGATAAAGGTTTCACTCTTACCACTTGGAAACCAATTCCTGCATCTCACAAAACTGGCATTTAAAAAATAATGAAAAAGAATATTCCAAATGAAGACTTTAGTAATTGTGAGGGTTCATGGTGATGATGGAGGTTACAAAGATTGGGAGTATTGTAGGGACTTGAAGAGGTTTCACAGTTTGGGAGTGTTGTAGGGACTAGAGGAGGTTACCAAGATCGGGAGGGTTTAAGCACTGGAAAGTTGGTGCAGAAATAGAGAGGTTTACAGTTATCCGCGAAGGGGTTTCGGGAAGCTGGAAAGGAGGAGTCTGAAGGAAGTGACACAAATAGGAAGAGTTGTTGGGAGTGGAGGAGGTTACAGCAAGAGCAGTGGTCTGATCTGGAGCAGTTATGGAGACTGGAGGTGGTTTCACAGTGAGGGAGAGTATAGAGCCAACAGGAGGTTACAGAAGTAAACACCTAGAGTGGACTTAAGGCAATCGAGGACGGAATCATGTAAAAGCCGATGGGAGTTTGTGTTTTTAAAAAATCATTCCCCAATTCACCAATCATGTTACAGCCAAATCACATTGACAAAATGTGCATTTTAGGAGAACCACCTGTACAACCTTTCAAATTAACTCATGTATTCTTTAATAAATAAAAACATGACATCAGTATATTTTGTGACTTGTGTTTTTGCTGATTGGCACAAATGTTTTAAGAGTTTCATAAAAATGTTTAAAATGTTCCGCTTCGAGCTTGCTTATTATATTTTAAGTCAGACATTAAATTGTACCAGCATTAAATAACACAGATAAAGGTAACTGGTAAAAGGGAAAAGGTAAATCAACACATAGGCCCCAAAACCCAGTCAGGTGCAAGTAAAGACACAGGCCAGGAGCAAAACCAGAAATTCTGAATAACCCACAGGCGGATGCTGTTCCCAGGGCCAAGAATACTTGCTGTGAGACTTGGTACCTGAGGGAAATACATTTGCACATAGATGACGTCAAAGGGATAACATAAAAAGCCTTGCATACACAGCTCGCTACTCAAATTTGCACAAGAACCCATTGTATTTAGGAATATAATGATAAGAAGAAGCCATTTCCATTGGTTGAAGGATTGAGAGCCAGCGAATACTGATTTCAGATGAATGGCAAAAGAAACGAAGGCAATGTAGCACATTACAGCACAATACAGGCCCTGGAGCCCTCCATGTTGCAATCACCTGTGAAGCCAATCTGAAGCCCATCTAACCTACACTATTCCATCATCATCCATATAGTTATCCAATAATCATTTAAATGCCCTGAAAGTTGGCAAGTCTACTAGGGCATTCCACATTCTTGCTACTCTCTGAGTAATGAACCTACCTCTGACATCTGTCTTTTATCTATCACCCCTCAATTTAAAGCTATGTCCCCTCATGCTAGCCAGCACCATCTGAGGAAAAACGCTGTTACTGTCCACCCTATCTAATCCTCTGATTATCTTGTATGTCTTTATTAAGTCACCTCTCAACCTTCTCTCTAACGAAAACAGTTTCAAGTCCCTCACCCTTTCCTCATAAGACCTTCCCTCCATTCTAGGCAACATCCTGGTAAATCTCCTCTGAACCCTTTCCAATGTTTCCACATACTTCCTATAATGCGGTGACCGGAACTGTATGCAATACTCCAAGTGCACCAGAGTTTTGTACTGCTGCAGCATGATCTCAACTTCCAAAATGCAATCCCTTTTCCAATAAAAGCTCACACACTGTGTATGCCTTCTTACCAACTCCATCAACCTGGATGGCAACTTTCAGGAATTTATGTACATTGACATCAAGATCTCTCTGCACATTTACACTACCAAGAATCTTACCATTAGCCCAGTACATTTTATTCCTGTTACTCCTTCCAAAGTGAATCACCTCACACTTTTCCACATTGAACTCCATTTGCTACCTCTCAGCGCAGCTCTGCAGCTTATCTATGTCCTTCTGTAACCTGCAACATGCTTTGGCACTGCCCACAATTCCACCAACCTTAGTGTCATCAGCAAATTTACTAACCCATCCTTCTACACCCTCATCCAGGTTATTTATAAAAAAGGCAAACAGCAGTGGCCCCAAAACAGATCCTTGCAGTACACCAGTAGTAACTGAACTCCAGGATGAACATTTCCCATCAATCACCACCCTCTGTCTTCTTTCAGCTAGCCAATTTCTGATCCAAACCGCTAAATCACCCTCAATCCCATGCCTCCATATTTTCTGCAATAGCCTACCATGGAAAACCTTATCAAACACCTTACTGAAATCCAAATACAGCACCTCAACTGCTTTACCCTCATCCACCTCTTTGGTCACCATCTCAAAGAACTCACTGAGGTTTGTGAAGCATGACCTACCCTTCACAAAACTGTTGACTATCCCTAATCCATAATCAAATTATTCCTTTACAGTGCTTCCAATTTTTCAGGTCTTGGATCCCATGATCATTCTGGTCAAACCAGTCTTGGTGTTTCCTTATTAAGTGACCAACCAAGTTGCTGCAGGAATTGATAATGGTGACCTTGAGGGTGGACCAGAGGCTGTTGGAATCCTGTGACTCGGTGTTGCTGAGGGTCACTAGGTTTGTGGAGAGGAGCTGGTGGCTCTCTTTTCTGGGTCTGTGGTTGCCTCAATGTTCTTGCGGCTCTCCTTCTGGTGTTGCTGCTCTGGTGGGGCTGTATTTATATTGATCCTGGCTCAGATCAGGCGATGGTGTGTCCAGCAGTTGGCGGCTCCTGTCCCATGGTTTGGATGATTCTCACGTCTTTCCAATCCCTCACTGTGACAATCACGTAGTTAAGGAGGTGCCAGTGTTTGGGCTGTGGGTGCTGCCACATTGTCTTGTATTTTCCCCTTTGGTGGAACAGTGTGGTGGTGATGAGGAAGCTGGGTTTGCAGCATCTAGTCAGGAGAAGGGTGCCGTTGGAGTGTTGCTTCTGTCCTCCCTCTTCCTGATTACCTCGTCCCACAGTTGAGGATATGATGTGGCGGTGCCAGTGTTGGACTGGAGTGGACGAAGTTAAAAACCACATGACACCAGGTTATAGTCCAACAGATTTATTTGAAAGTACAAGCTTTCGGAGCACTGCACCTTCATCAGGTAGGTAGTGCTAGAGTACAGGGAAATTTGCTTGAGCATAGGGAAAAGGCAGGGATGATATTTGGTGAACTGATGTTGCAGAGCTTTTTGTGCTCTAACCATTCTGGTGATTAGGTGTAGTTAATGAAGCACCATAGACATCTCTCTCATCATTAGAAAGAGTCAATTCTTTACAAATCTCGAAGGACACTACTACACATCAAGTAATGAGGCAGGCCTCTATGATCTATCACAAGTAGTAGAGGAATTGAACCAATATTCTTGGCACCATTCTACATTAAATTCCAGAAATCTGGCCTACTAAGCTAACCAACTGTAATCACTTTATGGCTTTATATCAAAGTCCTACATAAAAACAATAGGCCCTAGGAAAATCAATATTCCTTGGGAAAAGTTACAGGCCACAAGCAAAGCCTGTGGAAATTTTAGGTTCTGGGTAAAACCATAGAGCTCAGATAAGCCAACAGACAAGTACTGGAGAGGGTCTTAAGCACTACCAATGTTGTATCCATTCTTGGACCTGCATATATAGAATGACAGAGGGTCTAGGAGAATGTGAGGACTGCAGATGCTGGAGATCAGAGCTGAAAATGTGTTGCTGGGAAAGTGCAGCAGGTCAGGCAGCATCCAAGGAACAGGAGAATCGACATTTCGGACATAAGCCCTTGTTCACATCTGCAAAGAGTATTCAAAACAATTAAGCATTATATCATAATGTATCTGAATGTGGTTCATTGAGAGAAATAACAACACCAACTTACATTTTTATAGCACCGTCAATAAAAATGTTTTATAGGTAGCATTATCAAACTAGAATCCCTACAGTGTAGGAAGAGACTCATGGAGTTTGCACCAATTCCCTGAAGGGTATCTGAGCCAGACCCACAACCCACATTTACTGTGGCCAGTCTGCATATCTTTGGACTGTGGGAGGAAACTGGAGCACCCACAGGAAACCAACACAGACATAGGGAGAACATCTAAACCCCACACAGACAGTCACCCAAGCTGGAATTGAACCTGGGGCCCTGGCACTGTGAAGCATACTGACCACAGAGCCACCAAGCTGCCCTGTGGTGGCTTAGCTACATAAGGGACTACATAAGGAAATAATAGAATAATGAAGCAAAGGCTTGGATAAAGAAGTATAATGAGGGTTGACAGGAAAAGAGAGGGTCAGACATATAAAGGAAGACTTCCAAATTCTATGATCTAGATGGCTGAATGTACAACCACTCAGTGAAGGGCAGGGAAATGGAAAACTGACTAGAAACAGAATAATACAAAGATCTCAAGAGATTTTTTTATAATTGGAGGAGGCTATGGAGGTCAGGAAGGAAAAGTTATGGGGGGATTTGAAACAATGATTGGAATATTAAAATCAAAGCACAGCTGATCCATTTTCATCTTCACATGTTCCCCATGATCAGTTTTACTCTTTCTCTGGTTTACTATCAATCATCCCTTTGCCTAAGTTTCTTCCTCTCCCTCTGGGACCTGTCTTCACTTATCCACTTGCTCCATATCACTCCGCTCTGTCATCAGCATAAATGCCACCTTTCCTAGTTACTATCAGTTCTGAAGAAGGGTCACTGGACTTGAAATGTTAACTCTGCTTTGTCTGTACAGATGCTGCCAGACCTGCTGAGTTTCTCCAGCTATTTATGTTTTTGATTAAAATCAAGCAGTTCCCAGATCCACAGCTAATGCAGGCCAGTAAACACAGGGATGTGGGTGAAAGAAATTTGAATCAATTCCAGATACATGCATTGGAATTTTGAATGAGGTAAAGTTTGCTCAGGGGTGCAAGGTGGAAGGCCATCCCAGAGAGAGCATGGAAACTCAAAGAATTTTGAGCTGTGGATACATAATCACCAGCTACATGAGCCACAATAAAAAAAATAGTGTTGATATTTTTTAAGGGAGTTTAAAACTAGATCAACATTTTCCCAGTCACTGAACATTCCTTCATCATGAGTGACTTCGCATTTTGGAATTCCCTGATCGATAACATTGCAAGCTGCTTTACCACCAGGATCTGCGGTGATAAGTGAAGAAAGTATACCATCTCAAGGGTAACTAGGGATGGGTAATAAATATTGTAATTAAACTATAAGAAATAGGAACAGGAGTAGGCCATTCAGCTCCTCAAGCCTGCTCTGCCATTCAATATCTGATCCAACATTCCTCACAATCACTTTCCTGTCCTTTCCCTATAACCCTGCAGCAATGTGTTCCACACAGTCACCACCCTCTTGTTGAAGAAATTCCTCCTCATCTCAGTTCTAAAGGGTCATGCCTTCACTCTCAGGCTATGCCCTTGGGTCCTAGTCTCTCCTATTAGTGGAAACATCTTCTTCACATCCAATCTAGCCATGTCTCTTAGTATTCTGCAAATTTTAATGAGACACCCCTCATCCTTCTAAACTCCATTGAATATAAATTCAGCAACATTAATTGTTCCTAATATGAAAGGCTCTATATCCCAGGGATCATTCTTGTAAATATCCTCTCCCTCCAATGACAGCACATCCCTCCTTGGATAAGGGACCCAACACTGCTCACAATATTCCAAATGAGGTCTGACCAGAGCTTCGTGCAATCTTCTGTATTCTAGCCCTCTTGAAATGAATGCTAACATTGCATTTACCTTCCTAATTGCCAACTGAACCTGCACATTAACCTTGAGAATTCTGAACTAGGACTCCTAAGTTCCTTTGTGCTTCAGATTTCCAAAGCATTGCCCATTTGGAAAATAGTCTATGTCTCTGTTCTTCCTACCAAAGTGCCTAACTCTACACTCTCCTACATTGTATTCAACCTGCCTCTTCTTTGCCCATTCTCCTAATCTAAGTCATTCTGCAGCTTTCCCTCTTCCTCAACACTCCCTGTTCCTCCAGTTATCTTTGTGTCATCTGCAAACTTAGTAAAAATGTCCTCTGTTCCTTCATTCAAGAATCTATCTACCTCAGCCTTTAACATATACAAGGACTCTGCCCCCACTGTCTTTGAGGCGAAGACTTCCAACAACTCACAACCCTCTGAGAGAAGGAGTTCCTCTTCGGCCCAACCTTAAATTGGTGCCCTTTTATTCTGAGACCATGCCTTCAGCTCCTAGACTCTGTATGTGGGGAAACATTCTCTCAACATTCACCCTGACAAGCCCCTCAAGAATCTTATATATTTCAATGAGATCATCTCTCATCCTTTTAAATGTCAGTGAGTAGAGATGCAACTTATTCAATCTTTGCTCATAAGACCATCCTGCCATACCAGGGATTATGAACTGCCTTCAGTGAAATTATACCTTTCCTTAATTAAGGGGACCATAACTGCTCACAGTACTCCAGATGTGGTCTTAACAGCATCTTGTACAGTTGCAGTAAGACTTCCCTGCTCTTATACCCCAAGCCTTTTGAAACAAGGACCATATTCCATTAGCCTTCCTGATTACCTCCAGCATTTGGGTGCTAGCTTTCTGTGTTTGTGCACAAGTAACCACCAAGTTCCTTTGTGTTCCAGTTTTCTACAGATCCTCTCCATTTAAATAATACACTGTTAACTTGTTCACCATTCCAAGACGAACAACTTTATATTTTCCCATATTATACTCCATTTGCCAACATATTGCTCACCTTACTTCACTGGTGTCACGGTGGTTCAGTGGTTAGCACTGCTGCCTCACTGTGCCAGGGACCTGGGTTTGATTCCAGCCTCAGGCGACTGTCTGTGTGGAATTTGCATATTCTCCTCGTGTCTGCATGGGTTTCCTCTGGGTGCTCCAGTTTCCTCCCACAGCCTAAAAATGTGCAGGTTAGGTCAATTGGCCATGCTAAACTGCCCATAGGGATGTGTTGTATGCATTAGTCAGGGGCACACATAGGATAAGGGAATGGGTCTGGGTGGGTTACTCTTTGGTGGCACAGTGGTTAGCACTGCTGCCTCACAGCGCCAGAGACCTGCGTTCAATTCCCACCTCAGGCAACTCTCTGTGTGGAGTTTGCACATTCTCCCCGTGTCTGTGTGGGTTTCCTCCCACAATCCAAAAATGTGCAGGTTAGGTGAATTGGCCATGCTAAATTACCCGTAGTGCGAGGTGAAGGGGTAAATGTAGGGGAATGGGTCTGGGTGGGTTGCGCTATGGCAGGTCGGTGTGGACTTGTTGGGCTGAGGGGCCTGTTTCCACACTGTAAGTAATCTAATCTTTCTGTAAACTGTTTATATCCCTCTCTTAACTTACCATTCCACCTATTTTTGTGATGTCTGCAAATTTGGTGACAATACATTCACTTGCTTACACCAAATCATTAGTATGTATTGGGACGGCTCGGTGGCTCAGTGGTTAGCACAGCTGCCTCACAGCACCAGGGTCCCAGGTTTGATTTCAGCCTCGGGTGACTGTCTATGTGGAGTTTCATATTCTCCCCGTGTCCGCGTGGATTTGCTCTGGTTTCCTCCCAAAGTCCAAAAATGTGTAGGTCAGGTGAATTAGTCATGCTAAGTTTCCCCATAGTGTTAGGTCAATTAGTCAGAAGGAAATGGGTCTGGGTGGGTTACTCTTTGGAGGGTCAATGTGGACTGGTTGGGCCGAAGGGCTTGTTTCCACACTGTAGGGAATCTAAGCTAATCTAAACAACTGCAATCCTAGCAGAATCTATTGGTTACAGGTCACCACCATAAAAAAGAACCCCTTATTCCGACTCGTTATTTTCAGTCCATAAGTCAATTCTCTATTCATGGCATTGTATGAGCTCCAATATCATGAGCTCTTAAAACTTAATATTTTGAGAAGTTCCCTTGTTCAACACCTTCTGGATGTTCAAGTACAACACATCTACAGGTTTCTGTCTATCCACTCATGTTGAGACTTCCTCAAAAACGTTATTAGTCAGACATGATTCCTCTTTTGTAAAGCCATGCTGACTCTGCTTGCTTAGATTATGATTTTCTAGATGGGCTACTACTTTTTAATAACTGACTACAACATTTTTCTGACAATAGATGTTAGGCTAATCAACCAACAATTAACCACTTATTGCCTCTCTCCCTTTTTGAATAGAGGTATCACATTGGCAGTTTTCCAATCCTCCAGTACTTCTCCAGAATTCCAGATTTTTGGAAAATTACAACCAATGCATCCGCTATCTCTGCAGCTACCTCTTTTAGGATGCTTTGTGCTGAAAAAAATGCCAAATTGCTAAAATTGGTAATAATAAAAGCAAATTGCTGCTCAAACAAAATCTGCATCTAATAAGCAATTGCTCAGATTACTATAGTTCTTTTCATTCTGAGTTTCTGGACTCCATCAGATTTAAATTCAATGAATTTGTACAATTATGGTTCTGAAACAGTGCTCAAGATTGCCACAAATTTCTCAAAGAAGGTCTGACAAATGGAAAAGCAATATTTGCTAATCCACATGAACAATTCTGCACCACGTAACAGCTTTGCAATATTTCAGAATCTGCCAGTGTCTCAGGAACAATTAATTGCAGACAGAAACCCATTAACCTGTCAATTTGTCACTTGCAATTTAAGCCAGTCCACTTCTAAAGTGTACCATTTAATAAAAGTGGAGGAGATCATCTATGTGTTAAGTAGTGAACCCATTCTTAGCTGAATGGCATTTGCATATTTTAATTCAAGTACCTGCACATTACAGTATTATTTGTTGAATTATATTTAAAGGGAAGGTCAGAAGTCAGACAATACCAGGTTATAGTCCAAAATGTTTATTTGAGATCACAAACTTAGAGCATTGCATTTCGTCAGGTGAAGCTGATTAGGCAGAAACACTGTGAAAGCTTGCGATCTCAAATAAACCTGTTGGACTATAACTTGGTGTCATCTGACGTCTGACCTTGTCCCCAACCCAATTCAACACTGGCACCTCCACATCATATCTAAGGGGTTTGTTAAAACTTGAATAATTAAACATAGTATGAAAAACATGGTGGTAATCACAGTACTTACTTAGGACCACGTGTTAGCATTGTATTAATTGAACAAATGCAAGTTTTTGCAATTAATTATGTTATTGGATTAGAATACAAGAGAACGTGAGAATTAAGAGGATCCCCGTATATGAAAGTTATACACAGACACCAGCATGTAAAATTCCAACCACAGAACATGGAAAGGAGAGACGGGGTGGATGGAAGTGATGAAGTGGACAGGGCACGAAACCAGTCAATTCATTGCAGCCCATTCAAATTGTCTGTCAATTTTTGCTTGTTACAATGTTGAAGAAGTCTGGCCTTTATAATGGAGATAACATGCAGTATTGTCATTATAATGATTTGTCCGTACTACTGACCATTACATTGGATTGTCTATCTGCTGTTGCCATTATTATAGCAAGTCTATTTTTGACTACCGTTTATAGTCAATGATCCACACCTGGTATAATGGACGGCTAACGCATTATCACTCATTGTAATTAACAGTCTGTCCACTACTGCATGTTATAATGGAATGCCCATCTACATGCTAATTTAAATAGTTCATCATTTACCATCCTATAATTAATAATATAATAAGGACCACCCATTATAATAGAGGACATATGTCTAACTCCCATTATAATAGACAGTCAACCCTATTTTCCCCATTATAATGGACAGCAAATCCACAATCACTAATTATAGTATTAATTATTATTATTAATATTACCTATTATAAAAGATGCTTTTTCTTTCAATGCTCATAACAACAGGCATCCCACCTTCCCTAATGAATGATTCATCCACTACCATTCTTCATCCATGCACCACCACAGATGCCCACACACACATCTTGTACCATCCATCAGAAACCCAATGCCTGTAAAATACAAGATACATTGTCAACCACAGCTGGTACTGCTATGATACTGACCCTGGAAATCTAACAGTCTTCTGCCAGAACTAGAATAAGTGACTAGAAATGGCAATTTACACTGTTCTTAGAACTTTAATATGAGACCAACAGAATCACAGAGGAAATCAGGTCTATTAAGTAAGATGATTTTACATTTTACAAGTGTATGCCTTTGAAAGAGGGAATAATCAAAAGAGTTACAGAGTATAAGTGAAAGAGATTAACAGAGACAATGACTGAGAGAGAATAAGTGAGAAAGAGAGAATGAGTATATTTGTAAGTAAGGCATTGTGAAGGAATGGATTGGTGAAATAACTTTTAATATGACTGTTCATGACTGTTTGATAATGATGAATGAATAAATAGATCGGTATTAAATAGGATACATAACAGAACAAGCGGCCTGGTGCAGGTGGTCAGACCACATGTGGAAGCCCCTGAACACAGCTACCACAATCTAATATTTATTTGAATTTTTTTTATCTGACTGTAATGTCAATCCTTTGAATATATCTTATTTCCAGCTTAATCTTTAAACACTGCAAAGTATTGCAACTACTTTTCTTTTTTATTCCTCTTTTGTATCCAAGATTTGTGTCTAGGTACTTGTACCTAAGATGGCGCCATAAGCGGCAGACATTGTAAAACTTTCACTGTACTCCTGTACTTCTGTACTTGAGTACACTTGACAATAAAGCATATTCTTTGCTATTTTATTCTACTCTACTCTAAGGACTTTATGGAAATATCCCTGAATTTTCCCATTCTGTTCCAAGTATACAATACAACAGTGTGTTCAACACAAAGATTTTATTTCCCTCTTTTTTGTATGATGGCCTTTGCAGTACTTACAACCTGCCTTTGTCTACGATTGTTCTATCTTATGACTGGAGTATCTGTCAGCACAATGCAAGAATAAATAACATGTATATACTCTAACTGTTGATTTCTAACCTCAGCATAGGTCAATTGTCCTGAATATACGTTTCAGTAGATCTGTTTTCACTTAATAATAAGTGATCCCTTAATAATAAGATAATCTTGTGTTAAATAGCTCTTCCTTTTAATTGTGCAAATTCACAGGTTTAACTGGACTCTTTTTTACTTTGTTCTATAGTATTATTTAATGTTCATACTTAATGTTCACTTTTAAAATTTCTGCCATGTTTTCTGCTCATCAGAGAGATTTAGATGGAATACATTTGAAATAGTTTGTGTTCAGCTGTACTCAACAAACCCATAGCTATTGCATAATTCTGTCACTCTCCACGGAAATATTCCCAGTTCTGCCTTATATTTCCCAATAGTTTGAACAGGAGCTGCTGGGGAAAAGCTGCATCCATTTTCTCTTAAGCAGTGGTTTTGGTGTAATGTGTACTTTTTTTTTCATTTTCAGTGGCAGTTCACAGCTCTGTAGCCATTGGTATTTCAGTTCTGGACACTCAGTGCCTCTTCTGACACCAGTTGGATAACAGATTACTACAGCAGACTAGGACATTTGTACATGACTGCGTTTCACTCCAAATACATTCCGTCTTTGGCCTTATAGGTGACAATTACAGTTTAAGGGTATGGCCCTTTGATTTTTGCACACTTCCTTCTGTTATGAAGTACCTTATCCTCTGATATTGCAAGTTTAAAGAACTCAGATGACTCAAGAGGCCTTCTGCAACCCTATCCACATTGAAATCCTGTCACTGGTCTTAACGATTTACAGTTTCTTATTTAGCATTGCCTTTAGTTTCATTCCAGATTCTTCCTTTGGCAATGATTAGTGTGAGAAACGAAGCTCACTCACTTCGATAATTTCAGTCCAAGACGAGATCTGAATTAGTAGTGTCATTTATTTCGCTCTTGCAAGAGGGGTGTGGTGTCTACTGTGTACAAAGGCAGTCACACCCACACACACTGAATTCAACTAGTACACAATATTTATGTAATTTGTTTCCCTTCTCTCCTCCCATTACTCCTTCCCTGTTTACATCTCCCACTTCTCTAAGACTGGCGCCTATTACTCTTGTTTATCTCTTGACTTATCTGGTCTTGTCTGTGGCAAAATGCTTACTTCTGGCCTCACAAGGCCATTTGACCATCTCCCTCTGTGGTCCATTGTTAGGTATATCCTCCTTCACTACCATCTGTTTCCCTCACTTGTTATGATCTTATGACCTCATGACATCTTGATTGTGGTTTGTTCTTGTTTTTGCAGAAGCGGGAAATAGATGCCTATAACTACTGTTTATACAGGCATATCTAGCTTAACCCCCTCCCCTCACAGCACCTTATCTATTTGTCTGTAACATCTACCATTGCTTGCGGGCACATTTTATTCTTGTATGCACATTTTAGCTAATACAAATGCAATTATATATTTCCTTCACATAGTTTTCATTCTTGTTGACTCAGCTCTTGGCTGAAACAATTATACACTGGTGTGAGTTCATTTACCTTGCATACGCAATTATGATTGCAGAAGTAACACTGCTTTACCTATATCCCACAACGAGTAACAATTTTTGTTGTTTACTTGGACTTTGGTAAAGCCTTTGACAAGGGTTCAGCTAATTAGTACAGTCAGATCGCACAGGATTCAGGTTGAGTTTGCCAACTGGATATAAGATTGGAGTAGCACAGTGGTTAGCACTGCTGTGTCACAGCTCCAGCAACCCTGGTTCTATTCTGTGTGGATTTTGCACATTCTCCACCTGTCTGTGTTGATCTCCTGTTTCCTCCCACAATCCAAAGATGTGCAGGTTAGGTAAATAGTCCATGCTAAATTGCCCATACTGTCCAGGGATGTGCAGGCTAGGTGGCTTAGCTGTAGGAAATGCAGGGTTACAGGGACAGAGTGGGGGAGTAGGTCTGGATGGGATGCTCTTTGGGGGGGGGGGGGGTTAGTGTGGCCTTACTGGGCTGAATGGTCTGTTTTCACACTGTAGGGATTCTATGGAAATTGGCTTAACTTCAGGAGACAGAGAATGATAGTGGAAGATTGTTTTTTTGGACTGGAGGCCTATGAACAGTGGTGTGCCACACAGGGATTGGTACAGGGTCCACTTTTGTTTTGTCATTTATATAAATGATTTAGGTGGGAATACAGAAGTCATGGTTTACAGATGAAACCAAAATTGGTGATACAGTGGACTGCGAAGAAAATTATCTAAGATTACAAAAACATCTTGATCAATTGTTTCAATGGCCTGAGGAGCGGCAGTTGGAGTTTAATTTGGATAAATGTGAGGTATT
Source organism: Chiloscyllium punctatum (assembly GCF_047496795.1). Lineage (NCBI taxonomy): Eukaryota > Metazoa > Chordata > Chondrichthyes > Orectolobiformes > Hemiscylliidae > Chiloscyllium > Chiloscyllium punctatum. The sequence goes on along the minus strand of NC_092741.1, from coordinate 120,775,314 downwards.
GCATTTTGGTAATACAAACAAGGACATGACTCATACAATTAATGGTGGGGTCCTGGGTAGTGCTGTAGAACAGAGTGACCTAAGGGTTCAGGTACATAACTCTTTGAAATTTACATCACAGGTGCACCTTAAGAAAATGGTTAGCATGCTTGCCTTCGTTGCTCAGACCTTTGCAAATCGGTGTTGGGACATCATGTTGAGGTTGTACAGGATGTTAGTGATGCCTGTTCTGGATTACTGTGTGCAGTTCTGTTTGCCCTGTTATAGGAAAGATATTCTTAAACTGGAGAGAGTTCAGAAAATGTTGTCAAGAATGGAGCGATTGAGATTAAAATTAGACCAGAAAGACTGAGACTTTTTTTCACTGGAGCATCGAAGGTTGAGTGGTGAACTTAATAAGGTTTATAAAATCATGAGGGGCATAGATAAGATGAATGGCAAGGGTCTTTTCCATAACATTGGGGGAGTTCAAAACTAGAGGGCATATTTTTAAGGTGAGAAAAGAAAGATTTAAAAAGAGCACGAGGGGCAACTTTTTACACAGGGAATGGTTAGTGTGTGGAATGAACTGTCAGAGGAAGTGGTGGATGCAGGTAGTCGCAACATTTAAAAGACATTTGGATAGGTACATGAATAGGAAACGTTTGGAGGGATATAAGCCAAGCGCAAGCAGGTGGGACTAGTTTAGTTTGGGAATATGGTCAATGTGGACTCACTGGACCGATGGATCTGGTTCCATGCAGTAGCACTCTATGACTCTTTGACTCCACTTAGTATGGAATGTCTTTGGGTGGTATTTGATGTAATCAGTTTGATGAACAGAAGGAGCCAAAGAATAGGTAATAGTTGATTGTTATCACTGATTTATGGCAGTAAGCTCTTCTTTATTGTCACTGGAGCTGTGACTATTTAAAATCACATGGAATTATACATTTTATCAAAAGTCTTCTATTATATTGGGGTAATTACTGAAATGTGTTTTTCTGCTTTATATACTTAAACAGCAGGGGAGATGAATAGAAAATAAATCGCAGTGTATTTTTACTTTGATGCAGGATTGAAATGAAAGTTTAATGTGTTTGATTGAGGTGAGGGTTGGAAGAAATCTGATCCTAATAATTTTAAACATACCTTTATGGACCTCTTACTCTTCCACCCCATGTTTCACTGAATATAATATTCAATGACAATGCACATTCCTCATGGTAAGCTGTGACAATTGCATCAGGGTCCTCTATTTGTTATAGGACTTAGGCTTACATAATTACTGAGATTTCCATCCAATCTAGGCTCACTTCTGGGCTGACCAGTGGAATGCCCAAGTCAGAACGAATGTGAAACAGAAAGAAGAAAGTTGTAGAGTCACCAATCCATTAAAGTCTCACTGATGCTCCGCCAACAATCCAATAAGTCACATTCCTCACCTTTCTATTCCATAGCCCAATAAGATTACTTCCTTCAAGTGCTGATGCAACGTCTTTTCAAAATCATTTGAAGTCTCAGCTTCTACCACCTTCAAACTGCGAGTTCCAGGTCGTGACTTCTCATTGGGCTGAATTTTACGTTTTTTTGTCAAAGTCTGAGTTGTGTTGAGTTACTTGGAGGGTTTTCTACTATAAAGCCGAGTAAGCTTTCTCACGGCATCTTACCAACTCATTAACTCAACTCATTAACTACCGACCTATGGTGTCCCTCAAGTCAATTTCCAGCACCATCTTCACCACACAGCAATCCCAGAAGAACTGGCCACTGAGCAGATAACTAGCTTGTCTTTGAGTCTGCATAATCTTTAAAAGCCTGTTGCATAGCTAGACAAGCATGACATTTGCCCCAGAAATGGCAAATGGGGAAATCTGTTCTTTGTTGTATGGGCAGAGACATGGGGAGCCCTGTTGGATGGGTTGGTCCAGTCTATAAGCTGAGTGTACAATGTCCTTGTTGCAACAATAGAATGATGGTTGCTGGTGGAGCTGGAGGTGCAGCATTGAGGTACAGAATCACCTGTAGGTGGATTGGAGATGTGCCATGATGGTTCTCGGATGTTAACACATATTGGATGCCAGTATCTGTGAATATGGGGTACATGTGGCCAATGCATATGGAGTGATCCCTGACATGTTGGTACCCTATGTCCAACATGGAGGTTCTCTGGAGAAAGTGAATTATGTCTGAAACTAGGCCACTCTTATTCAGAAGTAGGTGCCCTATTCTGTGGTTTAAAGATCCAAAGCCACTTGGACAGCTACAGTGGGAATTTATTGTGGTAGAGGGTTAGGGTAACAATTGAGTGGGGAATAGGTGTATCAACTGGATAGATAAGACAGGAAGGTGCTAGGTGAGTGGAATTATATAGATCCAGGTGGGTAAGGGAATAGAATGCCAGGTGTATGACATGTTAGGGTACCAGTGTCAAGATTGGAGTGGTGCTGGAAAAGCACAGCAGGTTAGATAGCATCCGAGGAGCATGAAAATTGACGTTTCGGGCAAAAGCCCTTTATCAGGAAGGGTCTCTTGATTCCTGATGAAGGGCTTTTGCCCAAATGTCAATCTTCTTGCTCCTTGGATGCTGCTTGACCTGCTGTGCTTTTCTAGCACCACTCTAATCTTGATTCTGATCTCCAGCATCTGCAGTCCTTACTTTCACCTATGTCAGGGTACCAGTTGGGTGAAGATGTAGGGTATCAGGTCGGTGAAAGATAAAGTTGCTGATGGATTAGTTGACAGGATTCGAGGCAGTTGGGGTGGTTGGTTGCCAGATGGGTAGCTGTGTTAGGAATGATAAGTAGACAGGATGATATGGTGGCAGATGGGTGAGGATGTAGAATGCCAAATGGCAAGGGGGGTCAGGCTGGGTGGGGTGTACATCAGCTGGCAAATGAGGGTGTAGGCTGGTAAATGGGTGAAGGCTTTTGGGAGGAGGAGGATGTGGGGCTTGGCAGGTGGATCATCAAGCTTGGGGCTTAGATACGGAATTAGGCTAGGTTTAGGTTGGGGTGTTGGGGTAAGCTCATCCCTCTAGTGTTTCCTATTAAGGTAAGTAAATCAGAACCCTTCGAAATTTCTGACCAACTCTGAGTTGGGGATTTTTTCAGAGGACTTTTGGCGCTAGACAATTGCCCATTGGAAGTTTTAAGTTCTAAAGCAATTCCCACAGCAATTCAGTTGTTCTGGGACATCCTCAGCGATGCTGACGCACAATTCCATCCTACACATCAACATTAAGTGTCTTCCAATTAGAAGATCCTGGGCAATGGCATTTTTTTTTGTTGAGTTCTTTGTGGAAGGATTTTAACCAACCAAAATTATCTGAGAAAATTAATTAGTTATGCAAATAAAACAGTGCAGTGAAAATTTTCAGGCAAAGCCATTGAAATATTTAAAGGTTCTGTATCCATTTCTATTTACTTTCCTATGAGAGGGCAGTTTTAATGGACAGCAATTTGGTGCCAAAACAAACAGTACCATCTGTTTTGTAAATTATTTTAATTCCATCTTTATGTTTTGTTTTGATTCCTGTGGAATTGAGAGTGGGATTCAGTGCATTGAGTGCGGACATGATGCATTCTTCACTAATATTGGAACTGGCATGATACAGATTTTTTGCATCTTGAAATTTAAATTTGTTAGTGATGGTGGTGACACTGATCATTATATTTTTGTAGAATCTGCTTGCAGGCACTTGAATGTCACTTTGCTCTAATATGCTGTTGAAGATTATTTCTGCCCAGTGGCTAAATTTTCTACCATGTTTGAGCTAGAATATAGAATTTGTATATCAATTGTGAAATAAAATAGGAGTGTCTCTGTTTATCCTGCCATGCTGTTTCGTGTTTGTTGTTTTAGATATTTTATGATCTGGAGCTGCCGGTGTTGGACTGGAATGGACTAATTCAGAAGTCACATGATACCAGATTATAGTCCAACAGATTTCATTGAAGTCACAAGCTTTCGGTGCACTATCCCTTCATCAGGTGAAGTGGAGGGAAGCGCACAGGCACAGAATTTGTAGGCAGAAAGATAATTACAAGGTAATTCCATGTAATTAAGAGTGTCAAAGGATAGTACAAATGGTGTGAGTGGAGTGTCAACAGCTGAATAGCAAGTGAAGGGATGGCCTATGATCTGATTAATTAAGGCAGAGATAATTACAAAACATGAAAAATAAGATGGAGCTAGAAACACTTTGGATTACCTGAGAGACTTGTTATTTAACCTGTCAACACTCCACTCACACCATTTGTACTATCTTTTAACGCTCTTAATTACCTGGAATTATCTTGCAATGATCTCTCTGCCTAAATATTCTGTGCCTATGTGCTACCGTCTACTTCACCTGATGAAGGAACAGTGTTTCAAAAGTTTATGATTTCACATAAACCTATTTTGTGTATAACCTGGTATCGTGTGATTTCTGACTTAGAGATTTTATGTAGAGCCACACTTAATGTTTACCTTTCACAGTTATTAACTTTATTTTCCAATAATGCTTGCATTTTGACCATGATTTTGGTAGCTCCGTTCAGAGATATGCACTGGACTATTGCAACAAAGGGATGTCAATACAACGAAAAGCCAATGAGGTATGAAGATTGAAAAATATGTACCAATTAGTTAAATTCTGCTAAGTGCAAGGATAGAAAATGGGCCATAATAGAATCATGGTTGCTAATGCAATTTAGTACCCACTCTGACCTATTGGTATTTTATATGCAGTACGTGGTGCCAGTTGGCTGGATGGCTCGCCGCTGGTTCTGTATAATGGCAATAGCATGTGTTCAACTCCTATTCTGATTAAAATAGACTTGGGACTTGCCTTCTGACGGCCCTGACAGTGGAAACCAATGGCAATCCACCATTGACAAAAACTATCAATGAAAAGGGCTCAGGATGAAGCATCAACGGACAAAAATTCATTCTAGTCAAAGAATAAATTTCCTTTAAATATCCTAAATGCACTGATAGAATAGTAACTGTCTCTGTAAAGGTGTCTTGTTGCATTCCAGCTTTCTGCAAGTGCTAAGCCTGCAACAGTCCCATTGGAAATGAAGGAAGCAGTGTGTAATGATATTGTAGTAAATTTATGTGACCAATTTCCATTATGAATCTGGCCAATGGAATTTAGAATGGGAAAAACTGACAGAAATGGACACTGACAAAATGGAAATCTCTTCATCTCCTGACATTATTTCAGTATGAGATCATCAGAACACCTCCAGCAAAAAAAATGGTCTTTGTGTTAACTCCCTTGGAATCCTGTCAGTGTCATGCCAAAATTCATGTCAGGATACAGGAAGGAATTTGACAGCTAAGAATTTTAACACATTTTAGATAAGTAGAGGGCACTCTAACTTGTGATAGCAGGAGGATGAATATTATCTTTTCACAATAGCATGGGCTCCAGCAGTTGTCAGCAGTAGATAAGTGAGTTGATGGATGATGTTGAAAAGAGTTAAAGAAAACAGTGGATAACTGATTAAGGGTGTGTTTTTAGAGCAGCCTCATCATCAATGTAAAACAGTGTGACCTTGTTACAAAAAAACAGTTACAATATAAATGGGGGCACTCAGACATTTGTAATAAGACAATAAAGAGAATGAGGAGCGAATTCCCGCTGCACAGGCTGCTCCAATCTCCAACCCTCGGACTATGCTTTAGCTAATGAATCCAATGGTCAAGTCTGATTTAGCTAGAGCCTCTCCACTATACAGCAGGCAGTCACCAACTACAATAAGTGGAATTAAAGCATAATAGGATTTAAACTACCCAGAGCCATGTCATTCATGCACTTCAACCAGTTTCTATGTAAACTTGTTTCACTTGGATATTATACTTGTGAGAACAACAAAAAGGTCAGAGTCAGCTTGCAATCCAACGCAATTTTATTCATAAAATACACAAAAGATAAGGGGCCGTATGGCCAAGTATTATCTAAAGCTCTGCATTTTTGATATATAACTTCCTATTCTTACAGTAAATTTGTCTGTGGGCTTTATTCTCTTGTTTTACTTGGCATGGAGCCACAACTGCCACCTGCCAATGACTACATTTCTTGGCTAGCTCCATTACAGCTTTTTGAGCTGCATCACAATCCCAGATCACACACTGTTCCCCTGGGCCTAAAACTGTCCCAAGCACACACTCACCTGGTTCCTTTGTTCCTGTTCTTGAACTTTAGCCTGCATTTGTTGTTCTTTGCATTCCCTGGCTCTTCTTTGAGTTTTACATTTTCAGCTTCTCTCCCTTTTGCTTGTTCCATACAACTGGCTATCGCTAGGAGACTGACTTAATTTGGGAGAGCATTTACCCAACTCTTTATGCACCTCCTCATACCAATTTTGCTCTTTGGATTCCCTGCCTGATACTAACAGTGCAGTGTGCGGCCCACATGGGTTACTTCCTATTCAGATATTTTCTTTTCTGTTCCCATTCCAAGCAGTCTGTCATTGTTCTCCTCTCCTGTTTCTCTAGAGTTCAACCAAAGGATAGGGAAGTGACTGGGGTAGAGGTCCAGCTTATGCTGAACTCCCACCCGGTCCCTCTGAGTCCAACGCGCAAGAGATAAGTGACTTGCCACCCTCCCCTCCCCAATAATGATGTAGCATTTACCCTTCCTCCTTGGCTAGCCTAACTTCCAAACCTTGCTGTTTTATTTGTCTCAAATAACCAATTACTGTTAACCAACCACTGGTTTGTCGCCTCTAACCCTGTTAACCCATTTGAATCCTGGCCATCACGTGGCGCAACTGCCCTCTTAATTCAGGCTCAGGCTGGCCGCAGTTTGACTTTGGAGTAACCTTTAGCCATTTCTTATTGAAGACCACCCAGGGACACCAATGTTGCCTGCGTTTTGGACACTTGGATCAGTTTCTACATAAAATTGTTTTACTTGGGTACAAGTGAGAAAAACAAAAGAGTTAGAATTAGATTTAGAATAAGAATAGAAAAAGATCAGTCAACTTGCAATTTAATGCAACTGCATTCACAAAATACACTAAAGGGACAAAAGGGACCATACGATCGAATATATCTAAAGCTATGCTCTTTCGCTATAAAACTCTTAGTCTTTACATTAATTACTCTACCAATCAGAATATTAATTCTTTGATGCAACCTTTTCAAAATCACTACTGGCAACCAGACTAGGACCAGGTATTACCCATGCAGTTAAACTTGGCCAGACTGTGTAGATAGTGAAGAACTTACTGAAGGTTGGTCTCGCATGTGGTTATCTTCTCTCTGTTTCTTTCTCTCTCTCTGGGTGATCAGAGCTCCACAGCTGGCCCAGGTAGAGTCTTTGCTGTGGGAATGGCCACCAGATGTCCTTTCTTACCCCTCCCTTCTCTGCTATATCCTTCTTTGGCCCTCAAGCAATTGATCTTCCAGGTCAAGGTCATGGCATCCACTGGGATCCCCAGTGCTATATATTTAAGACACTGGGGCTGCCCTCAGAGTCCATCTTTCGATATGTCAAGAGCAGGTCCCCCTCTATATATATGATCACAGCAGGAACCAAGTATTCCATAGGAACTTGACATGGCAGCCTCTGATCTTGCCTTCAACTAAGGGTTGCCCAAACTATCTCATCTGGTGCCACACACCCATTTCAGTGAGGTCTGACACGTTCATGCCACAGGTCTTATGTCCATCTGGGGACAGAGGTTGGAAGGGCCTCCGCCATCCCCTATTGGTGTTATCACCACTTGTCCTACAGGTCCCTCTAGTGGCATGATGGAATATCTCTGGTTTGCTCCCTGCGCACTCTCTGGCATAATGGTCTATCCAGTCACAGTTGTAGGCGGTTGGTCTCTGGTCTCGACCTTTCCCTGCAATGGATCATGGCAGTGGGACACCTCTTTAGCTGCCCCCCTCTATTTCTATTGCTCTCTTCGATGCACCATTCTGGATCAGAGTTGGGATTTACTCTGACTTGGTTCATCTTTGCAGCCTTGCTGGGTTTGGCTCTTTCTAAACCCTGGATTTCCTTTCCCCATGAGCTGGCTGTTCTTTGGAGCACCCACACCTCTGTGTGTATTATTGGCAGGATCAAAATGATCAGAGATTTCCCGAGTCTGTTCAGTAGTGTGAAATGGGATCCTAGTCCAGTTGGCCCTATTCTACTCCCTAATTTGGGTTCTGAAGACAGCAATGAACTGTATCCATCAGATGTGTTCCCCTTTCATTTGGTGGCACTTATTTAGTCCATCTACAGAGTCCTGTTCATTGTGACCGACTGCTTTATAATTGTGGTCTTTATGTCCTCGAGTTCCTCTTTGGCCACAGATGTTGATGGGGCAAAGTGGAGAGGACTGCTGAGCTCCAGCACATTAACATCAACTTGATTTCCTCAGGGTCATCTAGCCTGTGCTAAATTCTCTGTTGGTGGGAGTTATCAAAGAATCAAAGGGGTCTAAGATGAGTTCAAAGGCAGAAATGTTTGGCTATCTCTGCTAGTTATACCACTGTGAATGGAGGGTGAAGGTGATATTGGCAGTCCCTTTCCCTACCTTGGCGAATGGTGGTTAGTGGGTTCATCAGGGCCAAAGGAGGCTCTGGGGTTTGGGTTCTTTATGGGGAGAAGTGGGGCTGGAAGGGCTAACGTTATTGGGTGTTCCCCCTTCCTCATGGTGATCAGCATATCAATGTACTTCCCCAGTCCACCACATGACTCTTCTCCTCTTCTGTCCCTGCAACCCTTAAGGTACACATCATCCCTTTGTGGATCAAAAATCAGATCTTTAATCTATCAATCTCACACTGACACATTGAGTGATCTGCAGTGTTGACTGTCACCTGTAATAACTACATTTCTCAGCGAATTCAGTCTCAGCGTTTTGGGGCTGCATCTCACCCATGGTCATTTTCTCTCTCTGTCTCTCTCTGTCTCTCTCTGTCTCCGTCTAACTGCATGGTTGGAGTTCCACTGCTGGGCTTGGTTGAGTCTTTGCTGAAGGAGTCTTCTAGGTCAAGGTCACAGTGTCCATGGGGGTCTTTGATGCCAATAAGGGGAGGCAATGACCTAGTGGTTTTATCATTACCTGAGACTCAGGTAATATTCTGTGTTCAAATCCCTCCATGGTAGACAACGGAATTTAAATTAAATAAAAATCTGAATTGAAGAGTCTAACAATGACCGTGAAACAATTGTTGATTGTCAGAAAGACCATCTGGCTCACTAATCCCCTTTAGAGGAGGAAACTGTTATCCCTGCCTGGTCTGGCCTCCATGTGACTCCAGAGCCAATGTGGTTGACTCTCAACTACCCTCTGGGCAATTAGAGATGGGTAATTAATGCTGGCCTAGCCAGCGACATCCTTATCCCATGAATGAATTTAAAAAATGGCAGATTCTGGAGCTGCCCTTAGATTCCATCCCCTAATATATCAAGGGCAATGCCCCCCTCTCGATACTTGGCCATGGCAAGCAGTTCAGGCCCTGGGCTATCTGGTCAGACTGATTTAAGTGCTTAAAGCATGAAACCAATCCCTCCTGATCTTCTGTGCGACAGGAGATCTGTGTCGAGTTATATACACAGACATTGAACTCCCGGGCCAGCAGAATGGAAACAATGTATACATAGACTTGGAGTGGGTAGACCTCTGTTATTAATCTTGGGCTAATATCTACAGAATAAACAGGTACTGGTGCACTGGAACAAATGCTGTGTCCCATCTGAGACTAATATCAATATTATAGAAAGAGTTAGAAACAGCAGAACAGCATCTGCGAAGAGAGGAAGTGGGTAACATTTTAGTTCATTCAGAACCCATTCACTTGTACATTCTCCCCGTGTCTGCGTGGGTTTCCTCCGGGTGCTCCAGTTTCCTCCCACAGTGCAAAGATGTGCAGGTCAGGTGAATTGACCATGTTACATTGCCCATAGTGTTAGGTGCATTAGTCAGAGGGAAATGTGTCTGGGTGGGTTACTCTTCAAAGGGTCAGTGTGAACTTGTTGGGCTGAAGGGCCTGTTTCCATACTGTAGGGAATCTAGTCTAATCTACAAAGCAATCACAATAAAAGCTGCAACACAAATGGACTTGAGAGTATTTGTTCACAAAATCCAGAAAGCTAGTATTTAGGTGCAGTGGGTAATCAGGACAGCCAATGCTGCGTCTTATTTCAAGGGGGTTGGAGTATACACATAGGGAAGTCTTACTGCAACTGTACAAAGTGCTGGTGAGACCATATCTGGAGTACTGTGAACAGTTTTGGTTCCTTTACTTAAGGAAAGATATCATTTTATTGGAGGCACTTCAGAGAGGTTCACAAGGATGATCCCTGGTATGGAGGGATTGTCTTCTGATGAAAAAGCTAAACAGGTTGGGACTCTATTCATTGAAGTTTAGAAGAATGTGAGATGAACTCATTGAAATATAGAAGATTAAGGGGTTTGACAGGCTAAATACTGAGAGTGTTTCCTCCCCTATAGGAGAGTCTAGGACTAAGAGGCATAGTCTCAGAATAAAAGGACTCTAATTTAAGACTGAAAAGGAGGAATTTCTCCTTTGAGAGTTGAGAGATCTTGAATTGCCTTATTACAGACAGCTGTGGGGGCAAAGTCCTCCTGTATATATAAGCTGAGATGGATAGATTCTTGATCAGTAGGGGTATCGAGGGTTATGGGGTGTAGGAGTGACCACGGTCTCTGAGGCAAGAATGAGACGTCAGGAATTCAACAGAAACAGCAGTTTATTCCCGCAGTAATTGATTACAGCAAGGAGAGGAACTCAAGATCATCACACAGGAAGATCCAGCTCACTGTCAAACACCCGCACAATACTATTTTTATGCATTCTTACATCAAAATTATGTAAGTCTACAAATTAACTGTTATTGTGCAGTTGATCATATCAAGTCCATGAGTCAATCAACTGGACGATGATGACATGGAGTTTGTAAATCGATTGACTAGGCAGTTAATTCCATCAGGTCTGTAAATTAATGACATCAAATTTATCAATCAGTTAACAAGGCATTTTGATTACATCAGATCATTGTGTAGTCGAATTCAAACACACAGTGTCTGTTCGCTTATGTGGTCACTTGCTTATCTTGTAATCTTTGCCCCTGAGTATCTTATAAATCTGCTAAGGCTCTGCCCTGCTTACTCATACCGGTTAGCAATTAACAATGCCTCTGTGGTCTAGATTACATTAGATTCCCTACTGTGTGGAAACAGGCCCTTCAGTCCAACAAGTCCACACCGACCCTCCAAAGAGTAACCCACCCAGATTCATTCCCTCTGTCTAATGTACCTAACACTACAGGCAATTTAACATGGCCAATTCACCTAACCTGTACATCTTTGGACTATGGGAGGAAACCAGAGCACCCGGAGGATGCCCACGCAGACACGGGGAGAATGTGTAAACTCCACATGGACAGTTGCCCAAGATTGGATTGAACCCGTGTCCCTGGCGCTGTGAGGCAGCAGTGCTAACCACTGAGCCACCGTGCTACCCCCTGGTCTAGGTGACGTATCTTTCATGATGCAGAGAATCAATTGCCTTAAAACATCTTATTCTATGGTTTAAGGTCCTTTTTGTTTACCGATCCACTCACAGTGCTCTCTGTTTACTACTACTGCATTTCACTCATTCATTCAAAAAAACCATGGTTTCTCTGCTGCCCAGTGCTCTATGCCACCCAAAACTATGAAAAGGTTATAATACTAATCCCCCCTCAGAGCCGTGTACTGGGACTTGAATAACTTGCAGGGCATCAAACAACTTTTCTCCATCAGCACATACCTGTTAGGTACATATTGAATAGGGCCTCTGTCCCCTTTAAGAAAGTTACTATTCAAATAGTGCTTCCGTGAAATTGAATGAGTGAGTAAACCGGAAATAGTGAGTGAAATCTCAAGACTCAGCTGCTGTATTCAGTTTACTACCCCTTCTGCTTTTATTAAGTGCACATATAATTTCTGACTTGGTTAAATCATATAAACCTGATATTTTTTCGACCCTAAAAAACCCACACCTTACTACAGGGGAAAGGGCAGAAACATGGACTTGATGAATGTCGAACCAACCATTATCGAATCATTACTGAACGGTGGAGCAGACCCGATGGGCTGAATGGCCTCCTCCTGTTCCTATTTCTTATGGTCTGTGATGGACTATAAGGGAGGGATTAAATGAGAAGAAGTAAATAACAAGAGTTGTAATGTGACAATTAAAGAATAAGAAGAGATTGCAAAGGAGTAAATGGAAGAGTGAAATCACCAACAGCTACTGCCTGAAAAAAAAGAGAAAGAGCAGTGGTTATGATATAAAATTGATGAACCCAACGTCAAGTCCAGTGGTTGTAACCTGTCTGCTTGAAACATGTTGACTCTCAAGTTTCTTCTGAGCTTCATTCAAGTACTGTAAGAGGATGGGAACAGAGATGTTAGAGAAAGAGTTGGAAAGAGAATTAAATCGACTGATGATTGGAAGCTCGGGCTTATGTTCATGACATTGAATTAGTGTTTCATTAAACAGTCACCCAACTGGTGCTCAGTTCAGACTTTATAGTGAACCATGAATAAAGTGTAGTAAATTGAAAGAAGTGCTACATAAATAAATCACCATTTTGCCTGAAAGGAGTTAATTGGTAACAGATGAAAAGAGGAGAGAGGTAAAAAGGCAGATATACATGTTATAACATATATGGGAAAATGCCATGAGAAGGGAAGGTACTGTTAGAGGTGACCGAGGAGTGAATGTGGTTGTTGCAGAAGGGATGGATAATATTGAAAGGGGGAGGCTGTGGGGGAAGATGTGTTTATTCTCATTATATTTCCCAAGATCCACAAACAGTAGAAGCCTATTTCAACCTATTCTTTATTTCTTCATTCTTCTGTCCCTGCTTGCTATGTCTCTGCCGATTCCACAAAACTCTTCGAATAACCTCTTTAACCGTGTTTAGTTGTCTGGTGCTATCTTCTTTTTTCCCAAGAAGTCCAATCCTTCTACATCTACATCCCCACTAGATGGAGCAATTTGTAGAGATTGGGTGGATGGACTAAATGTTGGCTTCTTGATTTTGTGCAGTGGCATGGACACAAAGAGAAAAAGAATGGGACAGAGAGAGTGGAAAGATAAAGAAGGAGAGAAAGGCGTAGATAATTTAGTTATATTGGTGCAAAAAGTACAAAAAAGAAGTAAGGAAAAGCTGTTTTTCTAAGCTGATAAGCTGGTGGGCGGCACGGTGGCACAGTGGTTAGCACTGCTGCCTCACAGCGCCAGAGATCCGGGTTCAATTCCCACCTCAGGTGACTAACTGTGTGGAGTTTGCATGTTCTCCCCGTGTCTGCGTGGGTTTCCTCCCACAGTCCAAAGATGTGCAGGTCAGGTGAATTGGCCATGCTAAATTGCCCGTAGTGTTAGGTAAGGGGTAAATGTAGGGGTCTGGGTGGGTTACGCTTCGGCGGGGCGGTGTGGACTTGTTGGGCCGAAGGGCCTGTTTCCACACTGTAAGTAATCTAATAACTAAACTTTAATTTGGAACTTGTTCTATAGCAGTAAAAATCCATGCAAGGTGCAAAATCACATATCTCAATTATAGTTCATGCAAAGAACTGTGTAAAGGGTCAATGTTAAATATGTAAGTAGAATAGATTACTCTATTAGTGTTATAAGACCCCATAACAATCAGAACGATTGAGAATTGGTTCATTCAAGAGGCCTCATTCAAGACCTCTTCCTGAAAATAGTTAAATGATGATGTTCACTAAATAGTCCTGTTTTAGCCAGAACATTGCCTCCTGCATTCTGTATCAGAGAATCTGAAATTGTAACTGTACAGCAATCATTGTTGGTGGTAACAGACAATGTACCTGTTGGAATCTGAGATTAGAGTTTATTTTTTACAACAAAAGCTATGAAACAAAATGTACTTTTGCTAGAGGAATTGCAGTTAAGAGAGAAGTTTTGAGAACGTTGCTATAAATATAAGATTTAGACCTTTTTGTGAAAAATTCTGTTGGTTTGTTTTAATGTGCTGGATACTATTAGTTTTAGTGTGACCTCTTTAAATTGATCCCACAGAAATAATCTTTAAATTCAATTTTACTCCTCCTCACAAATTATTTTTGTCAGGGTCTGTTTTACTTTGATTCTAGATTGTGATGTTATTCTACATTTCTTGACTGCTTAAAAATATATACTTTTGACCTATAATAAATGTTGCAATGTTCTTTAATGACAAATATACCATGATTGGTCTGAAGGCTGCAGTTGTACAGTGCTTGTTTACTTCCAACCCTATTGGCTTTGCCTGCTGAGTACACACAACAGGCAGTGTTGCAGAGCTGCCCTATCGGATAATTACAAATTGTGCTACTTTAATTATAATGCATTTTACTCAGTGCATTCTTTTGCCCTTTTAAATTTTCTCTAATTGTCTCCTCAGCTATTTAGAACAGTTTTACAGATTAGCATCCTCCAAGCAAGTTATATACTTTAACTCAATGTGTTTAATTGCAAAAATTGTTTAATTTACTGTAAGTCAGTGCACTTTGAAACAACATTGTGCCTCACCCATTGAGTATATACAAAATTATTTGTAGGGCATTGTAAAAATCACACCTATTCATGTAAATATATTCTCAGGGCTTCCGTTCATTAAAAAAAACCTGCAGTCATCCTAAACTGCAATCCTTAACCTGGTCCTCAGTACTAATAGGCTGTGGGAAAAAAAGTGCTGTTCTATAAATTGCCTATAAAGAGAGTCTGACATAATGTACTGTCTGAGAGCAGCAATATATTGCCTTGTGTTGTTCAGATTCCTGTCCCTGCTGTTTCTTGTTGTGCAGTGCCCTATGTCTCAGTCCTAACAAGTATGATTCAGAATAAGGAACTCAACAGAAAAGTGACCGATAAAGGGGGGAGACTTGGAAAGTAGGCAGGGAATTAAATTTTAAGGACATGGCTGTTTGGAGTACCATATGAATTCTGGGAAATGGAAGTAAGCAACTGGGACAGAATGGGGTTGGGTGCTGCACATTCAGATTGGATAGTAGAATGGGATAATGATATTTGGGTGGGAGGGTAGTTGAATTGCATAAGGTGTAGTGCAAGGCATGGAGAGCTGGATAGGGTGGGTTCAGGGGACCACAGTTGTGGTCTTGTCTAACTGTGAGTTCTGTTGAGTTTCTTAGACGCATTCTCAGGAGGCAACAGAGGGGATGCTGGAAGAGGTCAATCTTAGGCACATAGAGGTGAAGCCATTGATTCCAAAGTATGCTTGAATGAGGAGGAGGATAAGCTAACACCAGTCAGAAAGGATTGACCTCCATGTTGAAGTGGTTGTAGGGAACTATTTTGCTCAAGATAAGAGTGACCTGATCAGGGCCCAAATGTTAGATTGTCTTGGGTAAGTTCTCAAAAGGAAAGCAAAGTCTCTTGCCTTCACATATCATTAAATGCAAAATGTTTGACCAGTTAAATCCAGCATCTGTGCTGGCTTTGTGCTTGAGGAGAGGACAAGGTGAAGGAATGCCCAGTGCCAACAGCAGCAGGACCTGAGGCTCAGGTAGTTATCGTCTTAAAGTAACAAGCAGGTCCTGAAGAGGGGAACCTGAGTCTTAAGTGTCGTTGAGCAGTCACCGTAAGGGGGCTACCAAAGACATTGCAGCTTAAAGATGAATGAATGCCAATGCTACAGGCATGTTTGTATGATTAGGTATGCCATCATTTATCCCTGCTGGAAGATTTACAGCCAAAATGTATTGCTCATACTTAGATGCCTTGAAGAAGGTAGTAACCACTTGAATTGCTGCAATCCATGTGGAGTAGAGATATTCACAATGTTGTTGACTGAGTGACTGTGAATAGATGGTGATATTGGGCTCGATCTTGTCTAACTGTGAGTTCTGTTGAGTTTCTGAGATGGATTCTCAACATGAAACCCAGCAAGACCTCTCACCGTATTTTACCAAACATGCCCTGCCCCATGGTATTCCTCACATCCAATATCAACTTCATTTTACTGTATGCCATTTCCAATTTGTCACGCAGCAGATATCCCCCAAAATCCTTTGTGCCCTCGCCATTTTTGAGTGACTGCTGTACACCCACGGGCAAGCATTCGCATTATGGCATTGTCCCTCACTGGCAGCATAATGGCACAGCAACCACAAAACCATGCTCCCCACACCACCTAGCTGACAGTGCCTCCCACATACAATGATTTTTCTTTCATACTAATCACTGTTTTACCTCCGCTTAGATACTGTAAAAACTGCATTGTTTGGTTTTTGTACTTTTTGATTGTGGACTGAAATGAGAAAAGAACTGTTTTAAAAGCCAAAAATTGTGGAAAGGACTTCTACACATCTTGAAATCAAGTCTCTTGGACTTATTGTAAATTCTGTTTGCTTTACCTATGGGGGACATGTAGTTGCAGACGAACTGGCACTAGATGGCATATACAAGCTCAGATTCAGCTAGCAAGAAGTAGCTGATTGGTGTTGTGATCAGTTGTTG
Organism: Chiloscyllium punctatum; assembly: GCF_047496795.1. Lineage (NCBI taxonomy): Eukaryota > Metazoa > Chordata > Chondrichthyes > Orectolobiformes > Hemiscylliidae > Chiloscyllium > Chiloscyllium punctatum. Next base: position 120,758,844 of record NC_092741.1, on the reverse strand, counting down.
ATGACAAAGCCCTTCTGCCTGCCAACAACATGTAACTGTGAGTGTGAGTGTGAAAAGTGATGGTCAGAAGCCTTTAGACCTCTGAGAGGGGATGTGGCACCCTTTTTCTTATAAAATACACTTAAAGGCTAGAGAAAGACAATTCATTTTCCCTCACCAGTTATTGTAAGCTATTGCTTTGCCCCAGTCAGTCAGAAATTTTATAAGTTGTGAACCAGTCACTCTGTGACTCCTGCAAAGAATTGAAAGTAGTTGAAAAAGAGAGATCAAGAAAGTGGCAAGTTCTGATAAGCCGAAAAGATCATCACAATGGACTCTGTGGACAAAGACCATTGAACTTCCTTCCCAATTTTTCCTTCCATCCATAATAATGATGTGTTTTTATCTGTTGTATCTGCTTGTATTCATGTGTGAATGTTGTTGGCTTGCTGGCAGTCTCCTATACAGCTACAGATGCAACCTCCTCCGAAAGTGATGGAGGAAACTTGGTCTCTGACAGAGGGGAGGCTAAGAAGCAGGGTACCCCTGGAGCATCCTGAGACGACAATCCCTGGGAGCCTGGCTGTCTCTCCTCTTCCCTGTCAATGTACGTTGGTAACTCCCCCCATTACCACTTGAGAAGATGTAGCACAGCAGAAAGATCAAGGTGGCTTAGCCTCTTCTTGCCTAGTCAGTGAATTTATGTATCCATGGCTCAAGTGATGGAGTGAAAGTCTCATGTATATTGCATACACTGACTACTCTGCATCACAGCCACTGCCTCCAATTCCATGGAGGTGCTAGAACCATGATGAAAGATAGAATTCAGCCAGACTCCTTTGCCCTTGGCGCCATGCTGTGCACAATCTCTGAATCTTACGCCTGATGTTGCCCTGCTTTTTTTGAATCTTCTTCAGCTCACCAATGGCTATTTCCAGAGGTTGAGCTCAGCATGGACCTGTTCTTCAGCAGACCTCTGAGTATCAGAGGCTTCAACCATAACTTCCTGCACTAACTGTGGACCCATGTCACACAGTACTGACCAAAATGTGACCCTTATGTCAACTCTGGATTGATTATCCACTAAAATGAATGAGTCTGTGCTGGTAGAGGGCAGGGAGGAATGCCTTAATGGTGCAACCTTAGAGATGGCATTCAAGATGATGCTAGGGATGAACCCAGGGGATAGCGTTCTTCCTTCGTTTGTTGAAGTGGATGTGGAATCAGTAGGCTACACAGAAATACATAAAGAGTTAGTGTCATGACACACCAGCCTTATCCAATCTGTTCTTTAAAGTTGCTGCTTCATTGTTGCTGGGACAAACAGAATGTAGGTTTGCTCATTAGATGGGTTCATATATCCAATTTCCCTTTCAGCACAGGCACTGTCCTCTTGTTCTCTCGGCTGATCTGTTGCCTACTCCTCAAAAGGAGTGAGGAGCTTGATGTCAGGCACAACCCATTCCCCTCACCAACCTGTCTGGACACATCCATGCTTATTGTGCAGGTTATTCTCCTGCAGACACAGAGAAATATTGAGGGTAATTGGAATTGGGACAGGAGTACTTTCCCTGCGTTCATTAATACAGACTGAGATGCAAATCTTTAGAGTTATTAATGTCTGTATTTTCATTACTGGTAAGAAGAAGAAAGTATTACAGGTAGTTCTCCTATAACGCACATTTATTAAATGCAAATTGTGTGTAATGCAATTTATGAATTGCCAACCATGTTTTATAAGGCGAACTCCTGTTCACTGTTATGAGAATGTCATCCCTGGCATTAGGTATTGCGGTGCGTGGAGGACTGGATTCCGTGTCGGCATCACATGATCAGTCAGCTCGTGCGCTTTCTCATGAAGAGCTTCCTGAAAGGTATTGTGAAATGTTTGTGGTAGTAAGTTTGGAAAAGCACCGTAAAAATTCTCTTCAATCTTGGGAGCAATCTGTTAATTTAAAAACTTAAGGAGTTGAGATAAGAGTGAAATATCATTGGAAATGACTCACAGTAAAAGGACAGTGTTAAGGAGCAGTTTGAAACTTGGCTTTGTTGTTTGTATTAAGAGCTTTTTCCTCTCATTTTGTTTAAAAAAATAAATGTTTAGTTGTTAAAGAACATCTGCAGACTCATGTGAATCTGTTTCGGTGACTAATCACTATGGTAACCAACTACAAAAAAAAACCCAGGGACTTGGACATGGGTCAGTCAGCTGCTCAGGATGGTCAAAGTCAGGAAATTCTGCACATAGTTGGGTGAGGGAGAGAAAGGTGGATGGCACAGTGTTACTTTTGGTGCATGAGAGATGCCCTGAGGGAGTGAGTAGGCTGTGCAAAAGAGATTCAGGGTTAGTCACGGTCATATTTAGCGAGGATGAGAGTGAATAGGGAAGATGTTGCAGGAAATAGTGGGTGCAGTAGTAGAGATAGAATGAGTGTGAGGTATCAACAAGAAGATGGTGGCACTTTCACTGGCAGGGTGGAGAAGGTCACTGATCTTCGTCCTACATTCTGTGCATTCCTTCAGATGGTCGAGACTGCTCTGTTCTGGATGGTAACTCTGGTCCAGATAGCATGGTTCCAGTCGAATGGCCTGGGAGAAAAGGAAGTCCTGCCTCTGCATTATCCCATCCCCATTAGCAGCATCTCCATGTCTTTGCCCCCAGAGAGAGGCAATAATTTTCCATTGTCTGCCATGTCCAGAGTCAATGTCAGGAACCATGCAGGGCAGCTCTGGACTGGTAGCTTTTCTCTAGGTGCATAGCATCTTTTTAAAGATGGTGCTGCATCATGGATACTGATCAATTCTGGTTTATTCAAGAAGTGATGCGATGTTTTGGAAATGGTATGATGGTGCTAGAATATTTGAGAGGGGCACTAAAGGGTGGGGTAGATAATAAATCAGGTGGGTTTCATACAACAAGATGATAGATGTCCCCCAGTATCATGTTGTGAAACCCATAAAAAACTTGACAAAACTGACAATTAGCAAAAGAAATTTAGATTCAGCCCTTGATCTATTAAGGCAGGTTTCATTCTGGGATCTAACTTGTACAGTGATACCACTGGATAGGATCAAAAGACTGGCTAGAATGTAATGCAGCCAGCAGGTATAGATGCCAATCGAGAGTAGTCAGTTGAAGATTCTGATAAATTTCACTATACAGTACCATACAGCAGGTCAAAATTTACTTAGACTGTGCTATTGTTTATGTTAGGCTAACTACTATTTTTGTTTCAATGTTTACTGGTATTTTTGGTTGTTTGTGACCTAACCCTGTTTTTTCCATTATTTCAATTGCATGATTTTCTATAATATGGCATCACACAGGAAAGCAACTACAGCGTTATCGGAGAACTACCTGTATACCATGTGTGTGACTGAGATAATATCTGAAGTGTCTTGACTAAAGCCAGTGTTTGTGGTTGTGTCTTTGTACCATGAAATCAATTGGTGAAAACATGGCGGACATGTTTTAAGTCAAGATGATGTCTAAGCTGCTGAGCATTGTAGTTCCTCTCATGTTTTCATTGCGAACACTGGTATATGTGTGCCAGCAGTAGCACGGTGATGTAGGTAGTACAACATTGGTAATTTTAGTTAACTGAGACACATTCAGTGCACATAGATAATGATGGAGATACCTGGCACCCTGTGTGTGTATGTTTTCTTTAAATTAATTGTTCATAAACATGAGGCTGATTTAGGCTAGCATTTACTGCTCAAATCTTATTGTCCTTGAGAAGGCATTGATAAATGCCCTTATCTACTGCCATTGTCCTTCTAGCTTGTAAAGTTGCAAGTTTGGAAGATACTATTCAAGGGCCCTTGATGAGTTACTGAAATACATCTTGCAGATGGCACACACTGCCTGTCACTGTAGTATTTAGACCTTTTGGATTTGTGTTGATTTTGTGGACAGCCACATCACTCTAAAATTTTCCACATTGCTTCATGGGTACCAGTGTCGTAGCTGTGCATAATTCTGGCACACAAGTCTTTACTTAGCACTATTACTATTAGGGACTATAGTATTTTGCAGTATTCAGTATCTTCAGCCATTTATTGACTTGGTGAGAATTGAATTGAATTGGCTAAAGTCTCGCATCTGTTATACAGGGGACCTCAAGAGGAACCTGAGATGATATATCCATACTGCATTCTTCTGGATGCTTGGGCAGTCCAAAAATGTGCAATCAAAATAGTTCTCATAGAAAAAAGGAAGATTAGGTACTTTGCTGTCTGTACTTGGGTGGGAGGGGGCCATTGTGCTCAGTTTGGCAGAGGGACTGCTGTGCTCTGGTCAAAATGGGAGACTTCTTGGGTGGAAGGGGTTTCCTGTGCTCAGGTTGTGGTCAGGTCCTGGACCAGAAGCAGCACTCAGGCTTATGATTTCTGTTCCAGGCCCAAAATATGATCACAACTCATCAACATTACGCAGACAATGACTGCACCAAGGTTAAATGAAGCTGCAAGCAGGCTTATTTGCCAAACTATATACTGATGGAGAATTTTGTAAAATTAAAAATCTCACAACATCAGGTTATAGTCCAACAGGCTTATTTGGAAGTATTTGGGGCAGCACAGTGGTTCAGTGGTTAGCAGTGCTGCATCACAGTGCCAGGGATCTGGGTTTGATTCCAGCCTTAGGCAACTGTTGATGTGGAGGTTGCACATATTCCCCGTGTCTGTGTGGATTTCCTCCAGGTGCCTCCGATTTCCTCCCACAATTCAAAGATGTGCAGGTTAGGTGAATTGGCCACGCTAAATTACCCATAGTGCTCAGGGATTTGTAGGTTAGGTACATTTGTCAAGGGTAAATATGGAGTAATGGGTTTGGTAGGACACTCTTCGAAGGATCGGTGTGGACTGAAGGGCCTGTAGGGATTCTAAGATTCTTTTGGAGCACTCCAAAAGCTAGTGCTTCCAAATAAGCCTGTTGGACTATAAATTGGTGTTATGTGATTTTTAACTTTGTCCACCCCAGTCCAACACTGTCTCCTCCACATCATGAAGAATTTCATGACAGAGACAGGGGGGCTCTTGTGAATAATCTGCACACAGGCAGATGCACATAGACCCTGGGGCACCGGTGTTATGACTGAGAAGCCTTTGGACAGCAGCATCTGTGACCACCTGCGAGGTCACTATCTTCTCAGTCAAAGAAAGAAAGCTCCAAATTTTGCAACTTGGAATATTAGAACACATGGAGAATCTTTCAAGCGGGTTGTGAGTTCATGGAATGCCCTGCCAGTATCAGTGGTGGACTCTCCCTCTTTATGGTCATTCAAGCAGGCATTGGATAAGCATATGGAGGTTATTGGGCTAGTGTAGGTTAGGTAGGCTTTGGTCAGCGCAACATCGAGGGCCGAAGGGCCTGTACTGTGCTGTATTTTTCTATGTTCTATGTTCTATGATTTCTGGAATGAAGAACTTTGATTGCATCATATGAACTATCAAGACCCAAATTGACATTGCTGCCCTCAGTGAGAGCCACATTCCAGTGAAGGGGTAACTGAAGGAACAAGCAGGAGGATACATCTTCTACCAGAAAGGAAAGACCGACTGCAATCCCATTGGCTTTGCCAACTCTATAGAGTTGGATGTACAGTCAAAACTCCCCAATTGTAGAAATGATACTACACTCGCAGATCAGCTGTAGTCAATATATCAGTCATCGATGGTTTTGCTTTGACCCTTAACTCAGATGATGGTATTAAGAAAACGTTTACTCTGACCTTGTTGAAGCCTTTACTGCCATCACAAAAAAAAAGAAAAGTTCATTTTCCTGGGGGACTTGTCACAAACATTTGAGGAGGGATGAACCATCTGATTACTTTTCAATCTCCACACTTGACCATCACAAAGGTTCATTTCTGTTCAGCATAGGGGAAGTCCATCAAATTAAACAACTAACGAGATCATTAGTAGCATTAAGCAGCCAATTACAAGGCTTGCTTGAAAGAAAGTGCAGTTTACTACCTGCAACTCCAAAAAAGTGACATTAAAATACATGAACAAGGCTCCAAATTACAAAAGACAATGAAAGAATATATAGTTAACAATACTTAGTGTTCTTGAGATCTCCGGTTTTAATCTTGAGACTGTTGTTGTTTAATTGATGTCTTATATAGAGTCATAGTCATATAGCACAAAAATGGAATTCATTGCCACAGAATGCTGTAGAGGCTAGGTCATTTAGTATATTTAAAGCAGAGATAGACAAGTTCTTGATTGCCAAGGGAATCAAAGGTTATGGAGAAAAGCGGGAAAATGGGGTTGAAAAACCTATCACCCATGATTGAATGGCAGAGTAGACTTGATTTCTGCTCCTCTATCCTATGGTCTTATGGAAAACTGACTCTCCAGTCCAATTTGTCCATACTGACCAAATTTCCCACACTAAACTAGCCCCACTTGGCCCATATCCATTTAAACCTTTCCTATTCATGTACCAGTTCAAATATCTTTTAAATATTGTAACTGTACCTGCATCTACCAATTCCTCTGGAAGTCCATTCCACATACGAACCACTCTGTGAGAAAATATTGCCTTTTCGATCTCTTTTAAATCTTTTTCTTCATACCTTGAATATATGCCCTCCAGTTTTGAACTCCCCTATCAAAATATCTGACGTTTATCCTATCCATGCCCCTCATGATTTTATAAACCTCTATTCAATCGCCCCTCAACCTCCTGTGGGGGTTGAGACAAATCCCAGCTCATTGGTTTGGCCACTTTTGGAATAATGTGTGCAATTCTATAGGTCTGCGTCCTATAGGAAGGATGTTGTGAAAGTTGAAAGGGTTCAGAAAAGATTTAGAGGGATGTTGTCAGACTTGGAGAATTTGAGCTATAGGGAGAGGCCGAATAGGCTGGAGCGGTTTTCCCTGGAGTGCCAGAGGCTGAGGGATGACTTTATAGAGGTTTATAGAATCATGAGGGTCATGATAGGGTATATAGCTTAGTCTTTTCCCAGGAGTGGGGGAATCTAAAACTAAAGGGCATAGGTTTATGGTGAGATGGGGATGATTTGAAAGGGACCTAAGAGTAAACTTTTTCACACAGACAACGGTGCGTATATGGAATGAGCTGGCAGAGGAAGTGGTGGAGGTTGGTACAATTACAACATCTAAGAGGCATCTGGATGGGTATATGAAGAGGAAGGGTTGAGAGGGATATGGGTCAAGTGCTGGTAAATGGGACTAGATTAATTTAGGTTATCTGTTTGGCATGGACAAATTAGACTGAAGGGTCTGTTTCCATGCTGTACATCTCTATGACTGTTGTTATGTACCAGGCCAGACCCCCTCAAAACATTTCAAGACGGTAGCCCAGACCCTAACTTTCTAGTTGTTTAAAGCAGGTGTAATGTGGATATTCTAGTAGCGATGCAGCTGGCCTAATCACTCTGTTTGAAACAAAACAGAATTTATTTTACACATGAAAGAAAGAAAACCAAATTTAGAATAACATAACTATCTGAAAATCCAATCAACTCTATCACAATTTAATGATGTGTTCCAAATACTTGCAACATCCCCATAAACACCCCCTTGGCAAAAAAGGTAAAATCAAACACAGGTTCTTACAGGAGAGATGTCAGAGAGGGAGGATCAGCACGGACCAGCAACTTCCAAACTGACTGCTTGCTAAAACCAAACCAACCCTGCACTGGGGGAACTGGCCGCTCTCCTTTTATTGTGCAAGTGTTTTCAAAGAAAGACTTAAAAGCATTCTCAAGTAGATATTTCCAGGCGTGTCAGAAATACTGACTTTATGACCCCTCTGAAAACAAAACAAGGACAGAATAACTTTGTTGACGGAGGAGCAACATCACACTCTGTTCAGCCTCTCCCTTGAACTCAAACCCTCCAGCCCTGGCATCATTCTTGTAAATCTTTTCTGAACTTTCACCTATTTAATAATATCTTTTCTACAGCAGGGCAATGAGAACTGTACACAGTGCTCCAAAAGTAGCCTTACCAACATGCTGTCCCAACTTTTATACTCAATGGTCTGAGCAATGAAGGCAAGCATGCTAAATACCTTTGTAACCACCCTAAATACCTATGACTCAGCTTTCAAGGTACCTGGACCCCTCGGTCTCCCTGATTGACAACACTGCCCAGGGCCCTACCAATAACTGTGTAAGTCCTCTCCTTGCTGTTAAACTCCATCTGCCACTCCTCTGCCCATTGGCCCAGTTGATGAAGATCCCTTTCTAACCTTAAGTAACCTTTTTCACTGTCCACTATACCACCAATTTTGGAGTCATCCACAAACTTACTAACCTTCCTAAATTTTCATCCAAATCATTTATGTAAATGACAAACAATGGTGGATCCAGCCTGCAGAAAACTATCTTCATCAGCAGTGTCCTTTGAGTTGTTGCTGATATGTTGTTCCTTTTTTAAATAGTTTTAACACCAGAACATTTAACCAGAACAGAGGGTAAGCAAGCAGTTTTTCCATTTGGTTCTAGTCACAAACCTATCACTTCTGCTCTTCCAAGAGGAGCTCCAAAATTTGTGTATTTTAATCTGAGTTCTTGGAACTCACAGTTGTTCAATAAGATATTGAAAAGCCTAAGAATTTGGAGTCAATGCAGCAAGAAAGACCACACAATTTACACTCCAATGTCAGGAGTTTGAGTTATGACATCAAATTGGAGCAACTCTGGCTTTCAGCCTAGAAAGGAGGTATTTGAGAATACGGAAATTGTTTCAGGTATAAGTAAATGTAACCCAGAATATGTCAAAGAAAGAACAAAGACACAGGTTCAAAGAAGTGAAAGGTTCATCTTAGATCTGATTTGAGGAATGCTTCCCCATGTAGTGATCAATGTAGGGAACAAACTCTGAGACAGAACAGTGGAGGCAAAAAAAATCTTCAAATCATTTAAGAAACAGCTGAAACCTATAATGGGGAATATTTGAATCTCTCGAGATAGATGAATTAAAATAGGTTAAATGGTCTTCCTTTTCTGTAATTATTTTGCAATATTATTCCTCAGACTGAAATCCTGGTGAGATTTCTGTAACAGCAGGATTTAAAAACACTATGCTTTGAATAGCAAGTCTATGGGAGGAAAGAACTATAGAATTATCCTGACTAGGTGTCAGGCATGCGAACAGTAATGTATTCACAAACAAAAAGTGGAGGCAAGAATAGCAAAATATCAATTAGTTTCAGAATCTGGCAGGCACAGTAGGTAAGAATCCATTGTTTGTAATTCCTAAAACAATTTGCTGTTTTAAGGTAAGAGTAACAGAAGTATATAAAAACATTCTGAGGACTAGCAATTGAATAAAATAACCTTATGTTTATTCTTTCATGGGTCATGGATATTACTGAGAAGAGCAACATTTGTTTCCAGTCCTTAAATTGCTGCAGCCCATCTTGTGCATGTACAAGCTCTAGAATGTCTTTTTAAATGTACCAATGAGAGGTGTGCATCATTGGTTGGGCTGCATTTATTGCCTCTCCCTAGTTGCTCTTGAAAAGGTAATGGTGAATTGCTTTCTTGACCTACTGCAGTCCATATGCCAAATGCTGCTGAAGAGGGAATTCCAAGATTTTGATCCAGCGACAGGAGAAGAATGGTGATATATTTCCAAACTAAGGTGCTGCATGGATTGAAGGAGAACTTGCATGTGGTGATGTTCTTGTCCTTCTGAAGGGAATTAATTATGGGTTTGGAAGGTGCTGTCTAAGAAGCTTTGGTAAATTGCTGCAGTGCATCTTGCAGATGGTCGACACAGAGCTTTGGTGGAGTTACTGAATGTTTATGGATACGGTGCAAATTAAGCAGGCTGCTTTATCTTGGATGGTGTAAAGCTTCTTCAGTGTTGTTGGAGCTACACCCATCCAGACAAGTGAGGAATATTCCATCACATTTCTGGTTTGTGCCTCCTTGATGGGAGTCAGGAATTGAGTTACTCACTGCAGTATTCCAAGCTTCTGACCTGCTCTTGAAGCTGCAGGACTGACATGATTAGTCCAGTTCAGTTTCTGGCCAATGGTAACCTCCAGGATGTTGATAGAGTGGGATTCATTGAGGGTAATGCCATTTAATGTCAAGGGGCGATGGTTAGTTTGACTCGTATTGGAGATGATCATTGCAACATACAAATGCCAGGCAATTATTACCTTCAATTAGAAAGTTCTGTGTTTGCCTAAAGCAAACACGATGAGTAAAAGTATTTGAGGGAGTAGTTCTCTTGTAAAAGTGGGAGTAAGGAGTCAAGGTATTGAGGCAGGAAGTGAGTATGTGGGGAGTTACATCACCAGTTTGGGTGCATACATTTTTGAATTAGAATGTGGATTACTGGTCTTAACCTGAATGATGTACTGACTAAGTAATGAGTTGTCTCCACAAAAAGAAACAAAACAGAGAAGAATAAGCTTTTTTGTGCAACTTTTATTTAATGCAAATATTTGCATGTTAGGAAACCTGAAACAGAGTTTAAAAACATGAAAAAAATACTGAAATTGTATTGAATATAAATGGAATAATTATTGGAATGATCATATCATGCAAGAAATTGTGGATTAGTAATGTGGCTCTACCCAACTTTGAGATTGCTGTTTAATATTTATTTTAAAATTAATGTTCAAGAAAACCTCATTTTTAATAACATACAAGACTTAGAGATGCACTCTGATGCAATTATCATCTTCTATTGCAATATATCATTTTCCTGAGTTTTTATCCAGGCTCTCCACTTTTCCCAATGGACTTATTTTTAAGTGGAAGGAATTGAACAGATAACATTAGAAAGGCATTTTGGTTTTAGAAAATATAGAAAAAATGGTAAATATCAGCACAACTAAGCTTAAAATGATAAATAGTTCCTTCCTGCATGAAGCATTCATTGACTGCCATCTAGTGTAGCAGGTTCTAAACTTACCAGAGGTTTCCATAAGAGACTGGTGCATTCCTGAGTCAGCAGTAAGAAGAATGGGGGCAGGATGAAAATTCATCAGATTTGATCCTAGAGGATCTCACTGTGCTCCTCTTGCCCCTTTTCAGATTCTTATGTTCTCATTAATACCAATATTGCGAAAGTAAGTGATCATGTCTAATTTCTTGTCGATTTCTGGAGTTAGTTCAAACATTCTTGGTGTTCCCGTTTCAAGTACTTAGCATACAGATTCCTGGCCCCAAAGAACAAAGCTCATCCAAACGTATGTGGTTCAGAACAGAACTGGATGTTCACCCACTATTATTGGAATTACATTATCGGAGGAGTGATTTTTGATTTTTCTTAATGTGGCAGTATACTAAAAATGCTAACAAAAGCTAAAATTAGATGCTCCCACACAACGGACACAATTTTCCCAGAGCTGGCAGGACTTTGGGAGGGTACACTCCAGAGAATGGTTGTAATCCACCTTGTCGTCTGCTTCTGTTTTTCTGGAGGTAGCTACCCAGGGATGATGGCTATTTGTACAGAAACAGTGGATAGTCAATTGAAGCCATGAATAAGTCATAAGGTTATTAATAAATCAATTCACAGGTATTTTGGAATTAGAATTGTAATTTTGAAAGGTTTGCACAAGTCCAATGTTGTATTAGCACTTTAAAGCAGATGAGGCAGCTACAGAAGACAAAACCATTCAACAAGATGGCAGCCATCATTCATATTCTTAACTGAGGAATTAGAAAAGGAAAATGTGTAGTTGTCACCATTGTGAAAGCAAAGCCATTGGCGTGGTTCTGGTGAATGTTTGGAAGGTGGAACCATTGAGGTCAGTCTGGATCAATACAATGGGTCAGGAAAACTTTTCAACAGAACTGGTTAGATTAAGACCATGTCTGAATACAGTCCTCATGTAATAAAGAGCCTTCCTGATTATGTGCTGTTCCTGCAAGTTAATACTTTGTGACTTACACACCAGAACATCTAACCCCAACTGCAACTTCGAATTCTGCAGTTATTCTCCTTTTAAGTTGTAGAGATTGTGTCTTTTTTCTTGATTTGTACTTGTGTACTGAAATTAAAACAAACTGTTTTAAAACTAAGGATTGCTAGAAGATTGCATATTATGAAAGCCTGTAACCTCACATTCATCATAGACACAGATTAAGCAGCTGCTGGTTCCAGCAGTAGGTGAAGTATAGTTTGCAGACTAATCGGAGCTGAAGAGTCATATACAAATGGAACTTTGATTGGTACCATGTAACTGATTGATCTGTGGACTAGTCACCAAGTATCAATGAGAAACGGTTTTTGCTAATCAGTGACTATGAAATTGGTTCTCAGATAGGTGAACAGCTTGGGGATGTAAAAAAAAGATACAGAGAAGTTAAATAAAAACCAAAAGAGCTGCAGGTACTGTAAATCAGAAACAAAAATGGAGATTGCTGGAAAAGCTCAGCAGGAATGGCAGCATCTGTGGAAAGAAATCAGAATTAACGTTTCTGGTCAAGGGACCCTTCAGAACACAGATGTTATCAGAACATAGAACATTACATAGAACTTAAAAAATGTTTTATAATGGCGTGGTAAATAAATATTTCCAAAATTTAGGAATGGTTCCATTGGACTGGAAATTAATGTATATATCTTTAGGGAGAGGGGTAATAAACAAGAAATTATAGGCCAGTTAGCTTGTTGTCTGTCATGGGAAGATATTAATGTATTTACCTTCCAAACTACTGACTCAACCTGCAAGTTTTCCTTGAGAGAATCCTGGACTCGAACTCCCAAGTCTCTTTGCACTTCAGACTTCTGAATTTTCTCCCCATTTAGAAAATAGTCCATGCCTCTATTCTTCTTAACGAAGTGTATGATGTCACACTTTCCCACATTGTGCTCCATCTGCCATTTCTTTGCCTACTCTCCTAATCTGTCCGAATCCTTCTGCAGCCTCCCCTATAAAAGAGAACTAAGGGGCAACTTCTTCACGCCGATGGTGGTACATGTATGGAATGAGCTGTCAGAGGAAGTGGTGGAGGCTAGTATGATTGTAACATTTAAAAGGCATCTGGATGGATATATGAATAGGAAGGATTTGGAGGGATAAGGGCTGGGTGCTGCCAGGCAGGGCTAGATTGGGTTGGGATATATGGTCATCGTGGGCGAGTTGGACTGAAGGATCTGTTTCCTGTACATCTCTACAAATCCACATTAGAATCAATAAAGAAATGATATCTGTGCACATGGAAAAACCTCAAGGTAATCGGGAAGAGTAAGTATAATTTCATCAAAGCAAAATAATGTTTAATCAATTTATTGGGAGGTTTTTAAAGGAGAAATGTGCTGACAATAAAAGGGGAGCCTGTAGTTGTAGGTGGACTCTTCTTATACACTGATGGAATCCCCACCTCTGAACCAGGAGGCCCAGGTTCTAGCCCCACCCATCTAGAGGTACATAGCAACTCATATTGATTGAAAATATCCAGATGTAAATAGATTTCTAGAAGACATTTGATAAGGCAAAGATTTTTGCAAAAAGTAAAAGCTTATGGTATGAGGTTAATATTTTAGCATGAAAAGAAGATTGGCTGAATAGCACATAATATTCATAAATGGGTCCTTGATTGGCAGCATGTGACGAATGAAGTTTGTGTGTGTTTGTGCTGGGACCTCAAATTTTTAGAATTTACATCAATGGCTTTGATGAGGAGACATAGGTACATACCATCAAGATAGATAGAAAAGTGCACTGTGAAGAAGCCATCAGGAATTTGCAGAAAGATGTAAATAGATAAAGTGATGGACAAAAATCTGGCAGATGGAATGTAGTGTCAGAAAATATGAAGTTGTTCTCTTTGGCAGATAGAGTAAAAACAGATTATGGCTTTGTTATGTCTTACTGGAAATCAACCTGCATTATTCCAGGAGTCATCTCACACACACAAACAGAGGCAGAGAGAGGTAAAAACATAGATGTTTATGGAAATAGGGAAAACTGGGAAACTAGTATTTCAGTAAGGCGTTTGATAAGGTTTCCCACAGTAGGCTATTGTACAAAATATGGAGGCATGGGATTGAGGGTGATTTGGCAGTTTGGATCAGAAATTGGCTAGCTGAAAGAAGACGGAAGGTGGTAATTGATGGAAATATTCACTCTGGAGTTCAGTTGCTAGTGGGGTACCACAAGGATTTGTTTTGAGGCCACTGTTATTTGTCATTTATATAAAATGACCTGGATGAGGGCAGAGAAGGGTGGCTTATTAAATTTGCGGATGACCCTAAAGTCGGCAGAGTTGTGGATAGTGACGAAGGATGTTGCAGGTTACACAGAGTTATAGATAAGCTGCAGAGCTGGGCTGAGAGGTGGCAAATGGAGTTTAATGTGGAAAAATGAGGTGATTCACTTTGGAAGGAGTATCAGGAATGCAGAGTACTGGGCTATTGTTAAGATTCTTGGTAGCGTAGATGAGAGAGAGATCTTGGTGTCCAGGTACATCGATCCTTGAAAATTGCCACCTAGGTTGATAGGGTTGTTACAAAGGCATATGGTGTGTTAGCTTTTATTGGTTGAGGGATTGAGTATCAGAACCATGAGAACCATGGGCAGCACGGTGGCACAGTGGTTAGCACTGCTGCCTCACAGCACCAGAGATCCGGGTTCAATTCCTGCCTCAGGTGACTCTCTGTGTAGAGTTTGCATGTTCTCCCCGTGTCTGCGTGGGTTTCCTCCGGGTGCTCCGGTTTCCTCCCACAGTCACAAAGATGTGCAGGCCAGGTGAATTGGCCATGCTAAATTGCCCATAGTGTTAGGTAAAGCGTAAATGTAGGGGTATGGGTGGGTTGCGCTTCGGTGGGTTGGTGTGGACTTGTTGGGCCGAAGGGCCTGTTTCCACACTGTAATCTAATCTAAATCTAATCATGCTACAGCAGTACAAAACTCTGGTGTGGCCACATTTGGAGTATCACCTACAGTTCCGGTCACCACATTGGATGTGGAAACTTTGGAAAGGGCTCAGAGGAGATTTACCAGGATGTTGCCTTATGTGGAGGAAGGTCTGAAGAGGAAAGGCTGAGGGACTTGAGGCTGTTTCGTTAGACAGAAGAAGGTTGAGAGGCGACTTAATTGAAACATAAGAGAATCAGAGGGTTCAATAGGTTGGACAGTGAGAGCCTTTTTCCTCAGATAACGATGGCTAGCACAAGGGGACATTGCATTAAATTGAGGGGTGATAGATGCAGAACAGATGTCAAAGGTATTTTCTTTACTCAGTGTAGTAGGGGCATGGAACACACTACCTGCAACAGTAGTAGACTCGCCAACTTTAAGGGCATTTAAATGATCATTGGATAGGTATATGGACAAGAATGGAATAATGTAGGTTAGATGAGCTTCAGATTGGTTCCACAGGTCAGCGCAACATCGGGGGCCAAAGGGCCTGTACTGTGCTGTAATGTTCTATGTTCTAGTAATGATGAAATCAATTCAGACCCAGAGACTTGTCAGTCTACAGTTTGCTCAGTATCACATTCATCATGATTGTAATGTTGCTAAGCTTCTCTCTTCCTTTCACCTCCTTGTTTTCAGCTATCAACCAGCTTCCTCTCGCACTCTAATTTCTTCCCCAGATTAATCTTTTTGTCATTCTCTGCCATTTTTTACCTTCTGCCATATATATTTGCACAATTACATGTCTTTTCCTTAAATTTGATGCGTTCCCTAATCACTTTAGCTAATTATAGATGATGGGCATTCCTTCTAAAATTTTACTTAAGCATTAGGACTATACATCTTACGAGTATTCTGAAATACAAGCTTAAATTTCTGCCATTGTGACTACTGACCTATTCCCTAGCCAAGTATACCAGTTCACTTCAGCTAGCTCAGCTTCCATGCCCACACAGTGGCCCTTAATTAGAATTAGAATTTTAGACTCCAGCTTCTCCCTTTCAAACTGGATGTAAAATTCACTTGAACTTGTACCTAGGAGTGCCTGAACTCGGAGGCCAATAATTAATCCTGTCACATCATGTAATGCTAAGTCTAACATAACCTGCTTTCCCATCAGGTCCAAAATGTGCTGCTTCAAGAAATGATCTCAAAAGCATTCTATTAACTCCTCATGCACACCACTACTGGAAATCTAATTCTTCTAGTTCACATGTAGATTTAAGTCACCCATGATTATTACTGTGCCTTTATCACAAGCACTCAGATCCAGAACAAGGATGCTTTGCTGCAGTTATACAGGACATTGTATTCCAGATGTGACCCCCTCAATGTGCCTTCTGGAATATTTTGAGTATTGCTTTCCCTATCTTTAAAAGTCATTTCCTTTAAAATCCTTAGAGATGCAGACGATCAGGTTTTGGAGACTTGTCTTACTTTAGGCCAATTAGTTTGTCAAATACTTTGTCTCTCTTGCTAGAGACTGTTATAAGATCTTTCCTCCTCTTAGCACCTTCCTTATCAGATACCTTTGGGATATTTATAGCATCCTCCACCATAAGGACTGACGCAAAATATTGATTTAAAATATTTATCATTTCCCCATACCTGACTATTAATTCCCCAGTTGCATTCTCCAAGAGTTCTACATTTACTTTAGCTAATCTCTTTCAATATACCACAAAAAAACTTGCTGTTTAGAACATAGAACATAGAACTTTCACATTGCTTTCATAATCAATTTTCTCCATTTCTATAGGTTTTCTTTGTCATACCCTGCGAGTTCCTAAAGAATTCCTAATCTTCTGGCCCGTCATTAGTTTTGCTACTTGCATGCCGCAGTTTTTGAGTGGATATTTGTCTTGATTTTCTTTGTTAACCATATTGGGTTTATCCCTTTCATCAAGTCTTTCTTTTTGGTGGGAATAAAGTTTGAATAAAATTTTGCTGAGTGTTCCGAAATATCTGCTCAAATATCTGACATTGTTCATTCATTGAACTAGTTGCTGCTTTTAAAAAATCTTTCTTCATACCTCTAATTTCCCTTATTTCAGTTGAACACACTGATTTGAAACCGGTGTTGCTTGTCCTCAAATTCTGCAGTGTTGTGATGCTGCCCCCTACAGGTTCCTTTGTTATGAAAACTCCTCTTAATCTTACCTCGATACACATTATTAAAACTGAAATAGCCGGATAGGTTCTGCAACATATTGCTTTAAGAAACAATTCCTGATGCAATCTCCCCAAATTTGTCTTCCATGTTACCCTTGCCAATCTGATTTGTCCAGTCAAAGTGCGGATTGAAATCCTCTATGATCATTGTAGCACTGTTCCTACATATCTTCATTATTTCCTGATTTATACTTTGTAATACAGTGAGTCAACTCTTTGGAGGGGGCTATAGAGGACTCCCACCCATTACTATTCCTTATTTCCAAACAATGAGTTTCCACATGAGTAGGAATTTCTTCTCTGAGGATTGAGTGTCATTAGAACTCCTTTCCGCAGAGACCTGGAAGGCGGGGGGCGGGGGGGGGGGGGTGGGTAGAGTCTTTATATATAAGCTAGGATAGATAAATTCTTGATCAGTAGGGGAATCAAGGATTACATGTAAAATCCAGGACAGTGGAGGTGAGGATTGTTGGATCGGCCACGATCCTATTGAACAGCAGAGCAGCTTGAGGGGCCAAACAGTTCATTATGGTCTTACACCATGATCTATTACACCTATATTACTACTCACCACTGCACTTATGCCTGCCTTTATTAAAAAGGCTTTCCCACTTCCTTTTCTTGTTTCGCTAGAACATCAAATGCTCTTAAATATAGAGTTTCCAGTCCAGGTCACCCTGCTATCAAGACATATTAATTTATTTCTATTTGTCAACTCATCTATCCTGTCACAAATGCTGTGCATGTTCAGACAAAGAGCTTTAAATTTTGGCTGTTTTACCATCTTTCTTTTGGTTTTCGGTTCTTAAGCACTCTACCGCTTATGTTTACACCTTCCTGTCACATTTTGATTGTTTGGAGAAAGTAAGGACTGCAGATGCTGGAGATCACTGTCAAGAGTGTATGCTGGAGAAGCACAGCAAGTCAGGCAGCATCCGAGGAACAGGAGAATCTACGTTTCAGGTATAAGCCCTTCATCAGGAATGAGGCTTGTGGATTGGGGGGGGGGGGGGGGGAAGCTGAGAAAGTGGGGGAGAAGATGATAGGTTGGAACAGAGGGTGGAGTGGCTAGATGGGAATGATGGACAGGTCAAGAGGGCAGTGCTGGATTGGAGGCTTGGGACTAGGAAAAGGTGGGGGAGGGGAAATGAAGAAACTGGTGAAATCCACATTAATATTGTGTGGTTGCAGGGTCCCAAGGTGGAAGAGGAGGTGTTCTTCCTCCAGGCATCAGGTGGTTATGGTTTGGCAATGGAGGAGGCCCAGGACCTCTATGTCCTGGTGGAGTGGGAGGGGGAGTTGACATGTTCTTGATTATGGTTTGCCTCTTCACTACCATGCACCCCCACTCTAGTTTCTTCAGTATTTTTACGTTTCCTTAAATCAAACATTGGGTACAGCACTATAAATCAAGCCCTGCTATTTCTGAAATCATCAAAAAAGTTTAAGATTTTATAAGAATATTCAAGAGTTTGCAATTTATGTGTCTTTTTAGACTCCAGTTTACAGAAAGTATAGACTAGGTTTCTGTCCTTAACAAGAATAACTTTCTCAGAAATAAAAAAGTTTTAGCCACCGCTAAACAATTATGAATCTCAGACATATGAGCCCACTAGTTAAAATTCTAATACCCTTATAAAATGTCCACACACACATTCACAGAGGCAGACAAAGACAAAAATATTGGTGTTATGGGTGGAGGCAAGAACTGAAAAGACTATTTAATGATTCCCTGTCCCATTTCTCCAACTACACATTAACCTTTTTAACTAGGCGGAAGTGAGTACTGCAGATGCTGGAGATTAGAGTGGTGCTGGAAAGGCACAGCAGGTCAGGCAGCATCCTTCCTGATGAAGGGCTTTTGCCCGAAAAGTCAATTTTCCTGCTCCTCAGATGCTGCCTGACTTGCTGTACTTCTCCAGCACCACTCTAATCTTGACATTAATCTTTTTACTCCAATTTGGTTGGTACTCAAAAAAAAAGAGTGGACAGTGTAATCTCAACATTCATATATTTAAAATCCTGCTTTTTGATTTTCTTCCAAGCTCCTGATACTCAAGAACCTGCAAGCCCTCAATCCTCTCCAGGCAAGATGTGGCATTGCTTAATGAGGCACAATGTTAGAAATAATGTGGACTTGTGCTGCTCTGTGTTTGTAGAAAATGAACCAGCTCCCAGCAAAAAATCCAAATATCTATTTATTCTCTTCCGTGTCACAAATATTTTGTGTAAATGGTTTCTCCCGCTTTTGGCCTTAAATCTCTCATACTTAATCTTGTATCAAATATGTCTTTCTCTAGACTCATTATAATCATTGTCTGTGTCTATCTGCTCTGCCCCATCCATTTATAGTATTAAACACTTCAACCAAACTGCATCTTAATATCCTCTGTTCTAACTAAAATATTTCAGCATTTCATGCCTTTATTCATATTTATGTGTCATGTCAGGAAGAATCTGAATAAATCTGCTGTATTCCTTCCCAACAGCCTTCATGCAATGTGTGGATCAAAATGCATCCAATACTCGTAATTGCAATTGTCTTCAGGTTTAATATAGATTCAGCGTTTCCTCTTATACAGTTTATACATTCTGCTATAGATCCCATAATTCAATCAGCTTTTTTTGTTTGTCTAAGCTACTTGGGTGCAACGTTTAATGCTTGTGAACCTGAAGCTCCAAATCCCCTCTGTTCTTCCACAATATTTAAAATGTAATTTTTTCTTTTATGTGTTAACAAAATGTATCACCTCATTTTACCAACATTGAATTCTGTTTGTTACCATTATGCGCATTACATCATTTTATTGAAATCCTCTTGCAGCCTCCTATCATCTGAAAATCTGGACACAATGCACTCTAACCAGGATCAAAATGATCTTTGAATCTGTTCATTTTTTTCTTGAACTATGATTTTACTATTTATGTTTACAGAATCCTTTACTATTTGTTTCTATTCTCAACCAGTCTCCCTTTTATAGTTCATAACTTTTCTAATTTATTTTTATCACCCATTCAGTATTGAGCCTGATTAAAACCAGTATATGAATGGCACATACAATTGCAATTGAATAATATCAAACAAATATGCAGTTGGCTTCATCCCTGTTACTCAGTAGATGTCCCTGCAGGAACTGGCACCCAAAGACGTTGAATAATGTTAATTGCAATTTTTTCTATAAGGAGAATTAAGTCTGTTTAAATCATTTGAGGACAGGTACACAGGACACAGAATTTATAAGTAAAAGATCAAAGTGATGTATTAGACAAACCTAGATAGCTGTTAAGTCTTTAAGCACTTAGAATGGGGTTGGAGTGGAAGACAGCGAGGGTGAAAGGTTGGAGTGAGTGACATGGGTGGACAATTTGAGGTGGTCTATGTCACAACGGCAGTTCGAAATGAAGCGATCAAGGGCGGGTAATAGACCTATCTGCATTTCGAAGAGACTGTTCCCTCTGCGACTCCCTTGTCAGGTCCACACCCCCTACCAACCCACCTTCCCCGCCACTGCAAGAACTGCAAAACCTGCGCCCATACCTCCGTCCAAGGCCCCAAAGCATCCTTCAACATCCGACAGAAATTTACCTGTACTTCCACACACGTCACGTACTTTATCCATTGCACTTGATGTGGTCTCCTCTACATTAGGGAGAGAGGACACCAACTTGTGGAGCATTTCAGAGAACATCTCTGGGACACCCACACTAACCAACCCCACTGCTGAACACTTTAACTCCCCCTCCCCCTCTGCCAAGGACATGCAATGGGCCTTCTCCATTGTCAAACTCTAAACACCCAATGCCTGGAGGAAGAAGGTCTCATCTTCTGCCTTGGTACCCTTCAACCACACTGGATCAATGTGGATTTCACCAGTTGCCCCATTTCCCCTCTCCCCACCTTATCCCAGTCCCAACCTTCCAACTTGGCACCGCCCTCTTGAACGGACCTACCTGTCCATTTTCCTTCCCATCTATCTGCTCCATCCTCCTCTCTGACCTATCTCACTTTCGCCCCCACCTTCATCTATCAATCACATTCCCAGCTACCCCCAAGCCCCACCCCCCTCCCATTTATCTCTCAGCCCCCTTAGCCCACAAGCCTCAATCCTGATGAAAGGCTTATGCCAGAAATGTCAATTCTCCTCCTCCTCAGATGCTGCCTGACTGGCTGTGCTTTTCCAGCACCACACTCTTAGACTCTGATCTCCAACATCTACAGTCCTCACTTTTTCCTATTCATGTACTTATCCAAATATCTTTTAAATGTTGTACCAGCATCTACCAGTTCCTCAGGCAGTTTGTTCCACACTCTGAAATAAAAAGTTGCTCCTCGTGTTGTTTTTAAATCTTTCTCCTCTCACTTAGAAGTGTGCCCTCTAGTTTTGAACTTCCCCACCCTAGGCAAAATATCCTTGCTATTCACCTTATCTATGCCCAACATGATTTTATAAATGTCTATAAGGTCACCCTTCAACCTCCAGTGAAAAAAGTCCCAGCCTACATTTATAACTCAAACCCTTCATTCCTGGAAACATCCTGGTAAATCCTTTCCGAACCCTCTCCAGCTTAAAATATCTTTCCCAAAAAAGGACGACCAGATCTGGACACAGTACTCCAGAAGAGGCCTCATCCACCTCCCCAACGTCTGTACAACCTCAACATGACTTCCCAAATCCTTTACTCAAAGGTCTCAGCAATGAATATAAGCATGCTAAACATCTCCTTAACTATCCTGTCTACATATAATGTAAATTTCAAAGAATTATATACCTGAACCCCTAGTTCTCTCTGCCCTGCAACATGACCCACAGCCCTACCATTAATTGCATATGTCCTGCCCTTGTTTGTTTTACCAAAATGCAATGTGCCTCATTTATCCAAATTAAACTCCATTTACTACTCCTCAGCCCATTGACCTAATTTATCAAGATGCCTTTGTAAACTTAGATACTCTTTTTCACTGACCACTATACCATCAATTTTGGTATCATCCTCAAACTTGCAAACGAAGCCTCCTAAATTCTCATTCAAATCTTTTCTATAAATGACAAACAAAAGTGGACCTAGTACCGATCCCTGTGGAACACAGCTAGTCTCAGGTCTCCACAAGCTATCCTTACAACTGTTGATAAACATGATCTGATTGGGGCAGCCATTATCCCATATGACAGCTTCCATGCATCCTAGGTTGGGATCAAGCTTGTACACTGATTAAATGCCTAAGGCTCCATTTATAAGGTTGCTAATAAAGCCCATCTTAAATTACATGACTTTGGGATTCCTACAGCTCCAAGACTAGTCAGGGTGGACTTGTTATAGACAGTAGTAGAGAACCTATTATTGGATCTCTTTACCTGCATCTTAAGGATAGCAAGTTCCTTTCAAACATCGTTCTTTGCAATTTCTATTCTTGCAATTCTGCCCTCATGATGAAGATTTGACAGTATGTCTCTTTTTACAGCAATCTTCTATTCCACTTCATAGCCCAACTAATTAAACAGTTAATGTTGGACAAACCTTAGATGCCAGGATTCCACCCACAACCTGAGATGTCAAACTACATAAAAACATAAACATGGACAAAAGTGAAACTGCAATTTTGAGGAAGTGAGAACAGGAAAAGTTATTAGGGTATTACCAATGATAAGAAGAGCATTCAAACAGAATTTTGGGGACATTACATTTACATCATAAAGAGCCAAAATCATTCCAAATGTTAAAAAAACGTTTGCTTAAAGGAAAAGTTCAAAGTAATTTTCTTCCTTGGTGAGAAAGAATATCTTAACCTATGCAGAAGTTAAATGAGTGAACAATCTAATTGTATTTTCAAAACAAGGACTGAAAAATATTAATTTCTTTCAACAATACCTTCCAAACCCTGCAACCTCTATTACATGAAAGTCAGCAGGTGCTGGTTCTTTCCAATTTTTTTTGTTATATCCTCTTTAAAAAATTATTCTGCTTACCTAATTCTTCTCCCTGTGGTTCTTGCTACATCTCACAACAGATTCTTACACACAATGCAAAACAGCCAAATCCAGAAGACAAAAACTACATTCAAAACTTTGATGATAAATAAAGCAATACACGATTTCTATAATTGACCAGGAATATACAGCGTATGTTTTAAGATACATGTCTGATAACAAACTACACTGGGCAACTCTTTATATAGTTCTAACAGTTTATTATATGCTTTAACTGATATAAAACATACAAATAACTTCTGCAGTCCAGGAATGAATTCCATGTTACACAATTAGTTGCATAGTAAGAGTCGCAAATATGCATTATAACATACAAAGTTAACTACTTTTCCAATAACATTAAGAATCTGTCAATCCTAAATATAAAAGACATACTTTATGTGTTTGTTCTTGAGCTGCCTATCATACTAGAAAATACATTTTGAATGGATTATAAATACTTACGACAGTTTGTTTTTTGACATTTATTAGTAGTTACTGCACCATTAAAAATTTAATAAATACATTATTATAAGCTCTCAAAAACAAATTATTCATTCATTTGATTTTACTGACAACAAGGCATGAATTATCAAAACAGACTTATGGCATTTATGGCAGACATGGAATCTTAATGGTTTTATAATTTTCATGCATTTACAGGGTGTAGACAGCATTTATATTTGTCCCTAATCTCCCAGAACAGGTGAGTGAAGGCTTTTTAGTACTGGCAAGTCTTTAATGGTATCCATGTCTAAACTTAACTTGACCACCCACCTTTTGAGATAGTCACCTTCTTCTGCCACTATGTAGCAGTTAGTTCTAGGAGTGGTGCAGACTGAGCGGTCTGAACTAGCTCCTTCACACTGACAGCAATACCTCACTCCAATTGTCAATAAACAACAGTGTTGCTTTTCTGGCTCTATATATAGAAAAATATGTAATTGTTTAAGTGTGATCTATGGTTCAGTAGATAGCACTTATGCCCGAGTCAGAGGTAATAGGTTCAAGGCTGTCTTGATCACAAAATTTAGGCTAGCATTCAGTGCACTGGATCATTGCACTATGGGTGATACCACCTTACCGATGAGATAATAAACTGAGATTTCTCTCAGATGGACCGAAAGGATTTCATGGTACCATTTGAAGAAAAGCAGAGGTGTTACCCCTACTGTCCAGTCCAACACTTTGTTCCTCAACCAATCTCTCTAAAACAAATTGTGTGTTCATTATTTAATTGCTGTTTATGTGAACTTGCTGTGAATAAATTGGCTATTGCACTTCCTATATTATGTCAATGACTACATTTCACCAACAGTGTTGCACTTTGGGACATTAAAAATGCTCTAGTCTTTCTTTTATTAGTTGTTGTTCTATCAGATGTTCTTGCAGAAAAATACTACACTTCCATGGCAAAACTGCTAAGCAGCAGTAAACTTATCAGGAATGGCTCTGATGCTTCAAAGCTCGCCTATCCAGCAAATAAGATGCAGCAAGTGAGTGATGGATTTAAAAGAACAGAGTATTCCCAGTGCATGACAAATCCATCAATGGGAAAACATTCCAATTCCTGCTGTTTTCCCACTTTGTCATTCTGTACCTAACTCTTCTCCTGCAAATGGCTCTACCATTGCTTTGAGGAGAAAGTGAGGACTGCAGATGCTGGAGATCAGAGCTAAAAATGTGTTGCTGGAAAAGCGCAGCAGAGTCAGGCAGCATCCAAGGAACAGGAGAATCGACATTTCGGGCATGAGTCCTTCTTCAGGAATGAGGAAAGTGTGTCCAGCAGGCTAAGATAAAAGGTAGGGTTGGTTGATCAGTGTGTCCCAGAGGCGTTCTCTGAAACGTTCCGCAAGTAGGCGGCCTATCTCCCCAATATAGAGGAGGCCACATGCGGCCTGTCTATATTAGGGGGACAGGCCGCCTACTTGCGGAACGTTTCAGAGAACACCTCTGGGACACCCGGACCAACCATCCCAACCGTCCCATGGCTCAACACTTCAACTCCCCCTCCCACTCCACCAAGGACATGCAGGTCCTTGGACTCCTCCATCGCCAGACCATAGCAACACGACGGTTGGAGGAAGAGCGCCTCACCTTCCGCCTAGGAACCCTCCAACCACAAGGGATGAACTCGGATTTCTCCAGTTTCCTCATTTCCCCTCCCCCCCTACCTTGTCTCAGTCAAATCCCTCGAACTCAGCACCGCCTTCCTAACCTGCAATCTTCTTCCTGACCTCTCCGGCCCCACCCCCACTCCGGCCCATCACCCTTACCTTGACCTCCTTCCACCTATCGCATTTCCAACGCCCCTCCCCCAAGTCCCTCCTCCCTACCTTTTATCTTAGCCTGCTGGACACACTTTCCTCATTCCTGAAGAAGGGCTTATGCCAGAAACGTCGATTCTCCTGCTCCTTGGATGCTGCCTGACCTGCTGTGCTTTTCCAGCAACACATTTTCAGCTCTACCATTGCTTTACTTGATATCTGCAACCACTGATCAGATTCCTTTCAATTCTTTGAAATTACTTCCATAAAAGTGTCCTGTGCCTTGTCTCTTCTGTATATCTCTCACTAACACATTTGATCCTTTCTTAGTCTCATTATCAAGTTATGTGTAAAAGTTGGAATTGATGAATGTGATCAGAGAATGTGAATTCATCTGTAATGGTATATATACAACTATGTAAATATAGAACATTATGGATGCTTAGAGTGGAATCATCTGGTAACTCTATAATTGTTGGAAACATAACTGGAAGCACTCAAGACTTTCGCTTGTAGGTAGGATGACTGGCAATGTGAGATTCACACTGCAACTAGTTATTTAGTTATTCATAGTCAAGGTATGAGCAAATCTTGCAGGAGGGATAGGCAGGGAGTTTGCACTCCTGGGTTGAAGGCTCAAGTGTCACAATTAAAAAGCACACAGACAGGCATTCATCTACTGCAATTAGGTGCATCATTCTCATTATCTGAAGGTTTGAGAATAACAATTGCTGTCAACACCTGTTCATGCACCATCTGGATCCCTGAAGCTGCTAACATCTCATATCAGAGAGCAGTTTCTCTCTCAAGCCACCCAAGAACATGGATATTCTGTTTTCCAGGAATGTCAGCAGGAGACCTTCTTGCCTTCCCAATGTGGAGTGGGTCGAGGTTGCAGCAGAGGTTAGTGGCTTTGGTATCCTTGCCAGAAGCTGGCACAAGTGCAAAGGAAAATTAATGACGTCCTGTGCTTCCAAGGGTAAGGCACTATGTAGTCATACGAAGTGGCACTCATAAGGGTATCAAGCAATGTGAATGTGTAAGTGGAGAGGGATGCCAGATAGGAATTTCAATTGCAAGTCTCATCATTTGTTGGAAGATTAGATTAGATTCCCTACAGTGTGGAAACAGGCCCTTTAGCTCAACACGTCCACACCAACCCTCCGAACAGCAACCCACCTATTTCCCTACATTTATCCATGACTAATCCACCTAGCACTATGGACAATTTAGCATGGCCAATTCACCTGACCTGCACATCTTTGGACTGTGGGAGGAAACCGGAGCACCCGGAGGAAACCCACGCAGACACTGGGAGAATGTCCAAACTCCACACAGGCAGTTGCCCGAGCCGGGAATCGAATCCGGGTCTCTGGCACTGAGAGGCAGCAGTGCTAACCACTGAGCCACCATGCCGCCCCACGGTGGCTCAGTGGTTAGCACTGCTGCCTCACAGATGTGGACTGATGCATTGGAAAGAGAGGATGATCAAGTGAGGGAGGTTGGAATGTAATGAGCATGGGTCAAGGAAACTGTCTACGGAAAGGTGGAAGTCTGGCTTTTCTACCCTTGCCTAGACAAGGTGTTCAGACCAAGTGCCCAAGTAATGCTTCTGGCTTGCAAGGAATGAATGCCTGTCTGGGTTTCCTTTAAATCTGTATCTAAGAATTTTGATCCCATAAGGTGATGGCAGTAATGTGATTTCTTACCAATCCAGCCACAAAATTTATTCTGCTTCTTGAACATGCACAAAATAAGCCTGCAACTGTGTAATTTCATGACAATAGACAATATACCCTAAACAAATGAGATGTAAATTTGCACTGCCATTGCCGAACAAAACATTTTGTCCTTTGTTATAGCTTGTAACCCCAAGAACAGTATACTCTATTAATTTTTTGTTTTAACATTGAACTTTCAACATTAGGGGCTGATATCATTCCATGTTGATATGGAAAATATACATCTTTTGATACCAGCTGATATTCTGAGTGCTGCCTGTCAATGTTAGAAATGCATGCTCCTTTAAGGGTAAACCTGGTACCTAGTAGGAAATGCTGGCTAATTTAGATAGAGACATGGGTGGTGTGGTGGTGGTTTATTAAATAAAAGAGAGTTAGGTTCTTATGCACCCTTGAGGCATTTACAGAAAGATGAGTACCATGATGCTTGGGTGTATTATTTCCCCTTCCAACTTGGTTTTAATTTAGCCCCTCCCTCTTTCACTATCCTTCCATTGTTGACTAACCCTGGTGAACATTGTTTGTAGCTTGTTTTTTTTAAAACTTGTGACATGGGTGATTTGGTGGTAGTTCTTAAAAAGCAGAACTGGGTTTTTCCTAGTGGTGAGGTTGGCTTCTGGACATGTGAAAGGGTGCAGAAGAGAAAGGTGGAAACTAGTGTTTATGTAAATTACAAATTTATGATAATACACTTGTAAGCCTCTACCAGCCTTCTGCTGTCTAAATCAACATATGAATATTGGTCTGTCAATCACTGCTGGGACTATTTGAAGTGCTACTCATAGCTTTTGCTTCAATTAGAAATTATGAAATGGCTTTAAATCCAGACCAAAAGCAAACACTATATAAAATATGGAGAGAATGTAGTCTTTCTTTTCTGTATACAGTGCCCTTGTGCATTACAACTGAACTTTTATTTCAAGGCAAGTTATGTTTACGAATGCTATCAGAATATTCTTCAGGCTGTTTTAAAAGACTAATTAGCTTGTCCTTGATGCATGCAGGCATTACATTATGGGCCCATATTCAATCCTGAAGCTAACTTAATAGATATATTATGAATACAGCACGATGTATTCTTAATGGCACCAACTGGATTATCTGCCTCCTTATGCTGCAAACTAGGGAGCTACGTTTTGCGATCTTGCAAAAAGAAATTTTTTATTTATGTTTTGTCTGTGTGTAACACGGCACTGCTTTACCTTGGGTTTACAACAAAGAAAATTGATTACCTTTTAAAAATGTTACCTTTTAGAAGAGCAGATATATTTTAAATGTTTCCATTTGTTTGCATGTAGAAAAAACTGGATTCTTCTATCTTTGTTTCTTGTATTAGACAATCGTAAGGAATGTGGGGTGAGCTGGCTAGATGGATACAAAACTGGCGAGGTCATAGAAGAGTGTGTTTTGGTGGAAGGGTACTTTTTGAATGGAGATTGGTAATTGGTGGTGTTCCGCAGGGGCTGGTCTGATAATTAGATTTGTGGATAACACTTAAAATAGGTGGATTGCAGATAGTGAGGATGATTGTCAAAGATACAGTGGGATACAGATTGAGTGCAGATTTGGGCAGAGAAACGGCAGATGGAGTTTAATCTGGACAAATGTGAGGTGATGCATTTTGAAGACCAAACTCAGGTGTGAATTTTACAATAATGGCAGACCCCTTAGGAAAATTGAAATCTGGAGGGATCTGGGCATATAGGTTCACAGGCGACACAGGTTGATAAGGTGGTCAAAAAAGTGGCTGGTCTATCAAATGTAAAAGTTGGCAAGTTTTGTACAGCTGTAATATAATTTTAGTTCAGACACATTTAGAATACTGTGTACAGTTCGTGCTGCCACACTACCAGAAGGACGTGATGCTTTGGAGCGGGTGCAAGAAGGTTTACTAGGATGTTGCCTGGACGGTTTAGGTCCTGAAGAAAGGTTGGATAAAGTCAGATTGTTTCACTGGAAAAACAGAGATTGAGGGGTGACCTGACAGAGATCTATAAAATTATGACAGGCATACGTGGATAGTCAGAGGCCTTTTCACATGGTGGTAAGGTCAACTACAAGGGGACACAGGTTTTCCCTACAGTTCTCCCAAATTTACCCCCCTCTCACCTTGAACCTTTCACATGGAGGTGGTGGGTGCCTGGAAAATACTGTCAGTGGAGGTGGTGGAAGCGGGCACGTTAGCAATGTTGAAGGCATATCTTAATAGGCGCTTGAATGGGAGGTGGACAGAGGGATAGAAACCATGCATAGGCAATAAGTAGCAGGTCTAAATAAGGCTGGGAATCTGCATAGGCTAGGTGGGCCAAATGGCCTGTTCCTGCGCTGTATTGTATTTCAGTGTATAAATATCTCCTTTGCTTTAAGGTGATATTAAAAAAGTTATTGATACAAAGCAGCAAATGTTAAACTATTAAATTTAAATACTGGCCTTTGAACTTTTGAAAACTAAATTAAGTGCATTATTAGTAACCAAGTTATATATTTTGTAATTAATGAATTTGACTTCAGGATTTGCCAAGACATGACACAGTTAACAAGACTATTGTCAAATGGAATGTCATAAGCCAACATCAGACACATTTGCCTTCAAATAATTACTTTCTTAGTCACCAGCTGGTTGATTATAAAATCTCCTAACTCCTTTTCTTCTTCATCGGGCAAAAGCTGTTTCAACATTGCCTGCAGTGTTTCTTTTACCATCTGGACTTCTCTCTGTAGATGCTGTGGGCAGTTATTAAGGATGAAAGATGAAGATGATTAGCAGTTACTTTCCACAGAAATTATTCACTGAATGGAAATGGCTCTGCAAGTATCAGCTAGACACAGCTAAAATAAATGTGTTTTCAAAATAATTCTAAATATTTGATGATCAAATAATGATTACCTATGTAAAATACTTTTAATTTTACTATTGGTTCATTCTATATTTACTAATTTGGTTAACAGACTAGAATTTCTCACCAATGAGTCAAACTCACTTCTGTCAGCAACATCTTTTAAACATCTCTGCTGTTCAATAGTTAACTGACAGCAACGCAAAAAAGTATACGATAAAAGAAATCTGTAGGTTGGTGACTAAAGGCAGTCTGCATTACTGAGTAGAGAAATTATAATGTCCAAGGAAGTGTAATAAAAATTAAGAATTTGCTGTTTTATACTTTAATATAAAAGAAACATCAAAGGAGCTTTGTGGAAGCACAAGGAAACAATGGACAGAGAGCAAACAAAG
This sequence comes from Chiloscyllium punctatum, assembly GCF_047496795.1. NCBI lineage: Eukaryota > Metazoa > Chordata > Chondrichthyes > Orectolobiformes > Hemiscylliidae > Chiloscyllium > Chiloscyllium punctatum. The sequence continues at coordinate 120,728,617 of NC_092741.1, read as the reverse complement.
ACATTCTAAGAAGTGGGGACCAGTCACTTCTTCAAAGAGGAGGACTCCAAAAGGTGAAAAGTTTGAAAGACTTAAGGTAATTCCATGATATGGGACTTAGGTGGCTGAAAGTAGGGCCTACAATGATAAATTGAAGTGAAACCGGAATCAGGGAAATTGAGACACTAGTGTGGGTAAGGGAAGGCGGTGTAAAAATAGGACTGGCCATGAAATTGAGAATTCTAAACATGGAATGTTCCAGAACTAGGAGCCAGTTGGCAAGGATTGAAGTGATGTGCAAGCAGAATCTGATGTGGGATAGGATATGAATGGCAGAGTGTTGGATAATCTGAAGTTAAGGCCATAAAATATATAAGCAGCGTAGGCTATTTGGCCCTTCAAGCCTGCTCTGCTATTCAATATAGTCATGGCTAACATTCTGCAATTTCACCTTTCTGCATTTTCCTTATCTCTTCACTGCAGCAGTATCAAAGCAAAACTTTTTAACTTCAGTCTTGAATATACTAAAAGACTGAGCTTTCACAGCTCTCTATGGTCTTCAGTTCCAAATATTCACAACTGAATTATGAAATTTCCCCTCTTCTCAGTCCTAAATGATCAAACCCTTATCCTGAGCCTGCAATCCCAGGTTCTAGATTTCCCAAAAAAAGAAAGAGGTTTTCAGCATCTACCCTGTCACACCCTTTAAAATTTTATGTTTTTTTTGTTAAATAATCTCTCATTCTTCTAAACTATCAGGAAGAGTTTAATCTTCTCAATGCCTCTTTACTGTACAATCTCTTCATCCCAGGAACCAGTCTGGTGAATCATAACTGCACTCTCTCAAGGGCTAGAATATCATTCTATGGGCAACAAAATCAAAAATACACAGTTCAGATACCAGTGCTACATATAATTGAAGCAAGACCTCTTTACTCTTCATTCCTTATGTGACAAAAGCTAATATACCTGTTACCTTCCTAACTGCTTACTGCACATGCATGTTAACTTCCTGTGCTTTAATGAGGTTGGAGGATGTGCACCTAAATAGTTGGGTCTGAAGATGACAAAGACATCAATGACATCTTTAGCAGATGAGTTGTGGGCAAGGATGAAGGCAAATTATATTACAGAAGTGAGATTAAGTAATCTTTAAGTAATCTAACCAAAACTTTGTGCAACTATAGCAATCCTCCTCATTCCTGTTCCTTTTCAAAAAAGGCCAATATGCCATTCAATTTCCTGACTGCTTGCTGCATTTTCACGTTAAGTTTCTCTGTTCCTTGTAAAAGAATACTAAAATCTCTTTGAACATCAACAATCAAAAATTTAAGAAAATATTCTTCTCATTCTTAGTACAGAAGTGAAAAAACTCATTTCTCCACAGTCTACTCCATCTGCCATCTTGCTGTCCACTCAATCTCTGCAATGTAAGGTGTGTGATTTATGCACATTAATATTATTTACTTTAGAGTTTAGATTTTGAATGAGTAGAAATTAGCCATTCCAAAAGCGAGTGCTTCCAAGTAACCTGTTGGACTATAACCTGGTATTGTGACTTTTAACTTTGTCCACCCCAGTCCAACACCAGCACCTCCAAGTCATGGTATCCAAAAGCAGCTAACATGGGGCACTCCCAGACTGATGGAAGGAATTTCTACTGTTTTAAAAAAAATTACCAGAGAGACCAAACATTGAAAAGCATTTGATTGCTTTTATTTAGAAGAATTGTTTTAGCTTAGCTTAGTTTAGGTTTCCCAGAGATTGGAAAGCTTTTAGGCAGCTTATAAATGAAAGGAGTTAGTTCAGAACAGTTAGGAAATAGTTACCGCTAAGGGTTTTGTTTGAAAAATTCCAGATCAGAAATGTTTGATCAGTTCCTGAAGGGGTTACTTGAAGCGAAGAAATTTTAAGCTCAGTTGTGTGAATAATCAAGAAAGAGGCCATCAAGCTCTAATGACTATGAATTGAAAAAAAAAGTTATGTCAAAGCTATAGATGTGATAGAAAAGGGAACACTCTTTCTAGTAAAGTGATGGTGTTGTAAATAGATTTCCTTGTATCTTGTTCTACCATGTATTTCAAATTGTATGAGATGTAAATAGCTTTATTTGTTTTATTTTATCTTTATTTGTTCTGTATAATAACCTTCTCTTATTAAAACCATAAGTGCAAATTTGTGTGGTTATGTTTCAGCACAAGACCATATTAACTTTGAAAAAAATTATCTATTAAGCCTGTCTGGAATCTGACTTGCCTGGTAATAGTATCAGCTAGGATCGCAACATCTATTTCTATATCACTTTGCAGCCTCTCTTCGTCCTTTTCATCATTTACATTCCATTAAGCATTTGTCTCAACCAATTTGAATAAATTATTCTTGATTTCTTTGTCAAAGTCATTGCTGTAGGTTGAGGCTGGAGTTCTGATCCTTACAGCATTCCAATAGTTACAGTCTACTAGTCAGTAGCATGAGAGCTGAAAGTGATGGTTAGATCTTTAATATGATGCACAGTCTGCCAGGACTGGCACAATCATTCAGGCAAGGGAACAGATGGAGAATGAAAACTGGATATCATGAACAGCTTGTATAGAAGCTAATCAAGGTTTATGGATGATGTCACCAAGTCACCATGTAGACAAAGAAAAGGTGGCCAAGGATGGATCGAGATGGGATCTTGAGTGTGATAAGACGTGTTAGCTCCTTTGCACAGTAATGTGGAAACATTTGTGCAGCTTCACATCAGAGGATCTATGATGAAGAAGAGGCAGTGGAGCAAAATTGCATGGTCAACAATGTTGAATGCAGCACACATGGGTAACAGCTGAATGGATTATTCAAAATCTTTGAGACAAAGTACATGAAATCTTTGTACTCACTGCAGCGGAAGAGTAAGGAAGAATTTCAGTGCTGTTTTACTGTGAAGAAAGGTAGTTGTGATTGTTCTTAGGTTTCAAAATAACTCTAGAATAATGAACTGATTTGACTGTGGAGAGAACTGCAATGCTGCAAAAACCTGGCTTATGCACTTTGAGCAATAGATAACAGTAACATTTCCGATGTTCTCTAGTTTGCAGATGACAGGCCTTCACAGCTGGTGAAATGAAGCCCGCAAACTAAAGCACCCTTTAAATGGTATTGGTGTTAATATCAATTACAAAATCTGGTTTCGACACTGAGCAATTTGCAATTTTGGAGTCTTACAGACAAGGAGTTATTTACTTGGACAAAAAGGAAAACAAGATCAGAATGAGAGGAAAGCCAAAGGAGGGATGTTGAAAAGTAAGTAAAAGTAATATTTGTGAAAGTTCCTTAAAAGTCAATTATATTAGTATTTTAAGTATTTCAAAAGCAGATAGCAAACAAAATATTGTTACCTGTCAGAACTAGAGAGTCATAGAGATGTATAGCATGGAAACAACTTACCCATGCCGATCAGATATCCCAACCCAATCTAGTCCTATCTGCCAGCACCCGGCCCAGATTCCTCAAAACTCCTCCTATTCATATATCCATCCAGATGCCTTTTAAATGTTGCAATTGTACCAGCCTCCACCACTTCCTCTGGCAGCTCATTCCATACACATACCACCCTCTGCATGAAAGAGTTGCCCATTAGGTCTCCTTTATATCTTTCCCCTCTAACCCTAAACCTATGCCCTCTAGTTCTAGTCTCTTCCCCAACCCCAGGGAAGAGACTTTGTCTATTTATCCGATCCATACCCCCTCAGAGTCATAGAGATGTACAGCATTGAAACAGACCCTTTGGTCCAACCTGTCCATGCCGACCAAATATCCCAACCCAATCTAGTCCCATCTGCCAGCACCTGGCCCATATTCCTCAAAACTCTTCCTATTCATATATCCATCCAGATGCCTTTTCAACGTTGCAATTGTACCAGCCTCCACCAGTTCCTCTGGCAGCTCATTCCATACCCATACCACCCTCTGTGTGAAAAATTGCCCCTTAGGTCTCTTTTATATCTTTCCCCTCTCACCCTAAACCTATACCCTCTAGTTCTGGACTCACCAGCTGCAGAGAAAAGACTTTGCTTATTTACCCTATCCATGCCCCTCATAATTTTGTAAACCTCTATAAGAGCACCCCTCAGCCTCCGATGCACTAGGGAAAACAGCCCCAAGCCTGTAGCTCAAATCCTCCAACCTTGGCAACATCCTTGTAAATCTTTTCTGAACCCTTTCAAGTTTCACAATATCTTTCCGATTGGAAGGAGACCAGAATTGCATGCAATATTTCAACAGTGGCCTAACCAATATCCTGTACAACCGCAACATGACTTCCCGACTGTACTCAATACTCTGACCAATAAAGGAAAGCATGCCAATCGCCTTTTTCACTGTCCTATCTACCTGCGACACCACTTTCAAGGAGCTTTGAATCTGCACTCAAAGGTCCTTCGTTCAGCAACATTCCCCAGGACCTTACCATTAAATGTATAAGTCCTGCTAAGATTTGCTTTCCCAAAATGCAGCACCTCACATTTATCTAAATTAAATTCCATCTGCCACTTCTTAGCCAATTAGCCCATCTGATTAAGATCCTGTTGTAATCTGAGGTAACCTTCTTTGCTGTCTACTACACCTCCAATTTTGGTGTCATCTGCAAACTTAATAACTATACCTCTTTTGCTCACATCTAAATCATTTACATATACGACAAAAAGTAGTGGACCCAGCACCGATCCTTGTGGCACTCCACTGGTCAGAGGCCTCCAGTCTGAAAAACAACCCTCCACCGCCACTCTCTGTCTTCTACCTTTGAGTTAGTTCTAAATCCAAATGGCTAGTTCTCCCTATATTCCTGAGATCTAACCTTGCTAACCAGTGTCCCATGGGGAACCTTGTCGAATGCCTTACTGAAGTCCATATAGATCACGTCCATTACTCTACCCTCATCAATCCTCTTTGTTACTTCTTCAAAAAACTCAATCAAGTTTGTGAGACATGATTTCCCACACACAAAACCACGTTGCCTATCCCTAAGCAGTTCATGCCTTTCCAAATACATGTACATCTTGTCCCTCAGGATTCCCTCCAACAACTTGCCCACCACTGACGTCAGGCTCACAAGTTCCCTGGCTTGTCCTTACCATCCTTCTTAAACAGTGGTACCACTTTAGCCAATCTCTCATCTTCCAGCACCTCACCTGTGACTATCGATGTTACAAATATCTCAGAAAAGAGCCGAGCAATCACTTCCCTAACTTCCCACACAGTTCTAGGGTACACCTGATCAGGTCCTGGGGATTTATCCACTTTTATGCGTTTCAAGACATTCAGCCCTTCATCCTCTGTAATATGGACATTTTTCAAGATATCTCCATCTATTTCCCTACATTCTATATCTTCCACGTCCTTTTCCACAGTAGATACTGATGCAAAACACTCGTTTAGTATCTGCCCAATCTCCTGCGGTTCCACACAAAGGCCGCCTTGCTGATCTTTGAGGAGAAAGTGAGGACTGCAGATGCTGAAGATCAGAGCTGAAAATGTGTTGCTGGAAAAGCGCAGCAGGTCAGGCAGCATCCAAGGAGCAGGAGAATCGATGTTTCGGGCATTAGCTAATGAAGAAGGGCTCATGCCCGAAACGTCGATTCTCCTGCTCCTTGGATGCTGCCTGACCTGCTGCGCTTTTCCAGCAACACATTTTCAGCTCTGATCTTTGAGGAGTCCTATTCAATCCCTAGTTACCCTTTTGTCCTTAATGTATTTATAAAAGCCCTTTGGATTCTCCTTAACCCTATTTGCCAAAGCTGTCTCATGTTCTCTTTTTGCCCTCCTGATTTCCCTCTTAAGTATACTGCCTTTGGATTCACTCAATCGATCCTGTCTATCCTGTCTATATGCTTCCTTCTTTTTCTAAACCAAACCATCAATTTCTTTAGTCATCCAACATTCCCTATACCTACCAGCCTTTCCTTTCACCCTAACAGGAATATACTGTCTCTGGACACTCATATCTCATTTCTGAAGGCGTCCCTTTATCTGCGAACATCTGCTCCCAATCAGATTTTGAAAGCTCTTGCCTAATACTGTTAAAATTAGCCTTCCTCCAACTTAGAACTTCAACTTTTAGATCTGGTCTATCCTTTTCCATCACTATTATAAAACTGACAGAATTTTGTTTGCTGGCCCCAAAGTGCTACCCCATTGATACCTCAGTCACTTACCCCACCTTATTTCCCAAGAGTAGGTCAAGTTTTGCACCTTCTCTATTAGGTGCATTCATATATTGAATCAAAATTTCTTATAAGTACATAACAAATTCCTCTCCATTTAAACCATTAACACAATGGCAGTTCCAGTCGATTAAGAATAATAGGGTGGTTATAGTAGGAGATTTTAATTTTCCTAGAGATAGCTGAGATCTCCTTACAAGTTTGTTTCTCAATTTGCCTCTGACTATTAGGGGGTCTATAATACAATCCCAATAAGGTGATCATCCCTTTCTTATTTCTCAGTTCAACCCAAGTAACTTCCCTGGATGTATATCTGGGAATATCTTCCCTCAATACAGCTATTCCTGATCAAAAATGCCACTCCCCTTCCTCTCTTGCCTCCCTTTCTGTTCTTCCTATAGCATTTGTATTCTGGAACATTAAGCTGCCAGTCCTGTCCATCCCTGAGCCATGTTTCTGTAATTGCTATGATATCCCAGCCCCATGTTCCTAACCATGCCTCTGAGTTCATCTGCCTTCCCCGTTAGGCCTCTTGCACTGAAATAAATGCAGTTTAATTTATCAGTCCTACCTCATTCTCTGCTGTGTCCCTGCCTGCCCTAACTGTTTTGACTAGTTTCTTTTCTCAACTGTACCAGTCTCAAATTAATCTCTTTCCTGAGCAGCTTTAGCAAATCTCCCTTGATTATGCAAATATCCAAATTTTGGTTTATCCGAAGGGTGTCTCAAGGTCCCGATAGAAACAGTACGTCAAAGAGCTGTTTCAACCCTGACCCCATCTTTTGTTGACAGGTACAATGATTAAAAATGAACGCAGCTCACTGAAATCCTGCCGAGAACAGTCCTTGTCAGTCCAGGCACCGTCTCCAAATGACTGACTTCTCATCCTGTCTCTCTCTTCCCCCACACCTTCCCCGGAGTACTACATAGGGGTGAACCCTAAACTCCCCCTTCCCCAGATAATCTCTCCAACATTGACCTGTACACGGCAGAGGTGGAACCGGAGAAAAACTTTTGTGTGCGCACGTGCACATGCGTGCTATTTGGAGACTTACCCCACAAAGGCAGCAGCAGTCATACTGTTGAAGTACAGTCTGGCTGCCACACCCACCGGTCCCGACTCTGGGGGGGGTGGGGGTGTGCCAGATGGGGAAGGGCCGGTTGGCAGTAGCTGGGGATGGACGGGGGTGCGGGGTTTGGGGGCAGAGGCTCGCGCTATGTGCTGCTGCCTAGTCTCCTGAGCGGGGAGCAGACTTCACAGAAAACTCCGAGCCCCACAGTAAATCATTTAACCGATTAATCAATTATCCTAACGAAATAGTGCCCGCCCACCTTGTTCAGATAATCAAGGTTCCTCTCTATTAGTCCCCTTCCAATTCAGGTGCAATCCGTGCTTCTCGTACAGGTCACTTCCAATCTAGAAGAGATTCCAATGATCCAAAAATGTGAATTCTTCTCCCATACACCAGCCCCTCAGTCATGCATTCATCTGCTCTATCCTCCTATTCCTACCCTCACTAGCTTGCAGCACCCGGAGTAATCCAGATATTACTACTCTCAAAAGATCTTTTAGAAATACTGTCCATATTGTCCGTTCAGGATCTCATCCTTTTCCCTTCTTATGTCATTGTACACATTGGAACCAATGATCTCCTGCTGGTCCCTCTCCCCCTTGAGAGCATTCTGCACCCTCTCTGAGCCATCCTTTATCGTGGTGCGAGGGAAGCAACACACCATTCTGATTTTTCACTGCTGGCCACAAGAACGTCTGACTGTGCCTCAGACTAGAGAGTCCCCTAACACAACTGATCTCTTGGAACCTGAAGTACCACTCATTGCATTAGAGCCAGTCTTGATACCAGAAACTGGACTGTTCATGCTACATTCCCCTGAAAATCCATCACCCCCTACATTTTCCAAAACAGCATACTTGTTTGAAATGGGGATAGCCACAGAAGACTCCTGCACTATCTGACTTCCTCTCTTACCTTTCCTGGAGTTAACCCATCTATGTGACTGTATCAGCAACTTTTCTCCCTTCCTATAATTACCATCCATCACATCCCCCTGCTTTTGTAAATTCCTCATTGCCTCTAACTGTCTCTGATAGGATTCACAACCAGTTGCATTTATTGCAGATATAATCCTCAGTAACCCGTAAACTCCCACTTCCAACAAAAAGAGCATATCACTCTACTAAAGGCCAGTTTTGCTTCTTTCAATCTACAGACCCAGAAAATAGCACTGTTTTATTCCTCTACAGATTCATTGCTCCAGGCTAACTTGATATTTATGGCTTATATTTTTAAGTTTAATCAAGAGAGATATCTCAATAAAACATATAATCAAGAAAGAACCCACTACTGCAGACTTACTATAAGGCCACACTTAAAAATATTCACTTATCTGTTTCTGTGCCGTGATCTCTCCCAAACAGGTTCCTCCAAGGTTAGTTGTGAATTTCACTGTATGTTAGTTTTCCCAGACACACTCCGATGTCCAGCGATTATGTGAATTCAAACAGCAAAGGCAGTAACTGTGCAGGTTCAGTGTCAGTTGGCAGTGTGGGTTTGTTTCCTCTAACTCTCTCTCTTCCCCTCCTGCACTGACCTCACCATGTGCTGTCTTTGTCTGTTCCTCTCCAGTTTAAAAGTGCTGTTGTTTTGACTTTTTTTTTCTCCAAAGTTCCAAAACAATGCAACAGCATATAAAAGTAATTACTGTTCCTGGAATTTGAGGAAATCACCTCCAATTCCTAAAATACTTCAAAAAAAAAAGGAGCAGCCTGTTACTGCCAGAAATTTTTCCAGTCCTCCACCTTGGATTATAATGATCACTTAAAATAATAATAATAACAATTCTTCTTCTGAAGTGTTTACTAGCTTTCAAACCTCTCAGCATTTATTCCATTTTATTCTACTTCAAACTGAATAAATCTCCGTAAAATGTGCAGGATTATTTTAGGGCTGCTTATCACAATGAAAGATTTTGAAATTTTGCACAAATATCTCTTAAAGATGATATGCACTTGCAGCAAAACTAATTTTAGTTTCTAAGTTTTAAGTTAAAGGATATGAGTAAGATTCTTGTCATGATTGTTCATTGCCATTTGCAGTTGGTCTTCCAAATACACCAGTTTGTGACTAATTGTTTCACACTGTACTCCTATGTCCACTGCAGAACTTTTGTACGTAATCTATAAAAACACAAAAATACATATTTATGTCAATTGTGTCAAAGTAGGAGTACATTTTCATCCTTTATCAAAACAATCCCAATTACATGTCTCCAAGTAATTTTAACATCATAATTTCTGAATGTTGTGCACTGATTTTGGTGAAACTGCTGAATTTTGATACAATCGATAAGCTTACAGAAGTAATTCAGGTTGACAACATGTACAATCTGAATTAGCATCAGTTAAAATTTAGGAATTAATTGTCCTGTATATAATCATTAATGCTATTTTAAGTAGTAAATTCAAGGTAACAATGTGCCAAAACATATGAATGATTTGTGATTCGCAAGTGATAATGCGAAATTAGACCAGCAAATTCATTTATTTATTAGTGGCTCTCCCTAAGCAGCCTCTTCAGCTATAAATCAGGCCCTTATAAGTATTCCAACTTTGGAAGAAGTCTGTATTATTTCCAGTCTATATTTCAATTCCTTTCTCGCAATTTCCTAAACCAAAACTCAAAAACACCTTCAAATCCGCAAAATTCTATTTAAACACAGCATACATAAAATCCAATAAATCCAAAACATGCTGAAGAAATTCAGCAGGACTGGCAGCTGAACTCTATACATAACTAATTCTCTCTCCACAAATGTTGCCAGATCTGCTGATTTCCTTCAGCACTTTCTGTTTTAATTTTAGATTTCCAGGAAGCAACATGATTGATTCTTTACTACCCTTTGGGCAATAAATGCTGCCTGGCCAGCAATGCCCTCATCTTGTGAATGAAAAAAAAAATCTGCAATACTTTTTATAAAATCCAGTCTTAAAGTCAGATGCTTCTCTGAAGTGAGTTGAAGCAACCAGGGCCAACAATTGTGTGGAACTATGCGATTTCCAAGAAATGCCTTGTTGAAAAAAAAAGTTCCAATGTGTCTTTTAAATAATGTTTAAGAGAAAAAAAGCCTCCATAATCATTCAAACTCAAATATTCTACTACCTACATTAGTCCCACTTTCCTACATTAGGCCCACTTCATTTCAAGTGCTCATCCAAATACATATTCTTGAGTCATACAGCACGGAAACAGACTCTTTGGTCCAAACAATCCATGCCAAACATGATCCCGAACTAAACTAGTCCCACCTGCCTGCTCCTGGCCCACATCCATTCACACCTTGCATTTTCATGGACGTGTCCAAATGTCTTTTAAACATTGTAATTGTATCTACATTCAATACTTCCTCACAAAAGTTCATTCCACATGCGAATTACCCTTTGTGCAAAACAAATTGCCTTTCATGTCTTTTTAAAAATCGCTCTCTTTTCACCTTAAAAATGTGCCCGTTGGTCTTGAAGTCCCCTATCCTAGGGAAAAGGAAACTTCCATTAACTTTACCTATCCTCCTCATTTTACAAACTTCTTTGAGGTCACCTCTCAACCTCTTATGCTCCAGTTAAAAATGTCCCACTTTGCTAATCTTTCTTTATAACTCAAACCTTTCATACCCAGCAATAGCTTGGTAAATCTCTTCTGAATCCTCTTCAGCTTAATCATATCCTTTCTATAATTCTATGACCAGAACTGGACACAGTATTCCAGAAGAGGCCTCAACAATGTCCTGTACAACCTTAACATAACGTCCCAACTCTTATACTCAAAGGACTGAGTGATGAAAGCAAGCATACCAAATGCCTTTTTAACCACCATGTCTATGTGTGACGCAAACTTCAAAGAATTATGTACCGGAACCCCTGGGGTCCCTCTTCTGCAAAACTACCCAATGCCCTTTTAAAATTTGTTAGGTTTCCTGCGTCTACTCCCCCCTCCCCAACATCAGGCAGTGCAATTCAGACTCCCATCACTCTCTGGGTGAAAATTTGTTTGGCATGACCTCCAATAAAGCCATGCTGACTATCTCTGATCAAACCTTGCCTCTCCAAATGGAGATTAATTTTCTCCTTCACTGTATTCTCCAATAGTTTCTCTGCCATCAATAATTGGACTGACTGGTCTTTAGTTCTCAAGTCTACCTCTACCACCCTTGTAAAGTGGAATCACATTAGCTGTCCTCCAGTCCTCTGGCACCTCCTATGTGGTCAGAGGTGATTTTAAAATTTGGGACAGAACTCTTGGAATTTCCTCACTTCTTTCCCACAGGCGTCTGGGATACAACACATCCGCACCCGGGGATTTGTCTACTTTTAAATCCAACTTTTCCAATATCTCCTCGCTTCTTATATCAAACTGCTCAAGTAGTTCACAGGCCATCTTCCCTAATTCAATATTTGCATTCTTCTTACCCCTTAGTAAAGGCAGATGTGGAGTACTCATTAACACTCTACTTATTCCTCTGGCTTTATACACCGATTGCCCCGTGGTTGCTAATAGGCCCTACTCTTTGCAGGGATGTACCCATGACTGGAGGTGAATAATTTGTAGAGTCAGGGACAAACTATAGATGCTGAGGGAATGAGAGAAGAACAAGACAGTGTGTGTGAGAGAGAGAGACAGCAATACAGAGCAAGTTAAGAGAAAGACCGTCTCTAAAGGGTGGGGAGAGTGAGGCTGCATCTGGCCGGGGAGGGGGGAGGGTGGGGGGGTGAGGTGGAAAAGAAGGGGTGCAAAGGGCAGTATCAGTAAGGAGGACTACAAGGACTGGGGAGAGGAGGCTGCAAGAGGCACAGGACAGGAGGGCTGTAAGAGTCGGTGGTGAAGAGGGCTGCAGAAGAGGGGGAGCGGCAAGGCAAGGCTGTAAGGGCAAGTGCAGAGGAGAGACTGTGTGTGGAGGGGCAAAGGGAAGGCTGCAAGAGGAGGGAGGAGGGCAGGGAGAAAGGGAGTTTGCAAGGATAGGGAGAAGGGGACTCAAAGTGGAGAGAACATTTTGACATCAGTCAAAGAAATTCCCAGCCATGTGAGAGCCAAGAAGTGTGAAGTCACTGAGGTAATAAATTCCTTGCAAATTAATGTGGAATTAATTGGGGAACTATGGGTTGAAATTGGAATGAACCCTGTGTCAATGTTCAATTTAAATCTGAAATTTGGATGAAAGATGCAGTAAAGAAGAGTATTAAGTGCCTGGCTAAAATCCAACTTTATACTTGCGCGATGAAAACATAGTTGTGACCTTTCTAGTCTGCAGAAGGTGTTGTTTGGGATGTTTTTTTTTGTATGCCTTTGCTCGCCAGTTTAAAAATAAAACAAACTTTTGTTGTTAGCTTAAGGCAAATTACACCAAGTTGGTCACTATAAATGATATAGTGATCCTAAAAAGAGCCTTACAAACTTGTCTTGGGAAAATACTAGAGTGAACAAACCCAAATTCAAGCAAGCACTGAAATTCAAAATCAGCAAGTTGAGGACCATCCACCAAATCATCAAATTCCAATGTCCCCAGCAGAAGGACAGAAATGGCACAGCTAAAGCCACGCATGATGACCTCACAGAGGACTCTTCAGTCATAAGACCACCACAGGAGATGAAACAGTTTACAGCTTGAACAAGGAGTCTATCATGATGATATGTGCTGTCAAAGGAACTTACACTACCACAGAATCATGGAGACACCCTTAGAATCCTAAGTGTGACCATCTAAACTTCAGAACTGCAATAACCTCAAAGATTGAAAGAATTAGCAAACACACTTTCTGCAATAAATTGTTTCTTGAGATGAAAGGGAGGAGGAGAAACTGTTATAAAGGAATTAAAAGCAACATGCTAATTAACCATCCTTGGGAAGGAGTCAAAGCAACATATATATAAGCACTTTCCTGGGAGAGAGGAAATAACACTGCTTAATGACCTACTGCCTCATGATAAAATGGACAATTAAAATTGCCTGCAGAAAGAATGTCCTAACGGGATTAATTGCAGGCAAATCTGTGTTTTTGCTTTCAAACACACAGTTAAAGCTGAATATAACATGGAACAGGGGAGCTACTTTGATAAGAAGGCAAGGTACAGACTTGAGGTCTCCAGAAATGTAATCTGTGTTGGGAGGAAAGAATCTATTAAATCATTGATAATGTCACACCACAAACTTAAAAGAGAGAAGACTGGAAAAGAATTCAACTCCAGGAATCTTTAACAATACTTCGAAGAACAACACTGCACAAGAATTGAACCTTGGACATATCCAAAGACAGATGCTGTTGGTTAGAATTGTAGCTAAATTCCACCATTAATCAGTTAATAGCTAAGTTGTGTTGTGAGGCTTAACTTGCTCACTTATAGATTCGGCGGTTTTATTTTGGTTGTTCCATGCTGTAAAGTTTAAATCATTGTTTCGGTACTTGATTTGTTTGAGATTTCTTAATAAGTGGCTGAATTAAAGGTTTACCCACCACATAAGAGTTTCAGAAATATCATTTTGTGGTTGCTGCAATATGGACAGGATATCCTTGTGGTTTAAGACATATTTCTTGTTGATACAGGGGTGTGCATGTTTTTTTTAAATTTCATCTACTTTTCTGATCAACCTGGAGAGAAATGTTATGATTTGGATGTGCCAGTGTTGGACTGGGGTGGACAAAGTCAGAAGTCACATGACACCTAGTTATAGTCCAACAGGTTTATTTGAAGTCACAAGCTGTCAGGAGCGCTACTCTTTCATCAGATGAAGTGCTATTACACAACTCTGCAGCAGGTGGGACTTGAATGGCATGTTGTTTCTTTCTTCATTAAACCTATTTTTCTAATCAACATCTTCAGAAATATTATGACACACCTTTGAAGCAGGTGGGACTTGAATGTGTATTTTTTTTTCTTTATTTAACCTATTTTTCTATTAAGCTATTCAGAGGTGTTATTACACACTTCTAGAGCAGGTGGAACTTGAACAGCGTACATATTTTCTTTTTTATTTAGTCTATTTTTCTAATCAACCAGTTCAGAAATGTAATTGTACACTTCTGGAGCAAGTGGCACTTGAATCCAGACCTCCTGGTCCTGGGGTATTGTCATTACCACTGCACCACAGGAGGTCCAGTGTGTGCGCATGTTGTTACCCTATTTTTTCTAATCAACCTGTTCAGGGATGTTACTAACACCTCTAGATCAGGTGGGACTTGAACCCGGATCTTCTGGTTTCAGGGTAGGGACACAATCACTGCCCCACAAGAGGGCCCCTAAATGAATGTGCTGCTGACACTAGCAGGAATCAAACTTGCAATTTCTAATTTATGAGACCAATAGCTTCCCTCTTGGTCACCACATCAATGTGCAGGGTTGTACATGTGTAGTTAACACTTTGCATCTGTGAGAAGCCTGCCACAAATGCAAACCACCACTTGCTCAATCTGACATGTATCATCACAGGCAGGGTTCATACAAAACAAACAAACTAGCATCTGTTATAATGCATTTGTGGGTCAATTACTGCAAATCTCAAATATATCTCTCGCAGAAACATTGAGGGCAGGGTAGAAGATAGTAGCAATACATCCATGAGTGTCATAGAAATGTACAGCACAGAAACAGACCCTTCGGTCCAACTTGTCCATGCCGACCAGATATCCTAACCCAATCTATTCCCACCTGCCAATACTTGGCCCATATCCCACCAAACCCTTCCTATTCATTTACCTATCCAGATGCCTTTTAAATGTTGCGATTGTACTAGCCTCCACCATTTCCTCTGGCAACTCATTTCATACATGTACCACCCTCCGAGTGAAAA
The DNA here is from genome assembly GCF_047496795.1 of Chiloscyllium punctatum. Taxonomy (NCBI): domain Eukaryota; kingdom Metazoa; phylum Chordata; class Chondrichthyes; order Orectolobiformes; family Hemiscylliidae; genus Chiloscyllium; species Chiloscyllium punctatum. The sequence goes on along the minus strand of NC_092741.1, from coordinate 120,713,582 downwards.
AGTTGCCCCTTAGGTCTCTTTTATATCTTTCCCCTCTCCCTCTAAACCTATGCCCTCTAGTTATGGACTTCCCCCATGCCAGGGAAAACGTTTTGTCTATTTATCCTATCCATGTCCCTCATGATTTTATAAATCTCTATAAGGTCACCCCTCAGCCTCCGACGCTCCAGAGAAAACAGCCCCAGCCTATTCAACTTCTCCATATAGCTCAAATCCTCAAACTTACTAACCACACTTCTTTTGCTCACATCCAAATCATTTACATAAATGACGAAAAATAGTGGACCCAGCACCGATCCTTGTGGCACTCCACTGGTCACAGTCCTGCAGTCTGAAAAACAACCCTCCATCACCACCCTCTTTGAGCCAGTTCTGTATCCAAATGGCTAGTTCTCCCATGTATTCTGTAATCTCTAACCTTGATAACCAGTCTCCCATGGGGAACCTTGTCAAACACCTTACTGAAGTCCAGCTAGAACACATCTACCACTCTGCCCTCATCAAGCTTCTTTGTTACTTCCTCAAAAAACTCAATCAAGTTTGCAAGTCATGATTTCCCTTACCACCTTTCTTAAACAGTGGCACCATAATAGCCAACCTCCAGTCTTCCGGCACCTCACCTGTAACTATCGATGAGACAAATATCTCAAAGAGGCCCAGTAATCACTTCCCTAGCTTCCCACAGATCTAGGGTACACCTGATCAGGTCCTGGGGATTTATCCACTTTCATGCGTTTCAGGTCATCCAGCACTTCCTCCTCCTGTACATTTTTAAAGATGTCACCATCTATTTCCATATATTCTATATCTTCCATATCCTTTTCCACAGTAAATACAGATGCAAAATACTCGTTTCGTATCTGCCCCATCCTCCTGCGGTTCCACACAAAGGCCACCTTGCTGATCTTTGAGGGGCCCTATTCTCTCCCGAGTTACTCTTTTGTCCTTAATGTATTTGTAAAAAACCTTTGGATTCCCTTCATTCTATTTGCCAAAGCTATCTCATGTCCCCTTTTTGCCCTCCTGATTTCCCTCTTAAGTATACTCCTACAGCCTTTATACTCTTTCGAAGGATTCACTCGATCTATCCTGTCTGTACCTGACATATGCTTCCTTCTTTTTCTTAACCAAACCCTCAATGTCTTTCGTCATCCAGCATTCCCTATACCAGCAGCCTTTCCTTTCACCCTAACAGGAATATCCGGTGTCTCTGGACTCTCATTATCTCATTTCTGAAGGCTTTCCATTTTCCAGCCATTCCTTTATCTGCGAACATCTGTCCCCAATCAGCTTTTGAAAGTTCTTGCCTAATACCGTCAAAATTGGCCTTCCTCCAATTTAGAACTTCAACTTTTAGATTTGGTCTATCCTTTTCCATCACTATTTTAAAACTGATAGAATTATGGTCACTGGCCCCAAAGTGCTCCCCCACTGACACCTCAGTCAACTGCCCTGCCTTATTTCCTAAGAGTTTTGCACCTTGTCTAGTAGGTATATCCACATACTGACTCAAAAAAGTTTCTTGTACACACTTAGCAAATTCGTCTCCATCTAAACCCTTAACAATATGGCAGTTCCAGTCTATGTTTGGACAGTTAAAATCCCCTAGCATGACCACCCTATTATTCTTACAGATAACTAAAATCTCCTTACAATTTTGTTTCTCAATTTCCCTGACTATTAGGGGGTCTATAATACAATCCCAATGAGGTGGGATTGTATTATAGACAACTAAGCAGAGATGGCTGGGCAGGTGATGTGCTGCTGCTGTATGATGTGGGAGCTGGCTGATCCCATTGTGAACAGCAGTGACCACATCTGCAGCAAGTGTTGGTTGCTGGAAGAACTCCGGATCAGAGTTGATGATCTGGAATCTGAGCTTCAAACACTGCGGCACATCCAGGAGGGGGAGAGTTACCTGGATGCTTTGTTTCAGGAGGCAGTCACACCTGGGAGATTAATTAATTCACACTCAGCTAGTGATCAGGCACAAAAGAGTGTGACTGTAAGTGAGGCAGGTAGGGGGAACCAGAGTTCAGGAGTGGAGGAGCCTCAGCCCTTGACCTTGTCCAACAGGTACGAGATTCTTGCTCCCTGTTCGGATGAGGAAAAGGGCTCTGGACAGGATGAGCCAACTGACCAAGGCACCATGGTGCAGAAGGCCATTCAAGAGGGGAGAGCTAATAGACAAGTAGTGGTTATAGGAGATTCTATAATTAGGGGGACAGATAGTATCCTTTGCAAGCCGGATCGGGAGTCTCGCATGGTGTGTTGCCTGCCCGGTGCCAGGGTGCGAGACATCTCTGATCGGCTTGAAAGGATATTGGAGCGGGAGGGGGAGGATCCAGTTGTTGTGGTCCACGTTGGTACCAACAACATAGGCAAGACTAGGGTGGAGGACCTGTTTGGGCATTACGAAGCACTAGGCAGGAAATTGAAGCACAGGTCCTCAAGGGTCATAATCTCCTGATTACTGCCCGAGCCACGTGCCAATTGGCATAGGGACAAGAAAATTAGGCAAGTAAACACGTGGCTAAGGGATTGGTGTGGGAAAGAGGGATTCCACTTCATGGGGCATTGGCATCAGTTTTGGAACAGGGGGGATCTGTACCGTTGGGACGGTCTCCACCTGAACCGATCAGGTACCAATGTTCTAGCGAAGAGGATAAATAGGGTGGTCAGTAGGACTTTAAACTTCTGAGTTGGGGGGGAAGGGAAAGTGAAAGCGACAGGGAGTATGGAGGTAAATGGAAAGATAAGCAGCAGGATAGCATGTTTCCAGGCGGATTTAAAATTGAGGCAGACTGAGAATGCAGAAAAAAGCAAGGATCATTTAGGACATATGACTTCCAACATCTCTAATGATAAGGAAGTTAGCATTAAGGCACTTTACCTGAATGCTCGTAGCATTCATAACAAAGCCGATGAACTAATGGCACAGATAATAGTGAATGATTATGATGTAGTAGGCATCACAGAGACTTGGTTACAGGGGGGTCAGGACTGGCAGTTAAACCTCCATGGTTTTTCAACTTATCGAAAAGACAGAGAGGTGGGCAGAGGGGGTGGGGTTGCCTTGTTAGTTAAGAACAAAATTAAATCTATGGTATTGAATGACATAGCGTCGGATGATGTGGAGTCTGTGTGGGTGGAATTGAGGAACCACAAAGACAAAAAAAACATAACTGGAGTTGTGTATAGACCTCCTAACAGTGGTCAGGACCAGGGACGCAACATGTACCGGGAAATAGAGAAGGCATGTCAGAAAGGCAAGGTTGCATTGATCATGGGAGACTTCAATATGCAGGTGGACTGGGTAAATAATGTTGCTAGTGGATCTAAAGAAAGGGAATTCATGGAATGCTTACAGGATGGCTTTTTGGAACAGCTTGTCATGGAGCCCACAAGAGAGCAGGCTATTCTGGACCTAGTGCTTTGCAATGAACCAGACTCTATAAAAGATCTTAAAGTAAGGGAACCCTTAGGAAGTAGCGACCATAATATGGTAGAGTTCAGTCTGGAGTTTGAAAGGGAGAAGGCAAAATTGGATGTAATGGTGTTACAGTTGAATGAAGGTAATTATGAGGGCATGAGAGAGGAACTGACTAAAATAGACTGGAAGCAGAGGCTAACCGGGAAGACAGTAGAGCAAAAATGGCAGGAGTTTGTAGGTATAATTGAGGACACTGTACAGAGGTTCATTCCCAAGAAAAGAAAGATTAACCGGGGAGGGATTAGACAACCTTGGCTGACAAAGGAAGTCAGGAAATGTATTAAAGAAAAAGAGAGATCCTATAAAGTGGCTAAGAACAGTGGGAAATCAGAAGATTGGGAAGGATACAAAAGCAAACAGAGGAAAACAAAGAGTGTAATAAGAAATGAGAGGATCAAATATGAAGGTAGGCTAGCCAGTAATATTAGAAATAATAGTAAAAGTTTCTTTCAGTACATAAGAAACAAACGACAGGCAAAAGTAGACATTGGGCCACTTCAAACTGATGCAGGGAGCCTAGTGATGGGAGATAAGGAAATAGCAGGAGAACTTAACAAGTACTTTGCGTCAGTTTTCACAGTGGAAGACATGAGTAATATCCCAAAAATTAAAGGGTGTCACGGGGCTGAGTTGAGTATGGTTGCCATTACGAAAGAGATAGTGCTAGAAAAGTTAAAAAGTCTTAAAATTGATAAATCTCCTGGCCCCGATGGGATACACCCTAGAGCTCTGAGAGAGGTGGCTGAGGAAATAGCAGAGGCATTGGTTGAGATCTTTCAAGAGTCACTGGAGTCCCGGATGATTGGAAGATGGCTGTTGTAACCCCCTTGTTCAAGAAAGGATCAAGGCAAAAGATGGAAAATTATGGGCCAATCAGCTTAACCTCGGTTGTTGGTAAAATTCTAGAATCCATCATTAAGGATGAGGTTTCTAAATTCTTGGAAGAGCAGGGTCGGATTAGAACAAGTCAACATGGATTTAGTAAAGGGAGGTCATGCCTGACAAACCTGTTGGAATTTTTTGAAGAGGTAACAAGTAGGTTAGACCAGGGAAACCCAGTGGATGTGGTCTATCTAGACTTTCAAAAGGCCTTTGATAAGGTGCCACACGGGAGGCTGCTGAGCAAGGTGAGGGCCCATGGTGTTCGAGGTGAGCTGCTGGGATGGATTGAGGATTGGCTGTCTAACAGAAGGCAGAGAGTTGGGATAAAAGGTTCTTTTTCAGAATGGCAGCCGGTGACGAGCGGTGTCCCGCAGGGTTCGGTGCTGGGGCCACAGCTGTTCGCATTATATATTAATGATTTGGATGAGGGAACCTGGGGCATTCTAGCGAAGTTTGCCGATGATACGAAGTTAGGTGGACAGGCAGGTAGTACTGAGGAAGTGGGGAGGCTACAGAAGGATCTAGACAGGTTGGGAGAGTGGTCCAGGAAATGGCTGATGGAATTTAACGTGAGCAAGTGCGAGGTCTTGCACTTTGGCAAAAAGAATGGACTACTTTCTAAATGGTGAGAAAATTAATAAAGCCAAAGCACAAAGGGATCTGGGAGTGCTAGTCGAGGATTCTCTAAAGGTAAACATGCAGGTTGAGTCTGTGATTAAGAAAGCGAATGCAATGTTGTCTCTTATCTCAAGAGGGTTGGAATATAAAAGCAGAGATGTACTACTAAGACTTTATAAAGCTCTGGTTAGGCCCCATTTGGAGTGCTGTGTCCAGTTTTGGTCCCCACACCTCAGGAAGGACATACTGGCACTGGAACGTGTCCAGCGGAGATTCACACGAATGATCCCTGGAATGACAGGTCTAGCATATGAGGAACGGCTGAGGATACTGGGATTGTATTCGTTGGAGTTTAGAAGATTAAGGGGAGACTTAATAGAGACGTACAAAATAATACATGGCTTGGAAAAGGTGGATGCTAGGAAATTGTTTCCGTTAGACGAGGAGACTAGGACCCGTGGACACAGCCTTAGAATTAGAGGGGGTCATTTCAGAACAGAAATGCGGAGACATTTCTTCAGCCAGAGAGTGGTGGGCCTGTGGAATTCATTGCCATGGAGTGCAGTGGAAGCCGGGACGCTAAATGTCTTCAAGGCCGATATTGATAGATTCTTGTTGTCTAGAGGAATTAAGGGCTACGGGGAGAACGCTGGTAAGTGGAGCTGAAATGCGCATCAGCCATGATTGAATGGCGGAGTGGACTCGATGGGCCGAATGGCCTTACTTCCACTCCTATGTCTTATGGTCTTATAGGTGATCATCCCTTTCTTATTTCTCAGTTCAACCCAAATAACTTCCCTGGATGAATTTCTGGGAATATCCTCCCTCAGCACAGCTGTAATGCTATCCCTCATCAAAAATGTCACTTCCCTACTCCCTTGCCTCCCTTTGTATCTTGGAACATTAAGCTACCTGTCCTGTCCATCCCTGAGCCATGTTTCTATAATTGCTATGATATCCCAGTCCCATGTTCATAACCATGCAGAGTTCATCTGCCTTCCCTTTTAGGCCTCTTGCATTGAAATAAATGCAGTTTAATTTATCAATCCTACCTTGTTCTCTGCTTTGTCCCTGCCTGCCCTGACTGTTTGACTCGCCTTTGTTCTCAACTGTACAAGTCTCAGATTGAAATCTTTCCTAACTATCTCCCTGGGTCTCACTTCCCCACCTTATTAGTTTAAATCCTCCCAAGCAGCTCTAGCAAATCTCCTTGCCAGTATATTAGACCCCTTCTGATTTAGATGCAATCCATGCTTCTTGTACAGGTCACTTCAACCCAAAACAGCTTCCAATGATCCAAAAATGTGAATCCTTCTCCCGTACAGCAGCTCCTCAACCATGCATTCATCTGCTCTATCTTCCTATTCCTGCTCTCATTAGCTCTTAGCACCAGGAGTAATGCAGATATTACTACTTGAGGACCTCCTTTTTAAATTCCTGCCTAACTCTCTGTAATCTCCCTTCAGGATCTCAACCTTTTCCCTTTCTATGTCATTGGTTCCAATGTGTACAGTGACTTCCTGCTAGGCCCCTCTCCTCCTTAAGAACATTCTGCACCCTCGCTGAGACATCCTTGATCTTGGCACCAGGGAAGCAACACACCATTCTGATTTTTCACTGCTGGCCACAGAAACATCTGTCTGCACCTCAGACTAGAGTACCCTAACACAATCGATTGCTTGGAATGTGACGTACGTCTCATTACATGAGAGCCAGTCTCAATACCAGAAATTTGGCTGTTCATGCTACGTTCCCTGGGAATCCATCACTTCTACATTTTCCTAAACAGCATACTTGTTTGAAATGGGGACAGCCACAGAAGACTCCTGCACTACCAGCCTACCTCTCTTACCTTTCCTGGAGTTAACCCATCTATGTGACTTTATCTGAGACTTCTCCCTTCCTATAACTGCCAAACATCACATCCCCTTGCTCTTGTAAATTCCTTATTGCCTCTAACTGCCTCTCCAACTGATCCATTCGATCAGATAGGATTCGCAACCAACGGCATTTGTTGCAGATATAATCCTCAGTAACCTGTAAACTCTCCCTTAACTCCCACGTCTGACAAGAAGAGCGTATCACTCTACTAAGGGCCATTTTTGCCTCTTTCAATCTACACACCCAGAACATAGCACTGTCTTATTCCTCTATAAAACACTGCTCCAGGTTAAATTAATATTTATTGCTTATACTTTAAGTTAAATCAAGAGACATAGCTCAATAACAATATAATCAAGAAAGAACCCACTCTACTCACTACTGCAGACTTATTTTAAGGCCATTTTTAAAATCCACTTATCTGCTTCTGTGCTGTGACCTCTCCCAGAGAGGTTCCTCCAAGATCAGTTGTGAATTTCACTTTTTTTTTCATTTTCCCAGACGCACTCTGATGTCCAGCGACACATGAAGGCAGCAAAGGCAGTAACTGCTAACTCTGTCAGTTAGCAATGTGGGTTTGTATCCCTCTCTCTCCTGCACTGGCCTCACCATGTGCTTCCTTTGTCTGTTCTTCTCCCTTTTAAAAGTGCTGTTATTTTGACTTTATTTTTTCTCCAAAGTTCCAAAACAATGAAACAGCATATAAAACAGTAATTGCTGCTCCTGAAATTTGAGGAAACCACCTCCAACAACTAAAATACCTAAAAAAAAAATGAGCACCTGTTACAGCCAGAAATCTTTCCTGTCCTCCATCTTTGATTACTGTAAGCCTATATTTCTAATGAAGTGCCACCCATGCCACCTATGTGCCCTTAGACAATGTTCTCTCTAGTTTCCCTCCTAGTACATTTATGTTGAGGGTTAGCTGTGGCTGGCACTGATTGAAATGGTGCACAGCTTGATTTTACATATGACGCCAGTGGCAGAAATATCCAAGGTCTCTTTGGATCATCACTGTTACTAGATTTTCATCATCTAAAACCTGCACTTCTTTAGGTTTGAAGTGCATGAGCTCACAGTTGCCCACATTAAAATTCATTTGCCACTGTTTATTGTCAGTTTTACATCATTCTTTGCATACATAGTTACCTATTTTCTTTTCCCAAATTCTATTCTCAGCCCATAAAAATCAGTTTTTAGAAACAGAGCTAAGTATAAAACAGGAGAAGGCAATTATTTCACTATTCAAGACTGCTCTGCCAATCAACATGATCATGACTGATTAAGCTCAATACCCTAAATCTGCCCTCTCTCCATATCATTTGATCCGTTTAGCCAAAACAGCTATATCTACCTTCTTTCTAATCTTTAAATTTCAATCATGCTTAATCCTTCTCTACCATAATCTTGAAGCAAATTATATTATGGTCACTATTTCCTAGACATTCCACTACTTTCATTTTTCCTTATCTGTTTGGTTCATTTCTCACTACCGGACCCAATAATACATCATCCCTTGTTGAACTTTTTGCAGGCAGGGTTAAAGAGAGTTGTATGTACACTGCAAGAACTCGATTCTTATCCCCTCTAACTATATCTTCTGTCTAATTAGTATCAGCACAGTTGAAATCTTCCATGATTATTCCTCTCTGGTTTTACTCAATTCCAGATTTTCTCTGCATACTTCTTCCTTCAGCTCCCTTCCACTAATAAGTGATCTGTGAGCTACATCTATTAATGTGTGATGGAGCTTTATTATATTTTATCTCTATCCATGTGGATTTTATTTTTATTTTTATCTTGCCGTTCACTGCATCCTTTTACTATGCTATTATTTTATACACAATAAGGACAGCTGATCCATTTTCTCCATTTGTTGAATTTCCTGATTTTTTTTGTGGCTGTGGCTCAGTAATCACCACTCTGACTAGATCCTCCCAATGCTTAATTGTTCCAGCTCATTTAAAAAAAATATACTCACTGCGTGTGTATTACTTTACAAACGCTAACATATTTTAAATTGGAGTTCCTCTGTTTACCTTTTTAGACTACTGTCTATAACCCCACTTCATCCTTTGCCATCATTATCCTCTCACTCTGCTAGCTTCCTAAGTCTCGTTGAGTCAATCGGAACTACTTGCACTGTCTGCTGCCATACAACTTTGGTATCATGGGCAAATATTGAAATTTCGTCAATTATTTCAATATCCAAGTCACTTATACATGCCAGAAAGCAGTGAACCAGGCTGAAAAAACAATCATGACTGTATTCTATCCTCAAGTCAATTTTTCTATCCCCAATAACACTGACTCTACCAAGACCCTCAATTTTGGTAATCAACCATTTATGCAGTATTTTACAAATGTTATCTTAAAAACCATACAGACAACAGTCCTTTCATCAACATTCTTTGTTTTTCATCAAAAAAAAAAAATCCTGTTAGATTAATCAAACTGACTTTTATAGATTTATCTAATTCTCTTTAATTAACACAAAGGCTGTGGACCCTGACAACATACTGTGAATGGTACTGAAGACTGAATTGGACACATCCTTAGTCAAACTATTCTAATACGGCTGCAATATTGTCATCTATCCAACAGTGTGGAAAATTTTACCAGCATGCCTTGCACACAAATAAACAACAACCCAAATGCTCTAGTTTTCATTCCAAGAGTTTACTCTCCCTGTCAATATAATCGACAGTGTTATAAAGCCTCATACTGTTAGCAATAACCTGATCACAAACTCAGTTTGAGTTCCGCCATGGGCGTTCAACTCCTGACTTAGTTCTGCCATGGGCGTTCAACTCCTGACTTAATTATAACCTTGATCTCAATGTAGACAAAAGATCTGACCTCAAGGTTGACTGCCCTTGACATCAAGGCAATGTTGGACTGAGAAAGGGGAAAGTATTTCAATAGCCTTGATGTTTGTAGTTGTCTACTTCCTTCACTTCCTAACCATTCCGAGGGTGCAGCCATTACCTGCATGGATCTGGACATGATCCTGGGGGGAGGAAGCGAAGAATGGAGGAAGCAAATAGCCCTGACACACTGCTAGCTTCAGCACCATAATTAATTTCAAAACACTCACCTCTGACTGTGTGTCCTTAATACTAAATGAACATTTAGTTGACACCTATGAAATGAATAGAAGAGGTTGTTAAATTTGTAAAACAGTGCAAGAATTTTACATCAACTATAATCTAAAAAGCTAAAAATCACAACACTAGGTTATAGTCCAACAGGTTTATTTGGAAGCACTAGCTTTCAGAGTGCTGCTCCTTCATCAGCTGGTTGTAGAGAATAAGATCATGATCACAGAATTTCTAGCCACAGAAGTCCAGTGTCATGGAGATGTGATTTTTTTAAAATTAAAATTACATTTTATTTTGCTCAAAAACTGCATGAATCCATGTAAAACTATGCAAAGTGCTTGTCAGTCTGACTCAACATTGGGACACAGGCAGATTTCACATCTATTGTTAGAAAAGCTGAGCTATTTTGAGAATGTAATTTAAAAGTAGTTCTGGGATTTATACGTCAAAGAACAGACACCAATATATCTCATTCTAAAATATGCAAGATTTAATCTAATATTGTCTAATGTGTCACATCTCCTTGACACGGGACTCCTTTGGCTACAAATTCTGTGATCACGATCTTATTCTCCACAACCACCTGATGGAGGAGTGGCGCTCCCAAAGCTAGTACCTCCAAATAAACCTTTTGGACTATAACCTGGTGTTGTGATTTTTAAAAATTTGTCCATCCCAGTCCAACACCAGCACCTCCAAGTCAATCTAAAAAGCCCACATCAGTTATAATAATAAGAAACAAGATATAAAATCAAAGTGAAAAGTCATTTGCCAGGGAAGGATGTAGTTTATCTATATAACTATGTAAACAGTAACTGCAACAGCAAATACCATGAAGATTCATCTACAAGTGGCAAAATTATTAGTTGGTTGTGAAGGTTTTAGGCATGAATATAAAATGCAAGATCCTACTATATACTTACCAGAAGAAAAAATATCAATGTCATTTAATGCTAAATCTCATGACGAATAATGCCTTCTAAAAGGCATTAGGAGAACACAAAAGCTTTATACTATCTTTTCTATAATGAGATAATAAAACTTACTGAACATAGCACAATTAATACAAATAATACAATCGGGATGATTATTCCAACCCGTTAGCATAAGTAGCATCCTGTGCCATCCGCAGGAACATAATGGAGGACAATGAAAGATAGCCATGAACGTAATGGGTATTTAAAATTCCAGATTTTAGAAGCATGAAATAAGAAGGTGTTTAAAAGGGCTACATTTCTAAAATTAAGTTTAGTAAACCTTGCTTTATTGTTTGGACAGAAAAAAATGACATCAGTCCCATCTTTGTAATGGTTACATTCAATGTGATCATGATAAAATCCAACATTTTGAAAAGTAAGTCATAGACTATAGCCGCTGCTACTAGACCAGCATTTATTGCCCATCCTAATTGCCCTCAAGAAGATGGTGATGAGCTGCTTTCTGAAGAGCTGCACTGCTTCACCCAGAGACAGGTAAGCAACACTGATATAGTTTCAGGTCAGAATGGTGTGTGGTTGGAAGGGAAACGTGGTATTCCCATGTATCTATTGCCCTTGCCTTTCAGTTGGTAGAGATCACCAGTTTGCTGGTGCTGTTGAAGGAGCCTTGGTGAGTAGTTTCAGTGAATCTTGTAGGTGTTGTACATTTTTGTCACTATATACTGATGGTAGAAGTAGTGAATGGTGAATAGAATGCTAATCAAGAGGGCTGCTTTGATTTGTGTCATGTTTCTTGTAGGTTGTTGGAACTCCTTTCATCCAGGCAAATGAAAAGTGTGCCATATTTATACCTTAAAAGATAGCAGGCAAATAATGGGGAGACAGGAGGGAAGTTACACATGACTAAATTCCTAACCACTGACATGCTCTTGTATCCATACTGTTTATATGATCAGCCAGTTCAATTTACAGTAATGGGTATCTTTCTCCTCTCCTTATATGAAAGGAGGATAATCTTTATTGGAAAGGAAAGGCAAACAGAAATTTGTACTTTGCAATACTATAGTCAGGGCAAACTTATAGTGGAGACTCAGATTAGCAAAAAGCTGTACTCAGAAAATCAGACAATTAATAAATAATAAACAAATCCAGAATTATGGTTTAAGACCTTCTGAAACATCTCTGAATTTGTCACTTGATTAAACACGCTTCATTTTGAAATCACCATGTATCTGTCTTCCAGGTTCTGAGACTCCCAACTTGCTTGCTAAATATATTAAACTAGTATATTCTGTTTACACTAAAGGGGTTTTGAACAGAAGCACAATGTGAACAACAATGAATCTGCAATCCAGTTAATGTCCTACCTGATTCACTTTATCTTATTGTATGTGAGACATTTTGCATTATAAAGCCCAATTTCACTCCCTGTACGGCTGGCAACTTTAGACACAACAATACACAATAGCCTGCTTTTGGAAGATGTGCCCTTCCATTTAAAATTTACCAAAAAACTTTTATTAAGAAACAAAAATGTACATAGCTTCCTTAGAAAAAAGATAAAATTATATAACTTGTGTTAAAGCAACCATCGACCATTCATTCCTTCACAGAGATGATGGCATTTTGATATTATTGCTCAACTAGTAATCTTGAGACCCAGGTAATACTCTGGGACCAAAGTTTAAATCTCACCACCCCATCCTTACCTGGTCTGGCCAATGTTTGACTCTAGACCCTAGTGGTTGACTTTTACTGCTCTCTGAAATGGCCTAGCAAGCCCCTCATTGTATTAAACCATTAAAATAATTCTCAAAGGAAGAAATCAGACACAAACTACAACAGCAAACACAGCCCTTTTGACTCTGCATGTACCTCCCATTATCTTGGTGCAGGGACCAAAACTGGGACAGCTGTCTCATTGACGAGAAAAGCAACAGCCTGACACTAAGGTATGATTCTGTGACTATGACTATGTCCCAGACACAATCACAGTGTGAGTGGCAAGGGCTCAGAATGTACTCTGACCGAGGGTCTTCAAAGTCCATCACTGAGATCAGCTTTGCAGCGCTGCTACTGACTGAGCTGGTTGAATCCTAAAGGACATAGTTTCTGAATAGATTTGTGGCAGGTGGTGAAGGAACCAACAAGAGGGGAAAAAAAACCTTGAGCAAATCTAGTAACTTAGGACTGAATATCCATGAGCATTCTACAGGCAATCAGCAGAACTGTACTCCAACACAATCTACAACCTCATGTCCCAGTATATCCACCATTCTACCATTACAGGAGAGAATGAGGACTGCAGATGCTGGAGAGTCAGAGTTGAAAAGTGTGGCTCTAGAAAAGCACAGCAGGTCAGGCAGCATCTAAGGAGTGGGAGAGCTGACGTGAAGGGCTTATGCTCGAAATGTTGACGCTCCTGCTCCTTGGATGCTGCCTGACCGGCTGTGCTTTTCCAGCGTTGCACTTTTCAATTTTACTATTATAAACAAGTTAGGGAATCAATCCTCATTGAATGAAGAATGCAGGAGGGCATTCCAGGATTAGCTCCAGAGGTACATAAAAATTAAAGTCCTGGAGAAACTCAGTAGGTCTGGAAGGTGAGAGCATGAGAGAGAGAGAGAGAGAGAGCGCGAGAGAGAGCGCACGCGAGAGCGCGCACGCGAGAGAGCACTTATTCACAATCTACAACAGTATGGTGGACTCAACACTTGGTAAATGCAGCTCCAACAACATTCAGGAAGTTTGGCACAATCCAGCTGCCTGAATGACACTACATCCACAAACTTCACTCCCTTAACCGTTGCTGCACAATGGCACCATCTAATAATCATTCTTTAGAAATTCACCAAAGTTCATTCGACAACACCTTCCAAACCCATGACCATGACAAATCTGGAAGGACAAGGGCAGCACAGAGTCGGAGCGCAGAAACAGACCTTTTGGTCCAACCAGTTCACAATTAACATAATCCCAAATTAAACTAATCCCACTTGCCTATTCCTGATCCATATCCCTCCAAACCATTCCTGTATACATCCAAATGTCTTTTAAATGATGTAATTTTAACCACATCCATCACTTTCTCTGGAAGTTTATTTCACACGAGAACCACCCGCTGTGTAAAAAATTTGCCTCGTCTCATTTAAATCTCTTCTCTCTGACCTTAAACACGTGGTCCCTAGTCTTGAAATCCCCCATCGCAGGGAAAAGACAACCACCATCTTTACCCCTCATTATTTTATAAATCTCTATAAGATTGCCTCTCAACCTCCTATGCTCCAGCCTTTAACAACTGAAATCTTCAATACCCAGCAACATCCTGGTAAATCTCTTCTGAACACTTTCCAGCTTGAAAATATCCCTCCTATAACTGGGCGACCAGAACTGGACACGGAATTCCAGAAGAAGCTTCACCAATGTCCTGTACAACTCAAAAGGACTTCCTAATTCCTATACTCAAAGGACTGAACAATGAAGGCAAGCATGCCATATGCCTTTTTAACCACCCTATCTGTATGTGATGCAAGCTTCAAAAGAAATATGTGATGGTGATGGCGACCACAATTCTGTGACTTTCACCTTGGTTATGGAGAGAGATAGGTGCGCACAACAAGGAAGTTTTTACAATTGGGGGAAGGGAAATTACGATGCTGTAAGACAGGATTTGAGGAGCATACGTTGGGAGCATAGGCTGTCAGGGAAGGATGTGGTGGAAATGTGGGACTTTTTCAAGGAGCAGATACGACGTGTCCTTGATATGTATGTACGATCAGGCAGGAAAGAAATGGTCGTGTGAGGGAGCCTTGGTTGACGAGGGAGGTTGAATGTCTAGTAAAAAGGAAGAAGGAGGCTTACATAAGGTTGAGGAAACAAGGTTCAGACAGAGCAGTGGAGGGATACAGGATAGCCAGAAGGGACCTGAAGAAAGGGATTAGGAGAGCTAAGAGAGGGCATGAAAAATCCCTGGCGGATAGGATCAAGGATAACCCCAAGGCATTCTATGCGTATGTGAGAAACCTGAGAATGACGAGAACGAGGGTAGGTCCGATCAAGGACAGTGGTGGGAGACTGTGTATTGAGTCGGAAGAGATAGGAGAGGTCTTGAACAAGTACTTCTCTTCAGTATTTACGAACGAGAGGGACCGTATTGTTGAAGAGGAGAGTGTGAAACGGACTGATAAGCTAGAAGAGATACCTGTTAGGAAGGAAGATGTGTTGGACATTTTGAACAACTTGAGGATAGACAAGTCCCCCGGGCCTGACGGGATATATCCTAGGATTATGTGGGAAGCAAGAGAGGAAATTGCAGTACCGTTGGCAATGATCTTCTCGTCTTCACTGGCAACTGGGGTGGTACCAGGGGACTGGAGAGTAGCGAATGTTGTGCCCCTGTTCAAAAAAGGGAATAGGGATAACCCCGGGAATTACAGGCCAGTTAGTCTTACTTCTGTGGTAGGCAAAGTAATGGAAAGGGTACTGAGGGATAGGATTTACGAGTATCTGGAAAGACACTGCTTGATTAGGGACAGCCAGCACGGATTTGTGAAGGGTAGGTCTTGCCTTACAAGTCTTATTGAATTCTTCGAGGAGGTGACCAAGCATGTGGATGAGGGTAGAGCAGTGGATGTAGTATACATGGATTTTAGTAAGGCATTTGATAAGGTTCCCCATGGTAGGCTTATGTGGAAAGTCAGGAGGCATGGGATAGAGGGAAATTTGGCCAATTGGATAGAAAACTGGCTAACCGGTCGAAGTCAGAGAGTGGTGGTAGATGGTAAATATTCAGCATGGAGTCCAGTTACAAGTGGAGTTCCGCAGGGATCAGTTCTGGGTCCTCTGCTGTTTGTAATTTTTATTAATGACTTAGAGGAGGGAGTCGAAGGGTGGGTCAGTAAATTTGCAGATGATACAAAGATAGGTGGAGTTGTGGACAGTGAGGAGGGCTGTTGTCGGCTGCAGAGGGACTTAGATATGATGCAGAGCTGGGCTGAGGAGTGGCAGATGGAGTTCAACCCTGCCAAGTGTGAGGTTGTCCATTTTGGAAGAACAAATAAGAATGCGGAATACAGGGTTAATGGTAGGGTTCTTGGTCAGGTGGAGGAACAGAGGGATCTTGGGGTCTATGTACATAGATCTTTGAAGGTTGCCACTCAGGTGGATAGAGTTTGTAAGAAGGCCTATGGAGTATTATCGTTCATTAGCAGAGGGATTGAATTCAAGAGTCGTGAGGTGATGTTGCAGCTGTACAGGACTTTGGTTAGGCCACATTTGGAGTACTGTGTGCAGTTCTGGTCGCCTCACTTTAGGAAAGATGTGAAGCTTTGGAGAGGGTGCAGAGTAGATTTACCAGGATGTTGCCTGGAATGGAGAGTAGGTCGTACGAGGATAGGTTGAGAGTTCTCGGCCTTTTCTCGTTGGAACGGCGAAGGATGAGGGGTGACTTGATAGAGGTTTATAAGATGATCAGAGGAATAGATAGAGTAGACAGTCAGAAACTTTTTCCCCGGGTACACAGTGTGTTACAAGGGGACATAAATTTAAGGTGAAGGGTGGAAGGTATAGGGGAGATGTCAGGAGTGGGTTCTTTACCCAGAGAGTGGTGGGGGCATGGAATGCGCTGCCCGAGGGAGTGGTAGAGTCAGATTCATTGGCGACCTTTAAGCGGCATTTGGATAGGTACATGGATGGGTGCTTAATCTAGGATAGAAGTTCGGCACAACATCGTGGGCCGAAGGGCCTGTTCTGTGCTGTATTGTTCTATGTTCTATGTTCTATGTACTTGTACCTCTATTTCCCTCTGTTCTACAATACTACCCAAGACTCTACCCTTGTTTGTTGTACCAAAGGCCAACGCCTTGCATTTATCCAGATTGAACTCCATCTGCCATTTATATAGGAACACTAGCACCTACATGTTCCTATCCAAGGCACTCACCATCCTGACTTGCAAAGATATTGCTGTTCCTTCACAATTGCTAGTTCAAAATCTTGGAACTTCCTGCCTAACAGATTGTGAATGCACCTGCATCAGATGGACTGCAGTGGTTTAAGAAGACAGCTCAACACCACCTGCTTAAGAGCAATCAGGAATGGGAAATCTAGCTATATGAGCAAGTGAAGTCCAAACCCCTCAATGAATTAAAGAAATGTAATTATATGATACAATATAATTCTCATTGATAGACTTAACTAGTTAAAACTGTAATGAACTGTAGTTTGCAGTTTATTTATATCTTTTAAAATATATTTTCATCCTTATAATATACTCCAGAACATTGGAACACAAGAAGTAAGAGTAGGCAATTAACCCTCCAAAACTGCTCTGTCATTTACTACGCTCATGGCTGATTTCACCTCAGCCTCAACTCCACTTTCCTGTCCACTTGTAATCCTTTAACCAATTAAAAATTAAAAATCTGTCTTTCCCCTCCTTAAATTTATTCAGTGTCCCTGCATCCATCACACTCTGGTGAATTCCACAGATTTATAACCCTTTCAGAGGAGTAATTCCCCCTCACTTGTTCTAAAACTGCCACCCCTTAGCCTAAAATTATGAATTCACATTCTATGTTGCCCATAAGAGGAAACATCCGCTCTACATTTATTTTGTCAATCCCCTTTAACATCTTAGATAGCCTCTCCATTTTCCTAAACTTTAGCGAGTATAGGCCTAAACTGCTCAAATTCACCTCATAAAACATAGCTTTCAAGCCTTCTGGAATTAATCACTGAACTGCCTCCAATGCAATTACATCCTTCCTTCAGTCAGGGAACCAAACTGTATTCAGTACTGCACATGCATTGGCAACATTTCCCTACTTTTATACTCCATTTCTTTAGCAATAAATGCGAAAATCCCATTTGTCTTCCTCATCACCTGCTATACCTGCTTACTAGCTTTCTACAATTCATGCATAAGAATACCCAGATCCCTCTGCACCAAAGCACTTTGAAGTTGCTCTCCATTTAGATAATAAGTTGCCTTTTTATTCTTCTGCCTAAAATGGATAACTTCACAATTACTCATATTAAACCCCACTTGCCAAAATTTGGCCCATTCACCTAACCTAACCAAATGGGTTTGAACATTTCAAATTTTTTCACTGTAATTTACATGCCCACCTACTTTAGTGTCATCCTTAAATTTAGCTATCGCACATTTTCAGAATCCTATGGCATCCCACTAGTTACAGCTCACCAACCACAAAAAGACCGTTTATCCTGACTCTGATTTCTTTTGCCTAGCTAATCCTCTATCCAAGCTAATATATCATCCATAATCCCATGTGATCTTACCTTGTGTATTAACCCTTTGTGTAGCACCTTATCAAATGCCTTCTGAAACTCCATCTACTTTGCTTGTTACATTTTAAAGAAATGTGGCAAATTACTCAAACACAATTTGCTCTTCATAAAATCATGCTGACTCGGATGGATTGCCTTTTGACCTTCCAAATTTCCTGTTACCACCTCCTTAAAAATGGATTCCAACAATTTCCCTATGACAAATGTTAATCTAACTGGTCTAAAGTTTCCAACTTTCTGTCTCTCTCCCTTTTTGAATTTTTACATCCACTGGAGTTTTTCCAGAATCCAGGGATTTTTTTTGAATATTGGAATATATCTGGCTTGTCTCATGAGGAGAGAATGAACAGTTTAGGCCTATACTTGAAGGATGAGAGGAGAACTAATTGAAGTATATAATAAATAACTGACAAAAAAAACAGATTGAACTATTAAATTATATGAAACTTATTTAGGTTGGAAATTCAAAACATTTATTTTTAATTAAAAGAGTATTTGTACTTTGTAACAGTTGTTAGAACACACTGCAGTTATAATTTAAATTATATTTACGTAGCAACATGTAAAAATGCATTGGTATACATTACATACATTGCATCCTATGAATTGTAACTCTTTGATCTTGTGCTCTTAGCAGTGAGTCACACCAAAAGCAAGCCTTACTTCAAAAGGCTTCAAGAAGGCTATGCCATCTCAGAATCTGTTCCCTTCAAGCATGTTTTTTCATCAATGGAAGTGACTTGATTTGATTTGATTTATTACTGTTACACGTACCTAGGTACAGTCAAAAATTTTGTTTGGCATGCAGTACAAGCAGATCATACCATAGAAAGTGCATTAGGGTAATAGAACGGAGCAAAGAATACAATGTTACAGCTGCAGAGTAGGTGCACAAAGAGTGAGATCAACATTAAATTTAAAATTTGTGAGGTCCACTCAGAAATCTGGGTAATGGCAGAGAAGCTGTTCTTGAATCTGTTGGTACGTGATTAAGCTTTTATATCTTTTGCCCGATGGAAGAGGTTGGAAGAGATTATAACAAAAGTGGGAGGGGTCTTTGGTTATGTTGCAGAATCACAGATATTTTCCTGACAATGTATAAAGTAAAACAAAAATGTTTTCATATGTGAGGAATATTACATTCAATGTCTATCGCAAAGCTTGACATAGCACCTAACTGAAATTACAGAAATACCAGGTGGCAGTAGCATACCTTTTGCTGTTTCTCACCTTCACTGACTTGGAATCTAGTAGGTACTGGGAAGGTCAGCCTTTCCTTCAGCGAGATAGAAAGGGAGAACTGCACAGCATGCAGAGCACAGAAAGAGGTCAGGAAATTAAAAAGTAAGCTTCAGGTATTTATCACAAACCACTAAATATATTGGAAAGAAAGTCAAAATTAGATTCAGTTACAAAGTTTATGATGTCCATGCAGAATGCAAATGTAAAATTAATATGCAATAGCACTTCATATGAGGAAAGCTATTAGTTAAGTCAGTAGACTGAAGAGGAACAACTGTTGTCAAACATAGCACACAACCAATCTTAGCATAACAGCAATGACAAGCTCTAGTTTACATGCTCCAGAAGCACCCAGTAGTGTTTAGTATTGCTAACTTAGCAGGTTGAAAACATACAAGCATAGCAATTTGATTTCTGCTAATGCTAGCCTTCTATCCTTACAAGAATTATTATTTAATGTGACTTTGTCTTCAGTATACTGTAATTATGTTCAATTACTTCATATGGTGCAATGAAAAGTTGAGAGAATACAACACTTGCAAATTATTCTGAAAATAGACATTTTAGATGCAAGGTCAAGACTATCAAGACAGCTATTACCATTTATATCCCTTATAAAACAGTGTAACGTTTTTATTGTGAATATGCCAATGGACTAAGTGGCAGATGGAGTTTAATTCAGATAAATGCGAGGTGCTGCATTTTAAGAAAGAAAATCTTAGTAGGACTTATACATTTAATGGTAAGGTCCAAGGGAGCATTGCTGAACAAAGAGACCTTGGAGTGCAGGTTCATAGCTCCTTGAAAGTGGAGTCACAGGTAGATAAGATAGTGAAGTAGATGTTTGGTATGCTTTCATTTATTGGTCAGAGTATTGAGCACAGGAGTTTGGGAGGTCACGTTGCGGCTGTACAGGACATTAGTTAGGCCACTGTTGGAATACTGTGTGCAATTCTGGTCTCCTTCCTATCAGAAAGATGTTGTGAAACTTGAAAGGGTTCAGAAAAGATTTACAAGGATGTTGCCAGGGTTGGAGGAGCTGAGCTACAGGGAGAGGCTGAACAGGTTGGGGCTGTTTTCCCTGGAGCTTCGGAGGCTGAGGAGTGACCTTATAGAGGTTTACAAAATTATGAGGGGCATGGATAGGATAAATAGACAAAGTCTTTTCCCTAGGGTTGGGGAGTCCAGAACTAGAGTGCATAGGTTTAGGGTGAGAGGGGAAAGATATAAAAGAGATGTAAGGGGCAACTTTTTCACGCAGAGGGTGGTACGTGTATGGAATGAGCTGCCAGAGGATGTGGTGGAGGCTGGTACAATTGCAACATTTAAGAGGCATTTGGATGGGTATACAAATAGGAAGGGTTTGGAGGGATCTGGGACAGGTGCTGGCAGGTGGAACTAGATTGGGTTGGGATGTCTGGTCAGCATGGACGGGTTGGACCGAAGGGTCTGTTTCCATGCTGTACATCTCTATGACTCTATGTAGACTAAATAAAGAACTCGTCGCAACATGAGTGAGTAGCAGAGCAAGATAAGCTTTTTTTGTTCTCTCTGTTTTAATCTTCATATTTTCCAAAATTTCTGCTTCCCAAAACGCACACCTATGAATAATAATACATGATAATGTATTCTTGTTACACATATGTTGGAAGTTTCCATTTAAACACTCCTGAATTCCTGACATAATTTCCCTCTGAGTTGAAGATTATATATCCAAATAGTATCAATTGCTAAATTGCAGGTGGTGGTGACACAGTGGTAATTTCACTGGACTAGTAATCCAGGACCCCAGACAATTAATCTTAGGACATGAGTACAAATCCCACCATGCCAGATGATAAACTTAATAAAAATGTACATTCTTTTTTGAAAGCTCGCCTAATGGCAACCATGTAACTACTGTCGGTTGTCATAAAAACTTTCTGGTTCATGAATGTCCTTTAGGGGAAGAAATAAATGCTGTCCTAGCTAGTGACATCAGAATCCCTTGAAAGGATAAAGAAACTATTCCATTGACTACATATCCCTGAGGTTTTGCTCTGGTTTTTGGTTTGAGCAGTTGAATTTTTAGATTTTTTTCTTTGCCTCAGGTGTGGACTTGCATCTTTCAATCTTTAATTACTGAGATTTTTCCATTCGCTTTTCCAACAGTATGTTGTAATTCTCACATCTTTTCATCACCTTGTGTTGTTGATTCTGTCTGGTTCTACATAATATAGATGCCTTTAATTCAATTAGAGAAAACCAGAATGTTTGTTCAAAGAATTGTTTAGTATAAAGCTAAACTGACAGCTCAGTCAAATGCCTTGGTTCATTTTGCATCTAGACAGTCCTCTTCCATTATGGATTCTTCACATGGCTGTATTATCCCTTTTCTCACATGAGAATTATTCAACTTAAATGGACTTTCTTAATGGAAAGCTTACTGAAATAGTAAAATTATATTTATGAAAGGAAGTTTAATGGAAGCTGTAATCGAGATAAATGCAATTAAATTTTTGTTAAAACAAAACAAGAAGCAATTGTACTTACATAGAAAATGATCCTATTTCCACACATTCACCACCACAAAAATCTTAAAATTAGTTTTCTGTTTTTAATGAATTGATAATAAATGAATTGATGTGTTTTGAAAATGGAAATTTCACAAACAGATTTTTTTAGCTATTTTGGAACCTAATAATGGCACTCACTGCATTCATAACCAGTGTCAAAAAATATCTGTAACATAATTACAATGGTTACCTTTGACAAATCAGTTCCTTTTTGATCAGGAACAGAACACTGTATCACACACCAATCTTGTTTACTTAGAAAGGTAGAGTCATCTTTGTCTTTAACCTCTATGCATGCATCTTCAACAGCATTGCTGTCTTCATTTGGTTGAAACTCTTGCCTTTCAGGGCCACAGAAATTTGCCTCTTGCAGCCATTGACTTTTGAAAAAGAGTTGACAGGCCTCGAAATCTGCTTCCCATACTTTCTCAAGTAGCTGATTTCCACAACTGAAACAAGAGCCAATGAAAGTTAGACACACCTTGAAAAAGCTGTTGGTTATACAATGAATGATTTTCTGAAGTTCAGAATGATATTCTTCAGATTGTTATTCCAAGTATATTATTATATATTTGATCACATAAAAACTACAACTGTATTCTTAATACAATTATCGCACTGTGATGAACTTTGTCTTAATTTTACTTTTATTATCATGTACGATTTCTGTCATCAATATAGGCTCTGTGGTGGGGCGACTTACAAAACTTTTCACTATTTTTCATGTAAAAGTACGCATGACAATAAATTTCTAATCTATTCTATCAACCCAGTTTATTGCATCAAAAAAGAACGAGGGCAAAATAACTGCGAGTGGAAATGCTTATGCATGGACATAAGATTATGACAACTATTTTATGAAAATAAATTTTATAATCATATAGTACATATTAAATATCTCTGAAATAAAGCAATGTACAACGCATGAAGTGGATTTCTGTATCAGTAAAGAAGCCAGTCATTTTCTATACAGCAATAGCATTCAAACAGCAATTAACTTAGAGGCAATTTTGACCTGAAAGCAAAGATTAACTTCTTCAATACTGTCTTCAAATGTTTGAGCTCATTTTAAACATTCATAAAATGTCATTACTTAATTTGAGAATACTTAACACAAAAAAACTTTTCGAGCTGCAATGAAATTTTACTTACATTGCATAAGTGAAATTTACTTACATTAAGAAATAGTTTCAAAAGCAAACTAATACAAAATATTTTTAAGTTTGTGGTTGTTTTGGTAAGAATTGAGAGGCTCCAAGCTCATCTTTTGCTATCATAATAAAATTTCTTAGAACTTCAAATAAATTTTCTCCTATTCATAATTAGTTTGTTTAAATTAGATGATCCAATTCTTTTCTATTAAATCATAGGTATCAAGAACATAATTTAAGTAATAACTCCGTATGATTTGTGTCCGTAAGCACAGTAACACAAAAATAGAAGTAGGCTATTTAGCTCCACAAACTTATTTCATCATTCAATGAGACCATGACTTGATTCCACACACCTGCCTTTGCCCTACTTCCCTTAATAACATTTCTTAGAATTAAAAGTCATAACAAACCTAGCATCAACTGCCATTTAATGAAGGATTTTCCAAACTTCTCTCACCTTTTGCATGCAGAGGTGTTTCCCTACCTTCACTCCTAAAAGTTCTGGCTCTAATTTTAAAATTCCTACAATGGAGAAAGAGGCCATTTGACCTATTGAGTCTGCACTGACCTCTAAAGAGCATCTCACCCATACTTATCCCCTACTCTATCCCCATAACCCAGCCTGGGGTTTTAACCCTGGCTAACCCAGCTAAAGTGCACTTTCCTGAATACGAGGGGACAATTTTGTTTTTTAGCATAGCCAATTCACCTAACCAGCACATACTTTGGACTGTGGAAGGAAACCAGAGCACCCGGATGAAACCTACACAGACACTGGGAGAATGTGCAAACTCCACAGAGACAGTCGTCCAAGGCTGGAATCAAACCCAGGTGCCCTAGCGCTGTGAGGGAGCAGTGCTAACCACTGTGCTGCTGTGTTGGAGGAATTGTATAGTATGATAAACGATCACTTCATATGCGTTCCATTTTGTTAATGAAATATTTGGTATTTCCTTTCTTTCAAGGAATATGACATTTCCTATCATAATCTAATGTTAATGCTTTCATATATGGTATTGTCACATCAAAAGTTGGCTGCAGAATGGAGCGAGAGCCAATAATGCTAAATATAATTCCTGAAATGTTTATAATTTAAAGGAAAAACATTTTTCAACTTGCCTTTTCACAGTGGAGAAAGATAGTAGGAACAGTACAATGATAAGTTATATTTAAAAGTGCAAAGTCAAATGTTTCGTAAAGCTCAATATACATGAAAGTAATGTACTCGATAGCAAAGACTTTACTTAATAAATATAAGGGCATATTTTCACAGCTATCATATCAATTTCTCAACAGTGCTTTATAAAGCGAAAGACAGTTTATGTGCATTTTCCCTCTCCTCGGTCAGGGATTTACCTGAAGCTTACGACATAGAAGCTTCCTTCACCAAAATAAAATTGAACACTAATCTTCTCAGGTTGTATTCACTTCAGCAGAGAACTTTGTATCCTTAAAACAAGACTTCACCTTAAAGTTTTGCAAGAGTGTTTGGTTGGGTACGGTCATGTCCTGCTTTGTTGCAAACAGCCAAAGGGAGGAGCTGTTTGATGCGTTCTGTCAACCTTTGAAATGTATGGCCTACATATGTCACACTGGCACTGAAATTCATATACCATATTACTCATTTGTGTAATAGGTAGATTATCTTTTTAGCTTGACAGCAGCATCCTGTTAGTAGCAAACACCACCCATGTTGCAACTGCATAGCAGGATTGTGAAAGAGTTAGCTTCACCTGGTGCTCAAACTTTTCAAATGCCTTACCCTTCCAAGGTAACCTAGGGTATAAGACCAATTTTCAGGACCTTCTTAAGGCCTTCACAAATTTGTTCAAGAAATAAGAAATTATCTGAACAGGGTAGCCATTTTTTTCAGCAATATGCAAATTCTGTACTACCGAATGACTATTGTTAAAAATATATATAAACTAAAATCTCAAATTCTGCAGATTGCTACCTATATCCAAAGAAAGCCTTACCTATGAAGTTTGACTTCTAGGACTTCCATATACGCAAAAATATTTTCCTTCAGGTTCTTCTCTGCGAATGAAAACAAAATAAGAATCACAAAAATCTCTGAGTCGTTCTGGTGACCATAATAACATAAAACATTTGCATGTATTGGTATTCTGTACCATTCAATTTTCAAGATAATTATGAATAAATGTTAAGTTAAAAGTTATACTAAGTTTAACGATCTAACTGATTCACAACCAAAAACGGAATTGAGCATTTTGCATATTTTGTAATTGCATATACATAAAGGGGTAGAAATTAGAGGAGATCTGTTTTGGGGCCAAAGATGTGTTCTGCAAAAGCAACCTACATCGAAACAGTGCAAGGCCTGGCTAGGTTTTCAATTTGGTCCAAATTTCATTTACATATTTTGGACAAGCTGTTGATGACTCTTCCAATTCCACAGCAGGATCACTAAATCACTCACTTACCTTCACTGCATAGAAAATGTAATCAGTGAAGATCCTGCAGGCAGTTGTTTTATAACTATAGGTCCTCATTCAGTCAGAAAATTCAGTCAATTTAAGGCTGGAAGTTTAGAAAAGGTAGGAAATGACAAAGGAAGCAAAATGACGGCAATTCAGATACAGCATTTCATCACTCCTCAGACTAATCATTGCCATACAATCTTGTCAATACAAACAGCTCAAAATTGGCTGTTTGACAAAGAATGCTGACAAATAGATTTATTAGAACAGCAAATGACAGGACGATTCAGCAAGCCTGGAAATATCAGTGCAGCAAGAGGAGGAACTTTTCATCAGAACAGGAAACAGTTAAGAAACATAATGGTTTTTAACTATAGAGGCAGGGAAAGAGTGGGAAATGAACAATGATCAAAAGGGAAGGTCTATAATGGGGGAAAAGGCAGGATTGTGAGTACAAGATAAAAGAAAATGGTATTGTGATAAATACAGAACAGAAGACAGGAGGACAACAGCCTATGCAAATGCATGGTTTTGAAGTACAATAGAAACCACGCTCGCACATGACTGATCCCAATCATCTTAGGAGACTGCAAAATCCAGTTAAGAACAAAGATCTTCACAATAAACATGTAGTCATGGAGATATACACGAGAAATGTTTGACAGATCACTTTCAACTTTGTGTCAGTACGCACAAAACAAACTCTAGAAGATACATCAAGGATGCTTGCAGCATTCAAGGAGAGGTGTCTCTCATTTGGAGGATCTTCATGCCTGATCGACGAGGGCCACTGACAGCCAGCAACCTGCCCTTGCACTTCCTAAGTGAACAAATTTCTCTTCATCTCGGTTGAAGTGGTTAGAATACAGATGAAAGGCTTAACAGACAATCAATTTTTCAATGTATAATTTCACTTACATCACACTGCAAATTTTTGCTATAAATTCTGTGTTACGATCGAGCCCTCCACAATCACCTGATGAGGGAGCGTCACTCCGAAAGCTAGTGTGCTTCCAATTAAACCTGTTGGACTATTACCTGGTGTTGTATGATTTTTAACCTTGTGAATACAGGCCTTGTCCTTCTAATCTCTTCTGTTTTGACAAACCTTCCATCACAGGAATCAGTCTGGTGAAGCTTTGCTATGCTCCCACCAAGGCAAGTATATATTTTCTTAATTAAGGAGACTAAAACTGCAAACAGTGCTCCAGATGCAAGTTCACTAAGGCCCTGCAGAACTGCAGTAAGGCTTCCTTGTACCTGTACTCAAACCCACTTGCAATAGCTGCATGTTGCACCTGCATGCTTGCTTTCAGTAATGTGTGCATATGAACATCAACATTTTCCAATCTATCACCATTTAAATAATAATGTGGTTTCCCAATAATGTGGACAATTTCACATTTGACCACATTATACTGCAATTGCCCACCCTCTCAACTTGCCTAAATTGCTCTGAAGCTTTTTTACATCCTCCTCACCACTCTCACTCCTATTTTGTTTTGCACTACTAGCAACCTTGGAAATATTACGCTTGATGCTCACATCCAAATCATTAATGTATATTACAATTAGCTAGGTGTCAAGCAGTGATCTCTACGGTACCCTACCTATCACCATCTTCTACTCTGAAAAAGACCCACTAGTGACAACCTGTTTCCTGTCCACTAATAAATTCTCATTGCATGCCAACATATTACTACCAATCCCTACTGCTTTAATTTTGCACATTAATCTCTTGTAATTTCATAAAAGCTTTCTGAAAATCTGAAAAGACCACAACGAATAGTTCTCCCTCTTCTATACTATTAGTGATATCCTCAGTAAAACTCCAGTAGGTTTCCCTTTCATAAATCCATGTTGACTTTGTATAATCCTGCTGGCACTTTCCAAATGTGTTGTTATCGCATTCTTTGTAACAAACTCCAACATTTTCCATTACTTCAGTCTACTAGCATGATTGAAGAAAGAAACAGATAATATGGCTCTTATTCAGAATTGGATTTGAAATATTCAAGTGCAAATACAGGAAAGGTATCAGGACAGCCGTTAATTTGTGGTAACTAAACAAATCTAATTCATTTTTACTGAATGATTTTTCTGGCATTTCTATTGAAAGTGTAATAGCTGAATTCGATATCGACTCTGATAACTCCAGAAGATTGAACTTATCTTATGTAATTTTCCTTTTAAATTATTCCTATTCCAATTACATTAAAATATTTGAAGTTCCTGTTATAGCTTGTGAAACTTTCTGTATTTTCTCTACAAATATGCTTTTCCATTTCTTTACCACTTGTTATCGTAGTAAAAGGAATGCCTTTAGGGATATCATGAAAGAGACTAATCTAAGTCATACAGTCTATGAAAAAAACCTGCAAAATGGAACTTTATCACAATATGCAATTTGCACAAACTAAGACCCCATGTCTTCTCCTGAGGCAGTCCTTCAGGATTGAGGATGACTTTCTTCATCTCCAGTGTTGCAGTTCTTAAGGTAGCAAAATTGTTCAATGCAGGATTTGCAAACCCCGCCAGAGATGAAACAGGTAGCAGTTGCTAAAGCAGGAAGGTGGGTTTCTTGGGTTTTTGCATGCTCCTTCTGCTATGTACACTTGGCCTCCAACTGGGCCTGTTAAAGATACTTAAAATGGTTGGCTTTTTCGCTGATACAGCTTCAAATTTGGGTTAGAGATTCATATGAATCAGTGGGGATATTACATTTTGTCAGGGGGGCTTTGACGGCATCCTTGAAGCATTTTCTCTGCCCTTCTGATTATCATCAAGTTTGAAATAGTTTAATTGCTTTCCTTCCCATCCTTCCAGTGTCTTGCTGGCATGTAATAAAAATAGAAATTGCTAGAGAAGCTCAGGTAGTCTACTAGAATGTCGGAAGACAGAAACATAGATTATACGCTCTTGTTTGGAACTGGACTCGAAACATTACGATTGCAAATGCCACAGAGAAGGGATCAGGACAGGCACTAATATGTGGTAACTAAACAAATCAAATTCATTTTATTAAATGTTTTTTTCTGGCATTTCTGTTGATGGTTCAATGGCTGAATTCTATAATGGCTCCGATAACTCAAGATTGAACTTATCCTACGTAATGTGAGTTCTGAAGTCATTTGTACAGTAATTTGGTGAATAATTATTCTCTTCATTTTCTAACATTTATGTTATTGTTTTTTCACTGTCTGTTACTCCTAACTCTACATTTTCTTCTCATCATAACTCTTCTGCTTGCTGTTCTCTGTCCTTCTCCCACTGAGTTACTGTGGTCCATAAGATATAGGAGAAGATTTAGGCCAGTTGGCCCATTTAGTCTGCTCCGCCATTTGATCATGGCTGATATGTTTCTCAAATCTTCTCTCTGCCTAATCCCCAAAACCCTTGATCCCCTTATCAAGTCAAGAAGTTATCTATCTCTGACTTAAATAAACTGAATGACTGGGTCTCCACAATCCTCTCTGCAATGAGTACCACAGCTTCACCACCTGCTAGCTGAAGAAATGCCTATAATTTCAGAACTAAAGAATTATCCTTTCACTCTGAGGCTGTGTTCTCAGATCCCAGTCTCTCCTACTAATGGGAACATCTTGTCAATGTCGATTCTTTTCAGGCCTCTCAGTATTCTATAAGTTTCAATCAGATCCCCCTCATTGTCTAAACTCCATCGAGAACAGACCTAGAATACTCAAACGCTCCTCATATGACAAGCCCTTCATTTCTGCGATCATTCTTGTATACGTCCTCTGGAACCCCTCCAAGGCCAACACATGCATCATCTTTTATCAGCTGCAAAACAGGCGACTGGCAACTGAAAACTTGATATGAATGCTGCGTACCTATCAACCTAAGTCAACTGTTAGGCAGGTTTTTAAATAGTTGCCCAGCACTTGTTTCCAAAACAAAGTTTCCAAAGCAAGCTATTTAGTTAGGAATCAAAATCCTACTACACCTTTTGTAGGACCTTAATTGCCACTTTCAGAAAGGGGAAGAACCAACCTAAAGGGGAGCTTTAAAGGGAAGATGAAGGCTCATTGCAGTTGATGAAAATCCGAAACAGGAAGCCATTTGGAACTTTCAAATTCCATGTTCAGTAAGAGAAGTAATGGGATTTAATTTAATGTCTCAGCAAATACTTATATTATTAGATTAGGTGGGCCATTCAGTTAAAGGTTGCATGGGAGGAACCTTTACCTTCAAGGGCAGGGTCAGTTTTATTTGTGCTTCATATAACCAATACAGAAAATAACAGAGATCAAAAAATATATGGCGAAGTTCAATCGCATGGTTGATTTAAAGGATTAAAATTCTGTCAAAAATGTACTGACCAATTTCAAAAATGTCTTTTGTACCCCAAATGCACTTAGCCTATAAAGTTGTTGACTGTCTAGTATTCTGATTAGATTAGATTAGATTAGATTACTTACAGTGTGGAAACAGGCCCTTCGGCCCAACAAGTCCACACCGCGCCCGCCGAAGCGTAACCCACCCATACCCCTACATCTACATCTAACCTAACACTACGGGCAATTTAGCATGGCCAATTCACCTGACCTGCACATCTTTGGACTGTGGGAGGAAACCGGAGCACCCGGAGGAAACCCACGCAGACACGGGGAGAACGTGCAAACTCCACACAGTCAGTCGCCTGAGGCGGGAATTGAACCCGGATCTCCGGCGCTGCGAGGCAGCAGTGCTAACCACTGTGCCACCGTGCTGCTATGAATATATATAGAATAAGTTATCATTGTAAAATTAAATCATTCCCTTGTTCAACATAATCATACAGAATACATATGTAACCAAAGTATAATAGAAGCATTAGGGAAAACATTTAAACATACATGTGAAAGTTATTTAGTCTCATGAAACGCTTTCCTTATCTCTTAAAAAAAGATACCTGGCATGCCCTAAATGAAATATATTATTCGTAACTTATTAAAAAGTACAACTAACTTTACAATAGGAATTAATACTATGAATCTTATATCAGGTTAGCTAGAACCAACTGTATTTTGTATTTTTAATTGGGACCGTGGAAAATAAGAGGAATAACAGAATTAATGGAGATAGCACATGGAATACAATGAACAACAGAATTCAAGCAGTTCTTGGAGATAAGCAAGTCTGGGACAGGCTCAAAGAAGTATAACCAGTAACTTTGGAATGTGAATTAGTAGGATGCATAGAAAGATCCCAAGGTCTGGAGGTGACAATATCTGTTAAACACCATGAGATCATGGGAACCTGGGGCTGTACATAGGGATGCCCATCGTTAATTAGACGTTTCGCAGGATTGGATTTATAGAATAAGGGGAAGGACAGAGTAATCATGTTGTATGTTTTTACTGTAACACAAAATGTATAAAAATGCTGTATTTCAATATAAAAACCAGAGCGTGTCATTGATCCAATCTGAGCCGTAGTTTAAGAGAAGGACTGGACTCTCACATAGAGGCCAGATTTGGGCAAGATCTTTGGCCATCTCCCTGCATTAACTGGTTGTTGCTTCAATAATAATAAAGTCTGTCAAATGCCCGAATCCTGCCTGCTTCCTGAGTCTTTGGCCCCAGTCGGGGTTGGGGAGGGGGGACGGGTACAGTGCGGTTTACAAACCTGTATCCACTTTGCTAAATGTTGCAATCACAACAGTTTGACAAATTAGACAGCTGCATTAATATACCCATCAGCAAAAAAAACTGGAACTCACCAAATAAGCTTTCTCTTTGATCCAGTTGAGCCCTCAGACTATTGTATTCCTCCCTGATGGTTTCAAATTGTTGAGCCTTCTTAATACTAAAATCCTGCAGGTCATTGATAAGTTCTTCAAGTTCAATTTTCTTGGAATTCAAATATTTGAACTCTTCAGCAAGGGTCTTTGCAGTGGAGAATTCATGCCCTGTAGAAACATCACCTTTTTAAATTGCAATATTAATTTAGTTGAATTTCCCAAGGAGAACTAACATACAAAATTTGACATTAAGCCATATTAGGCAACATTAGTGCAGATGACCAAAAGCATGGTCAAAAAAGTACTTTAAGGAGTGAGGTCATGACAAAAGAAATGCCAAGAGGCACCCATGTTTATAGAGCAAAACTGACCAAAGGTTTGGTTAAAGAGATCGGTTTTGTCGAATATCTTAAAGAATAAAAGAAATACGTCGCGACAAACAGGTTTAGGAAGGAAATTCAAGAGCTCAGGGCTGAAGAAACAGTCAGCAACAGTGGAATGGATACAGATATTGAAGAGATCAGTATTTGATGAGTGTCCATATCTTAGAATGTTATAAAGCTGGAAACACAAGAGAGATATGGAGGGTAAGGCAATGATGGAATTGAAGTCAAGTGTGAGCATTTTAAAATCAAGGCATTACTTAACTAGGAATCAATATTGATCAGTGAGGTGATTGGTGAGCAGGTTGGTCTGCTTGGCCTAAAAGATGTAGAGGGTACATCTAGAGGAGACAGGGGTTCATGACTATTTTAGTGGCAATAAGCTGCACTGGGGTACAGATAATGTTATGGATATAGGTCTTAGTAATGATACAGATAACAGGAACATGGGAAAATAGGAACATGTGTCGGCCATTCAGCCCATCAACCTGGTTTCACTATTCAACTAGATCACGATTGATAATCTACCTCGATGCTATTTTCACATGTTATCCACATATTCCTTATTATTACTAATCTCCAGAAAAATATTGATTTCAGTTGCAAATCAGCTAATTCATTGATTCCATAGCCCTCCAGGGTAAAGAATTCCAAAATTTCACCACACTCCAAGAGAAGAATTTCCTCCTTATCTCAGTCTTAAATGGCCTATCCAAGATCCGGAGCCTATAGGAAGCTAGGTGAAGGAGATAACACTGGTTCAGTAGATCAGGATGTAGAATCTATTTGGATGATGAAGAGGAATAGTAGACGGAAAAAGTTCAGTCAGAGTGGTCTACAGGACCTCTAACAATAATCAAAAAGTGAGATAAGCAAGCATGAAGAAATACTGGCTGTTTGTAATCAAGAAATAGCATTAAATCAGGGTGAATTTAGACTACACATAAGTGGTAAAAATCAGATTGGAAATAGTTCCTTAGAGTGGCATGTCCTGACCAAAAAGGTCAGATTATATTATGCTTTGGTTTTGTGTAATGTGACAGGATTGTGTAATGTGACAGGATTAAGTAATGCCCTCAGAGTAATGACATTCCATGGTTTTAGCAACCACAACATGATTGAATTTTACATCCATTAGTTTATGACAAAGGTACAGAAGTAGGCCATTTTCCTCTTCAAATGTGCTCTGCCATTCAATGAGATTTGCATGACTGATCTGATAACTCTCTACCCCACTTTGCCCCATAACCTTAAATTCCCTTAATCTATCTCAGTTTTGAATATATTTAGTGACCCAGCCTCAACAACCCTCTGTGGTTAAGAAGTCCACAGATTCACAAACCTCAGAAGACATCTACTTTGTCAAGTTCTTTAGGTACTCCAATTTGAAAGGGGGAAGAGTGGAGCAAAGACTAGCATATTAAACCTATATATGGCAACTATGTGGGCATGGCAGCTGTTTCATCTTAAATTAACCAGCATACTAGGCTAGCTGATAGATCAACAGAGACACAATGACAGACATTTAACAGGATAGTTCAGAATACTCAAAGTATATTCATACTATACAGAAAATCCTGAAGGGAGGAGCCACTATTTATGGTTAACTAAAGAATTTAGGGACAACTTTAGATTTAGGGAAAACGCATATATCTTTGCAAAGGTGAGTGACAGGTCAAATGATTGGTCAGAATATTAACAAAAAGCAGAGAATGACTAAAAGCTTCTTCAGGGCGAGATATTAGATTCCAAAAAGAAGCTTGCTAGGATCATAAAAACAGATAGCAACAGTCTAGACAGGCATTTAAAAAGGAAAAGAATAAGCAAAGTGAGTGTTTGTTATCAAGAGAGTGAGAATGGAGAGTTTATAATAGATACTAAGGAAATAACAGATTAAATGAACAAATTTTTTTTTCCGTCTTCACAAAAAAGGATAAAAAAAATCCCACTAATAGCAGATCAGCAAATAGAAAGGGGATAGAGGAACTTAGTGAAACTACATGAACAAGGAAAGCGACATTAAGCAAATTGATGGAGCTGTGGGCAGACATGTGTTTGGGATAAGTTGGACTTCATGCTCGAATATTAAAAGAGGTGGCTAATGAGCGGGCAGATGAGTTGGCAGGAAGAATAAAGAAGTAGAGAATTACTTCAATAGAGAATGACTGAGGTGGAAGGGATTTTACATATTTTTTTGAATGAGGCAGAAGATTTCACAGAAAATTGATGAGGTGATAAATCATGAAGAGCATAGCCTTAGTTCACAGGAGGATATAGAGGTGGTGCTCAGATGGGCTGATCAGTAGAAAATGGAATTTGATTTGGCTGAGTATGAGGTGATGTACTTGGACAGGATAAATAAGGCAAAGGAATACGTGATAGGAGCCTGGGAAAGACCAAGGATCAGAGGGGCCTTGATATACATGTCCACTGTCCCTTAAGTTAGCTGGACAGATAGATAATGTAGGAGAAAGTGAGGACTGCAGATGCTGGAGATCAGAGTAGAGTGTGTGGTACTGGAAAAGCACAGCAGGTTAGGCAGCATCAGAGAAGCAGAAGAATTAGGATGATGTAGGGCTTATGCCAGAAATGTCGATTCTCCTGCTCCTGACCTGCTGTGCTTTTCCAGGACCACACTCTCGAGATAGACAATGTAGTTAAGAAATCATATGGAATATTTGCCTTTATTAGCTGAGAAAAAGTTTAAGAATAGTGAGGTTATCTTGGAACTTTATAAACTGTTGGTTAGGCCACAGCTACTGTACTGTGTGCAGCTCTTTGGAATTCACATTATAAGAGGGATGTGATTTCCCTGAAGAATGTGCAGAGGAGATCTACCAAGACATTGCTTCATAATTATGGATTATGAGGAGATTGGATAGACTGGATAGATGGCCTTCCTTGGAAAGGAGGCGACCAATTGAGATGTATAAAATAATGAGTTGCATATTAATGGCAGACAAGAAGGAACTTTTCCCCTTGGTGAATGGATCAATGACCAGGGGGCATAGATTTAAGGTAAGGGACAGAAGGTTTAGAGGGGATGTGATATTTTCACTCATAGGGTGGTGGGAATCTGGAACTCGCTGCCTGTAAGGATGGAAGAATTTAAGAATTGAGATGTGCATTTGCAATGCCAAGGCATACAAGGCTATGGGCCAAGGGCTGGAAAATTGAATTAGAATAGTTAGGCACTTGTATTTGACCAACACAGACTTATTAATCTAAAATTTAGTGTGCAGATAAAGCATATAATCAGTAAGGTGAACGGAATGCTACACTTTACTATAAGAGGAAATTAATATAAAAGGGTATTATGGTTCCATTACACAGGGCACTAGAGAAACCACATGTCAAATATTTTTTGTTCCCATTTTTATGGAAGAATGTAAATGCATTCATTGCAGGTCAGAGGAGGTTACGAGACTAATATATAGAATGAATGGTTTATCTTAAGAGGATGAGTTTGACACACAACGCTTGTTTCCTTTGGAGTTTAGAAGAGTGAGGTGTGATTTGATTAAAGTATACAAGATTCTGATGGTCTTGACAAAATTGTGAGTCAGTCCAGCATGAGGGGGCACTGTTTTAAAACTGTGGGTTGCCCATCAAGATGGAAAAGAGGAAAAATGTTTCCTTTTAGAGGGTTGCGCTGCACCAGACCTCTGCTTCAACAGGCAGTGAGGGTGGAGTCATTGGTTATTTTTAGGGCAAACATAGATAGATTCTTGTTAGACAAGGAAATCAAAGGCGATCAAGGGTAGATAGGAATTTTGAAACAAACAGATCAGCTATGACCTTACCGAATGGTGAAACTTACTGAAGAGGCTGAAAGATCTATTTGGGCTATTTCATATGTTCAAAATGTCCACAGGTTCAAAATGACTCATCAGGCAGGGAAAACACCAAAGTTCACCCTGTCAAGTCCTGGAAGAATTTTCCAAGTTTAAATGAGATGACCCCTTATTTTTCAATATTGTATGGAATATAGACCCAACCTCCTTAATCTTCCCATAAAACAATCCTGCCATCCCAGGGACTAATCTGTTGCACTCATTATATTGCAACTATATCTTTCCTTCGGTAAAAAGGACAAAATCTGTACACAGTATCTAGGGTGACATCTCTGCAAAGGCTCTGCATAACCAAGATATCATTACTCCTGTTCTCAAATCTACTTGTTATGAACATATAGAATCATAGAAATGTACAGCACGGAAATAGACCCTTCAGTCCAACTTGTCCATGCTGACCAGATATTCTAAATTAATTCAGTCCCATTTGCCAGCACTTGGCTCATTTCCCTCTAAACCCTTCCTATTCACGTACCCATCTAGATGCATTTTAAATGTTGCAATTCTACCAGCCATCACCACTTCCTCTGGCAGCTCATTCTATATATGCACCACCCTCTGCGTGAAGATGTTGCCCCTTGAGTCTCTTAAATCTTTCCCCTTTCATCTAAAACCTATGCCCTTTTGGATTTCCCCACCCCAGGGTAAAGACCTTGTCTATTTATTCTATCCATGCCCCTCATGATTTTATAAACCTCTGTAAGGTTACCCATCAGTCCCCAATGCTCCAAGGAAAATAGCCTCAGCCTATTCAGCTTCTCCATATAGCTCAAACCCTCCAACCCTGGCAACATCCTTGTAAATCTTTTCTGAACCCTGTCAAGTTTCTCAACATCTTTCCCATAGCAGAAAGATGAGAATTGCAGAGTATTCTAAAAGTCACCTAACCAATCTCCTGTACAGCCACATCATGACCTCCCAACTCCTTTACTCAATACTCTGACCAATAAAGAAAAGCGTACCAAACATCATCTTCACTATCCCATCTACCTGTGACTCCACATTCAAGGAACTATGAACCTGCACTCCAAGGTCTCTTTGTTCAGCAACACTCCTCAGGACCTTAAAATTAAGTGTATAACTCCTGCCCTGATTTGCCTTTCCAAAATGCAGAACCTCACATTTATTCAAGTTAAACTCCAACTGCCACTCCTCGGACCATTAGCCCATCTGATCAAGATCCTGTTGTAATCGGAGGTAGCCTTCTTCGCTGTTCACTACACCTCCAATTTTGGTGTCATCTGCAAACTTACTAATTATACTTCCTATATTCACATCCACATTATTTATGTAAATAATGAAAAGCAGTGGACCCAGCACTGATCCTAATGGCACACCACTGGTCACAGACCTACAGTCTGAAAAGCAACCCTCCATCACCTTCGAGCCAGTTCTATATCCAAATGGCTAGTTCTCCCTGTATTCCAAGAGATCTAACCTTGCTAACTAGTCTACTATGAGGAACCTTGTTGAATGCCCTACTGAAGTCCATAGCTCTGACCTCCTCAATCCTCCTTGTTACTTCTTCAAAAAAAAACTCAATCAAGTTTGTGAGACATGATGTCCCATGCACAAAACCATGTTGACTATCCCTGATCAGTCCTTGCCTTTCTAACTACATGTAAATCCTGTCCCTTAGGATTCCCCTTAAACAACTTGCCTGCCACCAATGTCAGGTTCACTAGTCTATAGTTCCCTGGCTTTTCCTTATCACCTTTCTTAAATAGTGGCAATACATTGACCAACCTCCAGTCTTTCTTCACCTCATCTGTGGCTATTGATGATCCAAATATCTCAGCTAGGGGCCCAGCAATCACTTCACTAGCTTCCCACAGAGTTCCAGGGTACACTTGATCAGGTCCAGTGGATTTATCAACCTTTCTGTTTTAAGACGTCCAGCACCTCCTCTTCTGTAATGTGGACATTTTTCAAAGTGTCACTATTTACATCATTTCCTAATTGCTTTCTGCACCTGCAAGTCATCTTGAAATGATTAGTGTACAAGAACTCCAAGGTCTTTTGCAGAATATTTCTTAAATGGTGAGAAGCTGTTGAGCCTGTTTTCTTTCTAACAATGTAAATACCTTTACAATTATTCACATTATTTTCAAGCTGCCATACTTTAGCCCATTCACTTAGCTGATCCAACTTCTCTCAAGAACTCCAGGAATCCTCCTCAATTTGCATTTCTAACTAGCTTTGGATTTGCAAGTTTGGAAATATTACAACTGGCTTCCATGTCCAAATCATTTATATAGATTGCGAACAGTTGTGGTATCCCACTAGTAACAGCCTGCCAACCGGAGAATGATCAATCTATTCTCTGCTTTCTGCCTCTTCACTAATTCCGAATCCATACCATTATATTTCCCCCAATTCATGTACTCAAATTTTATTTAATAACTTTCTATCTTGGACAATATCAAAAGTCTTCTAAAAATCCAAATACATCAAATTGTCTTTATCATTGCTACACGTAATATCTTCAAAAAACTCTAACAAGTTTGTCATCATGAATTCCCTTTCATTGTGAGCTAAATACTAAAACTGAAAAAGGAGAATAATCTCCAGTTCAAAAGTGTTTTAAAAGTGCCAGTCGATTGCATATCTTAACAATTGGCTAAGTGATCCATTGCTTCAAATTTCTCACCTTGTCTACGAATTTGTTTAAGTTCAGCAACAGCAGCCTGCAGTGAGTGAAACTGGCATCCTTCATGAGGAGGGATTTACCTTTACTGTCTAATATCAATCCAGAAAAGTAGTACAGCTCAGGGATATAACAGTCTCATGCTAAATTACTGGAATGCTTTGATATTTCATGTATCCACGTGCATTTTGCATAGTTCAAAACACTAATACTTTAGTGAGCCAGAATACAAGACTTTAATATATAAATTGGATGAACAAACCAAATAGTAAACCCAAATGTTTATTTCATAATCCTATCTATTGTACATAAAGGCATTATGACACAAAATACACCCAAATTTAAAAAGCTTTCAGAGACTGAATAGCAGTCTTCAAGAATAGACCCTTGTTCCATTTGGCTCATTCTCTTTAGCATTTTTAAGAGGCAAGTATTTTTTTGCTTTGATTCTTACCAACATAGGAAGGCAACAATCTAAACAATGACCTGTTTCTAGTCCAAGGTCTAGCCATGAAGGATACCAGTTAGAATAATTCCCTAGGTGCAGACCCCTGGAATCCATTTCTTGCTACTCGAAAGTTAAGAGTAATTAGCCATACTTTGTGACTTTGACTCAATGCTAAACGATAATCAGAAACGAATTCTCTAAATGAATGTTTAGCTAAAATATCCCTTCGTCACTTTCCTTTCGGCAGCTTTGATGAGTTTCCATCCTTAGCTTTGATTACAATATATACAACTTACCTGATATTGCTAACATCTTGGCTTCTAAGAGAATTGGAAGCTGCATTTCAATGTCACTCGCCTTCCCACTCAGTTTGCTGCATAGTCTTTGGCTAGTGAAGATCTATATGTGTAAACATACAAACAATTTATGAAAACTAATATGCCATTCGTAGGTTGCAGAAAATACAAAATGTGAACTGCAATGTGTAAAACTATGATACAGCATTGCTTAATAAAGCACATTGTTGTCCCACGAGCTTGTAACAGTCTGGCTTGGCCTGTGTCTTTGTTGAACTAGCTGTATGATAGTAGAGGTCACATGACAAACGCAAGCAGAGAACATTAGTGAAGCATTGTATTTCTATCTTAAACACCTTCTTTTCAAACAAAAGAAAATGTATGTATTTATCATTTCCATTGCAAATTGTCCAACTTACTCATTATGTATACAACTATTCTCATGTATTAGCAATTCATTATTTACAGTCTCTACACCAAATTGTGCATAGTTTTAAAATTGTGACCACCTCTTAATAATACTTGTGCACATTTTTGTCTATTTATCTGGGTGATCTTCCTTTGTTATATCTGTCACTCATTCTTGCAGCAACTTCACTGTTGGGAGTGCTCAGGTTTCCTATGATTGTGGTTCAATACAGAGAGTAAGTTCACGTTTTCCTGGCTGTTTGCGGTAAAAAAAAACAACTTTGAGGTCACCATCTTAACTTGGAAATATAATGTCATTTTTTCCTTGCTGCTAGCTCAAAATCCTGGATTTCCCTCCCTAATAGCACTGTGAGTTTACATACACCAAATGGACTGCAATGGTTCAAGAAAGCAGCTCAGTGTCACCTTCTCAAGGTCATTCAGGAATGGACACCAAATGCCAGCCTGGCCATTGAAGTCTTGACCCAATCTTCTCCTTCTGCAGTCATCATTCCAACTACCACAAAATTGTAACCACCTATTGAACTGACTGAATATATTGCATGGAATACGTCGTGTCAGATATCTCTCATGTGGCCATCCAAACCTAATGGCCTTTTTTTGGCCAAACACATATACAAAATAAGTCTGCTTCTTCCAGTGAGATTTTCCCCCAAATGGAAATGCTTTATTTTCCTTTGTGTGCTGTTTTCTGCAGTATTTGCATCCTGGTCTTTGTCTGTACCAGTCAATCAGGAAGTGCTGTGGAAGATCCTATCAAAAGCCATCTGACCAGTCAAATTCAATCAACATCCTCCATCTCCTCATGACGAGATGTTGATGACTGTCCTCATCAATGGTAATATGACAGAATCCTCTGAGGTCAAGATGAAGCTCCATCAAATATACCATCACTCCCACCCTTTTCTCAATCTTCATTCTTCGTCTTGTCAAGAACGAGCTTACCAGTGGTGTGGACATTGTCTACAGGATGGATAGAAAATTTTTCAAGGTCAACTGGTTGAAATCCAGTAAGGAATGTCACTGTACATCTCTATGATTCTATGACATCTTTTGTGGAACTTCAATATGCAGATGATAATGTCATTCCTGCCCTCTTGACAGAGAATCTTTAAGCTTCACCTAATACTTTTGCAACAGCATACCAAAAGAACTTGTCTCAGTAGCAACCTCATGAAGACTCAAATCTTTACTAACCTGACCCACATAAAGTTCTAGTTCATCCCTCTATTCAGTTCAATAGAGAAACTCTCCAAAATATGAACTATTTCCCCTACCTGGGAAGCTATGTCTCATCTAAGACTGATTTCATTGCGAAGATTAAACATCATATCCAATCAGTGAGCAGGCCTTCAGATACCCAAGGATTAGAGTTTTCAATTATCATGACATCAGTGTTGCTTCCAAGATTCTTGTGTATAAGGTTTCCAACCCTTCTGCATGGCTGAGAAGATTGGACTATATAAAGACGCTACCTCAAAACCCTTGAGAAGTACCATCAATGTTGTTGAAGATGGATTCTCCACATCAGCTAGGAAGACAGGCATATTAACACCAATATCCTTGAAAAGCCATTTGCACCAGCATTGAGGCTACAATCATCTGAAACCAACTCTGGTGGCTAGCTACAGGTTAGGTTGCCTGAGTTCTGACTGTCAAAGCAAATCTTCTTTGCCCATTCAGGGAAGGCACTCAAATGAGAAGAGGACAAAGGAAGCATTTCAAAGATTCCTTGAAAGCTTCCCTCAAGAAAAGTAACATAGATGTCAATGCATGGGAGACCAACATTCAGAAGAAACCAACTTGGAACAAACTGCTGTTATGAGGGGACACAATTTTTTCAGCACACCCATCCACAAGAAGAGATACAGAAAAGTAACAGAAGAAAGAAATGCCAGCAATCTCAAGATCAAGGACCACTTCCACCTTCCAGAAACACCTGCCAAATGGGTGGTCAGGTACAGCTCTAGGATTGAGTTAATCAGCATGCAGGGACCCACAGAACTCAAGACCAGTGACACGGAATTTCCTAGGTGGACAAACATACTCGTTAGTGAGTGATTACCAACGATGATCTTTCTGCACTTTAGCCTTATCAACATAACGATAGACTTGGTCTGTTCTGCTATGAACATGCTCTAGTTGCTGCTTCACAACCTTAATGCTTCTGCAAACTCTCAATCATTTTCCTGAGTGTATGTTTTGCCTCTCTCAGTAGATGTGCTGCCACTGTGAGATCACTTATGTATAATATAAACCTGTCTTTAATTAATCTTTCAGTTGTGCAAATTCACAGGATTCTGTAGTTACATATTGATCTACGGAATCACCTTGAGACCTAACAATAACAAATATCATTCATAAACTAAGTTCTCTTGGATTTCAGAATTTGGATTTGAGCTGCAAGACTATCCAAGTTTCTGCCATCTGTGCTTTTCTGTTTTTCAGAGAGATTGAAGATGGATAAGCCTAAAACACTATTTCCCCAATACTGATAAAACTCAAGTTAATCATAGCTGCTCTAGTCTGTTCAATGTGTTTGTAAATCTCGCAGTTCTGCCATTGCAAATGGAAACATTAGCAGTTGCGTTTCTTACTGTCTTTAATTTTGACAGGCACCAGGAAAGGAAAAGTTTCAGCCAGTATCTTACAAATATTCAACTGTGATCCATTTACTTTTTTCCTTTATTGTAGCTTTTAGCAGCATTCCCAGTGTCCTTCTGTTTAGTAGTTCAGTAGTTATACTTCTGTATGACTCTTCTACATTTAATGTCAGTTCGGCTCTGACACAACCTAGCTTGCAGGATTAATAGTGCACTGATTGAACTGGCTACAAGATGGATGCCTTTAAGTGCCTCACAGTAGTGGTCACCTGACTACAGTAAACCATGTGGTACAGGAGTACAACTTTGCATTTCTGTCTCAAAAACACATTGAAACATTCCAGTTTATAAAGGTAGAGCTACAGAAAATACAGGGGGTTCTTTCAGGAAGGCATCAAGCATATCAAAAAACTTTACTGGGAACAAGCAGAGATGAAGTCATGGCGTTGGAGAGAGTATACAAACCTCCAAATAGCTCATTTACCAGACTCCCCAGACAGTGCAGAGCTTTCAATTCATGCTTTGGAATTTGCTTTGGTGGAACATGCTTTGGTGGCACAGTGGCTCAGTGGTTAGAATTGCTACCTCACAGCACCAGGGACCTGGGTTCGATTCCAGCCTGGGGCGACTGTCTCTGTGGGGTTTTTACGTTCTTCCAGTGTCTGTGTGGGTTTCTTCCAGGTGCTCCAGTTTCCTCCCATAGTCTAAACATATGTAGGTTACGTGAATTGGCCATGGTAAATTGCACAGAGTGTTCAGGGATGTGCATGTTGGGTGAATTAGTCAGGGATGAATGTAGAGTATGGGCATAGGATTCTATGAAAAAGACATTTGGGCAGCTACGTTTATGGTCGGCATGGTGGCTCAGTGGTTAGCACTGTTGCCCAGGTTCTAGGGACCCAGGTTAAATTCCCACCTTAGGCAACGGTCTGTGTGGAGTTAGCACATTCTCCCCGTGTCTGCGTGGGTTTCCTCCCACAGTCCAAAAGATATGCAAGTTAGGTGAATTGGCCATGCTAAATTGCTGCTAGTGTTAGGTACATTAGTCAGGGGTAAATGTAGGGGAATAGGGTGGGTTGCTCTTCAGAGGTTCAGTGTGGACTTGTTGGGCCGAAGAGCCTGTTTCCACACTGTAGTGAATCTAATCTAATCTAATAATTAAGAGCCATCACAGGGGGATTCAAGATGGCGGCAACCCAGCAAGTCTGAGTCTATAGTGCTCTTCCCACGACTTGGGCAAAGTGGGTCACCCACCCCCACCACACTCACCAAATCATTTAAAACTGTTGTTTAATTTAATTAGTTGCTTAGTATTAAAGTTAAATAATTTAATCCTTAGTAAAAATGACTAAAGGGAAGGGAGCCCGCAGCTCTCAGCAAGCAGGGACCCCTCCCCCATCCTCTTCAGCGGCAGCAGAGGTGTCCACAGCCGCCCCGGGGACTTACCTACGGTTGCAAGGCTCGTGGAAACGATTTCCAAATTGGATTCGAAGATCAACGCTTTCATCGAGGAATCCAGAGGTTGATGGGACTCACTCTCGGCCGCGCTGCAAAAGCACGACCGAGACATTAAGGAAATCGAGCGCCGAGTCGGAGGGGCGGAGCTAAAGGTTGCGACCTCCGAAACTACAGCACAATCGGCCGTGGATCGGGTCCGGACTCTCGAACAGCGAGTCTGGACCTTAGAGAATCACATTGATGACCTCGATAATCGAGGTCGTCGAAAAAATATTCGTTTGCTGGGCCTTCCTGAACGGGAAGAAGAAGGCCAGCTTACAGTATTTCTCCAACAGTGGCTGCCACAGTTTTTAAATCTATAAGATGGATCAGGCCAGGTAAGGGTAGAA
Organism: Chiloscyllium punctatum; assembly: GCF_047496795.1. Taxonomy (NCBI): domain Eukaryota; kingdom Metazoa; phylum Chordata; class Chondrichthyes; order Orectolobiformes; family Hemiscylliidae; genus Chiloscyllium; species Chiloscyllium punctatum. Next base: position 120,669,716 of record NC_092741.1, on the reverse strand, counting down.
TGGGCCTACCAGGTCACAATACGTGGGCCCAGCTCGAACCAGCGTCCACGCCTGGTCCTGTTCTGGCTGCAGAGCTAGAGGGAGAGGCAGATACTCCTAGAAGTTTCCAAAAATCTTGGAAAAGACCCCCAAGCCATGATCTATAAAGGATCCAAGATCATGTTATTCCAGGACTTTTCCCCAGCTCTGGTCCGAAAGAGGAAGGCATTCGATGAGGCGAAGAAGCGTTTAAGGGACTTAAATATTCAATACTCCTTACGCTACCCAGCGACGCTACACTTTAACCATGAAGGATCCGTGTATAACTTCGGATCGCCAGAAAAGGCTAAGGAATTCTTGGACTCTCTTAGATAAATTGTAAGAGATAATGGATGTTGGTTTACCTTTTCCCCTACTTCGATTTATATCCCCCCTTTTTTTTCTTACCTTACTGTTTAATATTATCATGGGGGGTGGGGAGAGGTATTTGATTTTCTCCCCCCCTTTAGGCTATTTCCTTTTATTATCCTATGTATACATGTGGGTATGTATATATGTGGGTATGTATATATGTGGGTATGTATATATGTGGGTATGTATATATGTGGGTATGTATATATGTGGGTATGTATATATGTGGGTATGTATATATGTGGGTATGTATATAAGTCGGGGGGTTTGGTTAATGGTTGGGGGGAGGTGGTTACCTTATTCTATTTTATTTCTGTCTTTAGGAGCGGGGTTGTTTTTTTTCCCCCTTGCTATTTTGTATTATTATATTTAATTATTATTTATTAAGGTTGTAATTTTACAGTCATATATGTTTATATATGGTATTAATATTACCAAATATATCCAGGTATTGGGGTGAGTGGGGGTAGGGTGCTCACTGTTAACTCTAGCTTTGTATTATATCCGAATTCTCGTCATTTTGTTGAGGAGCGCCTGGGTTAAGGGTGGGGCATTGGTTGGGCGAGGATAAGATGGACCTTTGGAAAGGAAGTGACACCCCCTATGAACAAGGGGGAATATCTCCATTTGAACACTTTTTTTTATTATTTAGAATTAGTTTTTTAGTACACTGTTGTGAGTGTATTAGAGAGCCTTTATTTTTGTAAATTTTATGTGTTCTATGCTCGGGATGTTCTGGATAGGGTTTCCCCTCCCGAGGGGTCTCGTATTGGCCTGGATGATTATGGTTGATCAGTCGGTTAAGTGGTGCACCTGGAATGTCAAGGGGAGTAATTCGCCAGTCAAAAGGAAGAAAATATTATCAAATCTTAAGAAAGAGTTGATATAGCTCTCCTACAGGAGACACATCTATTAGATAAAGAACACCTGAAATTACGACAGGGTGGATTTGATCAGGCCTTTTTTTCTTCTTTTAGTTCAAAAAGCAGGGAAGTTGTTATTCTCATTCGGAAGAATTTCCCTTTCAAAATCCTAAATCAGATAAAAGGTGAATCTGGGCGATATATTTTGATTAAAGCCCTTATAAATGGAGAGGAATATGGGATTTTAAATTTGTATTGCCTGCCGGCACACCCCTTTAAATTTATAACGGAAGCCTTTTCAAAATTAATGGCTTTTGGTGCCCGTCATACAATTAAAGTCTCCCCCTATAATTGTATTATGGATCCAGAAATAGACAGGATTCCCAAGAGTAATGCAGGAGTATCTCCCAGCTCTAGACAATTGGTGGATCTGAACAAAGAATTAGGATTAGTAGATATATGGAGATGTCTTCATCCACAGGGCAGAGACTTTTCTTTCTACTCCAATCCACATAAATGTCATACCAGAATTGATATGTTTTTTGCTCCCTCGATTTTTTTAAATTCCATATCATCCTGTAAAATAGGTAGTATAGCAATCTCCGACCACGCTGCTGTATACATGGAAACTAAGGAGAGGAACAATGGGACATCACCTCGGCACTGGCGTATGGACCCCTTCCTAATGAAAGATAGTAAATTTGTGAAGTACTTTTCTCAAGAATTTAAAACTTTTTTAGAAATTAATTCAGGTACGGCTAGCAACCCATCAATGATGTGGGAGACCATCAAAGCTTACACGTGAGGTTTGATCATCTCCTACTCAGCGACCCAGAAAAAATTGAAGGGAGAACAACAGTGTCTGCTTGAAGCTCGCTTAAAAGCAGCTGAAACAGCATACGCTGATAGACCTTCTATTATTAAATTGCAAATTAGGACAGCTCTAAACACTACACTTACCCAAACAGCTAAGAGGGAAATACTATTTGCAAAACAAAGGATATATGAATATGGCGACAAACTGGGTAGATAATTAGCATTTCTTGCAAAGAAAAAAAAAGGCCCCTCAAACTATTACGTCTATCAAGGAAAGTACAGGTATTCTGTCCCATGATCATAAAAAGATTAATGCAATCATTAGAGAATTTTTTTCTGAGTTATATAAATCACAGGATTGTGAAGACAGAACTAGAAGGATGTAGTCATTTTTAAAAAATTTGACCTTTCCGGGCCTAACTCCGGAACAGGTATCGGTCCTAAATGCTCCTCTAACAGTCCAAGAAATACTTGAGCAATTAAGCAACTTCAGAGCAGTAAGGCACTGGGCCCAGATGGTTTTCAAGCTGAATTCGATAAAGAATTTACAGAAATATTGGCTGGTCCACTTATGGACATGTATAATTATGCATATAGTCAGGGCAGTCTCCCGCCTTCACTGAAAGAGGCAAATATCTTTCTTATCCTTAAAAAAGGAAAGGATCCAGAAGATTGTACGTCATACAGACCAATATCCTTGCTAAATGTAGATTTTAAAATCCTTTCTAAAATGCTAGCACGGAGACTAGAAAGGGTGCTGCCACATATTATAAAGGAGGATCAGACGGGGTTTATTAAGGGCCTTAGATCATCCAATAATATTAGAAGGGTTTTGAATATGATTCAAGCCTACCAGGAGTAGTAGTTTCATTAGATGCGGAAAAGGCATTCGATAGGGTTGAATGGTTATATTTGTTTTATACATTGGAAAGGTTTGGTGCTGGAAAGGTGTTTACCAAATGGGTCTCAACATTGTATAGTGATCCCAAAGCAGTTATGGTTACCAATGGATTAGGTTCGGATAGTTTCAATGTGGGTAGGGGCTGCCGTCAGGGATGTCCTCTCTCGCCATTGTTATTTACGCTAATAATTGAACCACTAGCAGAAGCCATACGAGCTGATCCTAATATAACGGCCCCGAGGATTGGTACAGGTAAACATAAAATTACCCTTTATGCGGATGATGTTCTTTTATTCCTCAGTAATCCTCTGATGTCCGTACCTCGCTTAATCAAAGTTATTAATACATTTAGTACATTCTCAGGCTATAAAATTAATTTTTCAAAATCGGAGGCTATGCCAATGGGTGGCCTTGCTATGATATCCCACTTAGTGGACGGATCCCTTTTTCCCTTTCGTTGGTCCCTGGAGGGCTTCTTATATTTAGGCATTTTTACTACCCCAATATTTGGTCAGTTGTACAAGGCTAATTTTGTGCATTTACTGGAAAGGATAAGGCAGGACCCTCCAGCGATGGGGAGACCTTCCAATTTCCTGGCTGGGTAGAATAGCACTAATTAAAATGAATGTACTGCCCCGTCTCTTATATCCTATGAGAATGCTTCCGGTGATGCTGCCGAGGCTGGCTCTAAGTAAATTATATGGCTGGCTGGGTTCCTTTATGTGGAATTATAGACGGCCCCTCATTAAGCTGAAGAAGCTACAGCTTCCACGGGCAAGGGGAGGATTGGATTTCCCAGATTTTAGGAAATATCAGTTAAGTTCCCTATTAAGTTACATAGCTGATTGATTGTGGATCAGACAAGATCCAATCTAGTTGGACAGCGAGGCCTCTCAAGTAAAATACCCACTTATTAACCTTTTATTTTTAGACAAGAGGAAAATCATTACAGATCACTGTAAAAACCCTATAATACTAAATACAATTAAGGCTTGGAATATAATGCGGCAAAATGAGGGTGATTCACATAAAACATCCTCCTATGCACCGATAGTGGGAGCATGGGGATTCCAACCAGGGTTTACAGATGCCACTTTTAAACTCTGGAGATCAAGGGGTATCTCATGTCGAGGGGACCTATTTAAGGATGGGGTCCTGATGTCTTTTGAACAGCTGCGTCAGAAATTCGGATTACCTAATGGAGACCTCTTTCGATATTTCCAAATTCGAGACTATATACAGAAAAAGACTACGTTAATAGATAGTCTTTATAAATCAGATAGAGAATGTAGAGTCCTACAACCAGTGGGGGTATCTTCTGTCAGTACTATCTATCATTTACTACACGATGAAGTATCGGGAGATATGGATAATCTGCTTAAAACATGGATTCAGGATTTGGGACTAGAAATCTCTATAGAAACATGGAATGATATTTGGGAAAAACGCTAGAAAAATTACTATCTGTAACAGAACCCAGGCTATCCAGCTGAAGATACTTCATAGGGCCCATAGAACACCGGTTCGATTAGCAAAATTTAAGGCAGGAGCATCTCCAATGTGTCCTAAATGTAAAATAGAGGTGGGCACTCTTGTACACTGCCTATGGACCTGTCATAAGATCCGTAGATATTGGACTAAAGTAGCAAGTACCCTGACAGAACTTTTACGAACGGAAATTAAAGTGGACCCTGTATCTCTCCTTCTGGGCTTTTTGAACTTTCCCTCCCTGGACATGTACGGGAAGAGACTATTTTCTATTCTCTCTTTCTGTGCAAGGAAAAATATTTTGGTGAACTGGGTGGCTGAGGGCCCCCCTGGACTTTCAAATTGGCACAGATTAATTATGGAATGTATTCCCCTTGACTTCCTTACAAATATGGTGCACCAAAAGACAGAATTATTTTATAAAATATGGCAGCCCTTCTTGAATTACATAAATACAGATATTTCAGCTATCCTAACAAGGGCTTTTATTTAATTGGGATTGCGAACCTGGCTGGTCCGGGGCCCCTTGGGAGAGGAATCCCGCACGAATACGGGTTTTATTACATTTGGTGTTAATACATTCTGAGTATGTAAGAGACTTAAATGTACACTCTGGTTAGTTGTAGGTTAGATTAGTAGATAGTTGAGTTTTGTTTTTTTTTCTTTTCCTGTATTTTTTTCTGTTGTTAAATTTTGGCTATTGTATATTTGATTTAATTGTATATTAATATTTGTACTTAAGAGTTTTGTTTATTTTTGTAAACTTGTTAAAATGTTAAATTTCTAATTAAAAAAAAGAAAAAAAAAGAAAAAATAAGAGCCATCACAAAATCCATCAAACATGTCCAAAGGGATTTCATAAATACATTAAGGACATAAGGATAACTAGGGAGAGAATAGGGACCCTCAAACATCAGCAACACATCCTACGTGTGGAACCGCAGAGATTGGGAAGACACTAAACGCATGTTTACTGTGGAGAAGGACATGGAAGATATAGAATGTGGGGAAATAAATGGTGACACCTTGAAAAATGCCCATGTTACAGAAAGGTGGTGCTGGTTGTCTTTAAACATGTCTTAAGGTTGATAAATCCACAGGACCTGATCAGGTGTACCCGAGAACTCTGCGGGAAGCTAGAGAAGTGATTACCAGGCCCCTTGCTGATTATCCGAAGGTGATCTCAAGGTCCCGATGGAAACATTACAGCGAAGACATATCTCCAACAGTGATCACGTCTTTTGTTTACAGTTATTAAACAGGCACCGTCTCCAAATGACTGACTGCCTGCCCTTTCTCCCTCCCCACACTTTCCCTGGAGTTCTACACAGGGGTGTATATATTAAACCCCCCTTCCCCGGATTAATCTCTCCAACATTGTCCTGTACAGGGTAGTAAAAAGTTGCGTGTGCATGTGCGCGCACTCTATTTGGAGACTTACCACACAAAGGCAACTGAAGCAGTATTGTTATTGGTGTCCAGTGCAGCTGTCCTGGAGAGAGGGCAGGCGCGTACGGTGTTCGGGGTGGTGTTGCATGGGATTGGGGGCGGGGGGGGGGGGGGGGTGTTGCACAAGGTTGGGGGCAGGGGAGCGGTGTTGCATGGGGTTGGGGTTGGTGTACGGGTGGGGGGCCTCACGTGCTGTGTGCTGCTGCAGTCTCCTGAATGAGGAGCAGACTTTAAAAAATCCGAACCCCAGAGGAAAGGCAATTAATCAATTATCTGAAAGAAATAGTGCCCGCCCATCACTTTCGGATAATTGAGGTTCCCCTGTATTGGTAGAGTAGGGGAAAAACAAAAGGAAAACAGTTTAGGTTCCTTTGCTTCTCAGTTCTGATGCTGACATAGAGCCATAGAGTCAAACAGCACAGAAACAGACCTTTCGGTCCTCCATTGGCTAGTTAGGTCCCTGGTGTTCAGCTGTCTGTCTTTCTCCAGAAGCATCCGTTGGTTTGTAAGCAGCATAAAACTATTGATTTACTTGGAAAATGTCTCTCATTTATTAAATCAAACTTCATAGCTCACAAACCTGCTGCAGGAAAGATTACTAGTTTCTTTCAAGTTTAAACTGAGTTTTTTTTACTGCAGAAAACAGGCAGTTTCTGCTGGGGAGATCAATTGTACACATTCTTTCTTCTTTTCAGTTTGTCTGTGTCTTTGCAACTTGTTTCCAGTTCCAACCTGTTCAGTTAGCCAAGAACAAATCAGCTTTACTTGTAAATAATTTCTCCATTCCTAATCGTCTGCATATTGCAGGAAACGATGGTCATATGAAGAGAGTTCACAATAGGTATCTTGCTGCGAAATTATGCAGCCATCCATGCAAATCCTTGTTTTTTAAGACTGTTTTCTTTAGTAGAGTGCTACCAACAGTGTGGGTTCAATTCCCAAACTGGGTGATGCTACCATGAAGACCTCACCTTCTCAACCCCGTTCCTTGTCTGAAGTGTGACCCCCAGAGTAAACTCACCACCAGTCATTTCTCTCTAAAGAGAGACAAGCCCTATCATCCTCTGGGATGATGTTGATTTTTACTTTTATATGACCAGTTTTTCAAATCACAAAAGTAAAAAGACATGGTCCTTACAGCTATAATAAATTAGTAAACTATGATAATTCTAATACAAAACCATGTTGACTGTTCCTGATTTTATAATGATTCTTCCCAGCTCAAAGGACTCCAATATTTTCTTTATAATAGATGTGGGCAAACTGCCCTGCAGTTTTCTGCCTCCCTTTTTTCATGAATTGAGATCGTGCATTTGTAATTTTCCAATTTGCTGGGATTTTGCAAGTTCACAATTAATGCATCAACCATAGTTGCAGCCACTTCTTCTAAGACCCTAGTATAAAAGCCATCAGTACCAGGAAAGGGCCCCGAGAAGGAGGGAAGTATATAGTGCTAACCACTTAGGCCTGTGCCTTCTAGAGGTCTGGGTTTGGGCATCATTATACTTCTCACAAGAAACCTTCAGAGTTAGGGGGACACAGTGGCGTGAGGGTGGCACAGTGGCTCAGTGGTTAGCACTGCTAGGTTCGATTCCAGCCTCGGGCAACTGTCTGTGTGGAGTTTGCACATTCTCCCAGCGTCTGCGTGGGTTTCCTCCAGGTGCTCCGGTTTCCTCCCACAGTCCAAATATGTGCAGGTCATGTCCATGCTAAATTGCCCAAAGTGTTAGGTGCATTAGGGAAATGGGTCTGGGTGGGTTACTCTTCGGAGGGTCGGTGTGGACTGGTTGGGCTGAAGGGCCTGTTTCCACAGTGTAGGGAATCTAATCTAAAATAATTATTTTATTAAAGGTCCCACATCAGATTTTCTCAAGGCACACTTCTTTTTAACCATCTAACTTATTATTAGGTGATATAGCCACACAGTAACAATACCTTTTGTATTTGTGTTGATATATGGTATATTTGGACTGTCACAGAAGACAGTTAGAGTATTTCATCAATATCCTCTGAGATAATCAACTCTTCATTAAACTTAAGCCACACAGAAGGAAAGCATTAGTAAACATGACTAATAGGCCATTACCATTACTCTTATTTCTGTGCTGTTCACAATACCTTAATTATGACCATAAGTCACATTAATACTGCCTGCATGATTAATTTCTTAATTAGGTCTTTAGATTTCTTAATTATTAACTTCCTGTACAATTGATAATATGTTCTCAGTTTTGACCACTAAAGTCAAATATCATTGCGACATGCGTGTGTGGTAAGCATGGATTCTTAGTAATTTTATTTTCAGTTCAATTACCCTTGATAATTTATTTTTTCATTTGAACTGGCTGTATGCACACAATTCCAAATCAAAATAAACCAAAATCAAAAATAAGTTGCTGCTTAATGATGACTGGCACTGGGCCAGGCAACTTCTGATCAGGCGTACTTCCACTCAACTGAATGGCACAAGTGAGAGTCACTGAATGTGAGTGTGTGTGTGAACTAACAGACTGAGAGTGAGTTGGACACAAACACAGGTTGCTAATGAGGACAGACAGACATATACAACCTTTCCCTCCACCCCCAGAAATCTATTCATACTCCAGGCCAGAAGTGGAGCAAAACTCAGGCTGAAAAGCAGCCTGCTTTTAATCCTCAGTTCCAGAGGAGTTCTACCAAGATTAGCTTGATGTATGTGCTACCAAAGGTGAATGCAATGGTGTTAATTAAACCCAACTCCTTAGTATAGGTCCATTCCCCCTCTCCCTTTGGTGATCAGGATTTGGGGCTCTGGTCTGGCCTCCCTAATGCTGCTTATAAAGCAAAACAGCAAACATGAGTTTATTAGTTAGATAGGCTCCTTGGTACTTTTTAATGGTTTTTTAAAAATTAATTTCATATTTTTTTAAACCATTGATTTGTTGTCTTGACATGTTTTTTGCTTACCAACTTCACTGCTTTACTTCATAATGACTTTTTAAAAAAGAAGTATGTTTACTGTTATGGCAGATCACAACTCAGGGCAGCTGCTGCTTGGTTTTCTGATGAAGCAGAAGGAGAAACTCACAAGAAGTCTCACTGTTGTTTGAGGGCTGGCAAAAGATGATAGTTTTTCTCCAAAAGAAACAGGAAGCATTGGAAATGTCCAGTGTGCCTGCAGGCATCAGTGCACAGAGAAGCAGAGGCCAATGCAGAAATGTTTCATCAGAATCCATGAAGATTGTAGACACGAAGTATTAAAACTGATCCTTTTTCCACAGATGCTATCTGGCTTACTGCGCATTTCCTGACTTTTCTATTTACACAATAGATTTGTGATTTTTAATAGAACATGTTCAGGATATTCACATTCACACATGGGATTGCTGCTTACAGTGCTTATGAGATTCAATTATTTTTTAGATGTTGTTGTTCAGAAATTGCACAGGTCCAGGAGCAATGAAAAGGAGCTGGTTGCATATGAATGACAGGTAATTGTATGTAATGGTGCAACAAATCAGTGGGTGTAAAATCAATGGGACTTCTAAATAGAGTACAAAAACCAAATAACGTTTGCTAAATCTATGTAAAACAGTTCAACCTCTCTGTGACGACAGTTCACAATTCTGGGTTCATGAAGGTGCAACAGGGAAGGTTAATGAGGTGGGGATAAGGGGCCCAGAAAAACATCAGGGACGATGATTTCTCTTCATAGCCCTGGTCTAAGGGACGTGCATTTGGTTCCAACAGTCTTCCAAATAACCCTTTCCCCAGTAATTGTGGTTGTTTCAAGTTCCTCACTCATTTCTACTCTTGATTTTTAAGTATTCATGTTTTTTTGTGTGTCTTCTACAGTGGAGACAGACACAAAATACCATTTCAATGCTATCATTTACGTGTTTTCAATTATTAATTCTCCAGGCTCAGGTTCTAAAGGAGCAGTTCTCACTTTAGTTAATTCTTTCCTTCTTAAATACTTATAGAAACTTTACTATCTGTTTTTATATTTCCTGCTAGTTTTCTCTCATTTTAATTCAATCTGTGCTGTAAGGTAACAGATGAGAAAGCCACCAGTCATCCCTCACTGCAGGCAAAAGTGAAGGAATGTTATTCTCACTCTTCGCTGTAAACTAAAAACAGCAAGTGAAACTTCAGTCAAAAGAAAACAAAACAAAGGCTTCTCAGCTGGCCTACACAGCCAAACATCTCAAAGCCTGTGACTCACTTACCAATATCAGCCCTACTGATATCATACAACCAGAATGATATAATGTCTCACAGTTTATTCTTCAGAGACTGATTTTTTAAAAAATGTTGGCTTTTTAAGACTAATCTCTCATTTCAAATCTGTGTGCATGTATTGCATCACTAATCCTTCTCACATTTAGTAACTGTTAGAATGCACACTGAATTTTCATTATTTTATCAATTTTGAATTAGGAGCTGGAAATGAATGGTGGACTTTGAGACAGACTTTTGTTAACAGAAAAAGAAGAGACCCAAACATGCTTTATTTGAGAGGCCAGACCTGGAAGCTAACTGCAGACGGAGACTGGATTAGAAAGGTTCTAATAGACATAGTCAACCCCAGGAAGAACCGATAGCAGAATTTGGCTATTAATGAAGACATAAAAGAATGAAGTCCCATACCGAGCAATTGGTTCTGGCAAGTTGGAGAGAACCCAAAGTTCAAGCAGATGGCAGTCATTAAATGGCCTTAGACTGACAAACTCTCCCAGAAATGTCAACTTGAGTGGAACCAGAATTAAAGTTGCTTTTTGAACTAGCTTCCAGAAGGCCAAAGAGTAGAAAATCTGAAACATTGCTGCCTTTGCCTGGGCAAACTTAGAAGGTGATCTTACTGAATGTTTTAGAAGAGCAGTCAAGGAGTTCACAGTTATGCCTATGAAACAATGCACCATGAAAGACACTGAAGTAATCTGGCCAGTTTTGTTATTTTCTTTTATTTCTTTATCTCTTAACATTCCTTTCTGTTTTTTGTGTGAATAGGGGCTGGAAACAAATGTTTTGGGTTTAAAGCACAGACATTAATGTTTTTTTAATTTTCTCTCTGCTAACGTTGTTTTGTATTTAATAGATTTTTAAGTCTTTTATTTAAAAGTACAAAACCAGTGAGTAGAAATTCACAAAGTCTGTGATTGGTTATTCAAAAGACTGGTTAGGAACCAATGGAATGACTATTTGGGAGTCTTCAATGGATTAATTTTACTGTGTTATGAATACAGAGGTAGAAAGGCTGATCTGGTTCAGCCATCTGTCTCCATGTCATAACAATAACTTTTAAACTCACTCTTTCATTAACTCAGGCCAGTCTGGTTCAATAATTTAAAACATACACTGCTGTGGTTTAGGAGAAAGGTATCCTTTCAAAATCAAACAAACTTGTTGTGACCAACTAAGGGGATGGGTGAATAAAGAAGGGGAGCCTCTTGATTTGAAAGTGTGACACTTCGGTAGCCTATCTGGAACCATAATAAACTGGGGATCTTCAGACAGTTTGTAATTATTTATTGTTCGAAAAACCCATCTGGTTCACTAATGTCCTTTATAGTAGGGTCAGATATTCTTATCTGGTCTGGACTACATGTGACTCTTGACCTACAGCAATGCTTGCTGAAATGCAATAGCAATCCACTCAGTTCAAGAACAATTGGAGCAATAAATGCTATCCTTGCCTTGGATGATTAAATCACATAAAAGAAAAAGAAAAAAATATATCTTCAGTTGGTTCTACTATAATGCAATAGCTCCATTCTCATGCAATCGTGTGTTATAAGAAAATAGCGTAATAGCAGCACCATTTAAAGTAATGAGGCCAGAATCACGTTATAACCAATAGAAGGTTTAAAACTTCACCTTTCAGAAACAGCATCCCCAATTCGTCAATCTCATTATAGCGAATTTGCATTAACAAAGCGCGCATTATAGCAGAATGAACTTGTACTGTTCTTTTTAACATCTCCAACATATCAACGTCTTTTTAGAAATGCCCAGAGCCACACACACTATTTCAAACTGAGTCCCACTAGGAAGATTACTTCAATCCACAAATTTATTTGCAGGTTTGTATGCCTGGATTAATAAGGCACAACAGGTGCAACTATCATCTTTCTCTGTTCTATTTATCCACATATGTAAAAAGTGGTTTCCATTTTTTATTTAAAAATCGAATGACATTCTTAAGGATACAATGAAAAATACTATGAAATAATAGGGCTAAAGAACATGCAAGTAAATAGGACAGTTATTATGTGAGAGGAATCTTAATCAGTCAGGGTCAAACACTAAAATTATGGATGGTGAGGATTTTCTTAATATTGCGCTTACCTTTGTAGCAGCTGTCTTAATAGCCATAATTAGCGACTGTTCTTTCAGATGCAGCCTAAAAAACAGGTTTATGCAATTACTATTTATAGGATGTCAATCATCCATGAAAACTTCTAACATGCTCCTTGATTCCAATACTTTCAAAACACAAGAAGCCAAAGTATTTAACACTAGGAAAAATATATTTATGACTAAAAGTATTTTGGTGAAAAGAGTAAAATGAGAAGGAAAAGATTTTTGGGACAATAATGTGCATAGGTTTTAAAATCAAAAACTTTTTGTAAGCAGTGTAATAAAGTCATTCATCTGTATCAGTAGAACAATTGGCAGTACTATGTCTTAAGTCAACTCTCACCAAAAATAATAGTTAATTTCAATTTACAAATTATTCTTAGAATATGTCAAAAAAAAACCTTGTTTTGCATGTATGCAAAAATCAGATTTTTTTTTTGTTTTATTCATTTCTGGAACTTGGGTGTCACTGGCTGGCCAGCATTGATAGCTCATCCCTATTTGCCCTTGAGAAGGTGGTGGTGAGCTGCTTTCTTGAAGCTGCAGTCCACTTGCCATGGGTTGACCCATAATGCCAGGAGGGAGGGAATTCCAGATTTTGACCCAATGACTGTGAAGGAACCAGTGGTATATTTCCAAGTCAGGGTGGTGAGTGACTTGGAGGGGAACTTGCAAGTGGTGGCGTTCCTACGTACCTGCTGTCCTTGTCGTCTAGATCAAATTGGTCATGGGTTTGGAAGGTGCTGTCTAAGCATGTTTGATGTATTTCTGCAGTGCATCTTGTAGACAGTACACAATTCTGCAACTGAACACCGGTGGTGGAGGGATTGAATGTTTTTGATGTGATGCCAATCAAGCATGTTGCTTTGTCCTGGATGGTGTCAAGCTTAGAGTGTTGTTGGATCTGCACCCATTCGGGCAAGTGGGGAGCATTCCATCACACTCCTGACTTGTGCCTTGTAGATGGCAGACAGACTTCAGGGTGTCAGGAGGTGAGTTACTCATAGAACATTACAGCTCAGTACAGGCCCTTGATGTTGCACTGAACTGTGCAACTAATCTGAAGCCTATCTTTCCTATACAATCCATTTTCATACACATGTTTATCCAATGACCATTTAAATACCCTTAAAGTTGGTGAGTCTATTATTGCAGGCTGTGTATTCCACACCCCTCATACTCTCTCAACAAAAAAAAATTACTTCTGATATCTGTCCTATATCTGTCATCCCTCAATTTAAAGCTATGTCCCTTGTGCTAGGCATCACCATCAGAGGAAAAAGGCTCTCACTGTTCATCCTATCTAACTCTCCGATTATCTTTTATGTCTCAATTAAGTCATATCTCAACCTTCTCCAATGAAAACTACCTCAAGTTCCTCAGTCATTCCTCATAACATCGTCCCTCCATACCAGGCAACATCCTAGTGAATCTCCTCTGCACCCTTTCCAAATCTTCAACATCCTTCCTATTATGTGGTGACCAGAACTGTACACAATACTCCAAGTGCAGCCACACCAGAATTTTGTACAGCTGCAGCATGACCTCGTGACTCTTATTCATAACCCAGTCCTCTTTATTTGTGCTGCTCCTTCCAAAGTGAATCACCTCACATTTTCCCAAATTAAACTCCATTTGCCACCTCACAGCCCAGCTCTGCAGCTTATCTATGGCCCCCTGTAACCTGCAATATCCTTCAACACCATCCACAACTCCAGTGACCATAGTGTCATCCACAAATTTACTAACCCATTCTTTGATGCCCTTATCCAGGTAATTTATATAAAAAAAGACAAACAATAGTGGCCCCAAAGTAGATAATTGTGGTACACCACTAGTAACTGAACTCCAGGTTGAACATTTCGCATCAACCACCACCCTCTGTCTTCTTTCAGCTAGCCAATTTCTGACCCAAACTGCTAAATCACCCTCAATTCCATGCCTCCATATTTTGTGCAATAGCTACCGTAAGGAACCTTACCAAATGCCTTATTGAAATCCATATACACCACATCAACCTCTTTACCCTAATCCACCGGTTTAGTCACCTTCTCAAAAGAACTCAATAAGGCATGACCTACCCTTCCCAAAACCGTGTTGACTATTGCTAATCAACTTATTCCTCTCTAGAGGATTTATAATCATGTCTCTTATAATCCTTTTCCAACATTTTACCCACAACTGAAGTAATATTCATTGTTCTATAATTACCAGGGTTGTCTCTACTCCCCTTCTTGAACAAGGGGACAACATTTGCTATCCTCCAGTCTTCAGACACTATTCCTGTTGACAATGACGACAAAGATCAAAGCCAAAGGTTTCGCAATCTCCTCTGTGGCTTCCTAGAGAATCCTAGGATAAATCCCATCCGGCCCAGGGGATTAATCTATTTTCACACTTTCCAGAATTGCTAACACCTCCTCCTTGTGAACCTCAATCCAGTCTAGTCTAGTAGCCGGTATCTCGATATTTTCCTTGACAATACTGTCTTTTACCAATGTGAATACTAATGAAAAATATTCATTTAGCACTTTCCCCATCTCCTCTGACTCCATGCACAACTTCTCACTACTATCCTTGATTGGCTCTAATCTTTCTAGAGCCATTCTTTCATTCCTGATATTGCACAAAATATACCTATTGAAAGTTTTAGAGTTTTCCTTGATCCTATCTGCCAATGAGTTCTCATCTCCTCCTAGCTCTTCTTAGCTCTCTCTTTAGGTCTTTCCTGGCTAACTTGTAACTCTCAAGCATCCTAATTGAGCCTTCATGTTTAATAAGCCGCCTTCTTTCCCTTGACAAGACATTCAACTTTAGTAAACCACAGCTCCCTCGCTTGACCACTTCCTCCCTGCCTGACAGGTACATACTTATCAAGGAAATGCAGTAGCTGTTTCTTGAATAAGCTCCTCATTTCCTCAGCTCCTCTTTCTCTGCAGTTTCCTTCCCCTATCGTAAGCATCCTAAATCTTGCCTAATCACATTGTAATTGCCTTTCCCCAGCAGTAATTCTTGGCCTGCTGTACATACCTATCCCTTTCCATCATTAAAGAAAACATAACCAAATTGTGGTCATGATCAAAGTGCTCACCTACTTCCAAATGTAACACCTGGCCACTTGCCGCTGTATCCCTAGTCTCTGACCTGCTCTTGTAGTTACTGTGTTTATGTGGTGAGTCCAGTTGAGTTTCTGGTCAATAGTAATCCCAAGGATGTTGATAGTGGCAGATTCAGTGATGGTAATACCATTGAATGTTAAGGGCGGTGGTTAGTGTGTCTCTTACTGTTGATGGTCATTGTCTGGCATTTCTGCGGAGCGAATGTTACTTGCCACTTGTAGGCCCAAGCCTGGATATTGTCGAGATCTTGTTACATCTGAGCACAGACTGCTTCAGTATCGGAGTGGTGGTGAATGGTGCTGAACAATGTGCAATCAGTGAACATAACCTCTTCTGACCTTATGACAGAGGGAAGGTCATTAATGAAGCAGCTGACGATAGTTGGGCCTAGGATACTATCCTGAGGGACTCCTGCAGAGATGCCCTGGAGCGGAGATGACTGACCCTTCACAACTATCTTCCTTTGTGCCACATATGATTAAATCAGCAGAGTGTTTGCGCCCTGATACCCATTAATTCCAGTTTTGCCAGGGCTCTTTGATGCCTTAGTCAAATGCAGCCTTGATGTCAAGGACTCTCACTCTCCCCTCACCTCTGGAATTCAGCTCTTTTGTCCATGTTTGAAGCAAGGCTATGAGATCAGGACCTGAGTGACCCTTGCGAAACCCAAATGGGCATCACTGAACAGGTTAGCAACATCTGACTCTTCATGATATACAAACACTAAAAACGTTAGCCACATCCTATCGTATACTAAACATTAGTTAGAATTGCATAATTCTCCATTGATAACAGTTACACAAGCTTAAAACCTAACTTCAAAAGATTGACTCCGACAGAAACAAATCACAACCTGTATGAATCTTGGTAACAAAACTGTGTTTCAAAATCAAACATTATGCATCTTTCTCATTATTTTTGCATGGGGGGTTCAAGATGGCAGCAACCAAATCTACTTTTGTTGAGCTCTGTGCCAGAACCCAGACAAAGTGGGGCACTCACCCTCCCTTCACTGTTTAATTTGTTAAGAACAGTTTTTTCATAACTGTTAGGCCTATTTGCAACAGTTCTGAACAGTTTGGTACAGTTTCAAAATGAGAAAGGGGAAAGGACCACGGAGTTTGCAACACCGCTTCCCCCCCCACCGACCCCAGCAACGGACATACCCGCGGCGTCGGCCTCCACGGCCGCCCAAGGACTCACCTGCACAGCAGAATTTGATCTTGGAGTTTATAAAACTCAGAGAGAGGATCAGTGTGTCAATGGAGGAGACCCAGGCCAGGTGGGCATTGATGTTGGTCATGCTGCAGAGGCATGATTTGGAGATTCAGAGTCTTGGGCAGCGTGTTTGGGGGGAGTGGGGGGGGCTGAGGCGGAGCAACGAACCATGGCTTCCGAGACCGCAGCTGAATCCTCATCGGGCCAGGATCAGGCCCTGGAATGTCGACTGCGGGCTTTGGAGGAGCGGGTCAACAACCTCGAAATAGAGGTTGTCAGAAGAATATCCAGTTGCTGGGGCTTCCCAAATGGGAGGAAGGCGGCCACCTCGTCAACTATCTGGAGCAATGGCTCCCACAGTTTCTAAGGCTGGAGGTTGAGATAGGCTGGGTGCAGGTCGAGTGGGCCCACCGTGGAGTAGTGCGCAGGCCCGGATTGGACAAATGCCCGCACCCCAGCCCCAGTGCTACTCCAGCATTATTGAAACAAATTATCAAGCAAATCATAAGCTTAAATGGTTGAAACAGAAATCTGATTGAACTCTTTAATTATCCCAAATAATCCCAAACCATTTGCTTTTAAATCTTTAGTTTTACAGCTAGACAATGTCCATGCCAAACGAAAGTAATGGCAAGAGGTGAATGATGTGAGGAAAACAACAAACAATTTGGTTTGGAAATTACAAGCATCAGTGAAATAGTTGTTTGCCATATGATGATGGGAAAGACAGAATATTCTAACCCAGGAATTCATCTTGCAACGTGACTAAGTGTATTACATGACCAGACAAGATGAACTTCAAGTTATGTATGAAAGTCTAGTCTATAACTAGATATGGTATTTCATAGATTTACTTATTCAAAACTAGGTATATTTCCACTGACACAAGAAAAAAAGTAATTGGAGGTCAACCCATCCTTCAAATACCAGTATTAAAATGCTCAATTGGCTTCATCTCAACAGCAACTTTTAAACAAATTTCAAAATGCCCTTTTACATGAATAACAGACTATTTTACATTGAATACTAAGTTTTGGCCCTTTATACCTGCTTCATGAATCAGGTGGATGTTGTAGATTTAAGAGTTCTATTCAATGTAAAAAAAGGAAATTCTCCAGCTTCCTCAGCAACAATTCTCCACCAACCAATAGCACTAAAGGTAGATTAATCAGCTATTCATCTCAGAGCTATTTGTAAATCTTTGCAAATGCTATGGGATATTTGAAAAGTCATTGTATTACGTACAAGCTTTTCTTTAAACCATGTATCGGGTGTACCATGTATCGTATTGCAAGGCCACTTGACTATCAAGTAACACTTAAATACTCTTTTACCTCTTCACATCTTCAGGAAGCTTTGAATTGAACAGGATTTTATTTCTTAACGGCAGGACTTCTTTCAGTGTCTTATTCAGATCTTGTAACTCATTCGCTGAGAGAGTCAATAAAGAAGGAAGTTCATAATCATATGACTGTACAAGTCTGGTTTCTTCTTCTATTTCTAAACGCAGCTGATGGTCTTTAGCTTCCAATACTGCCAGTCGTTCTTTAAGATCAGTGATTTCTTCCTATTGTAATAAAATGCATTACTGAGCTAGGTACAAGTAACTCAAATATAAACTTTATTACAAAGCTATATTCTGCATGTGTATGGCAGAAATTTAATCACTGTACTAGGCTCCCTGAAAATTAAAACATACTTTTTTCACAATAAATTCATCCTAAATTCATTTTATGAGATGGGTATGACAAGACTTTAAGGCAAGAAAGAGATATTATGAAAGAAAGCAAAGCATTTGATTGCTGACATAACAGCTTTATAAATAGAGCAACACTTTCATTGATCTAAGCAGAACTATGTTTAAAAAGTTTAAAAGACTTAACAAGAAATTATTCAGGATATATATTAACTGTGACAGAAAGCCATATTTTCTATCATTGCAAACAATATGGCATAAATGTACATTCTGAAGGAATTACAGTCCAGTTGCATTGCAAAGTTTTGTCCATGTCAATCTCCATTGTGTCAATCACAAGTGAGGCCATTTAGAATCATAGTTAAAGTGCGCGGAAATAGATGCTTCGGTCCAACCTGTCCATGCGAACCATATTCCAAAACTAAACTACTCCCACCTGCCTGTGCTTGGCCCATAATCCCTCCAAACATTTCTTATTTGTGTACTTATTTAAATGCCTTTTAGACATTGTAACTATACCAGCATCGAACACTTCCTCTGAACGTTCATTCCACATATATACCACTGTGTGAAAAAAAAATTCCCCTCATGTCTTTTCAAATCTTTCTCCCCTCACCATAAAAAATGTCTCCCATTGTCAAAATTCCCACCTTAAGGAAAAGACACTTGTCATTTACTTTATTTATACTCATGATTTTATAAACCTCTAGAAGATCATCCCTCAGCCTTCTATGCTCCATGAAAAAGTCCCAGCCTATCCAGCTTCTCCTTACAACTAAAATCCTTCATTTCCAGCAACATCCTGATAAACCTCTTCTGAACCTCTCGAGCTTAATATCCTTGCTACAATGTGGTGACCAGAACTGGATGTAGCACTCCAGAAAAGGCCTCACCAACATCATGTACCACTTCAACATAACAGCATCATAACATCCATCTACTCAAAGGTCTAAAGAGAATGAAGGCAAGTGTGCTAAACATCTTCTTAACCACACTATCTATATGCGATGCAAATTTTGAAGAATTAAGTATCTGAACACCCAGGTCTCTGTTTCACAACATTACCCAAGACCCTATTTTAATTGTGTAAGTCCTACCCTTGTTTGTTTTACGAAAATGTAATATCTTGCATTTATTCAAATTAAACTCCATCTGAAATAGCTTTAGCTTTATTGTCACATGTATTCAAATGAATACAGTAAAAAGTTTACAGTTACCACATTACAGCGACATCTTAGGTACAAAAGTACCTAGATACACACATTCAGGATCAAAGTTTTAGGAAACAAAAAAAAGCAAAGAAATAAATAATCCAGCATTATAGGTCATAGGAGAAAAATTAGAAAAATAAAAGTTAAAGACTCAGAATATCAGTCTTTCCAACCCTGTCCATTGGGGCACCTAGCCTCAAGGGAGTTGTCCACTGCCTCGTTCCTATCTGCGCTAGACCCACTTTAGCTATGTTCTCTTCGCCACAGAGCCCACTTCACTAACGCCACTGAACCCACACACTCCGCAACCAAAAGTCTCTGGTTCTGCTGCCAGGCCAGGCCACGGGTCCCACTTAGGTTACAAATGTTGCCTTGCTGGTGCTGCCATTTTGAAGATTGCCACCATCCTGAACAACTGGATGAGCTTTGCTGTTGCTGACCCTGAAAGCCAGGAGAACACACTTGTTGCCGCTGCCGCAGACCCGGAATGGCAAGAGAACACCCTCACTACCACTGCCTCCAATTGCCAGAAGAAGCCACATCTGCCACTCTGCATGCTGCCCTTTTGTGCTGCCACACCAGTGCTACTGACCAACCCGCCACAGAAGAGGTTAAAAAAAAGCCAAAAGAAAAGGAAAATAAAGCGAAAGAAAACAGCAGAAGCAAAAGTAAAACAAAGGAGGAAAGCAGATGGGAGCGATGGGCTCTGGGCAAGAGCCTGCATGCAGCCCTGTTACTCCGCCGCTATCTTGTGCCTGAAACCTGTCACTCTTTCGCACATTGACTCAACTGATCAATGTCTCTTTTAATCTTAGACAACCTTCTTTGCCATCCACTACCACTAATTTTGGTGTCTTTTGCCAACTTGCTAACCATGCCTTGATTGTGTTTTTGTACTCCTTGGCTATAATAGCCCCATTTTCTCCCAACCCCTTTTCTTTTTTGTCACTCTGGGTAAAACCTCTTTCCAAGAGTTTTGCATCTGCCAAAACATTCTAGTGTACATTCATCTCAACCAAATTCCCTTGTCCCCATTGAAACTGTTATTCTCAAGTTATCTTGATTATCTTCCAAAGGGGGCCAGACTAGAATATTTACAGCAACAACTATTTCAGTCTTTTACGACCACAACTGGATGAACCACATTAAGCAGTATCAGATCCTGCCCTACCTTAATCACACCAGGCACAATTCCAGAAATATCTTTAGAAGCAGAGATAACCATCTTCTCTGGACTAAAAATCATCTTTTCAATCAATCTTCTCTTGATCCTCCTAACTCAGTTCCAACAGTAAGTACAAGGAGCTCATAGGCTTCTTCATCACTATATTTGAGCTTCGATTACTCTACCACTTGCCCCAACCACCTTCAGCTGCTTCAAAATCAGCTACCATCTCTACTCCTCTTAAAAATGTATTTGCTTAACACCCTTCTCTCCTTGCAAACAACTGTTCCCATTGCCAATCCCCCTTGCCCTTCAAACTCCTTGAATACGTGATTGCTCCAAAATCGAGTCAATCTGAGAACACCATGCTTCAAAACTTCTAGTTGAAAAGTGTGGTGCTGGAAAAGCACAGAAGGCCAGGCGGCATCCGAGGAGCAGGAGACTTGACGTTTTGGGCATAAGCCCTTCTTCAGGAATGAGGCTGATGTGCCAAGCGGGCTGAGATAAAAGAGGGTGGGGGGGGGGCTGGGAATACGATAGGTGGAAGGAGGTGAGGGTGAGGGTGATAGGCCGGAGAGGAGTTGGGGGCGGAGAGGTCGGGAAGACGATTGCAGGTCAAGAGGGTGGTGCTGAATCCGGGGGTTGGCGGGGGAAGGGAAATGAGGCCTATTGAATGGAGCTTCATTTACAGCCTTGTATATTCACTACTACCACCACTGGTGCACAGTGGCAGCAATGTCTATCATCAACAAATAATTTTACAGAATTATTGAAACTGCACTCTTCAAGGCAAAGTGAGGAGTATCACATTCCTAACATCTGCCTTTGTAGATAGTGGACAGGTTTTGGGGACTCAGGAGATGAATTACTTTCTGCAGGATTCCTAACCTCTGAACTGCTCTTGTAACTAGTCCATTCAGTTCCTAGTCAACAGTAACACCAGGATATTGGAGATCATCATTGCCTTCCATTTGTACCACACAAATGTTACTCACCAAGCTTGAATACTGTCCAGGTCTTGCTGCATGTGAACACTGGCTGCTCAGTATCTAAGGAGTAATTTAATGGTGCTGAACATTGTGCAATCTTTAGCAAACATCCCACTTCTCACTTCATGATGGAGGGAGGTGATTGATGAAGCAGCTGATGATGTTTAAGCCTAGGTCACTATCCTGAGGAACTCCTGCAGTAATGTCCCATGACTGACAATGATTGATCTCCATTAACCATAAGCATGTTGCTTTGTGCTAAGTGAGAGCCCAACATTTCCCACCCGTGTTCAGCTCTTTTGTCTATGATTGAATCAAGGCTGTAATGAAGTCAGGAACTTAATGGCCCTGGCAACAGCAGTGATCAAATTACTGCCACGTATGTCTCACAACATTAGCACTGCCAATGGCCCCTTCAATCAGTGGACTGATGGTGCAGTAATTGTCAGTGCTGGAACTGTACTGCTTTTTGAAAACAGGTCATACCTAGGCAATTTTCATATCTCCTGGTGTATGTCAGTTTTGTAGCTGTACTGAAACAGCTTGGCTGGGGCCACAAATAAAGCTGGAACAATAAATTATATTGATGGAATATTGTCAGGATGCATAGCCTTTGCAGTAGCCAGTATATTCAGCCATTTCTTGATATCACAAGGAGGCATCAACCTTGCTAATACCTGGGGTCTATGATGCTGGAGACATCAGAAGAAAGTGGATCATCCACTCACATTTCTTGCTGAAGATGGTCTTTTGCACTGATCTACCAGGCACCTACACGGACGATGGGGTATTTTTGTGTCATCTCTTCCTGATTCATTGATTAACTATCGACCATCATTCATGACTAAATGTGGCAGAGCTGCAGACTTTACATCCGATTGGTTGATCATGGAATTGCAGAGTCATGCTACTGCTTACCACTTTCACAGTTTAGCTTCTAGGCAAGAGCTGAAAATGTGTTGCTGGAAAAGCGCAGCAGGTCAGGCAGTATCCAAGGAGCAGGAGAATCAGCGTTTCGGGCATGAGCCCTTCTTCAGGAATCTTCCAGGCAATCCTGCATCTTGGTTCACCATGTTGACATCTGACTTTTAAGTATGCTTGGTGTCGATCTTGTACTCATCATTGAACGAGGATTGTTTCCTTGGCTTGCTGGTAATGGTGAAGTAGGTAATTTGCTGGACTGTGTATAATATAGGTTGCATGTAGTTGAGAAGGTCCTGCTTGAGGCGTGGTAACTTTCATCTGAAACACACCAACAGTTGCCTCTAACGAGAGGGCCACCCTTTGGTCCTCTGCTACTAAGGCAACTTCATGTGGTTGAGATCCCAAAACTGATCCCTGTGATACCCTAATAGTTTTAAATTGTCAATCTGAAATGGCCCTGTTTTTTTACTAACTCCTGCCTTTCCTAATAATTGATCAATCCTGCATCAATGCTAAATTATCATTCCCAACCTCATGAATTCTTAACTTCTGCAGTAATCTTCTATGTGGCACCTTATCAAATGCATTTTGGAAATCAAAATAGAAGACCATAAGACATAGGAGTGGAAGTAAGGCCATTCGGTCCATCGAGTCCACTCCGCCATTTAATCATGGCTGATGGGCATTTCAACTCCACTTACCCGCATTCTCCCCATAGCCCTTAATTCCTTGTGACATCAAAAATTTATTAATCTCTGCCTTGAAGACATTTAGCGTCCCGGCCTCCACTGCATTGCGCGGCAATGAATTCCACAGACCCACCACTCTCTGGCAGAAGAAATGTCTCCGCATTTCTGTTCGGAATTTATCCCTTCTAATTCTAAGGCTGTGCCCACGGGACCTAGTCTCCTCGCCTAATGGAAACAATTTCTTAGCGACCACCCTTTCCAAGCCATGTATTATCTTGTAAGTTTCTATTAGATCTCCCCTTAACCTTCTAAACTCCAATGAGTACAATCCCAGTATCGTCAGCCGTTCCTCATATGTTAGACCTACCATTCCAGGGATCATCCGTGTGAATCTCCGCTGGACACGCTACAGTGCCAGTATATCCCTCCTGAGGTGTGGGGCCCAAAACTGAACACAGTACTCCAAATGGGGCCTAACCAGAGCTTTATAAAGTCTCAGTAGCACATCGCTGCTTTTATATTTCAACCCTCTTGAGATAAATGACAACATTGCATTTGCTTTCTTAATCACGGATTCAACCTGCATGTTTACCTTTAGAGAAACCTCAACTAGCACTCCCAGATCCCTATGTACTTTGGCTTTATGAATTTTCTCACCGTTTAGAAAGTAGTCCATGCTTGTATTCTTTTTTCCAAAGTGCAAGACCTCGCATTTGCTCACATTGAATTTCATCAGCCATTTCCTGGACCACTCTCCCAAACCGTCTAGATCCTCCTGTAGCCTCCCCACTTCCTCAGTACTACCTGCCTGTCCACCTATCTTCGTATCATCGGCAAACTTCGCTAGAATGCCCCCAGTCCCTTCAACCAGATCATTAATATATAACGTGAACAGCTGCGGCCCCAACACTGAACCCTGTGGGACACCGCTTGTCACTGGCTGCCATTCTGAAAAAGAACCTCTTATCCCAACTCTCTGCCTTCTGTCAGACAGCCAATCCTCAATCCATGCCAGTAGTTCACCTCAAACACCTTACTCAGCAGCCTCCTGTGTGGCACTTTATCAAAGGCCTTTTGGAAGTCTAGATAGACCACATCCACTGGGTTTCCCTGGTCTAACCTACTTGTCACCTCTTCAAAAAATTCTAACAGGTTTGTCAGGCACAACCTCCCCTTACTAAATCCACGTTGACTTGTACTAATCCGACCCTGCTCTTCCAAGAATTTAGAAACCTCATCCTTAACGATGGATTCTAGAATTTTACCAACAACTGAGGTTAGGCTAATTGGCCTATAATTTTCCATCTTTTGTCTTGATCCTTTCTTGAACAATGGGGTTACAACAGCAATCTTCCAATCATCCGAGACTTTCCGTGACTCCAGTGACTTTTGAAAAATCTCAACTAACGCCTCCGCTATTTCCTCAGCCACCTCCCTCAGAACTCTAGGATGTAGCCCATCGGGGACAGGAGATTTATCAATTTTAAGACCTTTTAGCTTTCCTAGCACTCTCTCTTTCGTAATGGCAACCATACTTAACTCAGCCTCCTGACTCCCTTTAACTGTTGGGATATTACTCATGTCTTCCACTGTGAAGACTGATGCAAAGTACTTATTAAGTTCTCCAGCTATTTCCTTATCTCCCATCACTAGCCTTCCAGCATCAGTTTGAAGTGGCCCAATGTCTACTTTTGCCTGTCGTTTGTTTCTTGTGTATTGAAAGAAACATTTACTATAATTTCTAATATTACTGGCTAGCCTACCTTCATATTTGATCCTCTCCTTCCTTATCTCTCTTTGTTATCCTCTGTTTGTTTTCGTAGCCTTACCAATCTTCTGATTTCCCAGTGCTCTTGGCCACTTTATAGGACCTCTCTTTTTCCTTGATAAATTTCCTGACTTTCTTTGTCAGCCATGGCTGTCTAATCCGTCCCCGAATAATCTGTCTTTTCTTGAGGATGAACCTCTGTACTGTGTCCTCAATTATACCCACAAACTCCTTCCATTTTTGCTCTACTGTCCTCCCTGCTAGGCTCTGCTTCCAGTCGATTTTCGACACTTCCTCTCTCATGCCCTCATAATTACCTTTATTTAACTGTAACACCATTACATCCGATTTTGCCTTCGCTCTTTCAAACTACAGACTGAACTCTACCATATTATGACCGCTACTTCCTAACTATTCCCTTACTTTAAGATCTTTTATAAAGTCTGGTTCATTCCATAGCACTAGGTCCAAAATAGCATGCTCCCTTGTGGGCTCCATGACAAGCTGTTCCAAAAAGCCATCCTGCAAGCATTCCAAGAATTCCCTTTCTTTGGTCCACTGGCAACATTATTAACCCAGTCCACCTGCATATTGAAGTCCCCCATGATCACCATGACCTTGCCTTTCGGACATGTCTTTTCTATTTCCCGGTACATGTCGCTCCTCTGGTCCTGACCACTGTTGGAGGACTGTACATAGCTCCCATTATGGTTTTTTTGCCTTTGTGGTTCCTCATTTTCACCCACACAGACTCCACATCATCCGACCTTATGTCATTCAGTGCCATGGTTCATTTATTGGTTTCGCTCATTTATCCTGTTTGTTACATCCTCAAAGAGGTTTAATAAATACATCAATTATGATATCACATCAATAAAACCATGCTGGATCTTCCAATTGTATTATGATTTTCTTAACTTGCGGATACTATGTAATTAATAATAGATCCCAACAATTTTCTAAGGCAGATTTTGGCTTAACTGGCCACACTTTGCTGCCTTTGTCACAATCGTTTTTCAAAGGAACAAGTGTTACTGTTGCTGTTTCCCAATTGCTTCAGAACTTCCTAGAATTAAGATATCTTTGTATACAACAACTGAAGCAACTACAAATCTGTGTAGCCACTTCTTTTAAACCCCTAGAATGCAAGCTATTGGATCAATGAGACTGCAATTCCATTCATGTTCATAGCAAATTTTGTCGTGATTGTCATTTTTTTTTTGCTCATTCACCCCTTTTGGTCATAGATTTTTCGTTAATATTAAGAGGCTTTCCATGAGTTTGATACAAAACGGTTATTTAAAGTCCAATTTTGCTATTCCAACATTAATTCCCTAGTCTCACCCTGTAAGGAATTAATTTGTACTTTTAGCTAATCTGTTGCTATCTGTTTATATATTTCTTATTAGTTTACTTAAAAAAAACCCTCCTCATCTTGATCCCAAGTGCAATGTCCTTATTGTTAAATTGTGTACCCTGGTTATAGACTCCCCATCCAGTCAAAATATTAAATGTTGTATGACAGAATTCCTTCTCTGCAACAAATACTTAGGCCATTTGTACATCTCATTGCATTTTTCTGACTTACTGCGGTGTTGGTTTAGACCCTTTTAAATTGAAATCATACTCCTAATCCATTGCCCTGTTTATTACTACAGGTTCTTTGATTTTGTATTCCTCCTCCTCTTGCTGCAGTACATTTATACTGGTTTCTTAGGATCTTTTCCAGGAATAGTACTCCATGTATTTGTGTCAGCACATCAGTTGAAGGTTTTAAATATTAGCAATTTGCATTTACCTGCATCAAATCTCTCTATTTCAGTATTTTGAATGTTTTGAGGAGTTCATCCTTCATTCTTCTGAACTAAAGAGAATACAGGCGTAGTTTGCCCAATCCCTACAAATGACAGTATCACCATCCTGGGGATAATGCTGGTGAACCTTCATCACATTCCTGCCATTGCAATAATATCTTTCCTGAAGTAAGGAGGGCAAAAACTATACATCCTATGTTCTAACCAACTTCCAACACAACTGAACCAAGAGTTCACTAGTCAAATCCTCTTACAATAAAAGGTTAACATTCTATTAGCCTTCCTAACAGATTGCTGCACTTGCATGTTAGCCTTCAATGACGTATTGACAAGGACAACCCTTTCCCTTTCAAAAAAAATCTGCACACCTGTTTCTTCTACCAAACTGGTTAACTTTGCATTCTTCCACATTATATTGTCTGTCTGTCATGTTCTTTCCATTCACTAAACCCATCTAGATCCTCCTGAAGTCACTTTACATCTTCCTCACCATACACATTGTCTCTTAGCTTTGTATCATCTGCAAGTTTGGAAACATTACATTTGATCCCAACATCAAAACTATTGATCTATATTGTGAACAGCTGGGGCCTAATTACTGATTCTTGCTGTACCTCATTAGTCACAGCCTGCTAATGTGAGAATGACCTGTTTATTCCTAGTCTGTTTTCGGTCTGTTAGCCAATCCTTAATCCATGCCAGGTCATTACCTCCCGTCCCATGTGGTTTAACCAACCTCCTGTGGGGGAATTTATCAGAAGTCTCAAAATCCCAATACAGTACATACATCAACTCATCTTTACCAATTTTATTAGCAATATGGAACATAGAACGTAGATCATTACAGCGCAGTACAGGCCCTTCAGCCCTCGATGTTGCACCGACCTGTGGAACCAATCTGAAGTCTATCTAACCTACACTATTCCATTCTCAGCCATATGCTCATCCAATGACTATTTAAATGCCCTTAATGTTGGCGAGTCTACTACTGTTTTGGGCAGTGCATTCCACACCTCTACCACACGCTGAGTAAGAAAATTACTTCTAATGTCGGTCCTATATCTCTCACACCTCAATTTAAAGCTATTTCCCCTTGTGCTAGCCATTGCCAGAGGAAAAAAAGTTTGACTGTGAAAGCCATCCAACCCTCTGACTAACCTATATGTCTCAATTAAGTCACCTCTCAACCTCCTTCTCTCTAATGAAAACAGCCTCAACTCCCTCAGCCTTTCCTCGTAACTCCTTCCCTCCATACCAGGCAACATCCTAGTACATCTCCTTTGAACTCTTTCCAAAGCTTCCACATCCTTCCTAGAGCACTGTGACCAGAACTGTACGCAATACTCCAAAAATGGCCGCACCAGAGTTTTGTACAGCTGCAGCACGATCTAGTGGTTCAAATACTCAATCCTTCTACTAATAAAAGATAACACACCATATGCCTTCTTAACAACCCTATCAACCTGGGTGGCAACTTTCAAGGATTTATGTACCTGGACACAGATCTCTCTGCTCATCTATTCTACCAAGAATCTTAGCATTAGCCCAGTATTCTGTATTTTAAAAAAAGGACCTAATGAGCAATTTTTCACGCAGATTATCCTCTAAATCGCACAAGAACTTAACAAACATGTTGATTTTGCCGTATCAGATTGCTATTACCCCACCTAAGTCCTTTTTAACAGATTCTACCATTTTCCAACTACTGAGGTAACACTAACTTGTGGGCGGCACGGTGACACAGTAGTTAGCACTGCTGCCTCACAGCGTCAGAGACCCGGGTTCAATTCCTGACTCAGGCGACTGACTGTGTAGAGTTTGCACATTCTCCCCGTGTCTGCGTGGGTTTCCTCTGGTTTCCTCCCACAGTCCAAAGATGTGCAGGTCAGGTGAATTGGCCATGCTAAATTGCCCGTAGTGTTAGGTAAAAAGGGGTAAACGTAGGGGAATGGGTGGGTTGCGCTTCGGCGGGTCGGTGTGGACTTGTTGGGCCGAAGGGCCTGTTTCCACACTGTAAGTAATCTAATCTAATCTAACAGGTCTGTAGTTTCCGGTTTCCTCTCTTGCTCCCTTCTCAAATAGTGGGTGATATGTGCTAACTTCCAAACTGCAGGAATCGTTCCAAAATCTTTCAAATTTTGGATGATGATCGAGAATGCATCAAACAATCCTTCAACATTCTGTCATGTAGAATATGAGGTGCAGGGGAACTATCAATTTCAACCCTATTAATTTCCATTGTACCACCTTCTTACGAATAGTAATTTTACTGGACTCCTGGTTCTCCACAGTTACCTCTTTAATTCTAGGAGATATTTTATACCTTCTCAGTGGAAACACACAAAGTAATAATTTAGCTTTGCTGCCATTTCGTTATTCCCAATTATAAATTCTCTTGACTCTCTGTACCAGACCCACATTTGTCCTGGTGAATCATTTCCTTTTTACATACCAATAGGAGTTTTTACAGCCCATTTTTGTATTTTTTGCTAAGTTGTATTCATACTCTACTTTCCCTTTTCATTTGCTGTATTCTGAAAACCTCCCAATCCTCATATATGCTTTTATAAGCAAGCCAGTTGACAGTTTTAAAAAATAATCAAAGAATATATACTTTAATGTGAGCCATGTAGTAATTTTTAAAAGATTTTGCATTGCTAATGTAGAGTCATGCCTTTTAATAGATTTTCCCAGTTGATCTTAAATAATTTATGATTCATGTCTTCATAATTCCTTTCTTCAAATTTAAATATCTTACTTCAGATTGAACAACTTCACTTTCAAACAGAATGTAAAATTCCAACATCTTGTAGCCGCTTATCCCTAAAGGTCCTTTTACAAAAACATTATTAATTGGCCCTTTTACATTACTAGATGTAAAACAGCCTGTACTCTAGTCAGCTCCTCAACATATTTCAGAAGGAAACCATCCCTAACACGTTCTGCAGTTTTAACTGTTTACCCTATCTACATTAAGATTGAATATGATATTACATACTTCTTTCACCTCTTCAGTTATATCACGTCCTAAACTACCACAACTATTGATTGGAGTTATTTAGAGGCCACTTGCTGTTTCTTAGTTCCACACAAACAGATTCCACATATTGTTCTTGAAATTGGTCATTATCCTTAATTAAGGTACCAAGCCCATCCCTTGTTATCAGCATAAATCAACCTCTTTTGCCTGGTCTTTCCTCATCGTTGAATATTGTTGAATATTCATTTCCCAGTCCTGTTCATCACACAGCCATGTTTCTGTAATACCTATTAGATCACACCAATTTCTATCTATTTATGCCTTAGAACATCCAATTTGTCAATGTTGCACACATTAAGATCAAGAGAACGTACCATCACTTTTTTTTAAATACATAACTTAACATTCGAAGCACACCAATGTGTGGCTTTGTTTCTACTGTCATCTAGTTTCCCCAGCAGTTTTCTACTTCCTGTTACCAAATTTATTTCTTTCCAATTTGATTTACCCCTCAATTCCCATTTCCTACAGTTAAAACTTCAATTCTTAAAATTACAAGCTATTTTTGAAAATGCATGAACAGTGAACTAAATATTCATAGCATTTATGAAGCAGTGGCAAACATTTAAGAAAACATTTAGTTGGTGTTGGACTTTTAAACCTATTTTTCCGATTCACTGCCATTGCCAATTCTGCCATTGCCTGTCATGAAGTTTAAGGCCCAAGTTTCTCACTATTAAAGTGAATATGAAATTCTATCATTTTTTGATCACTAGAGAATCCTTTGCTGTGAGATTACTAATTAATCCTTTCTTAGTACACATTACCAGGTCTAAGACAGCCAGTTCTCTAGTTGGCTCCAGAATATGTTTTTTGAGGAAACTGCCCAAAAAAATGCTATGAACTCATTCTTCAAGTTACCTTGGTCATCTTGATTCATTCAATCTATGTGAAGATTGCAGTTAAATAATTATCGCTGTACTTTTGTTTTACAAGACCCCATTATGTACAATGTACTTACAGTATAGTGACTGTTGGAGGCCAATTAACTGCTCCCACTGATGATTTCTTTCCATTGCTTGTGAATATCACCAAAGCTGATTCTACAGCTTAATTTTCTGACCCAGAATAATGTCGAAACATTATACAGATCTCATCCTTTATAACAGAGCTACCCTACCTCCTTTTCCTTGTTTTAAAGTCTCAAATATTGTTGACTATTCTGTTCCTAGTCCTTGTTACATTATAAACATATCTCTGTACTGCTCATTGTATATTGTGCAATCAATGCATCGGTCTTAAAAATGCCATTTTTCCCTACTCTGATCAGCTGCACTCATGAATTTGTACTTCCTGCCATACTCCAGTCACCAATCTGCACGATTGCCTTAGCTTTTCTCAATAACTTTCTGGATCTCCTCGGATGAGTATTCTGCCAACAACCTTTCTATTTAAAGCTGTCTGCAGTTATTTAATTTTTAAGGACACTGGTCTCAAAACAGCCAGGTTAAGGATTTTATTCCCCAATGGTACAGCTCTTTCTTATTCCAGTTCGAGCATCAGTATTCCATGAATTAAAACCCAATCTTCCATACTAGTCTTTGCACCATTCATTCAACTCTATCTATCCTATGCCAATTTGCTTATGAAAACCCAGCTGTGGTTGTACAAAACAAGATTGATGATACAGATTCCTGTTATAGTGTATTTCTTTTCACTCCCTTAATACAAAATTGGCTTGAAGGTAGAAGATAGAGGGTGGCAATGGAGGGTTGCTTTTCAGACTGGAGGCCTGTGACCAGCAGTGTGCCACAAGGATTGGTGCTGGGTCCATTACTTTTTGTGATTTATATAAATGATTTGGATACGAACATAGGAGATATAGCAAGTTTGCAGATGACACAAAAATTGGAGGTGCAGTGGACAGTGAAGAAGGTTACCTCAGAATATAATGGAATCTTGATCAGATGGGTCAATGGGCTCAGGAATGGCAGATGGAATTTAATTTAGACAAATGCGAGATGCAGCATTTGGAAAATCAAATCTTAGCAGGACTTATACACTTAATGGTAAGGTCCTAGAGAGTATTGCTGAACAAAGATCTTGGAGTGCAGGTTCAAGTTCCTTGAAAGTAGAGTCACAAGTAGGTAGGATAGTGAAGTTGTTTGAATGCTTTCCTTTATTGGTCAGCGCATTGAGTTTCAGAGTTGGGAGGTCATGTTGCAACTGTACAGAACATTGGTTAGGTCACTTTTTGAATATTGCGTGTAATTCTGGTCTTCTGTTGTGAAACTCGAAAGAGTTCAGAAAAGATTTACAGGGACGTTGCCAGGACTGGAGGATTTGAGTCATAGGGAGAGGCTGAATAGGCTGGGGTAGTTTTCCCTGGAGCTTCAGAGGCTGAGGGGAGACCTTATTGAGATTTATAAAATTATGAGGGACATGGATAGAATAAATAGACAAGGTATTTTCCCTATGGTGCTGAGAAAGTCTATAGCCTTAAAACTGGTCTTTAAACATTTAGACTAAAATGGAACGCTGAATTATAGAACACATTTGCTGCAAGAAGGCTCAGAAAAAGGGAGGAACTCAAGGAATGCAGAAGAGAGGGACATCTGTGTTCATCAAGTGATAACAGGATGCTTTAAGGCATTTAAGAACAGTTGCCTTAGTGTCAGTGAATCTGTAAACAGGACGCCAAGTGATAACATTCACGGCTGTTACCTTGTGAAATTAATGACATTGTTTGATTCTGACCCTGAAACGAAACTCAGTACTATCAAAAGCCTTGTAATTGACGGTCGGATCCTGTCAATTATAATGGATTCTTATCAACCCTTGCAAGCGGGGCAGACACAGAAAAACATCTTTGCTATTACAAGACCCTGATTTGACAGTTCAAAAGGACACTAGACAGAGAGACCATTTTAGTGCTGAGGCTGCTGAAGCCAGTCGAAAATTAACTCTTAGTGCTTACCTGTTATGGATTGAATTTAATTGCATTTTGGGACTTTACGATGATATTGAGTAGCCATTACCGGTTATTAAATACAATCTCTGTGAAAGGTAATATTGATGAATCTTTAACTTACTTGCTGTTCTTGTAGACCACTCTACAGACCTTACAGGTTGCCCCACTGTCAATTCTAACTAATCAGAACTTATGTTCTATGAATTTGAACCACAACCATGAAAAGAAAAAAAAAAAGGTAAAAATCACACAACACCAGGTTATAGTCCAACAGGTTTAATTGGAAGCACACTAGCTTTCTGGAGCGCTCCGAAAGCTACTGTGCTTCCAATTAAACCTGTTGGACTATAACCTGGTGTTGTGTGATTTTTAACTTTGTACACCCCAGTCCAACACCGGCATCTCCAAATCATGAAAAGAAAACATGTTTAATTCAAAGACCAATGAATCAGTTTAAATACAACCTTATGGTAACATCTCAGCTTCAGGTACAGAATGATTCAGTGCTTAAAAAGCAGGAGTCTGGCTCCTAGCTTAGAAATTATTCTAGGCCTAACATCGAAGAGATTCTGGCACAATGTGTCAGGAAGCCATTTTATGGTCAAAGGTTTGCCCTCCTTGCCAAGAAACCATTTTGTAAAACAATTGTATCTGACATGTGAGCTGTGCAAGGTTACCTTATGAACTCTCTAATTAGCTCAGACTGGTACCTCTTTATAATAGGAGTTTATCATCTCGCTAGTAGGCACCTATGGCTGGATATGTTTTTCCCACCCAATGAGTGATTAGTCAAGTGTACACAGACTTGTCAATTAACCTTTCTTCCTTACGAATTATTGTCATTCACTGTTATCTGTCTAATTAAGAACAGGCAGTGTTTTTGTCAACTTTTGCATAAAGGAAGCCACTTTGTATCAGTACATCAGAGTAGCCTGCTGGGACACTTGAAGAGCTGGTGCCCTACACTCATAGGTTATAAGAACCTAGTTAGTTTAGCTTATAGGTATCAAATGTTGATATTAGTAAATAAAGGGGATGACTAAAATTAAACTAATCTGTCTGCAAGAGGCTTTTTTATTCCAGACTTCCAAAGAGTACAATCTCTGGGACGAACTAAGAGAGAGGCTCACAGGTCTCAGTCCATAAGGGATTCCCTGGGCCATCTCAAATCTGTACTTTAACAGTGAGGGAGTCCAGAACTAGAGAGCACAGGTTTAGGGTGAGATGGGAAAGATATAAAAGGGACCTAAAGGGCAACTTTTTCACTCAGTGTGGTGCGTGTATGGAATGAGCTGTCAAGTGAAGTGGTGGAGGCTGGTACAAATTTAAAAGGCATCTGGACAGATATATGAATAGGAAGGGTTTAGAGAGATATGGGCCAAGTGCTGGCAGATGGAACTAGATTAGATTAGAATATCTGGTCATCATGGACAAGTTGGTCTGAAGGGTCTGTTTCCATGCGATACATCTCTATGACTGAATGGCTTCCTGCAGGATTGCAGTATAGTCAGTACTTAATCTAAGGATTGCCACCTGGAACAGAGGGTTCACATAATTCTCATGTTCCCTGATACCCTGCAATTTCTACAGCTCAGGCTCCACAGCATAAAGGTCCCTTCTTCTCAACCTCCCGAGACATGGTGAACCTCAAGTTAAACTCACCATCAGTTGTCTCTCTCATGAGAGAGCAGCACTATTTTATTTTGAATTGTTCAACTTTATCATAATTTCTTCTGTAATAAACTGCTGTTTTCTTGTTAATAGCAACTCTGCAGCATTGTGTACTAGCGTTTTAACTGAGACAACACTTTGTTAAAACCAAAACAAATAAAAGTATGATTTTTCAAGGCAGGTTCCTGACAGGGATTTGATTCATCCAGCATCATCATCAGCTTGGATCAGATGAATTTCAATACATTTCTATTGTGAACTATAGTAACATTGCAAATTCTATTTCATAAATGCATATATTCTCTTTCCAGAAATTTCAATTTCAATTTCCCATCCATAGGACCAGTAAATTAACTACATAATTTGCTTCAGTCTAAAAAAAGACATTGATTGTGTAAAATTCACCACGTACTTGTAATTGTTGTCTGTCTTGAATAAGTTGTTTTTTCCTTGACCATGACATGTGTAGATTATGAGGTGTTGAATCTGAAAATCTCTCTTTTACACTTTGCAGTAAATTACCTGGATTGCTAAACATACATTAACAAAAGGTTACAAACTATTGTATATCCTTTGCACATGAAACACCAGCACATCCAAAATTTTAAACATTCTTATATTAGAAAACTGGATTTCTATTCAAGACCAGTGCTATTGATTATTAACAGACTGCTTTAGCTAATGCCTTGTACACAGTTTTAGCAGATTTCACGAAAGAAGCTTGACAAAACACGAGAGGAACTTCAACAGGAAAAGGGTAAGTTAAACCAGATCATGTCTTAAGTTTGTACTTAGAGCAGAGGATCATATGTAAGCTTTAAATTTAACATGCATATTAATTTACATATTTCAAGCTGTTGTCAACAGATATTCTTAGTCCAGGATGAGAACAGAATGAGAACAGTTTTAAGAACAGCTCTTTACAAACATTTTGATTTATTAAAATTTAATCAGGGCTAATCAGCAACTCAGAATTGAAGTAAAAATAGAATTCTGTTGTCAAATTTTGATTAAAAAAAACTGTGGGTTGAACAAGGTGGAAGTTAGATGAGAATCCAAAATACAGGGAAAAGAATAAAATTTAGACGAGCAATTTTCATGTAAATACAGCTAGGGGTCTCCAGCACACACATATTTTAGGCTCCTACTCTGTGGAAGGATATTCTTGCTATTGAAGGAATCTGACGAAGGTTCATCAGACGGATTCTTGGGATGGCAGGACTGACATATGAGGAAAGACTGGATCAACTGGGCTTACACTCGCCGGAATTTAGAAGAATTAGAGGGGATTTCATAGAGACTATAAAATCATGATAGGGCTGGACAGGCTAGATCCTAAATGAATGTTCCTGATTTTGGGGAAGTCCAGAATTAGGGCCCACAGTCGAAGAATAAGGAATAAGCCATTCAGGACTGAGATGAGGAAGAATTTCTTCAGAGTTGTGAACCTATGAAATTCTCTCCTACAAGAACTTATTTGGGCAAGTTCATTAGATATATTCAAGGAGGAGCTGGATGTTGGGGATCAAGGGGTGTAGAGAGAAAGCAGAAATAGGATACAGCCATGATCATAGAAGGACCTACTCCTGCACTTATTTTCTTTGTTTCTACATTTCTATATTGCACTGTTAAAAACCAAATTATTCTAAAATATTGACAGAGATGCTCTTTATAATTGGTGTCACTAGAGAAATTCAGAAGTGGAGTATCCATCTTTGGATCCCAACAGTGGTAATATGTAAAAGAAAATCTAAGGTATGTCTAGGATAATGAAAATTTTCTATAAACATTTCTATTTAAAAATCAAAATGACTTTGTTCCTTTACATAAAATGGTATTTCTTTCAATTTTCATTTATAATCTGCTAATAGAATAATGCACATACTTATAATGCTCAGCAACTTGTGCTTGAAGTTCAATTTCTTGCACAAATCTTGCAATACAAGGATGGGAGGAAGGTAGCTGGAACTTTAAGGAATTCTCTCTTTTCAACTCAGCTAATTTCTTGTTGAACTGGTCAGCTAAAATAAAACCAAATTATTATTTCAAATTTGATGAGACAATTGCTATTCTTCATAAGTGATAATTACATCTACATACAACACTAAAAAGGTGAGACTTGATCAAAAAAAGGCATGCTGTTGAAGCTTTTCATTATGCATTCACTCATCAGAACAGGTAGAAGAATTTTGAATGACAAAGGGAACAACAATTTTTACTGCAGAAGAAAGGGAGCTGACTGGTTGACAAGCTAACTCCGATTGGCTGAGGCATTTCTATGGACAGCGCACAAGGGAACAGTTGACTCATATGCATTTGTTGAATGCTTAGGAATGTTTTTTTCTGCTTGCAGAGCAGAACAAGACTGCATATGGATATATGTAGTTCTGACAAGTCTAAGTAAACTACATAGTGAGCCCCAAGTAATAATTTTTAATTGTTTGTAATTATTGCATAACACTCAAGTTCTGTATCCCAAGTGACAATTCTGAGACTACAAAGTAAGGTTTAACATGGATCTGTTGCATAATTGTTATAATGCAAAAGCAAATCAGACATTATGGCATAGTTTCATTTCCAATGAGGTAGGGGATGAGAGAGGAAAAATTTAAAAGGGATCCAAGGGGTAACTTTTTCACTCAGAGGGTGGTGCATGTATGAAATGAGCTGCCAAACAAAGTGGTGGAGGCTAGTATAATTACAAGGCATCTGGATGGTTGTATGAATAGGAAGGGTTTAGATGGATATGGGCCAAGTATTGGCAAATAGGACTAGATTAATTTATGATAAATGGCCAGCATGGATGAGTTGGACCGAAGGGTCTGTTTCCGTGCTGTACATCCCTATGACTCTATAAATTAAATGGTTCAGCTGGGTGCAAAAAAAAATGCACAGGAAAAAGTTAACAACTGGATCTTACTCCAAGCATCCAAGTGAAACAAGTCAACAGTATTTTATAAATTACATGACATTGTCCAGCTTACAATTTTGTAACAATAGAGGACTTCAACTTATGTTAAGCAGAATGGTCAAATGAGTATAATGGCATAAGCTAACAGTAAATGCGGCATAAAGCCACATGTAATGTAGCAGACTCCACTGGCAAAATTTGCGTCTAAAGTGAGCTGCAGCATCAAACAGGAAGATAGACATAATTCAGATGTGACAGAATTTCTCAGGACTGGTAATCATAGTCTAACCAAATTTTCAATCTAGTAAACAAAGGTAGTTAAGACCAGAAAAAAATTTCAAGAAAATAAACACAGACAGACATTGACGTATAGGTAAAGACATAACAGAAAGTCTTAACTTCCTTTCATTAGAGGTTAACATCAACAATTTCGTTTGTGGAGTATCATAAGCACCATGTCACCATCAGAGCTCAGTTTCATTTTAGTATGCTAGAACACAACTTCTGGTCTTAATCATTTGAAGGAAATTCAGCTCACATTCTCAAAAGGATGTAAAGTTCTTTGACTATCATCAGATTTAAGAGCATTTCTCTTAGCTATGAGAAAATTCAACGTGAACTTACCTTTTTCATAATCATCTTCCCATATAGCCTTCTTCTGAAGTTTCTTCAGTTTTAAGATCAAAGACTGATGCTACAGATCGAAACAGAAAAGGTCACACGGTAAAAGCAAAAAAAAAGCATACTTAAAGATTAACATCGAGGCACTTTTCCAAAATGAATTCTTTGGGAACAATGAAGTTTACTATAACCAAATTCAACCTGTATCAAATTCTGTAGATTTTCCCTACTGAAAAGGTTTGGTTCGTGCAGTACTTCTTGAAGCAAATGGACATTCAATAAATGGGAATCCGGAACCAAAGTAGGGGGTCGCAAAATGAAATTTTGGGATCATGAGGTTCAGGGCAAGAATGTCTGCTTTGGAAGCCTAACTATGTTACAACAGCTGCACCATGCCTATAACAGACAGGCCCACACATTCAACTGACCCTCCCACTCATCATCTCACAAGTCTCAGAGGGTTCTCAATAATTTTCAAGCTTTCCAATGGGGTGACAGTGGGAAAAATATTTTGGAAGCACTGATTTATGCAGTCATAAAGGTTCTTGACATATTTATTTGGAAACTGGTGTCCAGAAGTGGATATAACCATGTAGCTTTAGGTTTGATTTATACTTCTATATTATGGATGTTAAGGATGATTTAGTTTCATTTGAGTCCTGTGAATGGTGGTGGATTATCTAAAAGTTTGTTGTTGTGCATTTTGATGAAGATTTTTTAAGAAACTCTTAAGGTGAATAGATCTGTACTTTGCGTGTCCCATGACCCATTAAGACAAAAACAGTTTGCCTTTAGAGGGAGAACCATCTAGAAGAAGTGTATGTGTCTATGGGTAGTTTTCTTTCAGGAGAAAGAGGCCCTGAGAAGCATCACAAACAGAACAATGTGGAATAAAAATTTTAAGGAATGCATGTTAGAAACAAGTGAACTGTGTCAACAGTTTAAGGTTCTTACAAACAGACATTAACTACAGAATCAAGAGGATGCAGACATTTTCTGGAAAGAAACAGCCATGTCAAATGAACAAGGAACTTTATGGTGGAAACAAAGTGACACTCCATTCTTCATGAAGGATCTGTAAGGTTAATGTTGAGCCTAAAAAGGTTGAACCTTTATTGCTGATAATTGTAATAAGACTGTTTCAAATAATTCTTCCATCGTGTAGAGTATTTTCCTTTTTCTTGTAACAAACTTTGATGTTCTTTTGTTAAAAGTACACTGGCAGGCTCTTTGAATATGTTAAGTGACTAACTACCATGGTAACTCAATTACAAAAATAAAACTTAGGCTCTATTCTATAAAGCCAGGTTTCACTCTGGGATCTGACTTATCCAGTCTTACTGGCATTTGGGGTCATACCAGCATACAAACAGAGATATGCACCAAACGTAATAAAATCTTGAACAGATTTGTAATTTTTTTACACATTGCACATACATAAAACATTCCTTCCGTTAGTGCCATGCTAAATGTTGACTATGCCAGCTAATCACTTTGTACTACTTGACACTATTCCATGAGATGTTGTTGCAAAAATAAGATTTTTATTGGATTGTTGCTGGAACTCAGTTTAGATGGAAATTGCAAGTTCTACCACTTCGTATTACACTATGCTGATAACTGATCCAAAAGGCCCACAGAGCCACCCCATATTTTGCCACTATTCTCAGAAATTTAATGCAAAATTCATATAACCAACCAAATGTTCTCATTTTAAAAAATCATTGCAAGAATCCAGAAATGTTTGTTTTCACCAAGGTCATTGGATAGCTTCACTGATGGTCCGAAATAGATACAGTTCAACTCGAAGACTGAGTAACCAGTGGTCACTCAATCTTTGATCATTGAATCTGCAAGTTGAAACAACAAGTATTTGTTTACTTAAATAGCCCTCCTATATTTGAACTTTCTTCAGTAAAAAGAAGGGAAATTTTATTTGAGCAGATAGGCTGGTTTTGGAAAACAGTGTCAAACATTTTAGAAAATTCTAGGAGGATTACCAATTTAAGTAACTTTAGTGTTGTAAAATTGTTTCTTAGTGGAATGACAGTCTGTACAAATTTTGTTTCAGAACTTAACACTCCATTTATACCATAAGAAATAAGAACTGCAGTAGATCATTCATGAACGTTAGCTATTTCAAATACAGTGAGAACACTAGCCTTGAACATCATCCTGTTTTCAAGCAGACAATCTTGAAGAATCTGTTCACATTTCCTCAAAAAGGAGTTACATTTTTGATCAAAGGCAGTGACGTTGCTCTCATACCCTGAAGTTACAGATGAATTTGAAGAATCATCAGAATAATCAACTGAACACAGAAATGGAAAGTCTACGTCTAATAAGAGAGAGTCATAATTCTCAGAACAGCCCTTTGATTCTGTGTTTATGGCACATTTAATGTCAACACTTTGAGACAAACGTGAACAAGGAGGCTCAACAGTATCCCTTAAAGGTTTGGAGTAGAATTGCTTTGTTGCTAAAGTACTAACTTGACACAAACTCAAATGTGGCTGAGCTTGGGGAAACTGTAAATTTGAAACAAATCCATTCTGCTGCAGTTCATCTTTACTGTTAGCATTAATGCTACGATAATTCAATGACATTTGTATGAAACTGAAGCTGGAAATGAAGGCATTAGTCGAACATATTTCTTCGTCTGTGTTCCAAAGCTGCAGTTTTTGAAAGTATTCATTATCTACTTGTTTCTTTGGACTAGCAATAACTTGTGGCTTATTTACAGCATCACTGTTATCCCTTCCATTCTGTGTAAGGCAAGCATCTTGCTTCTGGAGAGAACCTGATGAAAAACACTTGGAGCAAGTTTTAATTCTGGTGTTACAGGAGTCATCACAATCATCAGTCCACCAACAGGTAGAATCAGAACTCTGAATGTTTTCTGACATCATATTTGACCTAGAAGCTGCAACTACAGGATTTTCAGCAGCCACATGATTTGAAACTGTACTCTGATGATCAGCAGTTTTGACATCCCTTAAGTGCTTAAGATTATTTAAGCATTCCACCAGTTTGTTGTTATTAAAAGGCAAGTTGGAACAAGTCATTCTTTCATTTTCAACTTGTGGTGATACAAATTGGACATCAAGTGGAGGGTGATGCAACCTTTGTTCAACATCTTTTCTCATGTACC
Source organism: Chiloscyllium punctatum (assembly GCF_047496795.1). Taxonomy (NCBI): domain Eukaryota; kingdom Metazoa; phylum Chordata; class Chondrichthyes; order Orectolobiformes; family Hemiscylliidae; genus Chiloscyllium; species Chiloscyllium punctatum. Next base: position 120,628,572 of record NC_092741.1, on the reverse strand, counting down.
CTGGTCTCTTTGAAAGTTTCTTTTTGCAAGAACTGACTCCAGTCAACTTTGAAATACAATGATCTGAAAAAAAGAATAGAAATCAATATATTTTTAAAAAGTGGAACTTAAATCCTTTGTTGAATATCTGTTCCCAAATTTAACTATAATTGTTTATATTGACCAGAAGCAAGAAATAGTTTTTATTTTTTACAGACTTTGGCTCGAAGATTTGCAAGGACATATTCTAATAATATTTTCACACATACACATATATGAATCACAAAAATTACACTGTTCACAGGTTATGTAAATCAAAAATAGAACAGAAAATGCGTTGAATACTCAAAGTCAGGTAGTATCTGTGGGGGGGGAACAACAAGGAGTTAAAGTTTCATGTCAATGAGTGATCCTGCACTTGCTACGTAGCCATACAATGCAACTTGTCTCCAGGTGTGCATTTTGATTGTTCTCCAAATCTGACCTCAAAATGTCTAATCACTATCTTGTAGACATTTTCCAATCAACCTGTTCAGAGATGTTATTAAACACCTCTGGAACAGGTGGGACTTGAACCCAGGCTGAGACATACCACTGAGCCACATGAGCGTTCATGACCTTGTATCCCTCTCCACTCATAGTATCCTTGCTTCCATTAAGGAGATTACCCTTTATACTGATTCTCATTCTAAAGTCCTCATCTAGTTCAGTCCAAGTAACAGAGACTTAAGCAGATAACTAGCTGGACACACATCATGAATGGGTCTTGCTTCCTTGTCAAGACTGCTCACTATTCCAAGGTGATCCTGAGAGCCAGAAAAACCCAATTCTCCAGTACAAACTTTCTACTTCCTCCACCCCTATGTTCAACTGGTGCAAGATATTATTGGATTTTGTTGCTAAATTTTGTGTGTTTGTTTAAATGCTTCTGTTGCTTCATGTTCACAAACAATGGTCACTAATCTCAAAACATTAACAGTTTCTCTCCTTATATGCTGCCAGATTTGCTGAGTTTCTCCAGCAATTTCTCTTTTTGCTTCTATTGCATCCTTCTGTTCCACGGTCCACTAAGCAAAGCTTCACCTTAGGTTGTTCATTGTTCTAACCCTGAATGTATATATTTTTCTGATTTCATCCATCTATCCTCTTTTGCTATCTAAGTTCACAAAATCTAAATCTTCTTCCTTTGACTCTCTTCCCAAAGTCGGAATCACTGAAATGATCTTACTAATGATTCGGACTCCTCTGGTGGTGCCCCGTCACTTTCAAGTCAACTGCATTACTGTTCTATTTGAAAATTAAAATTATCCTCATCTCAGAAAACCTGCTCTTAACCCCACTGTCTGTGCAAATACTCCCCTCATCGCCAATCTCCCTTTTCCCTTCAAAGAGTCTTTGAATGGGTTATTCTCCTCTCCAAAATCTACTGCCCTTTCTCTTTAACTTAATACTTACACCCCTTCATTCAAGTTTCCACTTCTACCACTGTATTGAGATTGCTATCAAAATTGAAATTGAGACCCTAAGTTACAGTTACAGTGGTAAATATTTTCTTTCTATTTCACAACTTATCTGCAGCCTGACATGATTGACTATATCATCTTCCTTCAACACCTCTCCGCCAGGTTAACTGGGTGGGACTGTCCCCACCTGTTTCCATTCTTATTCTGTCATAACCTGAGATTCAACTGAAATTCCTCCTCCTTCCTTACTTTTGAAGGCACAAGGGACCTCTCCTTTCTCACCTCGCCTATTTCCAACCCAGATGCTGCCTATCACAACATCATATCCTACATGTAAACAACATAAGCCTATCTCACCACGTCTTCTCATTAACACCCTTCACTTCAAATTTCTCAAAGTGTTTCAAATCTAGTCCATAATGAGCAGTAAGTTTATCTACTTAACATTAGGAAGGTTAAAGGCCCTACCATTGGTCCTTACAACAAACTATATTTTCTAGCTTTTTCCTCTCTCTCTCTGCAGCTCTCAGAGGCTGAAGCAGACTGTGTCGTTTCATTTGACCTTGCGATGAACTTTTGACAACATTGTCAACCCATCATTCTCCATCTCCCTTTGTAACAAAATCTGTCTCCACCTTTGCCTCAATTCACTCACTACTGAAACTATTCCTTTATTATGTCCAGACTTGACTAGACCAATGCTCTCCTGGCCAGCTTTCAACCTTCACTTGTCAAATGAAGATCCAAGCCAATGGGTGAGATAGAAAACTAGGCATCTTTCTTTGTGGTAGAGTTTATGGAGTACTCAGTTTTCAAACTCTTCCCATGCACCAGATCCCCCTGTTCCCCCTCAAAATCTACCCAGTCAATTAACCCCAGCCACCTAGTTAATTACTTGCCAGATTAAGATTGCCCTCTTCTCTTGAAATAAAATTCTTGTAAATATACAAAAAATCCTTGAACAGAACAAATCAAAATTGAATAAGTTTTCATATTCTATATCTCATCCTATAAATAGAACTGATCAGTAACTAATTTTTTCATATTCCTTATAAAACAAACTCCCATACTCACCCTTTTGTTAAACAAAGAAAAAATATAATATGTTTAACCACCAAGTGGCTCAAACAAGATTCCATTTTCTTTCATGCGCTAATAACACTATATCACGAGCATTGAAGATGGCTAGTATTAGATTAGATTAGATTAGATTACTTACAGTGTGGAAACAGGCCCTTTGGCCAACAAGTCCACACAGACCCGCCGAAGCGCAACCCACCCAGACCCATTCCCCTACATTTACCCCTTCACCTGACATTACGGGCAATTTAGCATGGCCAATTCACCTAACCTTCACATTTTTGGACTGTGGGAGGAAACCGGAGCACCCAGAGGAAACCCAGGCAGACACTGGGAGAATGTGCAAACTCCACATAGTCAGTCGCCTGAGGTGGGAATTGAACCTGGGTCTCTGGCGCTGTGAGGCAGCAGTGCCACCGTGCTACCCACTAAAATCCTAAGACTCTTGCATTAAGGCTGGAAACTGTGTTATCTTTTATTGTTAAAGAGGACTAGACGGGCTTCATGAAAGGGCTACAGATCCTCCAATAATGTTAGGAGGCCACTTAATGTAATTCACGCGAGTCAACAACAGTTACTACTGGGATTGGTGATTTTTCTAGATGCTGAGAAGGCATTTGACCAGGTTGAGTGGCTGTACCTTCTTTTTATACTCTTGAGCGGTTTAGATGAGATTCCCTACAGTGTGGAAACAGGCCCTTTGGCCCACCCAGTGCACACTGACCCTCCGAAGAGTAACCCACCCAGACCTATTTCCCTCTGACTAATGCACCTAGCACGACCAATCCACTTGACCTGCACATCTTTGGACTGTGGGAGGAAACCAGGAGCACCGGGAGGAAACCCATGAAGACACAGGGAGAACGTGCAAACTCCACACAGACAGTCGCCCAAGGCTGGAATCGAACCTGGGTCCCTGGTGCTGTGAGACAGCAGTGCTAACCACTGAGCCACCATGCCACACCAAATTGCTTGCTGCCAGCACATTTTTTCTGGAACAATTTGGCAAATTGTTTGCTTGCATCAACCCACTTTATTCTAGAAATATGTTTTCTTTCTATAATTTCCTTTTTGCCGGCAAGGTCAATCTTAATTCTTTCTCAGTGTCAAATATACATTGCTAAAAAGAGCATGGTTATCCACACAACATTGTCTTTTGTACATTCCTTTAGAATGCTGGATAAATATTCCCATCTATCTATAGCTTCTATTAGCACCAATTTTCAGCAACTAAGGCACACTTATTTGCACTTTTATTTTCTTGGCCTCCAAAGCCAATGGACATTTATTATTTTTACCTACCAAAAAAAAGGACAAACCCTGAACTAAAATAGCCACATAGAAGATTGACATGTGAAGTAGCATTAAACAAAACAAGCTTCATATCTTCTGGGTCAGCCAAGGCTATAAACTGGAGTGTGAATTTTTCTGAACTTAATTCCTTTTATCTCAACAGTAGTATATTTCATGATTGTGCTCAGCTCCAATATGTCATAACAGGCATCGGTTCTGTTCCGAGTACAGTACTAGTTTAATTGTCCAAACAAAAACTTGTCAATAAGTCTTCTCTTGCTACAAAATCTTTTATTGAGCACTTGGCCCAATTTATTGGGATATAATTAATATTTTCCAAGATTGTTGTCCCAAAGTCACTCTTGACTTATTCTACTTCATGTCCATGCCTATGACTTAGATATTCCAAGGTATGGCAATCAGATTCAAGCTGCCAGTTTGTTCCTACTTTTTTTTTGAATTAGGATGGAGGTCCTCATTTCAGATTGCCACCTACAGAACTGTGGGTCTTCTCTCATAGTGCATGATACTTGTGGGGTCTCAGAGTGGTGGGTGCGTGAAATGCACTGCAGTGGCGGTAGCAGAGTCAGGGACATTAGGGACATTTAAGCAACTGCTGAACAAGCATATGGATGGCAGTAAATTGAGGGGTGCATAAGTTAGGTTGATCTTAGATCAAGATAAATGTTCGGCACAATGTCTAAGAAATACCATACCCTCACTGCACCATTCATCCCATAAACACACCATTTGTTTAATTTCCACAGCTTTTCTTCTATATCACTTAGTACTTTCAGTTATTTCGAAAATAATTCCCTTTGAAATTTTGCACCCTGAAAAAAATGCAGCTTTCATAGTAAACAACTTACCTACAAAATTTGTTTTCCTGAACTACAGGAATCCACTTTAACTTATTGACTTTTTAAGAAAACCTGAGCCACTAATCTGGCTTTAACCTTACATGCCCCATCAGGGAGCACATTTCTGGGCAAATCCATCTGTACAATTCAGCTGGCTCTCCCCTATCCAGTACTTAGTATATGCAGTAAATTCTTTCTAGGTCTTCAAAGCTTTTTTTCTGGAAGCTGTCATCAACTACTTTATTTGTAGCTAATAAAACATCTTGATCATCAGGGTTCTGCGTTTCCTGCCACACCAAGTCTATTCCATAGTCCCTTTACCATGCTTTCTGTGCTGTAGACCTCTATGACTCTATGATCTCCACTCTCTCTCCCTCATATTCTGAATTTCCATCTCCTATGATCAGAACTCCTTTCATGATTTTCCAAGGATCATGTTCACTGCCAGGTCCACTTCAGAATACTTCCAACATTTTTTGACCTTCCACATATTTTCATTTTTTGCCAATCCATGTATCTTACCTCATGTCCCTCATCTTACAGATTTAGCCAATGTTTAGATTTCCTGGTGGCAATACATCCTACTTTGATACAAATGTTGGGTTGATTTCTGGCAAAAAAAAAGCCTCATTTTTATCTCTGCATCAGTTTGTCCTTATTCAATCAATCAGTCCTGTATCTATAAGAATCTGGCCCACATAATTGTCAATATATGTATATGCAAAGTGCCTCATCATTTTCTATGACTTGTTGAGATTCTGTGATTGTGCAATTAACCTCAAAGAATACACCCCAACAGTTCAATTGCTATACCATCAAATTATTATTTTCCATCACCACCTCTAAACTTACATATACATTTCCACAATTTGTGTTTGGCATTAATAACATGTTATACCATATAGTACTTAATAAGATTATCCCAGTGTTGCAAACAGTATATTAGCACTGACTGAGGATTGGCTAACTAACAAAAGAGAGTTGGGTTAAGGGGAACATTTTTAGGATGCCAACTTGTAACTGGTGAATTACTATAGGGATCAGTGCTGAGACCACAATTATTTACAATGTATATTAATGACCTAGATGAGGAAAGTGAATGTACTGGAGCCAAGTTTGCAGATGGCACAAGAAGAAGTGGGAAAGCAAGTGGAAGACAGAATCTGCAGAGGAATATAGACAAGTTAAGGAAGTGGGAAAAATGTTGGTAGATGGAATAGAATCTGGGGGAAAAAAAAGCACTTTATAAATAAGAATTAACGAGCTCCATTATTTAAATAGAGGAAGTCTGCAGGAAGCTACAGAACAAACAGAAGGACTTGGGAATGGTCATCCATGAATTACAATAAGCTATCATCCAATTTCAGGTTCAGAAGAAAAATAACCATTATTTCAAATGGAATGGAGTGTAAAAATAGAGATTTTGCTCAAATTTTGAATACTGTGGATGTCTTATTGAAGAAAAGATATAGTTGCATTGGAGGCAGTCCAGAGAAGGTTCACTAGGTGGATACTAGGTGTATAGGGACTGCCTAATGAGCAGATTGGGTTTGTACTCATTGCAATTTAGAAAAATGATAAACAGCCCTTTTGAAACAAGAAAGATTCTTAGGGGACTTAACAGGGTAACTGAGTAGAAATTGTTTTTCCCTTGTGGGAGAGCTAGGACCAGAGGGCTCAATCTCCGAATAAGGGGTTGCACATTTAAGACAGTGATAAGGAGGAATTTCTTCTCTAAGGACACTGGATCTTTGAAATTCTTTACCATAGAGGGCTGGAGAAGCTGGGTCATTAAGTAAATTTAAGGCCGAGACAGTAAGGGAATCACAAGTTAGAGGGAAAAGGTAGGAAAATGGAACTGAAGATTATCAGGTTAGCCATGATCTCAGTGAATGATAAAGCAGACTGAATGGCTCATTTCTGCTCCTATGCCTTAAGGTCTTATGGAATATTGCTTGCAAGATCCTGAATATCGTCCAGCTCTTGCTACATGTGGACATGGAGTGTTTCAGTATCTGTGGAGTCACAAATAGTGACAAACATTGCTCAATCATCAACGAACATCCCCATATCTATCTTATGATCGAAAGGCTATTAACAAAGGAGTTGAAGGGGTGTCACGGTGGATCAGTGGTTAGCACTACTGCCTCACAGCACCAGGGACCCAGGTTCAATTCCAGCCTCGGGCAACTGTCTGTGTGGAGTTTGCACATTCTCCCAGTGTCTGCGTGGGTTTCCTCTGGCTGCTCTGGTTTCCTCTCAGTCCAAAGATGTGCAGGATGAACTGGTCACGCTAAGTTGTCCTTGGTGTTAGGTGCATTAGTCAGATGGAAATAGGTCTGAGTGGGTAACTCTTTGGAGGCTCAGTGTGGACTTGTTGGGTGAAGGCCCGGTCTCCATACCATAGGGGAATCTAATCAAAGAAACCTGGGCTTTGGACACTATCCTGAGGAACTCCTACAGAAATGTCCTGGAGCAAAGATGACCAATCTGCAACAACCACAGCCTTTGTCCCAGGTATGACTCCAGTCATGGCCAGTTTTCCCCCAGTTCCCACTGACACCAGTTTTGCGAAGGTTACTTGATGATACGCTTGGTTAGATGTAGTCTTGATGTCAAGTACAGTCACTTTTGCCTCACCTCTGGAATTCATCTCTTTTGCCTATGTTTGAACCAAAGCTGTAAGTTCATAAGTTTTTTTTTAATTAAAAAATTTTTTTAAAATATGACAACAAATACAAAACAATGCAATTCAAAACAGTACAAAAATAGTACAAAACTAAACCCAAATAATAAAAAAAATTCCCCAACCCATCCTGCTATACGAATGTATAAACATATAGAGAAGGATAAAAATTTAAAAAACCTAAACTAGCTATTTAACTAAATAAATAAATATCTAACAAACAAATACATAGTAATAACTCAGCCCAGCCAAACAAAAAACATTCATACATTCACAGTTCCTCCTCCCTGGATATTGGACTCATAAATCACAATCATTACAGCTATATAAAAGCTCTTGTTAGTGTGGCAGATAAATCTGTGTCCAGGTATTTCAAAAAGGGTTGCCATGTCTTGTAAAAAGTCTCAGTTTTGTGGTGTACCATATTTGAGAGAAAATCCAGGGGAATATGCTCCATAACAATCTTCCGCCAACCCGTCAGGCCTGGGGTTTTTTTGGATATCCAACCTAGCAAGATATTCTTCCTTGCACAGAACATAAGAATATTGAAAAGTTTTTTTCTTATGCGCGTCTGCGGGAAATACAATTGGTAGGCTCAAAAGAAGAGAAATAGGGTCCTTCTCCACCCCTACACACAAAATACTCTCCATTGCACCCACTACAGTGCTCCAAATGTTTGAAGCCTGTCACAAGACCAAAGACAATGAGTAAGAGTGCCCGTGCAGACCTTGCACTTGGGACATGCTGAAGATACCCCTGGTTTAAATTTTGACAAACGGTCTGGGGCTAAGTGGACCCTGTGGAGAATCTTCAACTGTAAAGCATGGGTCCTATTGCAAATTGATATCTTCCTTGCATTCTCCCAAATATCCTCCCATGCCTCTGAAGAAACTTCAACATCCAGCTCTCTTTCCCACATCGTGCAGAGTCGATCAGACTCATCCAAAGTGGCACCGCCCAATTGGTGATATAAAGTACTGACAGAGAGTGTACTCTTAGCCCTTAGTACCCCTCTATGTCAGGTTTGTAGGGATCAGTCAAAAGTGTGGTCTTTTTTGAATAAAATCCCTAACTTGAAAAAAGTGAAAGAGGTCTCTACTAGGTAACTTGTACTTCAGTACTAACTGATCAAAGGACATCATTACATCTCCCTCAAATAAGTCACCCATGCAAGATATACCCCTAGTTGCTCAACGTTAAAATCCTGAATCGATCATACGTGGTTGAAAACCTGGCATACCCACTAAAGATGTAAACAAAGATGTTTTGCCAATATTACCTTCCCTCTGCCAAATTACCCTCCATGCTTTAACAGTATTGATGACTATTGGGTTATGGCAATATTCCCTAACTGTCCTCACCTTGTCCAAAAACAGCAAACTGGTAAGGGGGCACCTTGCCTGGGAGGCTTCGATATATTGAAAGAGGGTCCCCACAAACCCAATCACTTATGTAGGTCAAAAGCGAGCTTAATTGGTCATTTTTAATGTCCGGAAGGTCTACTCCCCCCAATCTGTGAGGCAACTACAGTTTGGATAATTTAATGAGGGGCCGTTTACGGTGCCAGGTAAAGGAGCTGAACCAACCGTTCAGTCTCCTGAGTGAGTGTTTGTTTATTGAAAATCAGGGGGAGCATCCGTATAGGGTATAGCAAACGAGAGAGAGTATTCATCTTAATAAGCGCTATCCGACCCAACCATGAGACTGGAAGTGCCTCCCATCTTTGGAGATCTTGTTTAATTTTTTCAAATAATTGAGTAAAATTTGCTTTGAACGGCCAATCCAGAACTGGAATAATGAATATGCCCAAATACACAAAATCCCCCGTGACCACCTAAATGGAAATCTATAGTCACTCAAGAGCCAACTCTTTCGTAAGACCACCCATAGGCATAGCCTCTGATTTAGCAAAATTAATCTTATACCCTGAAAAAGCACCAAACTCGTGAATGCAAGGCACTGAAACTGCTGGATTTGTCAAGAAAATTAGAACATCATCTGCATACAGCGAGTTCTTATGTAATTTTGACCCCACTTCTGGAGCTGATATACTGAGATCCCCACGAATGGCCTCTGCCAACGGTTCAATCACCAACGTAAAAAGTAATGGTGAAAGGGGACAGCTCTGCCGGCTGCCCCTAGAAATATTACGATTGCTTGATCGTACCCAGTTGGTAATGAACGCCACGAGAGGTACACTGTAGAGAACCTTTAAACCAGTTTGGTCTGGGCGAAGGTTTCATAAAATGGGTAGAGTATAGAAAAGGTACGGCCACTCAACTCAGTCAAATGCCTTCTCTGCATCTAAAGAAATCACCAATCCCTGTATTGACTGCTGTTGGCATGCTTGAATAACGTTAAGCAGCCTCCTAACATTATTGGAGGATCTGTGACCCTTTATGAAGCCCATCTGATCCTCTTTAATAATAGAGAGGGTAACAGTCTCCAGCCTTAACGCAAGAGCCTTGAAGAGGATCTTAAAGTCCACATTTAAGAGTGAGATGAGCCTGTATGAAGCACAGTCTTCCGGATCCTTCCCTTTTTTAAGGATAAGTGAAATATTGGCTTCTCTCAGAGATGGTGGGAGACAATCATGACTGTATGAATCTTTAAACATATTCAGCATCGGGCCTGACACTGTACTTATAAATTCCTTATAGAATTCACTGGGAAGTCTGTCAGGACCAGGCGCCTTTCTACTCTGAAGCTGCCTCACTGCTTCCTGCACTTCTTGCTCTGATAATGGGGCATTGAGAAAGGACTGTTGTTTGGGAGTCACACCCCGGAGCTTCAGATCTCTAAACAAAAGGATTCCATTTTGGCCTACCCCTCCTCACAATTCTCAGACTGATATAACTTAGAGTAGAATCTCTGGAATGCCACATTAATCTTTTTAGAATCACATATTAGGTTCCCAGACCCTTCCCTAATCACTATAATGGTTTGTGGGGCACTTCTCTTTCTGGCAAGGTATGCTAAGTATTTGCCTGGCTTGTCACCATGTTCGTATAACCTTTGCTTTGCAAAGGCCAGCTCCTTCTTTGCCACCTGTGTGAGCATGGAATTTAGTGCAGACTGAAGTGCCGTAATACTCTGTAGTTTGACCAACGAGGGTCTGTCAAAATAGGCCTTCTTGGCTGCCTTCAACCGTTCTTCAAGGAGATGTTGCTGCTCACCCTTTTGCCGCTTCCTACTGGTGGAATATGAAATAACTAACCCCCTTGCATAAGCTTTGGCAGTTTCCCAGAGAACAGATGAGCTATTAACCGAGCCTATGTTGATGTCAAAGAATGCCCGAAATTCCCGAGAGAAATACTCCACAAACCTACTGTCCATGAGAATAAAGGGGTCCATTTGCCAGTACCTTGAATCCACTGTAACATCCTTAATCTTAACCATGAGGTACACTGGAGCATGATCAGAGATGGCAATATTACCAATCGTACAGGATGCCACCAGATCCAGGGTTACCGCAGGCGTCAGAAAGAAACCAATCCTCGTGTGACATCTATGCTGATTGGAGAAAAATGTGAAGGGTGGAGACACCTCCAGACATCCACCAACCCAAATCCCCAACACAAACCCAATAACTGTTTAGTTTGTGCAGAGAGTATCGAGGGACCTTTAGGCAACCTGTCTACTGTGGGGTCCATGAGGTTGTTAAAATCTCCCCCTATAATGATGTGCCGAGATTTGAGACTTATCAGGTTAGAAAAAGCATCTACCAAGAATTTAAGAGGATGAGCTGAAGGACAATAAACATTTAAAATACCATATTCTTCCCCATTTATCAAGGCTTTAAGAATTACAACCTCCCGTATGTGTCTTTAACACTCTCCAACAACTTAAATGAGAGATTTTTCCTAACCAATATAGCCACTCCCCACTTCTGGTATTAAATGATGAAAAATAAACTGGGTCAAAGCCATTCTGCTGTAATTTCAGATGCTCCTTGTCATCCAAATGTGTCTCCTGTAACAAAGCAATATCCACCTTCTCCTTTCGAAGGCTCAAGAGTACCTTCTTCCTCTTAATTGGCGAGTTACTTCCCTTGATATTCCAGGTACACCATTTAATCAAATCATTAGCCATAACCTTCTGCAATTACATTTAAATTCCAGACAGGAGGAACCCAAACCACGAATTGTTGAGCCTTAGTGTTGCATTGAACATTGAACATACATACAAAATTGTTAAAAATAAAAAACAAAAACCAGAAGACAAACCAACATATAAAGTGCCAATAGCGCTGAGTAGGGGAAGTCACCCCCTTCCCGGAGGGGGCAACTACCCGTCCCGAACTCCCCATAAATGGGCATCTAACCATCTCAACCACCAACACTTCTCCCAGCTAGAGCCTCATCGCAAGCACCAGCTAAAAAGAATAAACCCCCCCACAGAATATCAATATGAATAAAAAAACAATTATTTTTAAAAAAAGGGGAATAAATATATCCCACCTATCCTTTGGTATGTCCTAACTTAGAAATTTAAAATGTACATCTTAACCACCACCAGACATAGTTTGAACCAAATTATTATCAATAGAGGGAAAAAAAAGGGGGATAAACAAAGCTCCAATTGGATTTCCTCCATTTCTTTTAAAGAAAGATAAACGCATACCCAAACAACAATACTTATACACACTACAACTGTTTAAAGTAGGTTAGTTTGTCCACAAAGTCTCTTGCCTTCTCCGATGTGTCAAAGAGATGCATGGATCCATCTAAGGTGATCCGAAGCACTGCCAGATATCTTGGAGTACTGAATCCCAAGCTCCTTCAGTCTTCTCCTGACACCATCATACGATTTTCGTTTCTGGATCACTGCCGCTGAAATGTCCTGAAAAAACATGATCTTAGACCACTCGTAAATTAGGGCCTTTGGATCCTTCTCCTGGAGTCTGGAAGCCTCCATGACACTCTCCTTATCCCAGTAACGATGGAACCGCACCAGGAAAGGACAAGGGCATTGACTCTAAACCCGACCTCTGCGCTGCGACCCGGTGAGCCCTCTATCTTCAATCCTCTCATGCCAATCTCCAAGTCAAGGAATTTCGGAAGCCAATCTTCAACAAATTCCACAGGCTGCTCACCTTTCTTACCCTCAGGCAGACCGATGATCCAAATGTTTTTTCTTCTGCCTGTTTTCAAGATTATCCACTTGGTCACGCAAATTACGAACCTGCATCTTCAGGGCTTAGATCTCCTCCTTGAAAAAACTGGCATCAGCTTCTACTACTGTGACCCTGTCCTCCAGCTCATCCATCCTCTTCTCCAGGTCTCCCAGCTGCTGCTCATGCTTCTGCAATATCAGAGAGACTGGAGCCAGTTTCTCTTCAATCTGTTTCCCCAGAATCTCGCGAAATTGAGAGCTGGTTCACCAGGTCCTGGAGAGTAATCAGCTCATAGGCTGCTGCAGACGCGGCCTCGGATGCTCCTCTCTTTTTAGGCATTTCTGGACAGCTGAAAATACAGGTAAGTCAATTTTTAAATGTTTCTTGGGGCTCCACAATCTTTCCAACGCCCCAAGAAATCCTGATGACCTGGGTTGGGCGTCCTGCTCCTGCTGCGATGCGAAGCTCTGCAGTGTGATCTTGTCAGATTGCCACCATCTTAGATCCCCCGTAAATTCATAAGTTTTTAAGGTAACTACATATAGGTTAGTAAACTTCTATAAGTTTAGTGAAGATAAGTCAGTTAGCTCTGTTGTTTTGTGATGAAGAGTGACACCAACAGCATAGGTTCAAAACAAAAACAGAAATTGCTGGAAAAGCTCAGCAGGTCTGGCAGCATCTGTGGAGAGAAATCAGAGTTAACATTTCAGATTGAGTGACACTTCCTCAGAACACCACAACTCCAGAAAGTATAGGTTCAATTCCTGTTCCAGCTGAAGTTACCATGAAGGTCCAACCTGCTCATGTGAGGCACGGTGACCCTCAAATTAAACCTGTATCAGTCATCTGTCCCGCTATTTCTCACTCTAATGAAACATAGTCTTGGACTATGACGACTTTATCTTTACATCTTACTTCTGCATCCTCTAGTACAATTTTAAACCTGCAAGAAGATGCTGGGGAGTAGGGGGTTGGGCAGAAAAGACTGCCTATGTAGTTTTGAGGAAATTAGACATTTTTCCTTTAAAACTCTAGCTCCCGAGATCAGTTACACTTGCTTAATATCTTGATTAAAGCAGCCAGGTCTTTTTCAAAGTATACAATAATGTCCACATAGCGCTAACAGTAAATCTACTGACTTCCAAAGACAATTGCTGAAATAACTCAAGAGAGGCCAATATCCCATCACCAAGTTACCTTTTATTTACACATGAACAGTTCTTGACTTTAGTACTGTCTCTTCAGAGTCAACTCTCACAGGGGTCAGTATCTCTGACATTCCACTTTTAATGTCAGCCAGAGATTCCTGACTGGGCTGTTAATCTGGTCCAATCAGGGAACTCAGTCATAGAGATGTACAGCACAGAAACCGATCCTTCGGTCCAACTTGTCCATGCCGACCAGATATCCCAACCCAATCTAGTCACACCTGCCAGCACCTAGCCCATATCCCTCCAAATCCTTCCTATTTCACCCTAAACCCATGCCCTCTAGTTCTGGACTCTCCACCTCAGGGAAAAGACCTTTTCTATTCACCCTATCCATGCCCCTAATGATTCTATAAATCTTGATAAGGTCACCCCTCAGCTTCCGATTCTCCAAAGGAAAATAGCCCAGCCTATTCAACCTCTCCCTACAGCTCAATTCCTCCAACCCTGGCAACATCCTTGTAAATCTTTTCTGAACCCTTTCAAGTTTCACAACATCCTTCCGATAGGGAGGAGACCATGATTTCACGCAATATTCCAAAAGTGGCTTAACCAATATCCTGTACAGGTGCAACATGACCTCCCAACTCCTGTACTCAATACTCTGACCAATAAAGGAAAGCATACCAAATGCTGCCTTCACTATCCTATCTACCTGCAATTCCACCTGCAATGTCCAGCCAGCTCACTTCATTAGAATCACTACACTTGTCTTTTTTGTTCCATGTTTAGTTTCATTTCAGTTTTTTCATAGATATTGCTCAATAGAAAAGGCTATTTCATTTAATACTACGTCTGTAGTAATAAAATGGTTCATCCCAGGTGTTTCACAGAAAATCACTGATCTTTTCAGCAACTTGAGCATGTTATCATCTGCAAACCTAACATGTGTAGAACATCCAGATTCCTAAACCTTACTTTGGTCTGCATTGGTTAAAATGTTACTAGGGTTTTTTTTAAAACCAATGTACTCCACACAGTGGATCTGTTTCCATTATCCAGCATAACACAATACAGCACAACTGAGTAAGTCTGTGACTAAAACATCCATTGCTGAGCTGAAGCTTCTTACAATTAGTGCATTTCTCTGCATAATCAATATCACTTTCTATTTCGGAACTTGCCATGCTGAGCATAAAATTTTGAAAAAAAATTACTATTCTATTTAGAACAATTCACTGCTCATGGTACATCAAGACACATTTGGAATACCTGTTGCCAATTCCCAGAGCATTCCTGGGATTCACTCTGCTGTTACAGTTCTCCAATTCCTGTTGCTTGTTACAATTGCCACAGGTATCTCTATTCTTACTCCCTTTAGTTATGATTCTACTTTTTTTTTAATGCTTTTGGCCTGCATCTGGGTGGACTCGCATTGCCACTATCATTGAATCTTCCATCTCTGCCTTACTGCTGATTACACTATTTGGGTTACAAAGGCTGTTAGGAATAAATATTTTCCTGTTCCAAAAAGGTGATTGTTTTTTTTAAAAATCTTATTCCAGTTAATTATCGGAATTTATCCATATTTGTTACCTATGAACAGTCCAACAACGTAAAGGCAAACACAGAATTAGGAATCACGAAGTAGAGTTTTTGCAAATGTGCAGTGAGTCTGCTAAATTCTATTCTACATTCTATAGAATATCCATTCTGTTTTTCTAAATTTATCAAAGTTTGACCATATCAAATATACATTTAACAGATCAACTTTACTATCAATTTTGTCCATAAATAAATGGCTAAACCTTCTTGAACATCCAATTGCTAAGCTATCTGATCTTGCATCTAACGGGAAGCGACAGTGTCAAGGCCGCACACTATTTTTCTTGGTAAAGATAATGGGCCCACATACTGTAATGACCATATCTTTTTATTTTTCTGTATTTTTGATTGTGGACTTAAATGGGAAAAAGGTCTGTTTTAAAATTCAAGGATTGTTGAAAGGATTACTGCACTTTTTAAAAAGCAGGCCACACTGCTGTTTGTTCAAGCAATGGAAAAGATTTAGCCACAGATGTGCTCGATCCAGGGTGTTCAGCCAGCAACAAGTTGCCAAGTATGTGAAACAGTGACCTGTTGTCAATGACAAAGGTCTTCTGCCTATCAATGACTGTGTGATTTGCTGTCAGGCAAATGAACAGCTTTTGGGTGTGAATGCTTGATCAGAATCAGATTTCGGGAAAGGAAGGTACTGTACTTTTCCCTACAGTGTACAAAAGAAGGAAGTCAGTTCATTTCCCCTTATCAGTTGATATAATATATGGCAATTAACCAATAAGTCAGAAGTATGAAGCAGTCTCTCTGTGCTTCCTGCAAGTAAATGAAAGTACTTGGAAAAGGAAGATCGAGAAGCAAGTCCTGAAAAACCAAATGGATCATCTCAGCAATCCCTGTGGACATGAACCATTGCACTATCTTTGGAGTCATTTTGTCCACCCATAATACCAATTTTTCTGTTGTGTGCACATGTGTGACTCTTTTTTTTTGTTCAGCAATGTATTCCTGCAAGAAACAATTCCTAACGTACTCTACAAATTTGTTTTCCATGTTATCATTGCACATCTAATTTATCCAGTCAATATGTAGATTAAAATCCTATATTACAATTGTAATCATGTTCTCATGGGCTGCCATTATTTCTTGACTTATAATTTGTCCGACAGTAAGGTAACTTCAGGAGCATACAGTTGATTCTCACCAGTTATTGCCCTTGACTACACTGGGAGCAATATCATATCTATTGGGCAAAAGGCAGAAACTGAGACGCCTCTGAATTTAAATTCTGGATTCCTGTACTAGTCTCACTAGCATTCATAGTTTATCTTCTGTCATCACTGGCCTTCTCACGTAGGTCACTCTTGCTGTACCCACACTTTCTCTTGCTGTTTCAGAAGCACAGAGTCGTCTTATCTTTAACTCTTTTAGGAGCTGGTGACCGTCTCCAAGTCATCCTCTCTTTTGCTCTTTTAGGCCCATGAGAAATAAGGAAAAGTGACCATATTGACATGAAGTTGGCTGAGTGACAAGGAATAGAGAATAAGAGTAAATGATTGCTTTTCAAGCTCCAGAAATGTATACAGTAGATTTTATTTTCAGACTTTTCTTGACTTATATTAATGATCTCACTTGAATATGCAGGGTATAATTTCAAAGCCTGCAGATGATACAAACTTAGATGTATTATGAACAACGAATAGGAAATTGATAGATTTCAAGAGGTTTTCGATAGACTGCTTTAATGATCAGACAAACAGTAGACGAAATTTAACACACAGAAGTGGTACATTTTGGTCAGAAGAAAAAGGAAAGGCATTACAAAATAAAGAATAAAATTCTAATGGACTTGCAGGAACCAAAATATCTAGGGGTAAAACATGCACATCTTTGAAGGTGGCACAGCAGGTTTAGAAAATGGTTAATAAGATACACTGGATACTGAGCATTATAAAAAGCATAATGGACAAGAGCAAGGAAGTTATGGTGTACCATTACGTAACATTGGCTCACATTCAACTAAACTCCAGTACAATTATGGCACTGCATTTTAAGAAGGAAATCTAGGTTTCAGGAATATTGTGTCAGAAATGAGAAACAGAGTCTCTGGTAAAGCAGAGACTGTATTCCTTGGAAAAGGAAAGGTTAAAATGACTTTTGATAGAAGTGTTTAAAATCATGAGGGATCTGGACAGAGTAAGTACTGTATGTAAAACAAAAAGCCACTATAGATCAAGAGGACTACAGGGCTATGCCTTAGTTAGACAGACAGATGACAGGTAGTGAGCTTAAACTAAGGATCACCACTGGAATGGTAGGTCTAACATATGAGGAACGGCTGAGGATCCTGGGATTGTATTCATTGGAGTTTAGAAGATTAAGGGGAGACTTAATAGAGACATACAAGATAATACATGGCTTGGAAAGGGTGGATGCTAGGGAATTGTTTCCGTTAGGTGAGGAGACTAGGACCCATGGACACAGCCTTAGAATTAGAGGGGGTAAATTCAGAACAGAAATGCGGAGACATTTCTTCAGCCAGAGAGTGGTGGGCCTGTGGAATTCATTGCTGCAGAGTGCAGTGGAGGCCGGGACGCTAAATGTCTTCAAGGCAGAGATTGATAGATTCTTGTTGTCTTGGGGAATTAAGGGCTATGGGGAGAATGCGGGTAAGTGGAGTTGAAGTGCCCAGCAGCCATGATTGAATGGCGGTGTGGACTCGATGGGCCAAATGGCCTTACTTCCACTCCTATGTCTTATGGTCTTATATCAGGCAAGGGACAAGATTGAGAAGACAAGACCTTCATGGAAGATGAAGATGGCAGACTTAGACAATTTAGGAAAGTGGTCCAAGAAATGGCGAATGAAATTCAATGTGAGCAAATGTGAGGTCTTGCACTTTGGAAAAAGAATACATGCATGGACTATTTTCTAAACGGTGAGAAAATTCATAAAGCCAAAGTACAAAGGGTTTTAGGAGTGCTAGTCCAGGATTCTCTAAAGGTTGACTTGCAGGTTGAGTCTGAGGTAAAGAAAACAAATGTAATGTTGTCATTTATCTCAAGAGCAATGCGCTGAGATTTTACAAAGCTCTAGCATTTATTGCCCAAAGGGTAGTGAAGAGTCAACCACATTGCAGTGGGTCTGGAGTCACATGTAGGCCAGACCAAGTAAAGGACATTAGTGAACCAGGTGGAGTTTTCCAACAATCGACAATAGATTGATGGTCATCATTAGACTGTTACTTCCAGAGTTTACTGAATTCAAGTTATATCATTAGCTGTGGCAGAATTTGAACCAAGGTCCCCAGAACAACACCTAGGTCTCTGGATTAACAGTCTAGAGATAATATCACTAGGCCACTGCCTCCCTATCAATCCTCAAGGATTAAGGAGGGAACTTGTGCTTGGAAGCAGAGGATAGGCTGAGATTCTAAATGAGTACTGTGTGTCAGTATTCACGCAGGAGGAGGATAAGGAGGGTCGTGAAATTTGTGTGGACCATCCTAAAACGTTATGGCATTTTGAGATCAAGTAGTGGTACGGGGGTTCCTTGAATAGTATTAAAGGAGGATAAGTCCTCAGGGTCTGAAGGTATCAATCCCAGGTTATTGAGAGAGACAAGAGAGGAGATTGCTGGAACCTTGACCAAGATCTTTGTATCCCCATTAGCCACTGGAGAGCTCCCAGAGGACTGACAAGTAGTCAATGTTGTTCCTCTGTTCAAGAAGGGAAATAGAGATAATCCAAGAAACTGTAGACAGGTGAGTCTCACATCAGTGTTTGGGAAGCTATTGAAGAGAATTGTTAGGGATAGGATTTACATACAAAAGCTTGGCCTAATTAGGGACAGTCAGCATGGCTTTGTGCAGAGTATGTCATGTCTTACTAACTTGATTGAATTTTTCAAGGAGATACCAAAGATGATCAGTTATGGTAGAGCAGTGGATGCCTACATGAATTTTAGTGAGGCTTTTGACAAGGCCCCTCATGGTAGGCTCATCCAGGAGATTAACATGCTTGGGATCCATGGTGACGTGGTTTTGTGGATTCAGAATGGCCTTGCCCATAGAAGGAAGAGGGTTGTAGTAGAGGGCGTTTTTCCAAGTTGGAAGTCCATGATGAGCGGTGTTTCACAGGGATCCGTAGTGGGACCTCTGCTCTTTGTGATCTAGTGGAGGAATGGCAGATGGGGTTTAATCCAAGTATATGTGAGGTGCTAGACTTAGGCTCGAACCAAGGCCTCTGAAGCTGTAATGGAGTCCTCATCCAGACGGATCCAGGTGCTGGAGCGAGAGGCGAGTGCCTTGCAAGACTAAAGCAATGACCTTGAAAATCGAGGTCGGAGGATAAACCTCCGAGTTGTCAGGCTCCCTGAAGGTGAGGAAGGTGAGCAGCCAGTCAGCTTCTTTGAAAGCTGGCTGCCGAAGTTTTTCGGCCTTCACATCAAGTCCAGCAGGTAGCAAATTGAAAGGGCTTATTGGGTTACAGTGCACAGTCCTACTGCACTTCCATTCATGCAAGGACAAGTAAAACGCCATAGAAGCTTCCAGATCCCTGGGGAAAAAATCCACAGGCACTGCTGTACAAGGGGGCAAAAAATCATGTTTTTCCAGGATTTCTCTGCAGCTGAAAGAGAAAGTCCTTCGATAAAGTTTAAAAGAGGTTGAGGAACCTGGGCATCTAGTACTCCATGGGATATCCCGCAGCACTCCATTTCAGCCACGAGGACTCAGTTTATACATTTGACTCAGCGGAGAAAGCTAAAAACTTTGTAGACACTTTAAAATAGACCTGAAGAATACAGTTAATGTTTGCTCTCTTTTCTATCTTTCCCCATGTTTTCCTTTTTTTTATTCATTTCTTTCTCTCAATAACTTCCTTTTTGGAAAGTGGGGAAAAGTCCTTGGAATAAGTTGTTCTTTTTTTTTAAAATAACTGGATTTTCTGATGGGAAATTCTGATGGGATGTTCTTTGTTGTCTCTCCCCTTTTTTTTGTTTGTTTTGTTTCTCTTTTAGTCACAAGTAGGGGTGACATGAAGCCAGGGATGGGTGGAGTACTCATCCTGACTTAAGACTTTTTTCCTGTTCATTTAAGGATCATCTTTTTTTTCTGGCCTAAGACTGGGGCACAGTCCGGGTTCGAAGGAGTTGTGAAGGAGGGGATAGGTAGGGTAAGTGCCCCCTATGGGTAGAGGGAAGAGTCTTCCATTCAAGGTTTTATAGTTGGTTTTCTTTGTAGTTTTTTGGTAGTAAATAATTGTTTATAGTTATGATAGAACTATATATAAAAACTACTCTTCGACTCTATGAGTCTTTATTTACTTCTGCTCAGCAGTTTGTAAGCAGGGTTCTCCCTCCCAGGGGTTTAAGGGTCTCTGAAAGGGGATATGGCTAAGTGTCTTGTTAAATGGTGTACCTGGAACATCAAGGGAAGTCACTCGCCTGTTAAAAGGAAAAAACGTGCTTTCTAGCCTTAGGAGGGAAAGGGTTGAGATCACTTTGTTGCAGGAAACCCATCTTGATGATAGGGAACATCTGAAATTACAACAGGGGGGTTATGACCAGGTATGCTTTTCAACCTTTACTATTAAAAGTAGGGGAGTGGCGGTACTTATCCAGAAAAATCTTCCGTTCACATTATTAGAGCAGGTGAAAGATGAGCAGGGATGGTTTGTGATACTTAAAGCCCTGATACATGGGGAGGAATATGGCATTTTAAATGTCTACTGTCCTCCGGCTCATCCCCTCAAATTTTTGATAAGTGCTTTCTCTAAGCTGAGTGCTTTTGGAACACGGCACTTCATTATAGGGGGGATTTTAATTGTCTTTTGGATCCAACAATGGACAGAATGTTTTATGGGCCCCCAACTATTTCTTCGCAGGCCAAGCAAGTGGTTGACTTATGTGTAGAATTAAGGCTGGTGGATATTTGGAGATGTCTTCACACTACCGGCAGGGACTTCACCTTTTTTTTCAAACCCACATAAATGTCACATGAGGATTGACCTCTTTCTGGCTCCCTCGGCCCTTCTGGATTTGATTGTGGGTTGTAAAATTGGGAATATAATATCTCTGATCACGTAGCAGTATATTTGGAGGTTAAGGCCAAGAGTGAAGGGCTAGGTTTGTGGCACGGGCGTTTGGTCCCTTTTCTCCTTAAGGATTCCAAATTTGTGGAATACATTTTGAAGGAGTTTCAGGAATTCTTGACTATCAACTCAGGTACGACTAGTAGTCCATCTATGCTATGGCGACTACTAAGGCCTTTGCTAGGGGATTAGCTATTTCCTATTTGACTAGCCAGAAATGACAGCAGGAAGAGCAGCAGCGTCTACTTTAGATGCAGTTGAAAGCCGTCGAGGTGGCACATTTTGTGCGGCCTTCGGTGACTAAGCTACAGTGGATCACAGCCCTCTGGGCTGCCTTGAATTCAATACTGACACAAAACGCAAAGAAAGAACTTGCTTTTACTAGACAAAGGCTGTTTGAATATGGGGATAGGCCAGGGAAGTATTTAGTGTACCTGACTAGGAAAAAGCATGCTCCCCAATCCATTACTGCAATCAGAGACAGTGCCGGGGTCCTTACATACGTTGTTATAAAGATTAATGAGGCTTTTCAGAGCTTTTACTTTGAATTGTATTGGTGTGAAGGTTGCGAGGACAGAAGGGCTAAAATGGAGAAGAACCTGAACCTCACAGGGGTAACCTTGGAACAGACCTCTCTCCTTAATGCCCCCTTGATAGTTTAGACCTCTCTCCTTAATGCCCCCTTGATAGTTTAGAAAATACAGGAGGCAGCTAGGCAACTTCAGAGAGTGGGAAAGCGCCTGGCCCTGATGGTCTCACAGGTGAGTTTTATAAGGGGTTTATAGGGATTCTGTCAGTGCCGATGTTGGAGATGTACAAATCACTCATATGTATGAATGCCTACCACAATCTTTGAGAGAAGTTTGAGAGAAGCTAATATCTCCTTAATTCTTAAGAAGGGGAATGTTCCTGAGGATTGTACCTCATACTCTCTATTAAATTCATCTCTCTATTAAATTCAGATATTAACATTCTGTCCAAGATCCTGGTGCTGAGATTGGAAAGGGTGTTGCCCCATATTCTTAAAGAGGGCCAGACAGGCTTTATAAGGGGCCGTAGGTCCTCTAATAATATTAGAAGGCTGCTGAACATGGTCCAAGTTTGTCAGCAACGATTGATTCAGGGATTGGTGACTTCCTTAGATGCAGACAAAACATTTGACTGGGTGGAATGGCCCTCTTTTTCATGTCTTAGAACAGTTTGGGTTTGGTGGAGTCATTGCTAGGTGGGTGGAGATTTTATATCACCACCCTCTGACCACAGTCATCACCAATGGGGTGAAGTCTGGGAATTTTAGGATTGTAGGGGTAGTTGGCAAGGCTGCCCCCTCTCACTGTTGTTGTTTACATTAGTGATAGAGCCGCTGGCAGTGGTCATTCGTCAAAATGTCCACAAAACTGCTCCAGAAGTGGGATCGAGGGTACACAAGAGTACACTGTACGTGGATGACGTCCTTCTGTTTTTAATCAAACCCAATGACCTCCATACCCCATTTGACACAATGTATCAATTCATTTGGGGCTATTTCAGGATATAAGATTAACTTTGCAAAATCGGAGGCTATGCCTTTGGGGAACCTCAAGGATGTGCCAGAAGTTGAAGGTGACCCCAAGTTTCCTTTTAAGTGGTCACGGGCAGGGTTCCGATACCTCGGCATTTTTATTACCCCCATGTTTGATCTGTTATTTCGGACTAACTTTGCTCACTTGCTCGACAATATTAGGCGAGATCTCCAGAGATAGGAGGTTCTTTCAATTTCATGACTGGGCCGGATATCTCTTATTAAGATGAATGTTCTTCCTTGTTTGCTTTATCCCATGCGTATGCTCCCAATAATGTTTCCCAGGTTAACGTTGCAGAAGCTTATGGGGTGGCTTGGTTCCTTTGTCTGGCAGCGTGGGCAGCCCCCCCCCCCTTCAAACTTACTAAATTGCAGTTGCCTCAAGGAGGGGGAGGAGTTGATTTCCCAGACATCAGGAGGTATCAATTGAGTTCCCTGCTGTCATTTGTCTGTAATTGGGTTGGTAACGATCAAACTCAATATGGTAGGATATTGAGTCCTCCCAGGCAAAGTGCCCTCTTATTAACCTATTGTTCATGGATAAGATGAGGACAGTTATGGACCACTGCCGGAACCCCATTGTCATTAGTACAGTCACTGCATGGAGGGCGATGCATCAGAGTGAGGGTTGTTTATCCAAGACTTCGCCACTTATACCTATAGTTGGCATGCCAGGGTTCCTACCAGGGATGATGGATTCAGGGTTCAAACTATGGGCAACGAGAGGAGTTTCTAGTTTGGGAGGCTTGTTTGAGGGGGACGTAATGACGTCTTTTGAGCAACTGAGCCACAAATATGGGTTGCCCAGCAGAGATCTTTTCCATTTTTTTCAGGTTAGGGATTTCATTCAGAAGAAGACGATGCTTCTCACTAAGCCCTACAAGCCCGATACAGAGAGGTTGTTGCTACACTCCACAAGCACCCTTTTGGTTAGTGCCCTCTATCGCCTGCAGGGTGGCAGGGCCTGGCAGGATATTAACTGGTTATGAGGGGTCTAGGAGCAAGAGATAGGAGTGAAGATCTCTTCTGAAACATGGGAGAATACTTGAAAGATCTCAATCTGTAATAGGACATGCGCTACGCAGTTAAAAGTTCTGCTCAGGGCTCATCTGGCACCAGACCGTCTGGCAAGGTTTAAAAAAGGGGCATCTTCAATGTGCCCCAAATGTAAAATAAGTGTAGGTACTCTTACCCATTGGTTCTGGATATGCCACAGGCTCCGTGTTTATTGGAGCACTGTGGCGGGAGAGATAGGGAGGGTATAGAGGACTGAAATCAAAGTAGACCAGATATCTCTCCTCTTAGGTCTACCAAACTTACCATCTTTAGACGGACATGAGAAGAAACTATTTAATATTCTTGCATACTGTGCACGGAAGAATAGTCTGATGAATTGGGTGTCCGAGAACCCACTGGGCTTGCTGGGATGGCAGAAGTTAATTATGGAGCACATTCCCTTGGACTTTTTTTTTCATAAACATGGTGCACCATACAACAGACCATTTTTATAAGACAAGGCAGCCCTACTTGAGTTATTTGGATATAAATTTGTCAGTTATCTTAACTAGGGCGTTTGTTTAACCAGGATTTAAATTTGTCAAGCCCTGGGTCCTGGAGGGGGTCTCCTTCGTTAATACAGGTATATGTACACACAATGCTCCCGTTCCTTTGTTTGGGAGCTTTGTGCCAAGCATAGCTGTTCTGTATTTTGTGTTTTTTTTTGTTTTATTTGCTTTTTTTTGGTGTTGCTTTGCACAGTATTAGGGTTTGACTTGTATTATAGGGGAGGTTAGTAGACAGTAATTGTATTGCAATTTGTGGGGTTTTTTTCTTTTTATTATACTGATATTTGTTATTGATTGTATTTTTCAATAATTTTATATGTTTGTAAAGTTTTTTAAAAATTTGCTAATAAATATATTTACAAAAAAAAAACCTGTTGGACTATAACCTCATGTTGTATCATTTTTAACTTTGTACACCCTGTCCAACACCAGCATCTCCAAATCATAGATCATGTTGACTGTCAAAGTCTTGTCCCCTCCAAGAGTTACAATGTCTAAAACTAGGGGGGGTATGCATTTAAGGTGAGAGGGGGAAAGTTCAAAGGAGATGTGAGCAGCCAGCTTTTTACACAGGGAGTGGTAGGATTCTGGAATACTCTGGCAGGGTGTTGGTGGAGGCAGATACAATAGTGACATTTAAGAGATTTTAGATAAACACATGAATATGGAAGAAATAAAAGGAAATGGACCGATGGCAGACATAGGGATTAGTTTAATTTGGCATCATGTTCGGCACACATCGTGGGCTGTGGGGCCATTCTTGTGCTGTACAGTTCTATATTCTAACACATTTACAAATTTAAAGTACTTTGTGATGAAAACACTTATGTTAAACTAACAATAATCCTAGCTATATAAAATTTCCACAATGATTTACTGTAGAGTGCACTATTTACTTCCCTTATATGAATTCAAAAGAAAAAAGATAAATACCTTAAACTCTTGGTATGACTGTAACTCTATTCTTGAACTACAATGCATAATTTAATATTCATTGGCTATTCACTCTAAATATGTCTGATAAGTATACAATATTTTGGAAGGATGTTTTCCTATTTGTTACTTTATGAGAAAACCAGTTCCTTTACTGCTCCAAACACAAATCTATTTTGCATCCTAAATTTTATTTATTACAAATACTTTTTAAAAAAATGAATAAATATTTTGTAGATTTGTACCAGGTTTTCAGGTAATATGCTTTGATTAATTTCATTAATAGGGAAAATTTGATCCAGTTAACGTCAAACTCATCTGTGAACTTTGCAAAAACATTTTGGAAGCCCACGCCAAGCACCTTGGAAACTGTCACGATGCCTACATCCTTGATAATTCTCAGGTTCCTGCTGCATTCCAAGGGCCAGATGCTTTACTAAAAGATGGATGCAAAGGGACAACAGCTACCCACCCATTCCTATCATGGCTCCATTTTCACAAGTTAATTTGGACTCAGACTGGAGGTAAATACAATGCAGCCCATTCATTCATTGGAAGGCAACAGACAACCTCAAATGAAATTCCCAGCACGGAAATATTTGGGGATTTCTTGCAACACATTAATGACTGATTGTGCCACACAATCATTGTTATGTTGTACTCTGGACAACTGGACCAGGCAAAACGGGGATGGACAATTAAGGAGATGTGATAGCGGCAACATTCTGTCGATGAGAAAGAACAGGATGTTGAGCAAGAGGAACATCAACTTTACCATAATATAGAGTGAGGCAGTGTTGGGCACAAAATCACCGACTTAATACACACTTCCAATGGAACTGAGTTGGGTGAAGTCATCATACATTAACTGTAAATGTTGGAAATTCAAGCAACCCCTACTTATTGTCAAATGCAAAAGTAACTTGTTCTTTACTTGCTATTGGACAATACAAGTTACCTTTCAGAGCAGTTGGAAGGCTTCACAATATCTGATGCTTTGGCTTTTAAAATGACAACCACCGAGGGGAAGCAAATGGATTAAAAAGTAGGAAGTGGTCAAAAAAAGCAAGCTTAAGTCTGAATCAAACCAAGATTCAGTTCCTAAAGCTACTTCTCCCTACAGTGTGGAAACAGGCCATTTGGCCCAGCAAGTCTACACAAACCCTCTGAAGTGTATTCCATCCAGACTCATTCCCTTACCCTATTATTTTTACATTTCCCCTGATTAATGTACCTAACCTACACATCCCTGAACACTATGGGCAACTTAGCATGGCCAATTAATCTAACCAGCACATCTTTGGAACATGGGAGGAAACCGGAGCACCTGGAGGAAACCCACACATACGTGGGGAGAATGGCTGTGTGGAGTTTGCACAGTCACCCAGGTCCCTGGTTCTGTGAGGCAACAGTGCTAATCACTGAGTGACAGTGCCACCTGACTGTCAGAGATGCCGTTCAGTTTAACTCCAGCAATTTATTGGAGAAAGTAATCAAAATTGGTAGCTATTTCAAGAATGGGAATTTGTCAATAGCACCTAATTCTAAAATAATAGTTAACAGTGAACTTTCCAATATAAAAGAGCAGCTGCATGGAAAAAGAGAAGGCTGAAAAGACTAGGGTTTCAAGAACAGATTCTTACGTAACCATCAGTAGTTGTCACGGTCAGCTTTGTGCACAACGGTTCATACAAATCTAGAATGGGAGCATTCAGTGAAAGGCAAACTTCTAGAAAGTGCAATTTCAGTTATCAAGTTAGTTATTATACAAGTTAATTTGGAAATTAGATCATATGGCAGGTGCAGAAGACTACAGAGGCTACATTATCGCACTTACATATGAGTAAATTAATTAAATCTTTTCATTGTAAAACACCACAGTTAGCGTAATTATAATATTGAAACTATGCCATCTATGATGTCATTTAAGGCAGTAGTTTTGGAATCATTGCAAATTAAATGCAATATTATCTACTGTAGTTCACTGATGCAGGCTCTGTGCAGAGTATCAGGATGCATGTAATTACGATACAATTAAATGAGTTTACTACAAAAATATTAAAAAGTGAAAATAAATAATTCCAAATTTGTTTCCAACCATACACATGCAAAGTTAAGAAATTACTATTTAAAATAAATAAGTACTAACAGATGTGACAAATGTAAACAGTAAAGAGAAAGCATAATAGCAAAAATCCTAAATAAAACTTCAAGTACATGCATGTTTCTATTAAGAGAAAATATTTTTCTTCAAAATGTACAAGCTTCTTCAAATGTAAAGCACGGAATAAATTCCCCAAGCTCCCCGATGTGGGTGAACTTTAAAGGAGAGAAGGTCCTACATTCAAGCCCTCATATCGTAGTTATCTCATCTTAACTAAGTTGATAAATCGGACGTTGCAATTATTCGGCGTCCATGGGGTGGGGTTCAGGGAATCAGCAGTTATCCTATCTAACTTAGAGAGGGGGCTAGCTCCAAAGGCAATTCAGTAACAGGAAGCTGGTACTGAACCCAATCTCAGACGGGTATAGGGTGTGGTTAAAGGGGAGAAAAGAGCCCCAGCCCCCCACACACAAACGGTTAACAATTATTTTTTTTAAACTTTGCGAAGAAACCCGTTCTCTATTATGAATCATACCTCTTTTTTGCGGGTTTTGCCCCCGCGGCCCAGGATCACTTCTAGAAACTGATCTCGGCCGATCGGCGAAGGGTAACGGCTCGTGTACTATATCCATTCCATCGAACATTATCAGCTGGAACGGCCGAGGCGCGAGCTAACGGCCCCCACTGACCTCACCTCAGTCCCGCGCGACGTTTCCGTCCGCGCCGCTTCGGCAGCTCCTCCTGCCGTTGTCGTCCGTCCGATTCGATTGTCGCGCGAACCTTATCGAACCGCCCACCTCTAATGGTCGCAGAAACCCCGAGTTTCCCGTAGGCGACCACGGTAAATTAAGAGAGACGACAACATCGCGTCCTGTCAGCTCCTTCTGCTGAAGGATTAGGCTCTTGTCGAGATTCAGGGAAGTGAGCGAATCAATTTTTTTTTACACAAACGCAATGGCGAGTTTATTATTGGAGCTTCGCAAAACGGTTAGGAAGTTTTCGGATTTAAGTTACGATACTTTTGAAGGTTCTGTTTATGTATTTGGAGGATTAGTACTTTTGTTTTTAAGTGCTTAAGTGCCTCACCCTGTCAAAAGCAATATGATTATATGTTACTATATTTGAAAATAAATCTCGCTTTTACTTTTGACCTGAATTTCCTGATGTAACATTGTGGAATTGAACACGTTTAAGTGAAGAATGGATTTTTTTTAGTAAGGTATATTCTGGAATGAACGCATTACGTGAGAGAATGGTGGTAAAGCTTGGTACCTGTTTCTAAAATGGGAATAGAATACATAGAGGACAAATTTACAAGGCTTTGAATAAAAAATAAAGAAGTGGAACCAATTCGATAAATATTTTCGACAACCTACGATTGTATAAGTTAATGATTCAGAAGACGTTTTCTTTTAATTTTAGAAGTGCTTTTATGCACCATTGAAAAGTTTCTATTTCGGAGTTTGAAGTTTTATGAGAATAGTTCTGTGGGATATAGGTAAATTAATGTTATTTCTGCAATTCCATTTTACAAAGTAAAATGAACTCACACCAGTGTGTAATTGTTTTAGCCACGAGCTGAGTCAACAAGAATGGAAACGATGTGGAGGAAATATATAATTGTTTTTGTATTAGCTAAAATTGTATGTCAGAATGAGATGTGCCAGCAAAACAATGGTAGACATTACGGGTAAATAGATAAGATGTTGTGAGGGGATGAAGTTAAGCTAGATACGCCTGTACAAACAGTAGGTATAAACATCTGCTTCCCACTTTTACAAAAACACAGGAACAAACCCCAATTAAAAGGGTCATAGGGATCAGAACAGCCTCGGGAAAGGCACAGATGAAGGGGGTAGATAATGATGAAGAAAGAATATGCCCAACAATGACCTACAGCAGGATGAGGTCAAACAGCCTCGTGAGGCCAGAAATAAGCATTTTGTCACAGACAAGGCCGGATAAGGCAAGAGATAAACAGGGGTAATGGGGGTCGGTCTTAGGGAAGTGGACGATGTAAGCAGGGGAGGAGCGATGTAAAACAAAAGACATCATATCATATAAATATTATGTATGAATTGAACTTGGTGTGTGTATGTCCTCTACCTTATAGGCACTGGACATCTCACCCACTTGCAAGTGTAAAATAAAGGACACTGCTGATTCAGATTTTGTCTCGGACTGCAATTATTGAGGTGTGTGAGCTTTGTTTCTCACAGTTCTGAAAGTGAATCCATGAACAGGAAACATTAACTGTTTTCTCTGCATAGATGTTGCCAGACCTGCTACGTTTCTCCAGCAATTTCTGTTCTAGTTTGTTTTTTATATCTCTACCGCTAATCATTAAATGGACTCAAGACAAGATTACTGACCGTAAACTATTACAAACAACCTCTAACCAGTCCTATATACTAGTTGGTGTCAATTCCACATGGCTGCAGTAGTGTCACAAGAGAAAAAATGCACAAGACGCAGAGGAAAATTAAAAATTCAAGTTTGTTTTTCCCACGTTAACAGCGTTTACAATTTTAAAGCATGCAGTCAGTCAGCCAGCAGCTAAAATGTAATCACAGACAAGAAGAGTCATAGGGTCAAACAACATGGAAACAGACCCTTTGATCCAACTAGTTCATACCAACCATATCCCAAACTAAACTAGTTTTACCTGCCTGTGCTTGGCCCATATCCCTCTAGATATTTCTTATTCATGTACTTATCCAAATGTATTTTAAATGTGTATCCACCACTTCCCGTGGAAGTTCATTCAAGCCTGAACCATTCTGTGTTTAAAATAACATTGCACCTCGTGTCTTTTATATCACTTTGTCCTCTCACCTTAGTAATATGCCCAGTAGTATTGAAATCCCCCATCCTAGGAAAAGACACCTACCGTTCATCTTATCTATACCCATTATGATTTTATAAACCTCTGTAAGGTCACATCTCAACTTCCAACTATCCAGCCTCTCTTTATAACTCAAACCCTCCATTCGTGGTAAATCTCTCATGAACCCTCTCCAGTTTAATAATATCCTTCCTTCAACAGGGTGACCAGAACTGGACACAATACACTAATGTCCTGTACAATCTCAGCATAACATCCCAACTCCTATACTCGGAGGTCTGAGCGATGAAGGCAAGCTAACTGTCTTCTTAACCACCCCATCTATATGTGAACAAATTTCAAAGAATAGTGTACCTGAACCCCTAGGTCTCTTTCACAACACAACCCAAGGCCCTACTTTTAATTGTATAATTTAATTGTATAAGTCCTGCCCTTGTTTGTTTTACCAAAATGCAATACCTTGCATTCATCCAAATTAAACTCCATCTTCCACTCTTCAGCCCATTGACCTTGTGGGATCATGTTCAAATAACAACTGAAATCGGTGAGTGGTGAAAATAGTCTCTTTATTCGTCAATGTCAGTAACACAAGTTCGAGGTGGCAATAGAATCCCAAAATACAGTTCTTACAGTAGTGTCTTTATATACAGTTCTTACATACTAAAATTCCATCACTATGCTATTACATTGTTTTACCTATAGTACACAAAGGTTTGAGGGACTTTTTTTCTGGGGTGACAGGAGATGAGTTAAATTGCTGTTAAATGGTGGCTGAGACTTCTGATGGGATTAAGGGTGTCTGTCCAGTCTGCTTGCATAATTGAGTGTTAGTCCTTTTGTCTTTAAATTAGTAAATGTTAGGAAAAATGTGTTTCTGAAAAGCACAACAGGTCAGGCAGCATACAAGGAGCAGGAGAATCGACGTTTCGGGCAGAAGCCCTTCTTCAGGAATGAGGAGGGTGTGTCAAGCAGGCTAAGATAAAAGGTAGGGAGGAGGGACTTGGGGGAGGGGCATTGGGAATGCGATAAATGGAAGGAGGTTAAGGTGAGGGTGATAAACTAGAGAGGGGGTGGGGTGGAGAGGTCGGGAAGAAGATTGCATTCCCAACGCCCCTCCCCCAAGTCCCTCCTCCCTACCTTTTATCTTCGCCTGCTTGGCACACCCTCCTCATTCCTGAAGAAGGGCTTATGCCTGAAACGTCGATTCTCCGGCTCCTTGGATGCTGCCTGACCTGCTGCGCTTTTCCAGTGACACATTTTTCAGCTCTGATCTCCAGCATCTGCAGTCCTCACTTTCTCCTAGGAAAAATACTAAGGCTATAGACTCTAAATAAGTTAGAAATTAATAAAAAATATAAAGTATGTTACTGCAGCTGGCTTATGAGATTTGCCACTGTGAGTCTCATTCATTCATGCAATTTGATGGAAGAGCTATTTTATCAGTTAATAATCCCACAGGGTGGAAACAGGCCTTTAAGCCCTACAAGTCAACACAAACCCTTGGAAGAGTAACCCACCCAGACCTATTCCCCTACCCTTTTACCATTTATCCCTGACTAATGCACCTAACCTACACATCCCTGAACACTATGGACAATTTAGCGTTGCCAGTCCACCTAATCTGCACATGTTTGGATTGTGGGAAGAAACCAGAGTACCCGGAGGAATCCCACGCAGACACTGGGAGATTGTGCAAACTCCACACAGACACTCGCCCTCTATCTGTGTTCACCTATCCTGACCTCGCCTCCCCATCCCCACCCCAGTTAAGGGGATAGTGGCCCTGTTAAAAGGTATTCAACACATACATACTAACTAGGGAAACTGTCGGGTGTTCTGTAATCTATTCAGATCTGGAAGATGGTTGGTAAGGGCTGATTAATATTATAATGTTTTGTGGAGACTTGATGGGGATAGTATTGTTTATGATATTGACACCTATTCAGTGGTAGCTTTTGATGCAGAATTTTTTTTTAAACTGCAGATACCGGAATTGGCACAGATGATTTGGACCAAAGAGTCTGTTTCCTTGCTGCACATCTCTATGACTATGACAAGCAGGAGGCTGGAAGAACACAGCAATGAGGGTGCAGAAATCAACGTTTCAGGCGTAACCCTTCTTTAGGAGTTGGGGTGGGTGTAAGGGACTACAGATAAAGCAGGGGTATGGGGGAGGGTGTGGACCGGAAGTTGAAGTAGGGATAGGTGAACACAGATAGAGGGTACAACCTGATTGGTAAGTGGGAGGAATGAATCTGGTTGGTAGCTGGAAGGAAGGGTCAATCAGAGGAATGGAAGGAGGGGGCAGGGCTGAGGAGGGGGTGGGGCTTGGAAGGGAGCTTATTTGAAATTGGAGAACTCAATGTTGAGTCCTGTGGGCAGGAGGCTGCCCAGGCAGAAGGTGAGGTGTTGTTTCTCTAATTTGCGGTCTGATTTTCTGTGACAATGGAGGAGGCCTAGGTTGGTCATGTCAGAAAGGGATTGGGAAGGGGAATTAAAATGCGCAGTGACTGGGAGGTCAGTTTGGCCTCTGTAGGTCCGACTGAGCTGCTTGGTGAAACATGCCAAGTTTACATTTGGTCTCCCTGATGTAGAGAAGACTACGTAGGGACCACCAGATACAGTAAACTAGGTTGGAGGAGAGGCAGGTGAATCTCGGGACTAGATAAGGTAGTTGTAGAGAGGATGTTTCCACTGGTGGGTGAAATAGGACAACAGGGCATAACCTCAAAACTAAGGGGGAGCAGATTTAGGTCTGAATTGAGGGTTGTGAATCTATGGAATTCCATGCCCAGTGAAGTAGGTGAAGCTCAGTAAATGCTTTCAAAACTAAGATAGATAATTTTTTGAACCGTAAGGGAATTAAGGGTTGTAGTGAGAGGGCGGGTAAGTGGAGCTGAGGCCACAGAAAGATCAACCATGATCTTACCGAATGGCAGAGTGGGATCGAAGGACCAGATGGCCTACTCCTGCTCCTAGTTCTTATGTTTTTATGTTCTATAATGTGAATTGTTTTCAAAACCTCAATATTTATTTCCCTTAATTCTCTAGCCTCCATTTCATTCTCCACAGTAAAAGCTGGTGCAAAATGTCTATTTAATATTTCTCCCATCTCCTGAGTTTCAACACAAAGACAACATCTTTGATCTTTAAGGGGCCCCTAATCTCTCTTTAGTTGCTCTCTTGCTCTTAATGTACTTGTAGAATCCCTTTAGATTATCCTTAAATTTATTTGCCAAGGCTATTTCATATCCTGTCTTTGCCTTCCTGATCTCCCTCTTAAGAATGCTCCTATATTCTTTATATTGTTCAAGAAATTCATTTGAACCCAGTGTCTATATCTAATATATGATTTTTTTTTATTCTTGCCTAGAACCATAATATCTTTATTCATCCATTGTTCTTTAATCCCACTAGCCTTACCTTTCACTCGAACAGGAATATAATTACTCTGAATGCTCGATATTTCACTTTTGAAAGCTTCACACCTATTAGATGTCCCTTTACCTGCAAACAGTCTATACCAATCAACTTTTGAAAGTTCTTGTCTCATACCATTAAAATTTGCCTTACTCCAATGAAAAACTTAATTTTTATGGAATGTCTATCCTTTTTCATAACTATTTTAAAACAAATAGAATTATGATCACTAGACACAAAGTATGCCTACTATCACTTCAGTCACTTGCCCTGCCTTATTACCCAAGAAAAGGTCATGTTTTGTGCCTTCTCTAGTAGGAACATTTACATATTGATAAAGAAAATTTTCTTAAACACATTTAACAAATTCATTACCATCAAACCTTTAACACTATAGTAGTCCCAGTTAATGTTTGGAAAATTACTATTACAACCTTATTATTCTTAGATATATCTGAGATCTCGCTACATATTTGTAACTCAATTTCCATCTGGCTATTGGGGATCTATATTACAATCACATCAAGGTGATCATTCCTTTTTTATTTCTAATTTCAACTCCTATATTTTCACTAGATAATTTTTCAAAAATATCTTATCTAGTGTAGAAAACAGAGTGTGGTGGTGGCAGGTTGCCTTTCAGACTGGAGGTCTGTGACCAGTGCTGTGTCACAAGGATCAGTGCTGGGTTCAGTGCTTTTCGTAATTTATATAAATGATTTGGATGCAAGCATAAGAGGTATAGTTAGTAAGTTTGCAGATGACACCAAAATTGGAGGTGTAATGGTCAGTAAAGAAGGTTACCTCAGGTGACAATAGGGTCTTGATCAGATGGGCCAATGGACTGATGAGTAGCTGATGGAGTTTAATTTAGATAAATGTGAGATACTGCATTTTTGAAAGGCAAATCAGAGCAAGAGTTATTCACTTGATGGTAAGGTCCTCGGGAGTGTTGCTGGATAAAGACACCTTGGAGTACAGGTTCATAGTTCCTTGAAAGCGGAGTCGCAAGTCGATAGGATAGTGAAGAAGGCGTATGAAATACTTTCCTTTATTGGTCAGACCGTTGAGTATAGGAGTTGGGAGGTCATGTGGCTGTACAGAACATTGGTTCGGCCACTTTTGGAATATTGTGTGCAATTCTGTTCTCCCTCCTATCGGAAGGACATTGTGAAACTTGAAAGGATTCAGAAAAGATTTACAGGGATGTTGCCAGGGTTGGACGGTTTGAGCTATACGGAGAGACTGAATAGGCTTGGGCTGTTTTCCCTGGAGCGTCAGTAGCTGATGGGTAACCTTTATAGAGGTTTATAAAATCATGAGAGGCATAGATAGGATAAATAGAAAAAAATCTTTTCCCTGGAGTGGCGGAGTCCAGAACTAGGTTTAGAATGAGAGGGGAAAAATTTAAAAGGGGCCTAAGAGGCAACTTTTTCACACAGATGGTGGTGTATGTATTGAATGAGCTGATGGGAAGTGATGGAGGCTGGTACAAGTACAAAATTTAAAAAGCATGTGGTTGGATATATGAAAAGGAAGGGTTTAGAGGGATATGGGCCAAATGCTGGCAAATGGGACTAGATTGGGTTAGGATATCTGGTTGGCGTGGATCAATTGGATTGAAGGGTCTGTTTCCGTACAGTACATCTCTATGGCTCTAATTGAATTAAAAAATGACTGCTCTTCAAGTGGTCCAGCAGACAGCTTTCAATCTTCCTATTAAAAAAAGATCTCATTCCAGAGTCATTTCCATGTAGGTCTCTCCAAAAGCTCTGTAAACACAACTCCATTTAAAAAAAAACTCTCCTCCATGATTTTAAAAAAAGTCTTTAGCGATGTTAAAAATAATCTCCCCTTTTACACATATAATTTAGAGGGAAATAAACCGAGCCATCCATGTGTAGGCCTCCCCAAAAGGTCCGTTAACAGAACTCAGTTTGAAAAAAAAGTGTTTTCTTTTTGCTTTTTGACTATAAATGAATCAAAATAAATCAAGTTAAAAATCTAACACTGTTGAAATGTAATAACTGTAAGAAATCTAGAAGTAAGCCTGCAATCTCAGGAGCAGCTGCAAGATCCATGCTATTCTCAGTCCACCATTTTGGACAGGCAGCACCAAATCAGCAAACTCAGTAATCAAAAGACAAAACTTAATTCAGAAGCCGTTAAGGATCACCAGGGCTAGATTGTGGGGTAGGAAAATGGTGAAAAGCTAAACCAAGAAATCACAGAGGTCCTAATGAAAGTGACTCTGTATGTAACAACAGAAGACTCCAGGAGACAGCTGGAGAACCCAATGGAAACCAGTACATAGATAATAAAGAGAAAGAAAGGGAGTGTAAAAACAAGTTTCACCTCTAATGAACATCACTGTCATCAACATTAGGCTCTATAAGGCACAGCTGTAAGGAACAGTGAAAGAGACAGAAAATAAATTTTGACTGGAGTTTGTGTTTGGGAAATCCTGAAAAGTTGTTAAATCTGAAAACGAGTACATTTAAAGAATTATGAAAGAGTCCAGTAGAAAAAGGCAAGCCAAAAGAAACTAAAGATTTTAAAGGACTGGGCATTGTTAATTAAGCCACGATTTCAGTGGAAAGATTTATAAAAGCTTCATCCATGCATCCAAAGAACTTTATTTCACAAATGTGTAGAAGAAAATGTTTTACTCTGAAAAAAATGTCCATTTTATCTAGGAAGAAGTAGCAAAACTTCATCTTTGCTAAAGGATAACCACAGAAGAAGCAGGTAGCTATCATTTCTATCTTGGAAATGTTGTGAAATCCTCTTATATGGTACAAAAACAGCCAGTAATATAACTTAGATTTAATGAATTCAATACATAATGGTAGAAATACAGAGTTAAAAGGACTGGCAAATAGAGTAATAAACACAACATTGCTATGATACAAGTCTAGAAAGCACTCCAGTCATTCAATTTAAATAGCATTGGTGAATACAAACTTAAAGAATAGATTTAAAACCACAATGAAATCAGAGGTCTAAAGTGCATTTACAGTTTTTAGATTGATCAGTTTATGGAGAACAAATAGAAGATGACACCATATTTCCTATGGATTCAAGATTGGAGTTCACGATGGCAATGGGTCTTAAAATGCAACATTGCCTTGAAATCACACACTAATTTGCAAAAGTAGGACACAAGACAAAACAAGAGAAAAAGGTTATATGCAAAGAGCTTAATATGGTCGAGAATCTCTTTTAGGAAAGGCAACCAAGGCTTTTATGAGGGAAATAGGAGATCATGATGAACTGGGTTTCACAAAGACTGTTTATGTTTTTGAGTATCCTGTTACATTTAACCTTGATACCAATGCCAGGACACTATCCCATCAGATCAGTTGCCATGGCTAAAGAAACAAGCTACAACCTACAAAGGTGAGACTACATGGCACAGGTGAAATACCTATCATAAGTATAGGAATGCTACAAATTAGAATGCAACACAAGGAAAATAAAGCAGGTGAAAATGTTTACATTGTGCACAATCAATATCCTCATTTGAGTCTGCATGCATGTTGCTATTTCAGCTGTCTGAGGAGCATTGAAGGAGTTTGATTTCCTGCAGAGAATAACTGATCCAAACAAACAGTTATTGACCATATAGTCAAGGGGAAGCTAGTAGAAGATTTCACTCGGCTTCCTAGACTCATGACAGAACTCAAAACAGAATCTAACAAGATTTCCTACCATGGGGTAAAAGGAAGAGTTGATACAACTGATAAGAAATGGTGGCCAGCAAACCAAAATTAGATTACCCGTGCTTGACAAAAAGAATAAAATGACCAAGACTATGCTACCATTTGCCAGCATTGTGTTGATGGATGGCCAAACCAAAAATCCAGCAAGTTAGCTGAAAACATGTACTTCAAACACAAACAGCATTTCACAATGGCTGATGAGTTACTAGTATGTGATAAAAGACATTCATTTGGAAAGCTATATTGAAAAGGGTATACCAATAATGTTTGGACATCGCCAAGTGTACAAACAGGACTTGTCAGTGTGGTGGGTAGAAATTTTAAGCAGTCAAAGATTTCATAACTGATAGCAAAGTCTTTAATTATACAATATTGTCAAGTCTGGAAACACCCCAGTATTCTGAAGTGGAGCAGAAGGTAAAACGCAGCAAAATGTGTGAGGAAAAACAAATACAGAAAATGAGAATGAGTGTCAGAACCATTCAGAATATTTCACTGATTATCTTCAGACTACAGACCAGTCAATGCCAATGCTGAGTGAGCAACAGTATTTCACTAACGCAACTAAGAAAAAGTTTACTTGGCCACAATGTGTGACTGAAGATGTCCAATCTAGTCAATAGATTGAGGGGGATATAACTTAATGGGAGCCAGAATAATGTTCATTGACTCAGAACATATTCAAAAATAAACTACCTGGTCTAAGCTTTCAAGATCCTGCTAAAAGGGGAGGGGTGGGGTTCCTTTTACAGTACAAATATGATTGCCTGAGCTGGAAATTTAGGATACTGTAAGGAGGAAAGTATTTCAACAAAAAAAGCTGTCTTCCAGGAAGGAAATTCAGGAGATTGAGTCCTCCAGACAAGGTAATGGTCAACACCAACATCTACAAAGAATGAAATCCCTAGTGAAGGGTTTTTAAAAATCTCCTGTGGAAAAGTGATCAAAGATCAGAAGCAGAGTCTACAGTGTCTAAGCAAGAGGCCTGCTATTTGTCGGAAATCTGAAGAGAGTGCATTCTGAGAAAAGGGTTAAGTGTACACACCGCTGAGTGAGTCTTGTCTGTACATTTGGCAATATCCGAGTAATACTGGCATATCCTTTTCAATAAATCTTCCTAAAGGAGGTCTTTCATCTTTTACCAGCAATTCATCAGTGATTGTGAAATGCTTTTTGTGCTTAAAGTATATGTTCTCAGCAAACACATTGCCTGCATTTGTAAAGATAGAAACTTCAGAAAAATTGGGTGCTGGTGAATATATGGTTTTAATAGATACATGAGTTAACCATGAGAGAGAGAGGTTTGAAAGAGTTATTTCATAAGGTAATGGTTCTGAATGGTTTAATATTAATGTTACAATTGCACTACTCATTCTACAATGTCACACACAATCTGGGTAGAGATGAAAAGCTCTGTTCTAACTTGCAAAGTCTAATAAATCTATGCCCACATGTTCTGGAATTTGGGCTAGTATTAAATATCTCCTTTGGTCACCAGTTTATTCATTCCGTTAAGGATCTTAAGCAACTAAACAAGATCATCCATTTAACATTGTAAACACCCTCCTACCTTTAAACTTGCTTTATAGCCCAGGTGTACAATTCTGTTTTCTCAACGTTTGTATTCTATGTAAGCCAGGATGTTGTCGCTGTAGTAGGGTACCCAGAGTTGTATATAATGCTCAATAAGAAGGAAAATTAGTTCTTTGTACACTAATCTACATATCATGTACTGTTTTACCTCTTAAGCTATACTTTGCGTACTTCAGTTTAGTTTTTAATGAATGCACAAAGTGCTGATGGTTTAAAGCAATTTTCCATTGAAATCCCAGTGCCTCCCCCACATCTCTTTCAGTGTAATGGCATTAATAGTGTCTTCACACTGTATTGATTAGAGTATTGTGTTGTTTGAAATGTTGGTTTTTTATTGAAGTGTTGACTATGACCCTATCTGCCAATAAGAGTTGATGTGAAATATCCCAAGAAATTCTAACAATTAATCCTTATTTAAATATCACTAAAACAGATTAGTTTGTGATTTATTTTTATGCTGTTTTGGAATTCTGCTGATCACAAATTGTCTCCCATAGTGCATAGCAACAGTAGATACATTTTAAAGTTATGCAACATATGTGATGCATTTTGAGAGCTCTGTCAGTGTGGGCGAAGTGCTACGATATGTGAATAGAATTTATACCCCCTTAGCCAAAAAAAGGTTAAAGCTGTGTTTGCAGTATTAGTCAGTAGATATGACTGTTAGAAATGACTTCAACCATTATATGCTGAATTACCTTGTCTGCGGGTTAGTTAGTTCAGTTGGCTTGCTGGCTGGTTTGCAATGCAGTTAACATCACTAGTGCAGATTCAGTTCTTCTCACCAGAGATCACCATAAAAGCTCCACCTTCTCAACTTTACCCCTCACCTGAGGCATGGTGATCCTCCAATTAAATGGGGTGGCACGGTGGCTCATTGGTTAGCAGTGTTGCCTCACAGTGCCAGGGAACTGTGTTCGATTCCTGCCTCGGGCGACTGTGTGGAGTTTGCACATTCTCCCCATGTCTGCGTGGGTTTCCGGGTGCTCCGGGTTCCTCCCACAATCCAAAGATATGCAGGTCAGGTGAATTGGCCATGCTAAATGGCCCATAGTGTTGGGTGCAATAGTCAGGGGTAAATATAGGGTCTGGGAGGGTTGCTCTTCAGATGGTCAGTGTGGACTTGTTGGGCCAAAGGGCCTGTTTCCGTACTGTAGGGAATCTAACCTAATCTAAACTCACCATTAGTTGTCTCTTTCTCATTGCCCACAGTGACTTTCACTTCATGCTTGTGTAAACGTCAATGTGATGGAAAAGTCTATGCCTGACCTTTAATCTAAAAAATAAATTTTCATGTGGAAATCAATCCAACGTTTTCACAGAGAAGGACTGTTAAGTGAATATGATAGTGATTGAGAAAGTAGAATCAGGGAGGTAGATACAGTTCTCTACAGTTGCAACTGGAAGCTCTGGTCATGTTATCCACTCGGTGCCAGTATTAGGGATATCTCAGAATGGAGAAGAAGTGGGTTGAGGGGGAAGGATCTAATTGTCATGTTCCTCCTGGAAACCAGCAGAAGTAGATATTCTCCTGAGTAAGTTTGAGGAGTTAGAGTCCAAATTAAAACTCAGAACACCAAAGATAATCAAGTCTGGATTGTTACCTAAGACACCAACTAATTGGGTCAAGCAGATTAGCGAGTGAAATTTATGGCTTAAATGTTGGCATTGGAAGATTTTGACACATGAGACATTAACATCAATACTCAAGACAGAAGTAGTACAGATGAGCCTATTTAAACCAGGCTAGAGCTGGTATTATGGCCAATTTTATAACAAGAACTTTATTTGGGAGATTAACTTTTATTCACTGGAAGTAAAATTGCTTCCTCTTTAATTTGGCAGTTCTGTTCTTCCTAAACTGTTATACTTTACATTTGTAAATTTTAAAGGGTCATTTACATATTATACTTTGTTTAAATATGCCCGGTCAAGAAGCCCTGGTATAAGTTTGACAGGTAAAAAGGTTAGGAGAAAGTGAAGACTGCAGATGCTGGAGATCAGAGTCGAGAGTGTGGTGCTGGAAAAGCATAGCAGGTCAAGCAGCATCCGAGGGGCAGGAGAATCGATGTCTTGGACATAAGCCCTTAATGAGGAATGAGGCTTGTAGGCCAGGGGCTGAGAGATAAATGGGAGGGGGTGGGGCTGGGGGGCAAGGTAGCTGAGAATGTAATAGGTAGATGAAGATGGGGGAGAAGGTAATGGGTCGGAGAAGAGGGTGGAGCAGGTAGATGGGAAAAATGATGGACAGGTCAAGAGGGCAATGCCAAGTTGGAAGCTTGGGACTGGGATAGGGTAGGGGGAGGGGCAATGAGGAAACTGGTGAAATCTACATTGATCACGTGTGGTTGCAGGGTCCAAGAGTGGAAGATGAGGCGTTCTTCCTCTAGATGTCAGGTGGTTAGGGATTGGTGATGGAGGAGGCCCAGGACCTGCATGTTCTTGGTGGAGTGGGAGGGGAAGTTGAAGTGTTCAGCCTTGGGGCAATGGAATTGGTTGGTGCAGGTGTCCCAGAGATGTTCTCTGAAACAACCTGCAAGTTGACGTCCTGTTTCCCTGCTGCACAGGAGACCACATTGGATGCAATGGATACAGTAGATGCCATTTGTGGAAGTACAGGTAAATTTCTGTCGGATGTGGAAGGATCCTTTGACACCTTGGATGGAGGTGAGGGGGGAAGTGCGGGTGCACGTTTTGCACTTGTTGCAGTAGCGGGGGAAGGTGCTGGGAGTAGGCTAGTGGGGGGTGTAGATCTGACAAGGGAGTCGTGGATGGAATGGTCTCTCCGAAACACTGGTAGGGGTGAAGAGGGAAATATATCCCCAGTGATGGGGTCTGTTTGTAGGTGGCGGAAGTGACAGAGGACGATTTGTTGTATATGGAGGTTGGTGGGGTGGAAGGTGAGGACATTGTTGCATTGGGAGGGGTAGGGTTCAAGGGCAGAGCTGTGGGAAATGGAAGAGTTGGGCTGGAAGGTGCAGGAAATGGAGAAGAAAAGGTTAACAAATAATATCAAATGCTTTATTGAATATAAAAAATTCTAAAACAAAAGACTTAGCAAACTAAAAAAGTAAACAAAAGGTTATACTTATCAAAGATACAGAACTGTTGTTAACCTGGATGGCCAATCAGACAGTTTTTTTGTCCCCAGGGTCAAAATACATGCATACTCACAGGAAACTTGAAGCTCAATGACTGAGTTAACTGTTCTGAGATCAACCACCATGCAGAAGACCTGAGATTGAGTCTGTTCCCAAAAAATGGGTTGAACTGGCCAAGACAGGGATTCCCCACAATTGTATATAAGACCAATGAGTACTCGAGAAAATGGTTCTCTGAACATTTTCATATCTAATTTTGTAGTTAACCAGCTCCCCCATTAAAAATTATTCTAACAATCTAATTTGTTAAGAATGTGATTTAATTGATTCTGTCCACTTGCACATATTGTCTTAAACATGAAGACAATGGAGTTCTCTAGTGTGTTTACCTTCCCTTAACAGGGATAGACCTCATTTCATTAGTGTACTGATGGTGTGGATGATACGGTTCTGGAAACATTTTGTTTCTCTCGCATTCCTGCAGCCTGCTTTTTGCAGCACAAGCATGTTTAATTAGAAATTAAAATAAATTATTTTATAATTTACAATAAATTATATAAATGAAAATAAATAATTACATTTTAAAGAAGAAAGTATATTTGAAGAACTAATATAAGAAATCTATGTTAACTACTGATTATTAATTACTTATTCTTCAATCATAACATACTTGACTGCTCCTACAATCATCTGCTACTGATTGGTGGCTACTTTATTATATTAGTGATGCTGAATATTAAACTAGCTCTCTCAACCAATTACCTCATATTTCTGCCCCAGTCTGCTAGGCGCTGAAATGCAGAGTACTTAATTTTTTTCCAATATTCCATGTTCGTCTTAATCAATGATGCACAATTACTGTTACACTTGTCACAAAGCTAGTCTTCCTTTTCCTGAAAGCTGTTTCTTTTCTCAAAGATACTATGTCCTTGGTTTTTTTTCAGAAGGGTCGTAAACCACTCAGGCTCCGAACTGACTGTTTTGGTACAGAGATGAAAGATCTTTTTGTTTAATGTAAACAGATGAGATTTTAGGCCAAAGCTTATGTTTTAGAAGTGACCTGTATAATGAAAGGTGAGTGGTCAGGCCTAGAAACTGGAGTCTTGGTTGAGTCAGTTCAGCAGTAGGCTGCATGGAAATAGGCTGCTAGACTCTTTGTCCTTCTGCCCTTCTAACTTCGACCTGTAAGCCTTTGTTTCATTTTTACCCTGTTTTTAACAGGGTTTGTTTATTGGGACTGTTATGTATTTTTGGAACAGCATAATTAAGTCTAGTTTGGATAGACTGAATTCTGTGGGTATTCTATATTATGTTCTTTGTGTTTCATTCCATAATTTTGTGAATAACTTACTCTGGGTAATTTTCACAGTACACTTAGCAAAACAAATTGCAAAGTTACAGTCTGAGCTGCCTGTTTAAGGATGTTTTGAGTGGTCTAGCCAAGTCCATTACACACACACTTTCTCTCAGTTTGTCTTTATCCATATTGCTACACTCTTCTATTCCCTTTGATTTCAAAATCTCCCTTCACCCAAATTTTGAGCTAGCCTCTGTTAGTTTAAAGTCCCTTCCATAAGCACTTAAATTTAAAGTAAGTGTGTAAGAATGTAGAGAACTGACTCAGGTTGATTGGATAAATAGTTTCAATGTTATGGCAGTAAATAAACAGTGGGAAACATTTTTTAAAAACAATTACATAAGAACTGGGAGCTGGAATAGGCCATCTGGCTCTTCGATCCTGCTCCGCTCTTCAAAAAGATCATTGCTGACCTTTTCGTGGCCTCAGCTCCACCTGCCCTCTCACTATAATCCTTAATTCCTTTACTGTTCAAAAAATTATTTATCTTCGCTTTAAAAACATTTACTGAGGAAGCCTCATTCACTTCACTGGGCAGGGAATTCCATAGATGCACAACCCGCTGGTTGAAGAACTTCTTTCTTAATTCAGTCCTAAATCTGCTCCCCCTAATTTTGAGAGTATGCCCTCTTGCCCGAGTTTCACCAACCAGTGGAAACATCCTCTCTACTTCTATCTTATCTGTTCCCTTCATAATTTTATATGTTTCTATAAGGTCCCCCCAGTCTATTCCATCTCTCCTCATTAACCAACCCCCTCAATGCCGGAATCAACCTAGTGAACCTCCTTAAGATTAGATTAGATTACATTACAGCGTGGAAACAGGCCCTTCAGCCCAACAAGTCCACACCGACCCGCCGAAGCACAACCCACCCATGCCCCTACATTTACCCCTTACCTAACACTACGGGCAATTTAGCATGGCCAATTCACCTGACCTGCGCATCTTTGGACTGTGGGAGGAAACCGGAGCACCCGGAGGAAACCCATGCAGACACTGGGAGAATGTGCAACTCCACACAGTCAGTCGCCTGAGGTGGGAATTGAACCCGGGTCTCAGGAGATGTGAGGCAGCAGTGCTAACCACTGTACCACCGTGTCCTCTGCTCCCCTTCTAGCGCCTGTAC
This sequence comes from Chiloscyllium punctatum, assembly GCF_047496795.1. Taxonomy (NCBI): domain Eukaryota; kingdom Metazoa; phylum Chordata; class Chondrichthyes; order Orectolobiformes; family Hemiscylliidae; genus Chiloscyllium; species Chiloscyllium punctatum. The sequence continues at coordinate 120,583,970 of NC_092741.1, read as the reverse complement.
ACCCTATCTTAAGGAATGAGACCAAAACTGCACACAGTACTCCAGGTGTGGCCTCACCAGCACCCTACACAGCTGAAACATAACCTCTTTGCTTATAAACTCAATCTGTTTAGCAATGGAGGACAAATTTATATCTGCCTTCTTAATTACCTGTTGCACCTGCAGACCAACCTTCTGTGATTCATGCACAAGGATACCCAGGTCCCTCTGCACAGCAGCATGCTGCAATTTCTTACCATTCAAATAATAGTCCTTTTTACTGTTATTCCTACCGAAATGGATGACTTCACATTTATTAACATTGTATTCCATCTGCCAGACCTTTGTCCGCTCACTTAAACCTTCCATGTTCCTTTGCAAAGTTTCACAGTCCTCTGCACACTTTGCTCCACCGCTCATCTTCATGTCACCCGCAAACTTTCATACACTACACATGATCCCTAACTGCAAATCATCTATGTAAATTGTGAGTAATTGCAGTCCCAACACTGATCCCTGAGGCACATCACTAGTCACTGATTGCCAACCAGAAAAGCACTCATTTATTCCGTCTCTTTCCATCCTGTTGGATAACCGATCCTCTATCCATGCTAATAAATTACGTGTAATATCTTGCATCTTTATCTTTTCAGTCTTTTGTGTGGCACCTTGTCGAATGCCTTTTGGAAATCTAGATATACCATATCTACTGGTCCCCATTGTCCACCATGTTTGTAATGTCTTCATAGAATTCCAAAAGCTTAGTTAAGCATGACCTGCCCTTCATGAACCATGCTGCATCTGCCCGATGGACAATTTCTATCTCGGTGCCTTGCTATTCCTTCCTTGATAATAGTCCCAAGCATTTTCCCCACTACAGAAATGAAGCTAACTCATCGATAATCCCCATCTTTTGCCTACCTCCCTTATTAATCAATGGTATCACTTTTGCTGTTTTCCAATCTATTGGAACTGCCCCAGAGTCCAGTGAATTTTGGTAAATTACCATAAGTACATTCGCTATTTCTCCCACCAATTATTTTAGTACCCTGGGATGCATTCCATCAGGACCAGGAGACTTGTCTATCCTTAACTCCATTAGCTTGCCCAACACTACCTCTTTTGTGATAATAATTGTTTCCAGGTTCTCACCTACCTTCGTCTCTTTGTCAAACTACTGGCATGTTATTCGTATCCTCCACTGTGAATGCCTATTCAATGCCTCAGCCATTTCCTCATATCCCATTACTAAACCCCTTTCTCATCCTCTAAAGGACCAATGTTTATTTCAACCACTCTGTTGCATATATTTATAGAAACTTTTGCTATCTATCTTTAGATTCTGAGTGAGGTTTTTTCTCAATTTATCTTACTTATATTTATAGCTCTTTTTGTGGCTTTCTGTTGACCTTTGAAGTTTTCCCAAACTTCGAGTTCCCTGTTGATCTTGGCCACTTTGTATGCATTCTCTTTCAATTTGATAGCCTCCCTTATTTCCTGAGACATCCATGGCAGATCACTCCTTTTCCTACCATCCTTCCTTTTCACTGGTATATGCTTCTGCTGAGCATTTTGAAAAATTGCTTTGAAAGTCTTCCACTGTTCGTCAACTGTCCCACCATAAAGTCTTTGTTTCCAGTCTACTTTAGCCAACACCTCCCTCATCCTATTGTAGTCTCCCTTGTTTAAGCACAGGGCCCTAGTATTTGATTTTATCTTCATACTTTCCATTTGTATTCTAAATTCAACCATATTGTGATTGCTCCTTCCAAGAGGATCCCTAATGATGACATCATTAATTATTCCTGTCTCATAACACAGGACCATATCTAGGATAGCTTGCTCCCTCATTGGGTCCATTACATATCGTTCAAGAGATCTATCGCGGATACATTCAATGAGCTCCTCCTTAAGGCTACCCTGACCGACCTGTTTTGACCAATCGACATGTAGATTAAAATTCCCTCATGATAATTGCTGTACCATTTTTATAGGCATTCGATACTTCTTTGTTTATTGCCTGCCCCAATGTGATATTATTATTTGGTGACCAATAGACTACACATATCAGTGACTTTTTCTTCTTAGAATTTCTCATTTCCACCCAAATGGATTCAATCTTGTTCTCCATAGAACCTATATCATCTCACCACTGCCTTGATGACATCCTTAATATCAGAGCGACACCATCTCCCTTACCTCCCTATCTGTCCTTCCGAATAGTCTGATACCCCTGGATATTTAACTCCCAGTCATGACCATCCTGCAACCATGTCTCCACAATGGCTACCAAATCATATTCAGTTGTGATGATTTGTGCTGTTAACTCATCTACCTTGTTACATATGCTATGGGCATTCTGGTAAAGTGCTAAAGAGCTAGTTTTTTGTACCCGCTTTATGAATTCCAACATCTCAAATAAGAACATCTCCTGAGTTATCCTTTTTTTTTCTACTTAGAGTCATAGAGATGTACGGTACAGAAACAGATGCTTCGGTCCAACTCATCCATGCCGACCAGATATCCCAACCCAATCTAGTCCCACCTGCCAGCACTTGACCCATATCCCTCCAAACCCTTCCTATTCATATACCCATCCAAATGCCTTTTAAATGTTGCAATGGTACTAGCCTCCACCACTTCCTTAGAGTGAAAATGTTGCCCCTTAGGTCTTTATTATACCTTTCCCCTCTCACCCTCAATCTATGCCCTCTAGTCTGGACTCACCCACACCATGGAAAAAAAACTTTGTCTATTTATCCTATCCATGCCCTCATGATTTTGTAAACCTTTATAAGGTCACATCTCAGCCTCCAACACTCCAGGGAAAACAGCCCTATCCTATTCAACCTCTCCATGTAGCTCAAATCCTCCAATCCTGGCAACATCTTTATAAATCTTTTCTGAACCCTTTCAAGTTTCACAACATCTTTCCGATAGGAAGGACACCAGAATTGCACGCAATATTCCAACAGTGGCCTAATCAATGTCCTGTACAGCCGCAACATGACCTCCCAACTCCTGTACTCAGTTCTCTGAATAATAAAGGAAAGCATACCAAATGCCTTATTCACTATCCTATCTACCTGCAACTTCACTTTCAAGGAGCTATGCACCTGCACTCCAAGGTCTCTTTGTTCAGCTACACTCCTGAGGACCTTACCATTAAGTGCATAAGTCCTGCTAAGATTTGCTTTTCCAAAATGCAGCACCTCACATTTATCTAAATTAAACTCCATCTGCCATTTCTCAGCCCATTGGCCCATCTGATCAAGACCCTGTTTTAATCTGAGGTAACCTTCTTCACTGTCCACTACACCTCCAATTTTGGTGTCATCTGTAAACTTACAATACCTCTTATGAGTTAAACCCTCCTGCACACGTGCCAACCAGCTGCTTGCCCTTTTATTTACCACCACGATACTTGTCGGTTTCCCCTTCCCTTCCCCCAGACTGACCAGTTTAAAGTCCTAGTGATGACCCTATTTATCCTTTTCGCTAGAACACTGGTTTCAGATCGGTTCAGGTGCAGACTGTCCAATCAGTTCAGATCCCTCCTGTTCCAAAGCTGATGCCAATGCCCCATGAAATGGAACCCTTCTTTCCCACACCACTCCCTTAGCTACTTGTTTACTTCCCTAATATTCTTATCCCAAAGCCAATATGCACGTGGCTCGGGTAGTAATCCAGAGATTATAACCCCTGAGGATCTGTTCCTTAATTTCATTCCTCGTGCTTGATAATCCTCAAATAGGTCCTCCTTCCCGGCCTTTCCTATGTTGTTTGTCCCAACATGGACTACAACTGGATCCTCACCCTCCTCCCTCCAATATCCTTTCAAGCCAGTCAGAGATGTCCTGCATGTTGGCATCGGGCAGTCAACATACCACGATTCAGCTTACAAAGGATACTATCTATCCCCTTAATTATAGAGTGCCCTACAACTACTACTGGTCTTTTTGCTTCCCCTCTAGAATGGCCTCCTCTGCCATGGTGCCATGATCAACTGGCTCATCCTGCCTGCAACCTTTTACCTCATCCACACAGGGAGCAAGTACCTCATACCTGTTGAACAAGGTCAAGAGCTGAGGCTCCTCTGTTCCTGAACTAAGGATCCCCCTAACTGCCTCACTTGCAGTCACACCTTGCTGTCCCTGATTAGATTAGATTTCCTACAGTGTGGAAACAAGCTCTTCAGCCCAACAAGTCCACACTGACCCTCCGAAGAGGGACCCACCCCCCCGACCTAACAACTATGGATGATTTAGCATAGCCAATTCACCTGGTCTGCACATCTTTGGAATGTGAGAGGAAACCGGAGCACCCGGAGGAAACCCACATAGACACGGGGATGTTCCACAGATTCACTACTCTCTGGCTGAAGAGACTCCACCTCATCTCAATTCGAAAGGATCGTCCCTTCACTGTAAGGCTGGGCCCTGGGGTTCTAGGCTCTGCTATCAGTGGAAACACCTTCCAGTATTCCAAATGCGGTCTAACCTAAGTCTTATATAGCCTCAGGAATACATCCCTGCTGTTGAATTCCAGCCATCTTGAAATTAAAGCTAACATTGCATTTCCCTCCTTAACTGCCAATTCAGCTTGCATATTAACCTAAAAGAATCTTGAACTGGAACTTCCAAATCTCTTCATGCATCGAATTTCCAAAGCTTTCCTTTGTAGAAAATAGCTTACACCTTTATGTTTCCTACCAAAGTCCATTACCTCGCACTTTCCAATATCATATTCCATGATCACTGATTGAATTTGAAGTACTTAATCTACCAAGTGTGACCGCTTCCTGAAACAAAGCTTCCAGGTACTTCTCCCCCTCCCGGATATGCTGCAGTGTTTGAAGCCCAGATTCCAGATCATCAATTTTGAGCCGGAGTTCCTCCAGAAACCAACACTTGCTGCAGATGTGGTCACTGCAGCTCACAATGGGATCAGCCAGCTCCCACATCATACAGCTACAGCACTTCACCTGCTCAGCCATATCTACTTGGTTACTCCCATAATTTATATAAAATTATGAGTTAATTAATTTCAACACTTCTCTGCTATGTACCGTTTCAAACTTAGTGCAGATTTCCGACCAGCCAATCAGATCACAGTTTCCCTGTGACATCACTTCAGTATTTTTTTGCAGCTACAATTACCCTGAGCTTTATACTCACTCCATGAAGCTGTTCCACCTTCAGATCGCTCCCTGAGCTCAGTGAATTTTATACTCACTGCGCTTCTGCTGTTCCACCTTTCGAATGCTCCCCACAGACTAGGCTGTGCTCTCCGAGCTCAGTGAGTTTTATACTCAATCCGTGGTGCTGCTGTTCCGCCTTCCGACTGCTCAAAATGTTGAACAAAATGATCCATTAAAAAACAAAACCTCAGTAGGAAAGGCAAATCCTTGGCACCTCAGGAAGTGAAGGACATTATTACATTAAAGGAAGAGGCTCATCATGTTGCAAAGAACAGCAGCAAGTTCAATGGTGAGATTGTTTTGGAAGGAACAGAATGTTGGTAGAAAGAGAGGAAAAAGGAGAGAAGTAGGCAGGAATGTAGCAACATTTTGTAAAAATATTTACAAATCTATAATTAGTAAGTGTTGGTCCCTTAGGAATTAAGATCATAAGAAATAGAAGGAGCAGTAGGCCATCTGGCACCTTGGGCCAGCTCCACCATACAAAGGATCATGGTTGATCCAACATTCCTCATGTTCACTTTTCTGCCTTTTCCACGTAACACTTGATTCCCCTACTATCAAAATCTATCTATCTCAGTCTGTGACAAGGACTCTGAAAGTCCTTGTCACAGAAGGCTGTGGGACAAAGATTCTCAAACCCCTAAGAAAAGAAATTCCTTCTCAACTCAGACTTAAGGCCAGTTTAAAACTGAGACTATATCCTCTGTTCCTAGACTCTCCCATAAGGAATATCATCCTCTCATCATTTGCTCTGCCAAGCCCCTTAAGAATCTTATATGTTTCAGTGAGATCACCTCTCATTCTCCTAAACTCCAGTGAGTAGAGTCTCAACCTGTTTAGCCTTTGCTCATGAAACAATCCTTTCATACCAGGGATCATCCTAGTGAGCCTTCTGTGAACTGCCTCCAGTGAAACAATATCTTTCCTTAAATAAGGGGACCAAAACTATTCTCAGTACTCCAGATGAGGTCTCACCGGTACCTTGTACAGTTGCAGTACGATTTTCTTTCTTCCCTGTATTCTTTAGAAAAATAGACAAGATAAATTTGGGGATAAAGAATCAACAATCATTGAACAAATACTTGTGACTGTCTTGACAGTAGCAGACACAAGTTTCATGCCATCCAAGTTGCTTCATTGAAATGAAGCTAAATAACATCAGAAAATCTATTGGAGAAAGTTGAGGATCTGAAACCAAACAAATCCCAAGTACCTGACACCCAACATCATTCAAAATGCTTCAAAGCAGAAATACAGGGGACCCAAGTTGGCAACAATTTGAGCAGATCTGCCTTGCTGAGCTCTGCACTCCGGCCCAACAGGAGTTATATTTTTACCTCCCACCCTTACCTTTTCTTTGGAGAAAATTGATGTGAAACAGTTGTGAAACTGTTTAAATTAATTTGTGGTGGAGCCTTGATTGTCCAAACAAATTGGGCAGGGAGTATTTTGTTTGGAGGATTGGTCGTTCTGGTGGTTAGAAACAAGCGATAATCTGAGTGCCAGTTGTTCAAGCACTTCCCAATTATCCAGCAATGCACGCCATAATGCCGATTAATCAAGAGCTGCTGGTTATTGCATATCTCTCGATTATCCTACAATGCACACCATAATGCAGTTTAACTGGTAGCTGAGTGCTGGATTGCCTGGTACCATTTTTGCAGGGCCTTGAGATCTTGTTCGGATGGTCTTGAATGGTTGATATTCGGAGAGTTGAGGTTCTACTGTAAATTCTTTTTGAGTGAGCAAGGATGATGAAAGGAAAGCGTACAGCCAAACTCCAACACACTGGACACTCTCCGAAGGCATCAGGTGGGATTGCAACTGCAGATACAGCTGCAGCTACCTTGGCGGCCGAGAAAGAAGTACCTGTGCAGCAGAACGTTGCTGAAGAACTCATGGTGATATGAAGGATGATCGAGGAGGTGATGGAAGACAATCGTACTTGGCTGAAGCAGATTTCAGTCATGCTATAAAAACATGAGAAGGAGTTGGAAGGGCTCAGGAAGCAAGTTGAAGAGGTCGAGCGGTGGACAGTGGCATTGGAGACCGAGGTCGTATCCTCGGCGGGGCAGATGCAGACCCTCAAGAAACAGGTCCAGGCCTTGACTGCATGGGTCGATGATATGGAAAATTGAGGTAGAAAGAAAAATATCCAGGTCATAGGGCTGCTAGAGAGAGTGGAAGGTGGGCAGCTAGCAAGAACTTTTTTGAAGACTGGCTGCCACAGTTTCTTGGCTGGTGCTGAGGCGAACCAGCTGAAGGTGGGCAGATCTGGTCTGGATCAGTGCCCCTGCCCAGTGCTGATGCAATTTCAAAGCTACAGGGACAAGCAGAGTGTCCTGGAATCTTATAGAAGAATGGGGAAAGATCCACAAGCCCTGACTTGTCAGGGAACTAAGATAATGTTTTCCAGGACTTTTCTGCGGCGGTGACCCATAAAAGGAAATCGTTTGAGGTCAAGAGAAAATTGGGGGACCTTAGTATTCAATATTCACTGAGATACCCACTGGTGCCTCGTATTATCACAAGGAGACAGTGTGGTCATTTGACTCCTTGGAATAAGTGAAAAATTTCTTGGACACTTTAAAATAATTCAGATGGATTTATAGACACGGACAATAATGCTTGTTTTTTTTCTCTCTTGCTAGGTTTCTTGTAACGTTACCCTTTTCGTAAAGAAGCTGCTGTTGGTGTGTGTTTTATTTTCTCTGATTAGGATTGGTGTTGATATATAGTTGGGCATGGGCGGAGTGCTCACTGTTTTGTCTGTTTCCTTCTATTGCTTGGGTCTGGGGAGCGGCTCGAGCTGGATGGAGGAATGGAGATGTGTGTGGGAAGTGTAAACTCCCTCTATGAGCAGGGGTAGAGACCTCCACTAAATGCCTTTTGCATTTTGTAGTTAGTTTAGTTTTTTGGTTTTTCATAAATATACTCCACGAGTCGTCTTTTGTGTATGCTCAGCGTACTGTAAGTCGAATTCTTCCTCCTGCAAGTCAAAAGTATTTGTAAAGGATCATGGCTAGCAGTGTTCTTAAATGGTACACCTGGAATATTAGAGGGATCCATTCACCTCGAGCCTCAAAAAGGAGAGGGTGGATGTTGCCCTGTTACAGGAGATTCCCCTTAATGATAAGGAAAACTTGAAGTTACAGCAGGGTGGGTTTTATCGGGTGTTTTTCTCATCCTTTAACACTAAAAGCAGGGGTGTGACCATACTCGTCCGGAAGAATCTTCCGTTTAATAGATTGTGTTAAAGATGAATATGGCCAGTTTGTTATCCTTAAGGCCCCAATACAGGGTAGGGAATATGGTATTTTGAATGTCTATTGCCCTCCAGTCCAACCCCTTAAATTTTTGACTGATGCACTATCTAAGCTGATGGCCTTTGCATTGTGACATATTATTATAGATGGGGGGATCCTGTGCTGGATAGAATGTCCAAAGTCTCTCAAAGCTTTCTCCACAATCTAAACAGTTGAGTGATCTCTGTATGGAACTGGAGTTGGTAGTTTGGAAATGTCTCCACCCTTTGGGCAGGGACTTTACATTCTTTTCCAATCCTCATAAGTGCCATACGAGGATTGATTTTTTTTCCTAACTCCCAAGCCTCTTCTAGATTCGGTGGTATCTTGTTCAATTGGGAATATTGCTATCTGTGATCACGCAGCAGTATATTTAGTGGTCGAGATTAGGGGTAATGCAATGAGCTCACGGTACTGGCGAATGGATCCCTTCATCCTCAAGGATAGCAAGTTTGTTGCGTACTTTTCTTGGGAATTTGAGGCATTTTTGGCCACCAATTCGGGTACAGCAAGTAATTCATCCATTGTTTGGGAGACTCCTAAGGCCTATGCTAGAGAGATAATTATCTCATACTTAGCCAGTCAGAAGTGATATAAGGGAGAGCAGCAGCATCTGCTCAAGGCACAATTGGAGGCAGCTGAGCTGGCATATTACAGTAGACCATCAGTGAATAAGCTGCAGCGGATCTCAGCCCTTCGATCTGCCTTAAACTCCATGCTTACACATACAGCCAAGAAGGAGCTTTCCTTTGCAAGGTAAAGGTTGTTTGAGCATGGTGATAGGCTGGGTAAATAGTTGGCATATCTGGTTATGAAGAGTGCTTCCCAATCTATTGCTTCTATTATGGAAGGGAGTGGGACTCTTACTTTTAATGCTGAAGGGATCAATGTGGCATTTCGGAGGTTCTATTCTGAACTGTCGGTCTGAATGTTGTGAAGATTGACAGGATAAAATGGATTTTTTTTTAATACGAACTTGGACCTTCCTGGGGTGTCTGCTGAGCAGGAGTCTCTCCTTAGTGCTCCATTAACAGCATAAGAGATACAGGAGGCAGTGAGCCCTGATGGGCTTCCAAGTGAGTTTTATAAAGGATTTGTAAATATACTGTCAAGGCTGCTATTAGACATGAATAACTAATCTTATAGTTAGGATTGCCGCCTGCCATCCTTGAGAGAGGCCAATATCTCTCTTATCCTCAAGAAAGGGAAGACCCTGGAGGACTGTGCTTCTTATTGACCTATCTCGCTCTTAAATTCTGATTTTAAAATTTTGTCTAAGACTTTGACATTGAGATTGGAAGAGGAGTTACCCTCTATTGTTAAAGAAGATCAGACAGGCTTTATAAAGGGTAGCAGATCCTCTAATAATGTTAGGAGATTGCTTAATATGATTCAAATGTGCCAGCAACAATCGGTGCAAGGGTTGGTGACATCTTTGGATGCAGAGAATGCATTTGATCGGGTGGAATGGCCATTTCTTTTTTATACCCTGGAGCGGTTTGACCTGGGTGATGTGTTTACTAGATGGGGAAGGGTCCTTTACAGTGATCCTATGGTGGCTGTTCTCACCAATGGTTAAGGTCAAATAATTTTAACATTGGTATGGGCAGTCGCAAGGCTGCCCCCTTTCACCTTTTGCTTTTCACATTGGTAATTGAGCTGTTGGTGGGGGATCCTTATATAGCTGCCCCAAAGGTGGGGTTGAAGGTACATAAGATTACACTATATGCAGATGATATTCTTATTTTTCTCTTGAACCTGGCAGTCTTGGTGCCCTGTTTGATACACTGTAGTAATTCATTTGGTTCTTTCTCAGGTTACAAGATCAATTTTTCAAAGTCGGACACTATGCCTATTTGGGGGGGGCGGGGGGGAGGGTCTTAGGGGAATACCTGGCATGGAATGTGGGTTTCTCTTTAAGTGGGCACAGGGAGGATTTCTTTACTTGGGCCTCTCTGTTACCTGTAGCTTTGATCAATTATTCAAGGCTAATTTTGTTCATTTGTTTGACAAAATTGAACAAGGCCTTCAAAGATGGGGGGGGGGGGGGGGGGGGGGGGCCTTCCAATACCATGGTTCGGTTGAGTTGCTCTTATCAAAATGAATGTTCTTCCTCGCTTATTGTACTCTTGGTGGATGCTCCCTTTGCTCTTTCCTAGGCAAACATTTCAGAAATTAAATGGCTGGTTTAGTTATTTTATTTGGCGTTATTAGCAGCCCCTTATTAAGCTTGCGAAACTGCCATTGCTCCAAGGAATGGGGGAGTGGACCTCCTAGACATTAGACAATATCAACTGAACTCCCTCCTATCTTTTGTAATTAAGTGAGTGAGCTTGTGGGGACTCAGCATGGACATTGAGGCCTCCCAGATGAAATGTCCTCTTATCAACCTGTTGTTTTTAGCCAAAATGAAGATAGTTGCAGAACATTGCCATAATCCAATAGTTACTAACACCATCAAAGTATGGAGGGAAATGAGGCAGATGGAGGGTGGTATATCTAACACATTTTTTTTACTCCCATTGTTGTCATGCTGGGTATCCAGCCAGGGACAATGGATGCTAGATTTAAACTTTGGGCAGATAGGGGAGTCTCTTGTTTGACGAATCTGTTTGAGGTGAAACATTGATGAAGTTTGATCAAATAACTCTGAAAAATGGATTGTCGAGTAGGGACCTCTTTCGTTTCTTTCAGATTAGAGATTTTATCCGAAAGGAGACCATGCTTTTGACTCAGTGTTATAGATCTGATATGGAAAAGAGGGTGCTTTAGGCTAAGAGCACTCTTTCAATGAGTACTCTTTATCATTTGTTGGGGGCAAGGTTCCTCGGGTGACATCAAGCATCTACGTGAGGTCGGGGAGAAAGAGTTAGGAATTGAGATCACTTCAGAAACATTTGTGAGAATGCGAAGAGGATTTTGATATGTAATAGGACCCACGCTGTGCAGTTAAAGATTATTCATCGGGCTCATCTGGCCCCAGATCGTCTTGCAAAATTTAAGCAGGGAGCATCTTCAATGTCCTCCAAATGTAAAATATATAGGTATCCTCACTCACTATTTGTGGTCCTGCCACAGGCTCCATGCGTATAGGAGCGCTGGAGCAGGAGTAATAGAGAGGGTCTTGGGGGCCAAAGTCAAGGTGGACCCGGTCTCTTTGCTCCTGGGTCTACCGGATTTACCTCACTTAGGTGTACTTGGGAAAGAGCTTTTTAACGTTCTCACTTTTAGTGCGAGGAAGAACATTCTGATGTGTTGAGTGTCTGAAAACCCACCAGGTCTGTCAGGGTGGCTTAAGTTAATTATGGAACACATTCCTTTAGATTTTCTTACAAATATGGTGCACCAGAAAATGGACAACCTTTACAAGATGTGGCAGCCCTTTTTGAATTACTTGGAAGCTAATCTGTCTGCCATTTTATTAGGGCTTTTGTCTAGCTATGATGGTTTGGTCTGATAAACCTAAGGCCACGAGAGGAAGAATATTGAACAAATGTGGGTTTGATAATTGATGCTCTCAAAAGTTGGGAGCTATGGTCTTGTGTTGAGTGGCCTAATAAGTAGTTTTGATTTCTTTTATAGAGTGATATAGTAGTTGGTTTATTGTTTATTGCTGTTTTTGATGTTATGATGCTATATTTTCATGTTTCTGTAACTTGCTAAGTTTGTAAAAAAAAATTGCAATAAAAATATTTTTAAAAAATAGTTGCAATATGTGTGTTGACTTTGATTTTCCAAAGGTCCCTTGAGTCGGGAATGATCCTACTAGATTAGAATTTGACAAATGTAACACTGTTTTTCAGGAAAGAACAAAGAGACGAAACTGGAAACAACAGACCAATTAGCCTGACATCAGTCATCTGATGAAAATGAGAAAGACCCATACAATAGAACATAAGAAATAGGAGAAGGAATAGACCATCTGGCCCTTCGAGTGCGCTTTGCCATTCAATAAGATCATGGATAATTTTTTGGGGAGCGGGCTGCACTTACCTTGACCGTGCACCATAACCTTTAATTCCTTTACTGTTCAAAAATCTATTTATCTTTGACTTAAAAACATTCAATGAGGTAGCCTCAACAGCTTCATTGGGCAGGCAATTCCGCAGATTCACAACTCTTTAGGTGAAGTTCCTCCTCAGTCCTAAATCTGCTCCCCCTTATTTTGAGGCTATACCCTCTAGTTCTAGTTTCAACCACCCAGTGGAAACAACCTCCCTGCTTCTGTCCTATCTGTACCCTTCATAATTTTATGTTTCTATAAGATCCCCCTTCATTCTTCTAAATTCCACTGAGTACAGTCCCAGTCCGCTCAAATCGTATTATATAACCGGACATTGTGATGAATTGCCTGCTGATTCAGATGGAAGTCGGATTGATTTTCTAAGGATATGATATGAAATATTGTAGTTAATTAATTATACTTTATATTATTTTGGATGAAAAATATATACTTTGTAATAAATGTTGTTATTAATTACTAAAATCTTTTTTGGGTTTCACTGAGACCAAATCAAACACGCCAATCAACTCCTCAAACCTTACCTGTGTAAAAGTTGACCCCATTAATTTTGGCTGTTCATATTGATCTCTTAAATTTGACTTTGCACTACATTTTTTGATTTCAGAAAAGATTTTATGCAAGATGTGCAAATCTGGAAAATAAAAGAACTGTACTTTTTTACATTTGATTCTGTTATAGAGTCACACAGCACAGAAACAGACACTTCAGCCCAATTCATTCACGCCAACCAAACATTTCCAATCTGACATAGTCCCATTTGCCGGTATTTGGCCCATATCCCCCTCAACCTTTCTATTCATATACTTTAATATGCCTTTTAAATGTCGTAATTGAACCTATCTCCATCACTTCCTCTGGCAGCTCTTTTCATCCATGCACAATCCTCTGTGTGGAAAAAAGGCACCCCTCAAGTCTTTTTTTTACATCTTTCTCTTCTGACCTTAAACCTATGTCCTCTAGTTTTGGACTCCCCCACCCGAGGAAAAGGACCTGAGCTTTCACCCTATCCACATCCCTCGTTCTTTTATAAATCTCTTCAAGGTCACTCCTCAGTCTCTGAAGCTGCAGGGAGAAAAGCCCCAGCCAATTCAGCCCCTCCTACAGCTCAAACACTCCAGTCCTGGCAACATCCTTGTAAATCTATTCTGCACCCTCTCAAGTTTAACAACATCCTCCAATAGAAGGTCAACTAGAATTGTATGTAATATTCCAAACATGGCCTCACCAATGGCTTGTGTAGCTGCAACATGACATCCCAACTCCTATATTCAATGTTCTGACCAATGAAGGGAAGTGTGCCAAATGCTACCTTCACTATCCTGTCTACCTGCAACTCCACTTTGAAAGAACAATGCACCTGCTTTGTGTGGCAACACTCCCCAGGGCCTCACCATTAACTGTATAAATCCTGCCCTGGTTTGCCTTGCCTGACCAAAATGCACCACCTCATATTTATCTAAATTAAACTCCATCTACCACTGTTCGTAGAACATGAAAGAATAAATAGTGATATTTTGAAAAGAGTTCATATTACAGAAGAGAAGGTGCTGAGGTCTTAAAATGCATAAATGTAGATAAATCTTCACGACCTGGTCAGGTGTTTCCCAGAACTTTGTGGGAAGCTAGTGAAGAGATTGCTGGGCCCCTTGCTGAGATATTTGTATCATCAATAGCCACAGGTGAGGAGATTGGAGGTCAGCCATTATTTTAAAAAGACTATAAGGAAAAGCCAGGGAACTATAGACCGGTGAGCCATATGTCAGAAGTGGGTAAGTTATTCAAGGAGATTCTGGGGGACAGAATTTCCATATATTTGGAAAGACTAGCATTGATTAGGGATAGTCAACATGACCTTGTGTATGGGAAATTGTGTCTCACTAACGTGATTGAGTTTTTATGAAGAGGTGACCAAGAAGATTTATGAAGGCAGAGTGCTAGACATTGCCTGTATGGACTTCAGCAAAGCGTTCATCAAAGTTCCACATGGTAGACTGGTTAGTACGGTTAGATCACATGGGTTCCAGGGGGAGCTAGCCAATTGGATACAGAATCGAAGGTAGCAGTTAGAGAGTGGTGGTTGAGGAATGATGTTGCTAAATTTTTACTACAGTCCTTATTTTCAATATGCCCAGCTGCAAATCTATCATGTTTAATCATCAAAGTGGTGTGGTGACAGTGCGTGAATAAGATCACCATATAGTGCCAGTGTCATTGTGGCTTCCTGTTCACATTTCTCATGCTGCTGAGTTCTTGCTCACAGCTGTATTGCTGAGGAAGTCAGCTGTTTCCTTGCAGGGAGAGGAAGAGTCATCACTAGGCTCTTCTTGGTTATATTCTAGCAAATAGTATAAATGGCACCAAAAACAAGACTGGGCAGTTAAAAAGGGAACACAGTGCTGAAAGTAAAGTATATCTGAGCAAGTTTCCTCAAAACATTGTTAATGGCCATTTCAATCAAAGAATTTTAATTTTTACTGCAAGTTAGAATTAAAAGTTAGTCCTTTACTATGTTGTAAATTTTATCTGATATGACCAGTTACATCTGTATGTATAATTATCTCCACGTGAGTCACCTGACCTAATCCCACTCTCCTCAGCCCTCTTAATATTCTGCTCTTCTGAGCAACTTTGGACTTTAATTCAATAATAGTTTCTGGAGGAAAGTTCCACATACAAGCCATTCTGGGTTACTGAATTTTCAAAGACAGCTTCTTTCCTATTTGAGTGACCATGAGCTATTTTGAGGCATTCTTTTGAAGTGCACTATATAATTAAAGTATTGTGTTTTTCCTAAATTTTGATTCTGTCATCATGATTCAGGGAAATTGCTACTTAAAGTAAAAATGGCTGAGGTTTTGAACAGCTATTTTGTCTGTAGGGTAGAAAACTTCTCAAAGATGATTGAAAATCAAAAAGTGATAGGGAGGGAAACACTTGAAACAATTATCATCAGCAGCAGGGAAAAAGTACTAGGAAAATTACTGCACCTAAAAACGGACAAGCCCACAGGACTGCATCTATTGCATTCTAATAATAAGGGTGTTATATTGGCAATTTCTTGATCCTCTGGGACTTTTAAAGATTCTTAGAAAATTACTCCCAGTTCATCCACTATCATTGTAACTATTTTTGAAACCCTAGGATGTAACCCATCAGGTTCATCAGAGAACTAAACAGCTTTTAGCCCCATTAGTTTCACAGTACATTTTCTCTAGTGGCAATTATTGTATTTATTTCCTCCCCACTTTGTGGTCTTTGATTGTTTAGTATTATTAAAATACTACTAATATCCTCAACCATGAAGACTAATGCAAAGTATTTATTCAACTCCTCTGCCATTTACTGGTTCCCCATTATTATTTCCCAGTCTTGTTCTCTAAGGGACCTCTGTTCTCTTTGCCCTCTCTTTTCCTTTTGTATATATTTAAAGAAGCTTTTACTATCCATTTTTATATTAACAGAAATTAAGAATAAGAGGTAATCATATTTGAAGCATATAAGATTTTGAAGGGATTAGACGGGTGAGTAGCAGCAGGATGTTTCCTCTTGGGGACACTAAAATAGCAGTCATAGTTTAAGAACAAGAGTTCTCTCTTTCGAGAAAGAATTTTTTTTTTCTGAGTGTCATTAAGAATGTGGAATTTTCTTCCCTTAAAGTTTGTGGAGGGTGCATTTCTATGTTCATTCAACAATAAATTAGATTGACTGTCAACAATCTATGAAATTGAGGAATATGTGGTGAACACAGGAAAATTGAGCTGAGGACAGAACCAGATCTGCAACCAGATCGTACTGATTGCTGGAATAGATGTGAAGGGCCAAATGGCCTATTCCTGCTCCTAAGTCTTATTTTTTAATATATTCTTCCATAGTCATATGTGAAGAGAAAAAGATTAGTGAAGACAATCAGAAAAGTTATTATGGGGAACAAACAGATGGCAGACTAATACACATTTTAGTGCTGTCTTCACAGAGGATACAAATAACATTCCAAAAATATTAGGGAACACAGGGTCGACTGAGGGAAAGAAACTGAAGGAAATCAGTATTAGTAGGGAAACTGATGGGATTCAAGGCTGATAAATCTCCGCGGCTACATCCCAGAGTACTTAATGAAGTGGCCCTAGAAATATTGGATGCATTGATCGTCATCTTTCAAGATTCTAGAGACTCTGGAACAATTTCTATGGGTTGGAGGGTAGCTAATGTAACCCCGGTATTTAAAACGGAGTTAGAGAGAGAAAACATGTTAAAGACCAATTAGCCTGAAATCAACAGTAGGGAAATTGCTAGTGTTCATTATGAAATATTTAATAACGGAGCACTGACAGTGACAAGATCAGACAGAGTCATCAAGGATTAATGAAAGGGAACTCATGCTTGACAGATCTACTGGATTTTTTCAAGGCTGTCACTTGTAGAGTTGGGAGCCAATAGATATGGTTTACTTTGATTTTCAGAAGGCTTTTAATGAGGTCCCACATAAGAGATTAGTATGTAAAATTAAACATATGGACTGGGGGTAGTGTACCGACATGAATACTGGTTGGTAGACAGGAAACAGAGTAGGAATAAATGAGTCTTTTTCTAATGGGCAGCCAACAACTAGTGGAGTATTGCAGGGATCAACTATTCACAATATAAATGAATAATTTACTTGAGGGAATTAAATGTAATATCCCCAAGTTTCCAGACACAACAAAGCTGGTTGTGGGTGGGATTGGGGGCAGTGATGAACTGTGAGGAGATGTGGAGATGCTTCAGTGTGATTTCAACAAGTTCAAATGAGTGGGTAGGTGCATAGCACATGTGGGGTTATCTGCTTTGATAGCAAAAAGCGGAAGGCAGATTATTATCTGAATGGCAAGAGATTGGGAAAGGGGGAGGTGCAGCAAGACCTGGGTATCCTTATATACCAGTGGCTGAAAGTAAGTATGCAAGATGCAGCAGGCCGTGAACAAGGCAAATGTTATATTGGCCTTCATTGCGAGAGAATTGGAACACACAAGTAGGAATGTGTTGCTGCAGTTGTAGAGAACCTAGGTGAGACCACACATGGAGTAATGGATGCAGTTTTGTTCTCCTTATCTGAGGAATGATGTTCTGACTATGGAATAAGTACGACAAGATTTACCAGACTGATTCCAGGTGGCAAGACTGATGTATGAAGAGAACCTAGATTACTTGATTTAGAAGAATTAGGGGTGTCTCATCAAAACCTATAAAATTATAACAGGATTAAACAGGGTCAACACAGGAAGGATGGAGAGTCCATAAGAGACTACAGGTATGATGAGAAAGTGGGAACAGAGTTCTGCGTTGGATGATCAGCCATGATCTCATTGAATGGGGGAGCAGGCTTATAAGGCTGAATGACCTAAAGCTGTCCCTATTTTCTATGTTTTTGAAGGTCTCTATTGGTCACTTCTTAATTTATCAGTTCTGGTGAAGAAAACCTAAACGTCTCCAGACTGTCTTTACAATTTCAAGCTTTCATTCAGAATAACATCCATAGAACAATAGCTTTCTTCTCTAAATGAATTATTCAGTGGATTTGTCTGTAACATCTATTTGCTAGGGCAATGCAATTCTCATTTCCCTACTTTCTCTACAGCCCTGTATTATTCTCTGCTTCAAATAGTTATTTGATTTTCTTTAAAAGATTAAACATTTCTGAGGCCAAATGTTCAATGCCCCAGCAATCCATATGATCTTCGTTGCCAATTTTAATTTGATAACCTTTGTAGTATAAGGGCTTGAGAGCTGTTAGGTTATATTTGTTCCTTTTTTGTACGTTTGGGTGTATGATAAGTGATGTCAAATGCTGTGTTTTTGGACCCTGAGAGAGGTTCTAAGGAAGACTTGCTTATCTTGTCAGTAACCAATAAATGTTTATAAGAGCAGGGTTTCCAGCTCTCCTCTATAGAAAGCATGCAGGCCCCAGTAATGATATCAGTATCTGAAAACTGTTTCATAAGGATCACCATCAACACAAAAAGATGTGAAAGATGAAAGGCACTCAGCTCAGCAGAACATATTTGATAAATGCATGCAGCACAAACAAAGCAATGCATTGTTACTGGAGTCCCTTGATTTTTTGAAAATAAGCACTCAGCAATGTGGAGAAAATTTTGCCCTTTCTTGAGTCCCTGAACCATGTGGAGGGCTTTCACTAAAGTTTACACTGGATCAACTACTATCTCATTGCCCCGGGACACAAGAGAAACTAGACAGGAATCAGGTAAAAATGGTATCATATAAAATTGTCAGTAGAATGAAAGACATCTTCATGTGACAGTAGGTCATGAGGAAGCCATTATGTATGCAGAACTCTTAATCACCTCCAACATTTATTTCAACTTGAAATGTGATAATGGTACACACTGGGAAAAGTTTACAGGGCCATCCTAAACTCTGCAATAAGTATTAATTCCTTTCTAATTAAATATTGGTTGTCAGAGGGGATATGATGACACCAGAACTTATGCCAGTGAGCAGAGCTGGAAGCAAAAGGATGAGTTGGCGCCGTTGTTAGGGGTTACTGTTGTTGGCAGGAAACTGTCACATCGCTGCCTCACCTGTCCAACCATGGATGTAGAGTATTTTTCCTCCTATAGGAGGGAACACTTTCAATGAGACAAAGCTTTAAGCTCTAGGTCAAAAATTTATAGATGCAAGCACAGCTGCTAAAATGTAAGGAAATTCTTGTGAGTATTAACCATTTCTTTATTAGCTATGGTCACAAACTACAAGGGAAACCTTTGGATTACCAAAATAATTGTTCATTGCCACAACATGACTTTTAAGTTTGATATTTGATGAGGAGTGTCAGTTCTCTCTGATACCAGACCTGTGTTGATTCCTGGGTTACTCCAGCACCTGATTCCATGTCTCAGAGGGACCTCAATGAAAATACAAGAGACTGGATGACTACAAATCCATTAATATAAAGTAACGGAAATTACTAAAGTCCTTTACGTCGTCCACAACCAGGTATCGCTCTACAGCGCTTACAACCTATTTGCAAGATGAGCTGGTGAATCAAGATGGACCTGACAAGTTTGAGAGAAAGTTCCTTAAATTGTTGACTGAAATGTCACTGTGAAGCCAGCTTCTAAGCCAGTGTGCTTATTTAACCTGAGGAAGATTTTGCATTTCTTGAAAGGCCAGGAGGGACAATGACATCATCCCCTGATATAACATGATGTCTCTCAGCCCATTTCTTGGTGCTTGTACCTAAACATTTGTTTGCATAATTCTAGTGACTACGCACAATTGAAAAATGCAGTCGAAAGAGAAGCTTACTGCAAGGTATGTATTGATGACAGTTTGGCAAAACATTTAGGGTACTCAGTAAGTTAGAAGTCAACAATGGATTTTGGCAGTTTATAATGGTTAACTACCTACAACACTCCCTTTTGGTAAATCACCCTCAGTTTAGAATTGCTTCAGTATTTGAAATCTTCTAACGTAATATGTCGGGCATTTTTTATGGGCTGACATTCTCATCTATGGCTCCATTCCAACATGACAGAACACAAAACCAGAAGACAGGTAGTACCGCCACATCCGCAGACTGTGTGGGGCTCACAGTATCTACAAATGAGTTTTCCAAACCTGCCATCAACTTCCTGGGCTTGCATTGACAATACCTCAGCAGTCAAGATGGATTATCAAAAGACCCATGATGTCAAAATATTTTCTGCCACCCCTTAAAGTGCTCAGAACCCAATGCTTTTTGAGAGTAGCTAACTAGTTGGCGAAGTTGGCCTAACCTGGTATATGTTAACGTTTGTCTAGAATGGCTTTTAAAACAAGACCAGGCTTAGTATTGGAATAAATGCTAACAAAGGACCTTTGATATAAATCAAGCATATGTTCACATCTACCCAAGTCTAGTCCCATACAATTTGCAGCTGTCTGCTTTCTTGCAGACCATGCTTCCTTTATGACTTAGGAGTGGTATTAGTTTAAATATAGCATGATAATTTCTGACAACCGGTCTATTATGCTTCCAGTGCACCAATAGATATCAAATGGTTGTTCTGATCACAAAAGGGTCACATGGGTCTATGAAAAGATTATGATCTCTGATTTGAATGCATTGTATAGGCTTTAGTAACCCTTTATACCAAGGAGCTGGTCAAAATTGCTCATAAAAAGGTGGTGGTGAGGTGCCTGCTTGAAATGCTGCATTCATGTGGTGTCATCTTAGTCATCTTAGAAGCAAGTGCCAGGTTTTTGATCTAAGAACTCAAAATGAATGACGTTTACAGTTTCAAGTCAGGATGAATAGTAGCTTGGAAGAAATCTGCAAGTGATGTTCTAATGCATCAGTAGCCCATGTATTTTTTTTTAGGTGGCAACTGTTGCAAGTTTTGAAGGTGCTGTTGAAGGAGGCTTGATGAGTTATAAAATCAAACAGCGTAGAAACAGACCCTTTGGCCTATGATATCTATGCCAATGAACACCAAAATACACTAATCCCATTTACCATAACTTAAACCAGAGCCTACTGTGCCCTGGCAGTTAAATACTCATCTAGAGCTTAAATGTTGCAAGAGTGTTTGTCTCCACCACCATCTCAGGCAGCATGATCTGTATATCTATCATCCTCTGTATGAAAAAGGTTTTCCTCATATCTCCTGTAAACCACTTACCAGTCACCTTAAACCTATGCCCTCTGGTCTTAGAAATGTCTGCCAATGTCTCACAAGGTACTCCGTCTATGCCTCTCATAATTTTGAAAACCACAGTCAAATCCCCCTTATCCTCCTGTGCTCCAAGGAAAACAAACCCAGCTTATTCAGTCTCTCCGCATACCTGAGACTTTCCATCCCGAGCAACATTCCTCTGCACCCCCTCCAGTGCAATCACATCTTTCCAATAGTATGGCAGTCAGAACTAAGTGAGCCACAGAGCTATATGACACGGAAACGTCAATCTAATTCATCCATGCTGATCAGATATCCTAAACTGATCTCGTCCTATTTTCTGGCATTTGGCCCATATCCCTCTAAACCTTTCCTATTCATGTGCCCTTTTAAATATTGTAATTGAACCCACTTCCACCATCACCTCCAGCAGCTTGTTCCATATACGCACCACCCTCTGCATGAAAATGTTGCTTCTTAGGTTCCTTCTAAATCTTTCCCCTCTGACTGGACTGTGGCCTAACCAATGTTTGATAAGGTTATAATAAGACTTCCTTGCTCTTCTTCTATGCCCCAGTCAATGAAGGCAAGCATCCTGTATGCTGTCTTCACCATTTGTGTGCCTATGTTAACCCAAGGATCTATGGGCTTGTACACCAAGGTCTCTTTGTTTCTCAGTACTCCCTATGGACCCACTATGCAATCTTTATATATTTCCCTAATTATATCTCCCGAAATGCATCACCTCGCTCACACTTATTGGGATTAAATTCTATCTGTCATTTCTGTGCCCAATTTACTAGCTGATGAGTGTCAGTCTATAGCCTGAGACCATCCTCCTCACTGTAACACCACCAATTTTCATGTAATCTTCAAATTTATTAGATATAACTTCTACATTCACATCCAAGTCATTATCGTACAGAACAAACAATAGAACAACACACTGAACCCTGTGGTACACAACTGATGCAGGTGTCCAATTACAAAAACATCCCTCTAGTTTGCCTCCCTACTTCCAAGTCAATTTTGGGTCCAGTTTGCTAAGTTGTCTTGGATCCCATGGGCTGTTACTTTTTCGACCAGTCTTTCATGTGGGACCTTGTTGAAGGCCTTACTGCAGTCCATGTAAACCACATCAACTGCACTACTCTTATCAATATATTTATTCACTTTTCAAAAAAAAACTCAATTAAATTAGTAAGGCTAACCTTAACAAACCCATGCTGACTATCCTTGATCAATCCCTGCATTTCCAATTGTTGATTAATCCTGATTTTTTTCCAATTATTTCCCTCCCATTGACGTCAGATTAACTGATCTGTAATTACCTGGCTTATCCCTGTTGCCCTTCTTGAACAAAGGAACCACATTAGCCAACTAACATTTCACCTGTGGTCCGTGAAGTATTAAATATATCAGCCAGGACCCCAGCAATCTTCTCTCTTTCCTTCTATAGCAGCCTGGGATACATCTCATTAAGGTCTAGGGATCGATGCATTTATATACCCACTAAAACATCTGCTATCTCCTTTTTAATCTTATTAATGTGCTGTAGAATCTCACCATCCCAACTGAAATCCTCAGCTACAATGTCTTTCTCTTCTGTGAATACAGGTGAATTCATTGAAGACCTTACCTATGTCCATGGTTCCATGCATAAATTGCACCTTTGGTCTCTAATAGGTCCCACTCTTTCCATGGTAATGCTTTTACTCTTAACATACTTATAAAAAGCCTTGGGGTTTTCCCTGATCCCATCTGCCAACAATATTTCATGGCCCCTCTTTGCCCTCCTAATTTCCTTTCTAAGCAACCTCTTGTAGAAAGATACATACTGCTGGCAGAGAGTGGGGATAAAAGGGTCCTTCTCAGGATGGAAGCCAACGACTAGTGGTGTTCCACAAGGGCCAGTGTTGGGACCACAACTTTTCACTTTATACTTAAATTATCAAGATAAAGGAACTGAGGGCATTCTGGCTAAGTTTGCAGATGATACAAAGATAGGTAGTGGGGCAGGTAGTATTGAGGAGGCAGGGAAACTGCAGAACAATTTAGACAGGTTTGGAGAGTCAGCGAAGAAGTGGTTGATAAAATACAATGTGGGAAAGTGTGAGGTCATGCACTTTGGGAGGAAGAATAGAGGCATGGACTATTTTCTAAATGGGGAGAAAATTCAGAAATCTGAAGTGCAAAGAGACTTGGGAGTCTCTTAAGGCAAACTTACAGGTTGAGTCAGTAATTAGGAATGTTGTTATTCATCTCGAGAGGACTAGAATATAAAGGACGGATGCACCTCTGAGACTTTATAAGATTCTGTTCAGACCACATTTAGATTACTGTGAGCAACTTTGGGCTCCATATCTCAGGAAGAATGGATTGGCCCTGGAGGAGGGGCAGAGGAGATTCATGAGAATGATCCCTGGAATGAAAGGCTTAACATGCGAGGAATGTTTGAAGGCTCTGGAAGTATACTTGATGGAGTTCAGAAGAATGAGGGAGGATCTGAATGAAACTTACCGAATTCTGAACAGCCTGGACAGAGTGGACATTGGATAGATGTTTCCATTGGCAGGAGAGATGAGTACCCAAGGGCACAGCCTTAGAGTAACGGGAAGACCCTTTTGAATGGAGACAAGGAGAAACTTCTTAGCCAATGAGTGGGGAATCTGTGGAATTCATTGCCACAGAAGGTTGTGGAGGCCAGGTCTTTGTATATACTTAAAACAGAGGTAGAAAAGTTCTTGATTCCCAAGAAGATCAAAGGTTGCAGGGTGAAAGCAGGAAATGGTTTGAAAAACCTTTCAATAATGATCGAATGGGCTGAGTGGCCTAATTTCTGCTGCTATGGTTTTATGTTGGCATTGTGCTGTAGTGGCAGAGGAAAAAAATGTTAAGGTTATGGATGGGTGACATTGAAGGGAGCTACTTGGTCCTGGGTTAGCACTGAACTTACGGAAAGTTCTTGAAACTGCACTCATCAAGATAAGTGGATGTATTCCGTTACATGTCGGCATGCTAACATTGTACCAATGCATTCACTTCCAGTTTTCCAGCCACTCCTGCACATTGATTTTGGGGATCCTCACAGCAGGTGGAGAAGTTAAAGGAAACATAGCTCTTGACTTGTGCATTTTAAATGGTTGACAAGTATTGGAGAATTAGAAAGTGCTGCAGGATTCATAGCTTTTGATCTAAGAAATGCTGACACTAAACTTGACAAAATACCAAGTAAAAAACCTAAAGGACTAACTGCTTCTATTATCGTAAGTGAATGCAAAACATTGATTGGGTTACTGGGCATGAATCTTTGTGTACCAATGGACCTCTGTGTTTCTGGTCTTGCAATGCTGACCTCTTCAGAATTATGGAATGGCTGTCCATCAATGAGCTCCTTATACTTGTGATAGGAGGATGACAAACCATGCCTAGCTGCCTTACTCTGGAAAGTGATCATTCACTATTGCACTGGGAAACTTTGGTACATTCAACAGCTTTTCAGTATGACAGTGCATGTGCGTGAGTGAATAGATAAGTGGATAAACATGTAAGTGAGCAGGTTGGGGAAGCAAATGGGTAAGGCAGTAGGGTGGTGTTCAGTTGTATAGTTACATGGGGGTAAATCACGGTTTTGTCACTTGACATTTCCTGGGTAGCTATTATGATAAGTTGGCAAATTTCCAAACTCTCTAACTCTAGCTCAGTCAGAAATATTTTGGAGGGTCCTGAGGATAAGGGAATTGCCTCTCAGAAATAGTTTTCCAGGCAATTCTCATGAAGTTAGTACATCGGGATTTTCAAGAGGACGAAATGTTTATTTCTAATCATGTATCTGGTCTCCAGAGAATTTGCAACTGGAAGATCTGGGTCCATGTGTATTGTATTGGGATGTTTTGAGAGAGCTTACCACAAGAGGGCACTCACAGATCATATGAACAATATCCACTGTTTGTAGCTGTAAACCAGCAAATCCATTTCCTTTTGAACAGCTGTGTATTGGCCATATTAGCTCAGGGTCATGAGAATCCACTCATTGGCATCTGGGTTAGAAAAATCTGTATTTATGATGTAAAGCAGTAGTGATTCAAGCCTCTTATCACACCGCCTACATTAGGCTTTCACATGTGAAATGATACAGAACAAAAATACTGAAAGGTTTATATAAAAGGACATTGAGTTATAGAATCATGGAGATGTACAGCACGGAAACAGACCCTTCGGTCCAACTTGTCCATGCTGACCAGATATCCTAAATTAATCTAGTCCCATTTGCCAACACGTGGCCCATATCCCTCTAAACCCTTGCTATTTATATCCCCATCCAGATGCAATTTAAATGTTGTAATTGTACCAGCCTCCACCAATTCCTCTGGCAGCTCATTCCATACACGTACCAAACTCTGTGTGAAACTTTTGCCCCTTGGATCCCTTTTAAATCCAACCCCTCTCACTCTAAACCTATGCCCTCTAGTTCTGGATTCCCCCATCCCAGGGAAAAGATCCTGTCTATTTACCCTATCTATGCCCCTCATGATTTTATAAACTTCCAATAGGTCACCTCTCAACTTTCGACTCTCTGGGTAAAACAGCCCCAGACTATTCAGCCTCTCCCTATAGTTCAAACCATCGAACCCTGACAACATCATTGTAAACCTTTTTTGAACCCTTTCAAGTTTCATAATATTACTTCCTGCAGGAGGGAGACCAGAATTGCACACAATATTCCAAAAGCAGCCTAGCCAATGTCCTGTACAGCTGCAACAGCTATATAGCCTCCCAACTCTTATACTCAGCGCTCTGACCAATAAAGGAAAGCATACCAAACGCCTTCTTCACTACCCTATCTATTTGCAATCCACTTTCACGGAATTATGAACCTGCACTCCAAGGTCTCTTTGTTCAGCAAAACTCCCCACAACCTTACCATTAAAGGTATAAGTCCGGCCCTGATTTGCCTTTCCAAATACAGCACTTCACATTTATCTAAATTAAACTCCACCCGCTACTCCTTGGCCCATCAGCCAATCTGATCAAGATCATCTTTTAATATGTTCTTGGAATGTGATTACCCTTATCTCTATGTTCTCCTACAACTCAACAACCCTCCATGAAGGAGTCAACAGCATAGTGATAATGTCATTGAATTGTTAATTTTCTGGGGACATTGGTTCGAATTGCAGATGGTGAAATTTGAATTCAATAAAAGTTAAACTAATGGCCAAACTGATTTGAAAAAAATATTTCCAAGCTATGGGTTCTTCCCATAATGAAAAGAATAAAATCATTCCTTGACCTTCTAAATTGGGGTCAGATACACAACTGTTTATTTTGTTTGCTCTAAAATTGTCCTAACGCATACAAAAAAACCTGTTATCCTCCAGGATGTCCTTCTCTCACACTGTGCTTAAAATAAATCACCATGGGTATAGAAGTACTTACAAGGTCGTATTAAAGCCCCTCAGCCAGAGAAAACCCATATGCCACTGATTCAAATTTTTAAAATCCTAACTCAAAAATGTGATATTGAAATATATATAAATTATACACCTTGCACACATATAGAGTCATAGAGATGCACAGCACGGAAACAGACCTGTCCATGCCGACCAGATATCGCAACCCAATCTAATCTCACCTGCTAGCACCCGGCCCATATCCCTCCAAACCCTCCCTATTCATTTACCCATCCAAATGCCTTTTAAATGTTGCAATTGTACCAGCCTCCACCACTCCCTCTGGCAGCCTATTCCACACACGTACCACCCTCTGCGTGAAAAAGTTGTCCCTTAGGTCTCTTTTACATCTTTCCCCTCTCACCCTAAACCTATGCCCTCTAATTCTGGACTTCCCCACCCCAGGGAAAACACTTTGTCTATTTATCCTATCCATGCCCCTCATAATTTTGTAAACCTTTATAAGGTCACCCCTCAGCCTCCGACATCCAGGGAAAACAGCCCCAGCCTGTTCAGCCTTTCCCTATAGCTCAAATGCTCCAACCCTGGCAACATCCTTGTAAATCTTTTCTGAACCCTTTCAAGTTTCACAACATCTTTCTGATAGGAAGGAGACCAGAATCTCACGCAATATTCCAACAGTGGCCTAATCAATGTCCTGTACAACTGCAACATGATCTCCCAACTCCTGTACTCATAAAGGATGACCAACTTCTGTACTCATGACCAATAAAGGAAAGCATACCTAATGCCTTCTTCACCATCCTATCTACCTGCGACTCCACTTTCAAGGAGCTATGAACCTGTACTCCAAGGTCTCTTTGTTCAGCTACACTCTCTAGGACCTTACCATTAAGTGTATAAGTCCTGCTAAGATTTGCTTTCCCAAAATGCAGCACCTCACATTTGTCTAAATTAAACTCCATCTGCCACTTCTCAGCCCATTGGCCCATCTGATCAAGACCCTGTTGTAGTCTGAGGTAACCTTGTTCACTGTTCACTGCATTTCCAATTATGGTGTCATCTGCAAACTTACTAACTATACCTCTTACTAACTATACCTTTTCATTATGGGAAGAACCCATAGCTTGGAATTTTTTTTTTTCAAATCAGTTTGGCCATTAGTTTAACTTTTATTGAATTCAAATTTCACCATCTGCAATTCGAACCAATGTCCCCAGAAAATTAACAGTTCAATCCAAATCATTTATATAAATGATGAAAAGTAGAGGACCCAGCACCGATTCTTGTGGCACTCCACTGGTCACAGGCCTCCAGTCTGAAAAACAACCCTCCACTATCACCACTCTCTGTCTTCTACTTTTGAGCCAGTTCTGTATTCAAATTGGCTAGTTCTCCCTGCATTCTGTGAGGTCTAACATTGCCAATCAGTCTCCCATGGGGAACCTTGTTGAACGCCTTACTGAAGTCCATATAGATCACATCTACCGCTCTGCCCTCGTCAATCCTCTCTGTTACTTCTTCAAAACACTCAATCAAATTTGTGAGACATGATTTCCCATGCATAAAGCATGTTGACTATCCCTAATCAGTCCTTGCCTGACCTTGTTCAGTTTATTATCAAAGATAATATCACCCAAAGACTAGATGCTGTGCAGATTTTGCTGCATTTAACACAGAGTGCTTTCAGTACCATTTGTGACATGTCAGATACTAAATACTGTCAATCATAACAAATATCCTAACTGTGATCTTACAATAGAAGGGAAGGTTACTGATAAAGCAACTGAAAATGGGCAGTCTTGGACAATAACCTTAGATGATTGGCCTTGTGCAACCACAACCATCTTTCTTTGTGCTTGGTATGGTGACAACCAGTTTCTTCTAAATTTTCATATCGTCAATTTTGATAGGGGGCCTTCATGCCATGCTTGACCAAGGCATATAACTGTCTCTTCAACTCTTGTTTCTGTTTGGTCCAAAGCTGTAATGAAGTCAGGAGCATGATTCTGGCAAGAACCGACTGAGTGTCAGTGAACTGATTATTGTTGTTCAATTATCACTTGATAGTGACATCTTTCATAACTGTGCTGATGATCAAGAGTAGACTGATGGAATGTTAATTGACAAGATTGGCTTTGTGCTGCATTTTTGTGGACAAAATATTTCTAGGTAATTTGTCACAATCAGTGTTGTAGCCTTACTAGAACAGCTTGGCTAAGGGCATGGCTAGTTCCGGAGTTCAAATATTTACTTCTACTGCCAGGATATTGTGATAGTTTCTTTATTTCAAAAATAGATTTTATTCATAAAGAGTATCTGTATTCATAGTTACAAATGTAGTTTGGTTCTGTACAATTACATATGAAGAAAACAAGCAAACATTGGAGCTGTCTCTATCTAAAAAATACATGGCCTTTATTTACGAAAGGCATCTGTATTATTGGGGAAGTCAAAGGAAGGAAGTGACAGATCATCCACTCAACATTCTGATTGAAGGTGGCTACAAATGTTTCAGCCTTGTCTTTTATGCTGGGCTCCTCCATGATTGAGGATGGAGACATTTATAGAGTTGCCTCCTCCTCCTGTTTGTTATGGCAGGATTATAAAGGTCTGATTGGTTGTGAGATTGCTTAACGCTGTCACATGCTGCTTTCATTGTGCATTTATTATTTTGTTGTAGTTTCACCAGTTTTGCACCTCATTTTTAGGTCAACTTCATGTTACTCCTGGCATGCTCTCCAGTATTCATTTGACAAAGGATGTTACCCCTGATTTGGTAGTAAAGGTGAGCCATGAGGCTAGAAATTGAGGCTGAAAAAAATCTGCAGTTGACGCCCCCAGCATTTCATGGATTACAATTTCATAGATGTCTATAATGTCTGCTACTACAATTCTTGCATGTTTAAGATGTTTAGCATTTTGCATTCATGTCCTATTAATGTTACTTAAGTCTGTTATTCAGCATGTTATACATGGTCAAATACATTTGATACTCTGTGTGACAGTAGTAAAATTATTATCAGGGTTCCACTGGTGTCACCACTTGAGAGTTTAGAGGAAGGAATTACTCCCATGATGCCAATCTGTACTGTACATTTTACGTTGGATCCTGATAAATGTAGATTACCCTCCTGATGTCTCTGCTAAACAGAATGCTATGTTTGTAGCTGAGCATGTGATAGGACTGGTTCGTTTGAAAAGCTGACAATTACATTGAAGGCAAAGTCCCACAGGATCTTTGAAACATGTTCCATGCCATCTGTGTTTTTTTTATAAGCAAGTTCACAGTATCTCAGAATTGTTGCAATACAGGAGTCCATTCAGCCCAACATGTCTGTGCAAGCTCTCCAAACATGCATTTAGGGCAGTTCTCCTACTTATAATCCATAATGTTACACATTCCACCTTTTAAAAAATTATAATCTAATTTCCTTTGGAAAGCGTCAATTGAATCTGCCTTTGCTATCCTCTCAGGGAGTGCACCTTAACCACTCACGGTATTAGTTTTTCATGTCACTTTTGCTTCATCCACCAATTATTTTAAATGCATGCTTTTTGTTCATCATCCTTTCATAACCTGATGGGATGCATCCCAGGATTTTAAATGAAGTAGCAACAGAGATAATGGATGCACTGGTAATAACTTTGGGAAGAATCCTTAGTTTATGCAAAGTCCCAGAACCTGAAAAACTGTCAATGTAAGACCTTTAGTTTGAAAGAGAAGGAGACCAAAAGATTTCTAATGTAGGCCAGTTCACCTAAATATTTGTTATTAGGAACATCTTAGTCTATTATAAAAGGATGTAATTGCAGACCATTTAGAAATACAAAAATATGATAAAGCAGCGTCAGCACAGCTTCATGAAGAGAAATCATGCCGGACAAATGTACTAGAATTCATTGAGAAGGTAACAAGCAGGATAGATACAGGGAAAGCAGTGGATATAATGTAGTTGGGAAGATATTTGATAACCACCACACAATAGGCTACCTAATGAGACAAGATCCTTTGATGATGGAGATAGTTAATCAACCCTCTGACCATGTTAATGTACTAACAACCTAAAATTATTGGAATGTCACAGGGATCAGCGCTGCAGCTACAATTATGTATAATGTATATTAATGTCTCAGATGAGGAATGTGCATGTGCTATTGCCATGTTTGCAGATGACACAAAAAATAGGTGGGATGGCAAGTGGTGATGATGGTAGTCTGTGGAGGAACATAAACAGATTAAGTAAGTGAGCAAAAACTTGATGGGATAGTGTGTGGGGAAGATGTGAATTTATGCACTTTGGTAAGGATAACAGAGGAGGAGCTGAAGACTATTTAATTGGATTATACTCCACAACCACCTGATGAAGGAGCAGTGCTCCAAAAGCTTCAAATAAACCTGTTGGACTATAATCTGGTGTTGTTTGATTTTTAACTTTGTACACCCCAGTCCAATACTGCCACCTCCAAATCACAATTGGAGAAAGACTGCAGAAAGCTACAACTCAGAGGGATTTGGAAGTCCTTCTCCATGAATCACAAAAAGGCTAGCATCCAAGTTCAGCAGGTAATAGTGAAAGCAAATGGAAACTTGGCCTTCATTTCAATGGGAATGGAATATAAAAGTATGGTTTTGATAAAATTAATACAAGGCATTAGTCAGCCTACAGCTGGAACACAACTGTTCTGGACCCTTTTCGAAGGAAAGATATAATAGCATTGGACGTGGTTCAGAGTAGGTTCACTCGGCCGATCCCTGGTATGGAGGGACAGTCCAATGAGGAGATGTTCACTTGGTTGGGCCTATACTCAAAGCAACCTTATTGAATCATACAAAGATTCCGGGGGGACTTCATGGGAAAGATAATTTCCCCTTGTGGCAGAGCTGATGGCCTAGTGGTATTATCGCTAGACCACTAATCCAGAAACTCAGTTAATTTTCTGTGGACCTGGGTTCATATCCCACCACAGCAGATAGTGGAATTTGAATTCAATAAAAAAAAATCTGGAATTAAGAAGCTACTAATGATCATAACACCATTGTTAATTGTTAGAAAAAACATCTGGTTCATTAATGTCCTTCAGGGAAGGAAATCTGCCATCCTCACCTAGTCTTGCATAGTCTTGTGGTTGATTCTCAACTGTTTCTGACATGACCTAGCAAACCACTCAGTTGTATCAATTGCTACGAGGTCTTGAAGAAATGAGACCAGATGGACCACCTAGGCATCAGAAAAGACACCAGCAGAAATAGCCCTATCAACCCTGTAAAGTCGTCCTCACTCACATCTGGGGCTAGTGCCAAAATTGCAATCTCTCACACTAATCAAGCAACAGCCTGACATAATCATGTGCATGAAATCAGTGTCTCAGACACCACCATCACCATCCCTGGGTCGGTCTTGTCCCACCGGTAAGTCAGACCCATCCGAGGTTGTGACACTGTGATATACAGTCAGGAGGGAGTTGCCCTGGGAGTCTTCAATACTCATTCCAGACCCCATGAAGTCTCATGGTATCAGGTTAAACATGGGCAAGGAAACTGCCTGCTGGTTACTAGGTACTGTCGTTCCTCCACTGATGCATCAATACTCCTCCACATTGAACAACACTTGGAGGAAGCATAGAGTGTGGCAAGGGCACAAGTTGTATTGTGGGTTGGGGATTTCCATGTCAGCAATAGCATTACTAATTGATCTGGTCAGGTTCTAAATGATGTAGCTGCTAGTCTGGGTCGGCAGCAGGTGATGAGAGAACCAACAAGAGGGAAAAACATATATGACTTTATCTTTACTAATCTGCTATCAAGCAGTACCTGTTCAGCAATAACCTGCTCAGTGTTGTCAAGTCTGGATTCCATCAGGACCACTCAACTCCTGACCTATTTTCAGCTGAATTCCAGAGGTGAAGTGAGAATGACAGCCCTTGACATCAAGGCTGCATTTGACAGAGTGTGGCACTAAGGAGCCCCAGCAAAACTGGAATCAATGTGTATCGGGGGGCAAATCCTCCACTGGTTGGAGTCACACCTGGCACATAGGAAAATAGTCATGGTTTTTAGAGGTAGTCATCTCAGCTCAAGGACATCTATGCTGCAGTTCTTCAGGGTGGTGTTCTAGCCCAACCATTTTCAACTGCTTCATCAATGACATTCCCTCCATCATAAATGGAGTCAGAAAGTGTGCAGTCATCAGTGAACATTCCTAATGTTCAGCACCATTCACAACTCCTCAGATATTGCAATCCATGTTTAAATGCAACAAGATCTGGACAATATCCAGGCTTGGACTGACAAGTGGCAAGTAACATTCACGCTATACAAATATCAGGCAATGACCATCTCCAATAAGAGACAATCTAACCATCACCCCTTGACATTCCATGGTGCTACCTGAATCTCCCACTATCAACCTCCATGAAGTTACCATTGACCAGAAATTCAACTGAAATCGCCACATAAGCACAGTGGCTACAAGAGAAGATTAGAGGCTAGGAATGCTGCAGCAAGTAATTCACCTCCTGACTCCCAAAGTGTGCCCACCATCGACAAGGTACAAGTCAGGAGTGTGATTGAATACTCCTCACTTGGGTGGGTGCAGCTTCAACAACACTCAGGAAGAATGACACCATTCAGGACAAAGTAGCTCACTCAAGTGGCACTACATCCAGAAACAACTCTCTCCACCATCAATGCTCAGTAGCAGTAGTGTGTATAATCTACAAGATGAAGTGCAGCAATTCACCACAGATCATGAGACAGCATCTTCCAAATCCACAAACAATTCTATTTAAAAGGAAAAGGGCAGCATATACATGGGAATACTACCACTTGCAAGTTCACCTCCAAGTCACTCTTCATCCTGACTTGGAAATATAACACTGTTCCTAATGGTATTGTAGGTCAACTCACAGCAAATGGTTTAAGAAGACAGCTCATCAACACTTTCTCAATGGCAACTAGGGACTGGCAATAAACACTGGCCAGCCAGTAATGCCCACATTTCCACAGATGAATTTTTTAAAAGTCTATGACTCAAGGGCATAAGCCACACAGTTAAGACAGGTGAGGAGGAATTTCTTCTCTTAGGGTAATATATTTGTGGAATTCTTTACCACAGAGGGCTATTGAGGTGGGTCATTATGTACATTCAAGGCTATTAATAAGTTAGGGAATCAAAGAGAGGTAACAGGAGATGAGGATTATCAGATCAGCCATAGTTGCCTACTTCTTCTCCTATATCTTATCAGGTGCTGAGCTTCATCCAGATCCCTCGTGATTTTGAATGACGAAATTTCTTGTCAACATTTTCTTTAAGGAAGAAAGTCCTAATTTCTCCACTCTACCTTCATATTTGAAGTTCCTCATTCCTGAAATCATTCCAATGAACTTTTTTATTGTATGTTGAATTTGTGCAAACCTGTTGAGATGCTGGAGATTAAAGCTTTACTGAAAAATTTACTGCACATTTTCTTTTAAAAAAAACAGTAAAATATTTTATTGTAAGTGTTCTATTTATTCCAATGTACTATTGGGTACTGTTTCATATGGATAATGCAAAAACTAGTGGGCTGAGACATATTATTTCAATATTAACAGTTAAACCTGTAAATTAAGCATATCTTTGCCAGCTGTAAAGACCATATCTTTTTAGTTTTCTGGATTTTTGATTATGGAAAAATGTTTTAAAGAAGTTATTTTACCAAAGGATTGCTGCACACTTTGAAGACAAATAACGAGACACTCCTTGCCTGTACAGTTCACACAGCTGCTTGTTCAAGCAGTAACAGAAGCCCAGTTTGCAGATGAACTGAAACCAATGGATGGAACTTTGGCTGTCCACAAGTAGATGATGACCTGTGGACAAATATTGATGACAAAGATCTTTACTGAAAATGTATTGCTGGAAAAGCGCAGCAGGTCAGGCAGCATCCAAGGAACAGGAGAATCGACGTTTTGGGCATAAGCCATTCTTCAGGAATGAGGAAAGTGTATCCAGCAGGCTAAGATAAAACGTAGGGAGGAGGGACTTGGGGGAGGGGTGTTGGGAATGCGATAGGTGGAAGGAGGTCAAGGTGAGGGTTATAGGCCAGAGTGGGGGTGGGGGCGGAGAGGTCAGGAAGAAGATTGCAGGTTAGGAAGGCGGT
The DNA here is from genome assembly GCF_047496795.1 of Chiloscyllium punctatum. Classification (NCBI taxonomy): domain Eukaryota; kingdom Metazoa; phylum Chordata; class Chondrichthyes; order Orectolobiformes; family Hemiscylliidae; genus Chiloscyllium; species Chiloscyllium punctatum. The sequence continues at coordinate 120,549,246 of NC_092741.1, read as the reverse complement.
GCTGAGTTCGAGGGATTTGACTGAGACAAGGTGGGGGGAGGGGAAATGAGGAAACTGGAGAAATCCGAGTTCATCCCTTGTGGTTGGAGGGTTCCTAGGCGGAAGATGAGGCACTCTTCCTCCAGCCGTCGTGTTGCTATGGTCTGGCGATGGAGGAGTCCAAGGACCTGCATATCCTTGGTGAAGTGGGAGGGGGAGTTGAAGTGTTGAGCCACGGGGTGGTTGGGTTGGTTGGTCCGGGTGTCCCAGAGGTGTTCTCTAAAACGTTCCGCAAGTAGGCGGCCTGTCTCCCCAGTATAGAGGAGACCACATCGGGTGCAGCGGATGCAATAAATGATGTGTGTGGAGGTGCAGGTGAATTTGTGGCGGATATGGAAGGATCCCTTGGGTCCTTGGAGCGAAGTAACGACGGTTGGAGGAAGAATGCCTCATCTTCCGCCTAGGATCCCTCCAACCACAAGGGATGAACTCAGATTTCTCCAGTTTCCTCATTTCCCCTCCCCCCACCTTGCCTCAGTCAAATCCCTCGAACTCAGCACCGCCTTCCTAACCTGCAATCTTCTTCCTGACCTCCGCCCTCACCCCCACTCCGGCCTATCACCCTCACCTTGACCTCCTTCCACCTATAGCATTCCCAATGCCCCTCCCCCAAGTCCCTCCTCCCTACCTTTTATCTTAGCCTACTGGACACACTTTCCTCATTCCTGAAGAAGGGCTCATGCCCGAAATGCCGATTCTCCTGTTCCTTGGATGCTGCCTGACCTGCTGCGCTTTTCCAGCAACACATTTTCAGCTCTGATCTCCAGCATCTGCAGTCCTCATTTTCTTCTCGACAAAGATCTTTAGCCTGACAACAGCAATATGATGGTTCCCAGGTAATCTAACAGCTTGGGTGTATGAATAATTTGTTGAAACCCTTGAATCTCATGAGGAGGAACTGTTTTTTGTTCTGCAGGAAAAGCATTTCAAGCCTGAACAAAACAAGTTTATTTTTCCCATTCTAGCTGGTGTAAGCTGTGACTATTTCTAAGTACAAAGCAGTCACTTTGTGCCTCCTGCAAACAGGTATCTGGAAAAGGAAAACTGCGAACTAGCATTCTGACCAGCACAAGGTTCATCTCAGCAGGGATCGCTTAGCTGCCTTCCCAGTCTGTCTTCAATAAAACCTTTTTTGATGTCCCACGTCTGTGTATGTGCACATTGTGTGCGAATATGAAAGTATGAGTGGGGTGGTGAGCAAACAGTTTAAGGGGCTGGAATTGTAACTAATAGAGTTAAATGGTGACAGTTGATTTTATTATTTACCTGTCACTGGAATCTTTTTTATTTGTAATAAACAATCATTATTGCTAATTACAGAAACCTGTTCCATGTTTTCTGTCAAGCTGAAAGACAGGCAAATTAGGGAATTTTGTGATGACAATTTTAAAATATAGTGATGGAAAAGGATTGACCAGATCTAAAAGTTGAAGTTCTAAACTGAAGAAAGGCCAATTTTGACGGTATTAGGCAAGAACTTTCAAAAGTTGATTAGGGGGCAAATGTTCACAGGTAAAGAGATGGCTGGAAAATGGGAAGCCTTCAAAAATGAGGTAACGAGAATCCAGAGACAGTATATTCCTGTTTGACTGAAAGGCAAGGCTGATAAATGTAGAGAATGCTGGATGACTACAGAAATTGAGGTTTTGGTTAAGAAAATGAAGGAAGCATATGTCAGGTATAGACAGCAGAGATCAAGTGAATCCTTAGAAATGTATAACGGCAGTTGAAGTATACTTCAGAGGGAATCAGTAGGGCAAAAGGGGACATAAGATAGCTTTGGCAAGTAGTGTTAAGGAGAATCCAAAGGAATTCTATAAACACATTAAGAACAAAAGGGTAACTAGGGATAGAAAGATCAGCAAGGCAGCCTATGTGTGGAACCTCAGGAGATGGGGGAAAGAGACTAAATGAGTATTTTGCATCACCGTTTACTGCAGAGAACGACACAGAAGGTACAGAATGTAGATCAAATAGAATGGTGACATCTTGAAAAATGTCCATGTTACAGAGGGGGAAATGCTGGATATCTTAGAACTCATAAAGGTGGATAAATCCCCAAGACCTGATCAAGTGTACCCTAGAACTCTGTGGGAAGCTAGTGAAGTTATTGCTGGACCTCTTGCTGAGATATTTGCATCATCAATAACCGCAGATGAAGTGCAGGAAAACTGGAGGTTGGCTAACGTGGTGCCACTATTTAAAAAAGGTGGTAAGGAAAAGCCAGGGAACCATAGACAGATTAACCTGATATCAGTGGCAGGCAGATTTGGAGGGAATCCTGAGAGACAGGATTTACATATATTTGGAAAGGCAAGGACTGATTAGAGATAGTCAACATGACTTTGTGCATGGGAAATCAACTTGACTGAGTTTTTTGAAGAAGTAACAAAGAGGATTGATGAGGGCAGAGCAGTGGATGTGAACTATATGGACTTCAGTAAGGCGTTCGACAAAGTTCCCCATGGGAGACTGATTAGCAAGGTTAGATCTCATGGAATACAGGGAGAAATAGTCATTTGGGTACAGAACTGGTTCAAAGGTAGAAGACAGAGGGTTGTGGTGGAGGGTTTCCTTTCAGATTGGAGGCCTGTGACCAGTGGAGTGCCACAAGGATTGGTGCTGGTCCACTGCTTTTCACCATTTATGTAAATGATTTGGATGTGAATATTGGAAGTATAGTTAGTAAGTTTGCAGATTACTCCAAAATCGGAGGTGTAATGGACAGCAAAGGTTAACTCAGAGTACAACGGGATTTTGATCAGATTGGCCAATGGGCTGAGGAGTGGCAGATAAATTTAATTTGGATAAATGTGAGGTGCTGCGTTTAGGAAAGGCAAATCCATGCAGGACTTATACACATGTCATGTTGCGGCTGTACAAGACATTGGTAAGGCCACTTTTGGAATATTGCGTGCAATTCTAGTCTCCTTCCTATTGGAAGGATGTTGTGACACTTGAAAGGGTTCAGAGCTATAAGGAGAGGCTGAATAAGTTGGGGCTGTTTTCTCAGACTTTGCAATATTATGTAAATTAGTCTGATCTGCTTTTGATTTAAATCGTTGGTACGAAATCACTATTTTCTGATTTTTCATTATTTTTCAACTGTTTTATTATGGTTAAGCAAGTACACAAAATGGAACAGCAATTTTTGCAACAATATTCTTAATTATTATTCACTTATATTAAAGACTTAATAGAACTTTAATACCGACCTCATATTCAAAGATGCAAATCAAGCCAACATATGAAAACACAGAAGCAAAATACTGCAAATGTTTAAATTTGAAATAAAAACAAAAAACAACTTTGAGCCTACTGAGCAGGTCAAGCTGCATCTATGGAGCCTGAGACATAATTGATGTCTCAGGCCATTGTAACAGTAACATACCTAAAACCTGAATGCTGTTTCTCCTTCTCCATAGGTACTGCCAACCTGATTATTGCCAACATTTTCTGTTTTCATAATACATACAATTGTAATTTCCTCTTTAAGGTGCCTTATTCAATTTACTGGTCTAAAGAATGTAGTTGCATCATCCACAGAATCGAAATAAACTGATTATAATTCCTAATTTAAATTTTAAGAATTAATGTAAGAGTTGCAGTTTCTTTATTGTATCTACTGAAACATAATCGAATTAGTTCTGAGAGACAAAAAGTAGAACTTTCATCAAAAAAGCACTTTCATAGCAAGGCAGATATTTCTATTGAAAACTGACCGCAAACCCTATAAAACAAAGGACATATGGGGGTAAAAAAGAGAAACCCATCTGATAGCCAATCACCAATTAGCATCATCAACTTGAAAACAAAATTAGGTCATAATTGAGACTTCATAGATCTTCCTATAAAGGAGCAGTAGTAGTGTTATCAGATTCTCATATTATTGAATGTATTTTTTTAAACTGAAAAGGTTTTTACTCATTTTGAACAGAAGCAGTATTTTGGAGTTAGGTTAAAATCCTAGTTAAAAATTCAACTATATTTGTAGTCAAAGCAACCTCCAGAAAATAAATTCTGTAATGTAATACACACATTACAGTTGAACACTTGCAAAAATGTGAAAGCATCTAATATTGGATCATTTGGTTGCATAATCTGCAACTGAACAAAACAATTATACAAATGTATCTCATACAAAGCTAACAAATAGCTTTTATTATAATCCCTTTCTCCCTGATATATGACGAGTTATACACCTTCCTCATGTTCGCTCATGGATGTTTTTGAGGTAAGCACATCAGCAAGCATGTGTTTTGGAATTTCGGAGCCTCTCACAGTCAATGTGTAACAAGCATCTTCCACCTTTCCCAGACTTTGTTTCAATGTGTAAAGCTTCTTGGAAACTTCATAAGGTCCAGTATTACCAATGTAAGTAAATCCATCATAGATAGCACGTAGAAATTGGCTCACCTCAAAAGGTGTTTCAATATCCCCATTGCCTACGCTGGTGATACACATGCGCATCAATTCACCAGTCAAATCTGCGATCCCCAACAGGTAGTCTGTGGGGGTCACCTGCAGGCAAAGGGATTTTTGTTCTTGTTTTTCATCCTGTGAATCAGACAAGGCCGAGTTCTGCATAATGAAAAGCATTAACAGGATTGGAAAATACATATTAAATTAAGTACTACCAATTGCCAAAAGCAAGAATTTTAAGTAATTAATAACCAGAAAAAAGTTACTTATAAAATATTAAATAAAATCTTGACAGCACTTGTTCCTTTTGATTATTTGATTCTCGTACTAAAATACATTTTTGAGTATATCTAACAATAGGTAAACGTAATCCCATCATTCACTCGGTTTATAGAGGTGTCACATCCAATTTGTGGTGCCTATTGATTTGTTATTTATGAATGAAAAATGCAGTAACCATATCTGGATTCCCAGACAGGCCTGATATTTCTTGGTATTTTCATCTTGAATTGAAAATTAGTGGGCCATTAGGAAATATGAGTACCAAAAGTGGATATTGTTTATGTGCTTATCACCATTGCCAAATTCTCTGCAAAACACTGACATGAGCAATTTTACAATTACATCTTACTATCACATTCTGATTTCTTGGCAAAAGCATATTTTGATCTCATGGGATATATGATTAGCAAGACTACTGGCAACATTTCAATACCAAAATAATCAGAAGAAAAAATATCATTGTTGCTCCTATTGGGGGAGGAAAAGTGGATTGATGACAAAAAATCCTTAGATCAATGCAAGGGATTTGAGCTGGAGTTGTAAAAGGATTAATGAATATTATTCTCGAATAATACGATTTGATTTGTTGTAAAATTAAAATTCTGTAATGACTACATTCTACAGAATATCAGTGAAATAGCAAATGGCATAGAGGGGCAAAGGAACAACATTCAATGAAACAAGTTTTAAACTAAAATTTCTGTACACTCAAGTTCTTATTCTAACTCCTCTGGAGTCCAGCAATGACTTATCTTTGCAGCGTGTTCTATTTCCCATCATCTTTATGCCCTTGAATGACAGTGTCAAAAAATCAAAGCATTAGATTCCACATATATGCTGATGACACCCAATTCTCTTGACAACTTCGACTCTGCTTTGTCTTGTCACTTATCTAACATCATGTCCAAAAGTTCCTTGAAACTAAATATTGGGATGAACTTCTCTTTTAGTCAAATCATAATATGCATTTCCGGAGCAATGGGAAGAAGGGATGTGGATACAGAACTGGCTCAAAGGTAGAAGACAGAGGGTTGTTTTTCAGACTGGAGGCCTGTCACCAGTGGAGTGCCACAAGGATCGGTGCTGGGTCCTCTACTTTTTGTCATTTACATAAATGATTTGGATGCGAGCATAAGAGGTACAGTTAGTAAGTTTGCAGATGTCACCAAAATTAGAGATGTAGTGGACAGCGAAGAGGGTTACCTCAGATTACAACAGGATCTTCACCAGATGGGCCAATGGGCTGAGAAGTGACAGATGGAGTTTAATTCAGCTAAATGCAAGGTGCTGCATTTTGGGAAAGCAAATCTTAGCAGGACTTATACACTTAATGGTAAGGTCCTAGGGAGTGTTGCTGAACAGAGACCTTGGAGTGCAGGTTCATAGCTCCTTGAAAGAGGAGTCGCTGGTAGATAGGATAGTGAAGAAAGCGTTTGGTATGCTTTCCTTTATTGGTCAGAGTATTGAGTACAGGAGTTGGGAGGTCATGTTGCGGCTGTACAGGACATTGGTTAGGCCACTGTTGAAATATTGCATGCAATTCTGGTCTCCTTCCTATCGGAAAGATGTTGTGAAACTTGAAAGGGTTCAGAAAAGATTTACAAGGATGTTGTCAGGGTTGGAGGATCTGAGCTACAAGGAGAGGCTGAACAGGCTGGGGCTGTTTTCCCTGGAGCGTTGGAGTCTGAGGGGTGATCTTATAGAGGTTTACAAAATTATGAGGGACATGGATAGAATAAAAAGGCAAAGTCTCTTCCCTGGGGTGGGGGGAGTCCAGAACTAGAGGGCATAGGTTTAGGGTGAGAGGGGAAAGATATAAAAGAGACTTGAGGGGCAACGTTTTCACACAGAGGGTGGTACGTATATTGAATGAGCTGCCTGAGGATGTGGTGGAAGCTGGTACAATTGCAACATTTAAGAGGCATTTGGATGGGTATATGAACAGGAAGGGTTTGGAGGGATATGGGCCGGATGCTGGCAGGTGGGACTAGATTGGGTTGGGATATCTGGTCAGTATGGACGGGTTGGACCGAAGGGTCCGTTTCCACGATGTACATCTCTATGACTCTAGACTATTGAGCTCTAAAGTAACAGTTCCTCCACAAACCAAGGGAAACAGAGCCTGCTGAACTTCAAAGTCAGCCACAGTAGGGCAAAGGAAGAATGGTCCAGCCAAGCTTGGACCTAGTTTTGGAAGTATTAGAGAGGACAAAAAATAGGGAAGGTGAGTATTGACAGTGGACAAAGGAATGGTCTCCAACAATGGGCAAGAAAGAGATAAGGGCAGGATTAAATTGTATGTATATAAATACACAGAGTATTGTAAATAAAACTGGAGAACTGGAAGCAGGAATTGCTCTAGGGGGATATGACACAATAGCATTGACAGAAAAGTGACACAAGCAGAACAGGATTGGATAATTGACATCCCAGGTTATAAGTCTTTTAATTAAAGCAGGGTGGGTAAGAAGGGAGAAGGTTTAGCAGTCTTAGTCAAAGATAGTCAAAGATCCTTGAACAAGATGCAGTTCTCAAATCAATAGAATCTATATAGTTGGAGGCGTGAAACAGGAAGGGATCAGTAACTTTTTGGGATGTTTATTATAAACCTCCAAATACAGGGGAGCAATTAGAAGTGTGCAGATCAATTAGGGTTGTGATAGTTGGTGATTTCAATTATCCCAGGTAGACTCGGGAAAAAGTAGGATGTGGGGCATGGAAGGGGAGAAATTCCTGCAAAGAGTGGAAAAGAATTTTCCAGAACAGTACATTTACAGTCCGACCAGGTAGGTATGTGCTGGATGTGGTCCTGGGAAATCAGGCAAGCTATGTAGAGAACATCAGAATGGAGCAGGTTGATTAGAAATGCATTTTGTTGGATAAAACAGTGGATGAAAAATGGGAGAATTTCAAAAGAGAGATGAGGGTGCAAGCTAGGTACTTAGCCATGAGAAATAAATATGGAGTATCCAATGCTCGAGTAGATGAGAAAAGAAAAAGGAGGCATAAGATGCATACCAGAATAATAATAGCAACAGAACTCAGGAAAGGTATCTCAAATGCAGGAAAGAGGCTAAGGCTAGAATAAGGAAGGCTAAGAGGAAGCATGAGGAAAGAATGGCAGGCTGTATTAAAACAAACAACAATATTTTATTCCAACATAGTAATAGTAAAAGATTAGTTAAGGATTGAGTAGAGACCATAAGGAACAAGCAGGAGAAACTGCACACTGAAGCAAAGAGTATGGCAGAGATACTAAATAATTATTTTGCTTCTGTCATAGAGTCATAGAGATACAAATAATGGCGACAATGGCCAAGTTGAAAATGTGGGTGTGGAGCAATGGGCAGTATAGCAATAAAGAAGAGATGCTAAAATAGGCTGGCAGCACTCCAGGTAGAGAAGTAACCAGGCCCAGATAGGATGCAGGGAGAAATTGCGGACTGCAGATGCTGGAGATCAGAGTCGAGAGTGCATTGCTGGAAAGCACAGTAGGTCAGGCAGCATCCGAGGAGCAGGAGAATTAATGTTTTGGGCATAAGCCCTTCATCAGGATTCTTGACCTGCTGTGCTTTTCCAGCAACACTCTCTCGGCCCAGATAGGATGCAAACAAGATTACTAACAGAAGTAAGAGAATAATTGCAGAGTTGTTGACAGAAACTTTGCAGGCCTTGCCTAACACAGGATTTGTCCCTGGGGGGTGCTGGAGGATTGCAAGTGTGACATCATTATTTAAGATAAACTATAGACTGTCAGCTTGACATCAATAGTGGGCAAACTGATGGAAGCCAATAGGTAAACATATGTTTAGAGAAAAACAAGTTAATACTAAACTGTTAACATTGACAGGTCATATCTGACAAATTTGATTTGAGTTCTTTGACAAGGTGACACAAGCAATGGATGAGTGTAGTGTTGTGGATGTTGCATATTTGCACTTTCAGAAAGCATTTAATATGCTGCCACATGGCAGGTTGGTTAGCAAATTAAAACTATTTAGAATTGATGGGTGCCTGTCAGCATGAATTAGAAGTTGGTTAAAAGATAGGAAACATCGGCAAGTATACATTGTTGAGTCGGATTTTAATTAGCTGGGATCTCTGAGAACACAAGAAATCAAAAATACTCGAAAAAATCAATTTGAACTGACAATAATCAGCATTTATTAATAACACTGCAGCAATTTTGGCTAAAACTAGAGGGAGGGAAAGATACACATTGTTCTCAATTTCTGTTCCAACTTTCGTGTCTTTACAAAGGAAAGCATATCATTTATATATTTTAAAATATGCTCAGAAGTGAGAGATTATGATGAAATGTTTACCATCCATAACACTGAACTTTGCCTTATTGGTTTTTCAAAACCAATTCATCTCATTCCATAACTTTGTTTCTGAGTACAGATGTTTTATTTAGGCTAAAATCTGCAGTTCAAAATATACAAGGAGCCATTAAGAAGATTACTGAAATTTTGTCAAAGTTGCAGAATTTGTTTACATTCAGCCTGTGTCATGAATGCTGTTTCTGACCTTTTGCCACAGTCTTTTTAACTTACTGATCTATAACCCAGGAGTATGGCCAATATTCCCATTAGGCATTGTTAAATGTTTCCCACAATAACGCAACAGGGACATTTCTCAGATTGGAGACAAATTGAAAGTCGTGGATCATTGTTGGGACCCTTGTTTTTTCTGGTTTATAACAATTTGGAGATGGGTGTTGAGGGCAAAATCTCTAATTTGCATACTTTGCTAAGCTAGGCAGAAAAGTGAATTGTGCAGATAATGTTGATCGACTTCAGAGGGACATTGACAGGCTGGCCATCTGGGCAGACACCTGGCAGATACATTTTAATGTAGAGAAATGTGAGGTAATGCATTTTGGTAGAAGAAACATGCAGAGATAATACAGGCTTAATGGAACAACGTTGATGGGAGTACAACAGCAGAAGGACCTCAGGGTTCACTTGCATAATTCTCCGATAGTGACCAAACAATTTGAAACAGTTTCTGGAGTAGAGTGGTGCTAGAAAAACACAGCAGTTCAGGCAGTATCCGAGGAGCAGGAAAATCGACATTTCGGGCAAAAGCCCTTCATCAGGAATATAATTTGAAACAGTTGTTAAGAAGGCTTAGAAGATCCTTGGGTTTATAAATAAAGACATGGAGTATAAAAGAAAGGAAGTGATGCTACACTTCTACAAATTATTGGTCAGACCACATTTGGAGTATTGTGTTCAGTTCTGGGCATTTTATCATTTTTAATATATTTTTATTAAAAAATAGATTTTTAAAAATATTACCACAAATACAAAACAATACAATTTGAAACAATACACAGAAAGAACACAAAAATGTTTTAAAAACCCAACCCACCCTCATGTACAAATGTATAAATATATATAGAAAAATATATAATTAAAAAACCAACTAACTAGTTAACTAAATAAATAATAACCAACAACAAATTAATAAATAGTAATAACTCAACTCAACCAAACAAAACACTCATACGTTTGCAGTTCCTCCTCCCTGGATGTTGGACTCGTAAAGCACAGTCGTTATGGTTATATAAAAGCCCTTATTAGTGTAGCAGATAAATCTGTGTCCAGGTATTCCAAAAAGGGTTGCCATGTCCTAGAAGTTCTCAGTTTTTGTGGTGAATGGCAGAGCTCATACTTGTGAGAAAATCCAAGGGGATATGCTCCATAACAAACTTCCACCAACCCGACAGGCCCAGGGGATTTTCGGATGCCCAACCTAACAAGATATTCTTTCTTGTGCAGAAAGTAGGGATGTTGAAAAGTTTTTTCTTATTTGCATCTATAGGGAACACATTGGACAGGCCAAGAAGAGGAGAGATCGGCCCTCCTTCACCCTTACACCCAAACTCCCCTCCATTCCACCCGCCACAGCGCTCCAGTATGTTTGAAGCTTACCACAGGATCAGAGACAATGGGTAAGAGTGTCCATACCAACCTTGCACTTGGGTCATGTTGAAGATACTCCTGGCTTAAATTTTTACAAATGATCTGGAGCCAAGTGGACCCTGGGGAAAATCTTCAACTGGGTCCTATTGCAAATTGATATCTTTCTTGCGTTTTCCCAAATATCTTCCCATGCCTTTGAGGAGATCTCAACACCTAGCTCTCTCTCCCACACCCTGCACAGTCTACTGAACTCAACTGAGGGGGCAACCCCAATTGTTGATATAAAGTGCTGACAGAAAGTGTACTCTTTAGCACTGAGCACCTTCCTCTCTATGTTGGATTTGTAGGGATCAGTCAAAAGTGTAGTCTTTTTTTGAATAAAATCCCTAACTTGAAAAAAATGAAAGAGGTCCCTGTTAGATAGCTCATATTTCCGTGCTAACTGATCAAAGGACATCATTGTGTCTCCTTCAAATAAATCCCCCATGCAAGACACACCTCCAGCTGTCCAATGTTTGAAGCCTGAATCTATCATCCCCGGTTGAAAATCCAGCATACCCACTATAAGTGTAAGAGAAGGTGTTTTGCCAATATTGCCTCCCCTCTGCCAAATTGCCCTCCATGCTTTAACAGTATTGATAATTATTGGGTTATGGCAATATTCCCTAACTATCCTCATTTTGTCCAAAAACAGCAAGCTAATAAGGGAGCACCCTGCCTGGGTGGTATCGATATCTAACCATATTGAAAGAGAATCTGGGCACCTCATTTAAGGAAGGATGTAAATGAAGGATTTTAGATACAAGGAAAGTTAGAGAAAATGGCCTTATTCTCTGTGGAAGAGAGAAGATTAAGAGGTGACCTTGCTGAGGTGTTCAAAATTATGAACAATTTTAACAATGTAAAGGATATTCTGTTTCTATGTATATCAGTAACTAGGCGTCACAATTTCAAGACTGTTAGCAAGAGAGCTAGGGGTGAAATGAGGATAAACTTCTTTACTCAGACTTGTTAGGATTTGAAATGCGCTGCTTGGAAAAGTAGTGGAGGTGGATTCCATACGAGGTTTCAAAAGGAAGCTGGATATATATAGAAAGTAGGAGTAGCCATTCCACCTGTCAAGTCTGCTCTGCCATTCAACATTATCATAGCTATTTCCACTTTCTTCCAATACTCTTTGATCCCTTTAGTCCTAAAAACTATATCTAACTCTTCTTGAAAATATTCAATATTTTGGCCTCCACCACTTTCAATGACAGAGTGCTCTGGGTGAAGAACTTTCTCCTCATCTCAGTCTCAGCATCTGAAAATGCACTCTTTATCCCAACGGTCTTCCAGTAATGAGCCAATGTTCTTTCCATGCCAATACAATACCCTAACACCATGGGCTCACACCTTTCTAAACAGCCTTATGTGTATTACTGAATGCCTTCTGAAAATCCAAGTATGTTACATCTACTGGTTCCCCTTTTGGATTAAAAAAATGGTTTGTTATCTCCCCAAAAAATTCTAATAAATTTGTCAAGCATAATTTACCTTTAGTGAAGCCACATTGACTTGATTATATTATGCATTTGTAAATGATCTGCTATTATAGTCTTCATAATTGACTCTTAACATTTTTACAATGACAGATGTTAAGCTTACTAGCCAATAGTTGTCTGTTTATTGTCTCATTCCCATTTTGAAAAAGGGCAGTTTTCCAGCTGTTTGGAATTTTCAGAATCTAAGGATTCTTGGAAGATTGCTACCAGCATAACAACTATCACTGTAGCTACTTCCATTAATATCCCAAGACATATCCCATCAGGTCCAGATGATTTATTGAACATTAGCCCCATTAGTTTCCCAAGTACTTTTTCTAGTGATAGCCATGGTATTTATTTCATCCCTACCTTTTGCCCCTGGATTTAGTATTTTTGGAAAGTAAAGTATTTATTCAATTCCTCTGTCATTTCCTGTTTCTCTATTATTATTTCCCCAGTCTCATTCTCTACGGAGCCCATATTCATTTTTGCATTTCTAGGGGTTACTTTGCTCCGAGATCATCTATTAAAACTGCCTCATTACATAGCGAGTTTTAAGAAGATTTGTAGCTCAGGTTGAGGTTCTGGATGTAGCTTTGCTCGCTGAGCTGGAAGGTTCTTTCCAGACGTTTCGTCACCCTACTAGGTAACATCTGTGAGCCTCAGGTGAAGCACTGCTGATAAGTCTTGCTTATTATTTATATGTTTGGGTTTCTTTGGGTTGGTGATGTCATTTTCTGTGGTGAAATCACTTCCTGTTCTTTTTCTCAGGGGGTGGTAGATGGGGTCTAACTTGATGTATTTGTTGATAGAGTTCCGGCTGGAATGCCATGCTTCTAGGAACTCTCACACGCACGAGCATTCCAATGGCAACTCTATCAACAAACACATCGCGTTAGACCCCATCTACCACCTACTGAGAAAAAGAACAGGAAATGACTTCACCACAGGAAATGACATCATCAACCCAAACATACAAATAAAAAGCAGGACTTATCAGCAGTGCTTCGCCTGAGGCCCACTGAAAATGTTACCTAATAGCGTGACGAAACGTCTTGAAATGAACCTTCCGGCTCAGCAAGCAAACCTACATCCAGTGCCTCATTACATATTGCCAGATCTGAAATAGCCTGTACTGCCTTGGCTGGCTCCATGACATTGTTCTAGGGAACTGTCCTGTATACATTCTATAAATTCTCCCTCATGGCAACCTCTGCCAATCTGACTTTCCCAATCTACAAGAAGAGTAAAGACTCCATCATTAACATTCTGCCTTATTACATGCCCTCATTATCTCCTGGTTTATCTCTGTCTACAGTACTGTGACTGTTAAAGGACCAATAGACTACTCACACAAGGTCTTCTTCCCCTTGTCTTTTCTTACTTCTACCCACATAGATTCTATACCTTCCAATCCAAGATCATTTGTTGCTATTATACTTATTCTGTCCCATACTAACAAAGCTACACTGCCAACTTTTTCTTCCTTCCTGTCCTTTCAAAATGTCACATAAGTGTTATGGCTATAAGACCAACATTTGTGCCTTTAATTTGTTTTCCTTTGATTTGTTCCAAATACTATGTTTAATAAAGAGCCAATAATTTTGGCTTTTTGCTATTGTTTCTCCCATTTGATTTAATTTGACTTGATTTATTGTGGTCCCCTGTACCTATGTACAGTGAAAAGCTTTGTTTGCGAGCAGTACAGGCAAATCATAGCAAGCAAGGACATATAGATCATAGGATGCCCAGCCAGAGTGAGGCATACAAGGTTACACTGCACAGGAGGTGTGCAAAGCAAGATCAACCTTAACAAGACCAACATTATTTCAAGTTAGAAAGTCCAGTCATTAGTCTAATAATGGCAGGTCAGAAGCTGTTTTTGAACCCATTAATGCATGTGTTCAAGCTTCTATATATTCTGCTTGACAGAAGAGGTTGGAAGAGATTATAACCGGGGTGGTGTTATGGACTAGGCCAGACCACTCAAAACATTCTTGAGCAGGCAACCCAGAACATAACTTTGCAATTTGTTTTGGTAAGTGTACAGTGAGAATTACCCAGAGCAAGCTGGCTAGGTTGACTACTACGTTTTAAAACAGACAGAAATTTATTCAAAAAAATAACACAATAAAACACAAAGAACAGAATAAAGAACCCCTACAGAACTTGGTCTATCCAAACTAAACTTAATTATGCTGTTCCGAATATACAATACAATCCCAATAAGCAAACTCCATTAAAACACAATAAAGAAAATGGAACAGGTGCTTACAGGTTGAAGTTAGAAGGGCAGAAAGAGAGAGAATTTCCACACAACTCACTGTTGAACTCCTAACTAGTTCTGAACTGAACTGCTAGACCTATCCACTCCCCTTACATTCTACAGGTCACTTCTAAAACATAACTACTTTGGCCTGAAGTCTCATCTGTGTACATATAAACAAAAAGGCCTCTCAATACCCTTTAATCTCTGTACCAAATTAGTCATCTCGGAACCAGGAATGGTTTATGACCCCTCTGAAAAAAACCCAAGGACACAGTATTCTTGAGAAAAGGAACAGCTTTTAGAAAAAAGGAACCAGCTTTGTGACAGTGGGAAGGGGCTTTGATGATGTTAGCAAACTTTCCACAGCAGCGAGAAGTGTTAATGGAGTCCATGGATAGGAGGTTATCTTCCGTGATAGTCTGGGTCATGCGCACAATCTTCTGTAGTTTCTGATGGTCCTGGGCAGTGCAGTTGCCTTACCAGGTCATAATGCACACGGATGGTATGCTTTCTATGGTGCACCTGTAAAAGTTGGTGAGGATCCTTATGGGCATGCCAAATTTCCTAAGCTGCCTGTGGAAGAAAAGGCGTTGTGCCTTACTGACCATCGCATCCACGTGCGAAGTCCAGGACAGGTTTTTGGTTGTCGTAACTCTTAGGAACTTGACACTCTCAAACACCACTTGTGTCAATGTAGATGGGCACATGTTCTCCTTTCTTTCTGAATTCAATGACCAATTCTTTTGTTTTGCCGACATTGAGAGAGAGTTTGTTATCATTGCACCAATACACCAAACCCTTTATCTCCTTTCTGTATTCTGGCTGATCGTTGTTTGATATCCATCTTATCAAGGTGGTACCGTCAGCAAACTTGATGGCATTCATGTGAAATTTGGCAACACAGTCATGAGTTTACAGGGAGTACAGTAGGGGGCTGAGAACACAGGGGGGCTCCAGTGTTGAGGGTTATCGTGGAGGAAATGCTATTGTCTATCTTCAATGATTGTGATCTATGGGTCAGGAAGCTGAGGATCCAGTTGCAGAGGGCGGAGCCAAGACCACCTTGGAGTTTTGAGATCAGTCCAGAGGGGAGTATGGCACTGAAGGTGAAGCTGTAGTTGATGAGTAGGCTGAGTGGCTCGAAGTGAATTGGGTCATAACCAGGGGGGTGTAGGTTTGCTCACTGAGCTGTAGGTTTGATATCCAGACGTTTATTACCTGGCTATCAGTGGCGACCTCCAAGTGAAGCGAAGCTGTTGTCTCCTGCTTTCTATTTATATCTTTCTCCTGGATGGGGTTCCTGGGGTTTGTGGTGATGTCATTTCCTGTTCGTTTTCTGAGGGGTTGATAGATGGCATCTAGATCTATGCGTTTGTTTATGGCATTGTGGCGTTGGAGTGCCAGGCCTCTAGGAATTCTCTGGCATGTCTTTGCTTAGCCTGTCCCAGGATAGATGTGTTGTCCCAGTCGAAATGGTGGTTTTTTTCATCCGTGTGTAGGGCTACAAGGGAGAGAGGGTCGTGTCTTTTTGTGGCTAGCTGGTGTTTGTGTATCCTGGTGGCTAACTTTCTTCCTGTTTGTCCTACGCAGTGTTTGTGGCAGTCCTTGCATGGCCATAACCAGTCTGGTGAAGCACTTCATGATTATGGAGGTCAGAGCCACTGGGCAGTAGTCATTAAGGCACATTGCATGCACATTCTTTGGTACTGGGATGATGGTGGTCTTCTTGAAGCATGTGCGGACTTTGACTTATAGGAGAGAGAGATTGAAGATGTCAGTGAATATCTCTGCCAGGATCTAAGTGCAAGGCTGGGGACTCTGTCCTGGCCCGTCGCTTTCCTTGAGTTGACTTTCAGAAAGAATCATCTGACATCTGCAGCAGTGATGGAGGAAACAGGTGTGTCCGGATTGTCGGGGCAGTAGACATTGTGCTACTGGCATTCTGCTCGAACCGAGCATAGAAAGCATTTGAAAGCAATTTGTTTTTGTCCGCTACCTTGCTCTGCTTCATGTTATATTCTATTTTGTTGTTTAGACCTTGCCACAGGTGGCAGTTATCCATATAGTTGGTTTGGGCCTCAAACTTAGTCCGGTACTGCCTCTTGGCATCTCTGATGGATTTGCAGAGGTCACATCTGGATTTTCTGTATAGGTCTGGGTCGTCTGACTTGAATGTTGCATACCTTGTCTTCAGTAGACAGTGGATTTACCAGTTCATCTAAGGTTTCTGTTGGGGAACTGCCAGATTGACTTTATTGGCACACAGTCCTCGAGCATTTGCTAATGGCATCCATGACAGAGGTGACGTACTCCTACGCTGAGTACATGAATATGGGCCAGTCCACCAACTACAAGCAGTCCCAGAGATGCTCTTCCACTGCCTTGAACTAGCATTGTATTACTTTCTGTGAACGATACTGTGACTGGGAGAAGGAACACAGCATTGTGATCTTATTCTCTGAAGTGTGGACGGGGGATGGTGCAATGCTGGTTGTGTAGCAGTGGTCAGGATGTTTAGTCCTACAGTGGGGCAAGAGATGTGTTGGTGCTATTTAGGCAGCATCCTCTTGAATTTGGCCTGGTTGAAGTCACCAGCCATTATGAATAAGGCCTCAGGGAATTTCATACCCAGAGTGTTTGTGGCAGTATAACTTTTATCCAGGGCATTCTTTACATCTGCCTGAGGTAATAATGTAGACTGCTGTCATGGTGGCAGAAGTGAATATGCATGCACAGCGGATAGGAGGGGTAGCATTTTACTGCAAGGTATTCTAGACGGGGTGGGGCATGTCTGAGCACGAAGGGTATTGATTAGCAAGCATACACCTTCACCCTTTGCCTTACCCAAGGATGCTATG
Source organism: Chiloscyllium punctatum (assembly GCF_047496795.1). Classification (NCBI taxonomy): domain Eukaryota; kingdom Metazoa; phylum Chordata; class Chondrichthyes; order Orectolobiformes; family Hemiscylliidae; genus Chiloscyllium; species Chiloscyllium punctatum. The sequence continues at coordinate 120,531,920 of NC_092741.1, read as the reverse complement.
TGGTCCATACGATGTATGGAGAATCCCTCAGCTTGCAAGGTACAGTCAGATATGGCAGGAGTGAAAGACAGCACACACCAGTCTTTCAGTTTTCTCCATGCTTCTTATTGGTTTGTTTCCTCAATTGTATACTGTATCTCTTCCTGGACCAATTCAGGTATCATTACCCAAGTAGTCGCCCTGTAATGCAGCCACATTACTTCACTTTGTAAGCCTATGTATCCCCTCTCCAGATCCTCCTGCCAAATAAAGACTTCCTTACCCATTTGTTCACATGGGCATTAACTTGCTTTTCATCCCTCTCCTCATTGTGAGGTATCACCAGCTCCAAATTCCTAAAACATATTTCTATATTCCATTACTACAGATGCACTGCAGAAATTCACCAAAAATCTTTCGACAGCACCTTCCAAACCCACTTCCATCTAAAAGGACAAGGGCAGCACATACATTGGTATACCATCACCTGCAAGTTCCCCTCCAAGCTACTCACCATCCTACTTGGAAATATATCGCCATTCCTTTTCTGTTACTAGGACAAACTTCTGGGACCCCTTCCCTAACAACATTGTGGATGAACCCACAGCACGTGGACTGTAATGGTTCAAGAATGCAGCTCAACACCACCTTCACAAGGGCAACTTGGGAAGGGCAGTAAATGCTGGCTTACTCAGTGATGCCCATATCCCACGAGTGAATAAAAGAAATTCATTTCATTGGAACTTAAACTTCTTCTTTGAAAGTTTGGAAAACCAATGACCACAAAATTATGATGTCCTGTGTAAATCACTAGACAAAGATTAGTAAGTCAAGCCACTTACTTGCAAATGAGCCAGTTTCTACAATATAGATGAATATTCTTATGATAGTTTCAAATATAGAAAATAAATCTCACCTCAACATTGTCTGCTTCCACTTCCGTTGGAGTAAACACTAAATGCCTATTAATTGTTTCAAGGCTAATGAGGCTTCTGGTCCGAATGAAATGTTGGAACGAAACAGCTTCTACATATTCCTGTAATCCTGCAGTTCAAAGCAAAGAATATTGAAATCCAGACATTGAGCATCTGACATTTTTCAGAAAGGAAATGCATTATTCTAAAATACTTCATCTAAAACCAAACCAAGTCTGAAAAGTAGAATGTTATAAAATACCATTGTTTCATTGTGAATCATGCAATGAGTAAAATCTTGATTCTTGATTTCAAGAATATCAGGAAAATGCAAGGCTGAGAGTAATATCAGATCAGCCATGTTCTTATCGAATGGCACCCGAATAGGCTCAAAGGGCCAAGCGTCCTACTTTTGTTCCTTGACTGTATGTTCATACTTTTAAAAAAAACTCCACTTCCTGTTCATTGTTCATAAACTCTCAAGCTTCAAAATAAAATTCACAATTCAATTTTCCTTGGCTGGGAAGTGGCCTAAAATTAAGGGGGACCATCTCAGAATAAGGTCAGATATTCAGGATTGAATGGTGGAATTTCTTCACTCAGATAATGGTGATCATTGGAATTCTCTGCCCCAAAGGCCTTTGAAGGCTCAACTCAATCACCGACTATCTGAAAGGGAGCGACAAATTTGTACATGTTAAAAACATTGAGTGATACAGGGATGGTGCAGGAAATGATTTTGAAATAGAAAGTCAACCATGATCTCATTGATTGTCAGAGCAGTCCCATACGGCTGAATGGTCTTAACTCCTGTTCTTATTTATGTTCTTAAAGAACAAATTTAAAAACAACTCTGAATGAGTGTTCACAATCAAAGCATTGCTTGTAGTGCTTTGGGATTGCATTCTGAAATTTCATTTGTTTTTCTGTAACACTGAAGCCCAATGGCCAGATGTGTGACATGCAGGTGTAATCGAACAGGAACTGGTCACAAAATAATCTACTGCAATACCTAATATTCTAATGGTTCTATTACAATAAAAAATATCAAGTACAAAAAAAACAGAAATTTAGTAACAATGCATTTACAAACACTTCAGTGTGTGTGGAAATGATTTCCAGTAAGTAGTATTAGTTCATTTGAATCAAGTTTATTTCTGGATTTGGAAGAAGGGCTTGCCAGCATTTTGAGGTGTTCTGTAATTTTCAGATTAAAAAACAGCATATCTATATGTGATAGGGAGGTAGGAACCAGGAAGCTACAAGCCAGTTCCATCATTCCATCCATCCGTCCCTTACGTGCTCCCAGCAATGTGTCTGGCAAGAATATGCAAATATTGGGAATTGAGCTAAATGTAGAATTTAAGTGTATAAATCTTAATCTTTTGCATTCTTAAAAATCTAAAGGTAAAGGAAAGGTAGACATTTAAGGGTTGCATTTTGTTTCTTTCCGGCCGAGGGAAAGTTTAAATAAGCTCACCTAGTGCTGTAGCTACTTAATCTAATTAAGTAAACTGGTTAGATTTGGGAGAAAGTTAGGACTGCAGATGCTGGAGATCAGAGTCAAAAAGTGTGGTGCTGGAAAAGCACAGCAGGTCAGGCAGCATCTGAACAGCAGAAGAGTTGATGATTCGGGCATAAGCCCTTCATTCCTGAATGAAGGGCTTATGCCCGAAACGTTAACTCTCCTGGTTAGATCTGGTTCTTGTAGCAAGGCAGGTCCTTATACTATAAAAGCTAGGCCTAAGTACTTCCAGCACAGAATGCAACTGGCAAGAGTATGCAAACACTCAGAGTGAGGGGGGCATTGCTGTGTCTTGTTCCGGCAATCTTTGCATGGGGTTGCTTTGTCGAGATGCTTCTGGTTAAATCAAAGATATTTGAACGATACATGGATAGGAAAGGTTTTGAGGGATATAAGCCAAATGCTAGCAAATGGGACTTCTTCAGTTTAGGAAACCTGGTTGGCATGGAGGAGTAGTTGGACCGAAGAGTCTGTTTCCATGCTGTATAACTTTATAACACTAAACAAAATGCCTCAGATCTATTGCTAAGGAGGTTATAGCCAGCACATTTAGAAAATCTCAATGCAGAGTCAACATAGTTTAATGAAGAAAGGGAAATTTATTGACAGTTCTTTGTGGAAGCAATACAAATAAAGAGGAAGCTATGGATCTGATGTTCTTGGATTACATTTGAGATACATCAAGGTTGCTTAACAAAATAACAACTCATGGTGTTGGGGCTAACATTCCCACAGACAGAGGAATGCTTAGCAAACAAGAAACAGAATAAATATAAATAATGATAATTTTAAAGTTGACAAGATCTAATGAGAGAAATGCTACTCAGATCAGTACTGGGTTCTCAGCTATTTATAATTTATAACAATGACTTGAATAAAAGGGCTGACTGTATAGTTGCTAAACTTGCTGATGACATAGGTAGGAAAATAAATTGTGAAGAAAACACAAGGGGTTGGCAAAGGGACATAGATGAAGGGAGTGAGCAATAAGTTGCAAATGGGAGTATAATATGGGAAAACAGAATTTGTTGCACTTTATACAGGGAGCATAAAAAAGCTGCATATTATTTAAATGGAGATAGATTACAGAACTCTGAGTAAGAGAGAGTTGGATGTCTTGTTACATGCTTCATAAAAAGCTAGTATGCAAGTAATAGCAAGTGATTAGGAAGGGAAAAGGACCATTTTATTTCAAATGAAATATAAAAGTAGAGAAGTTTTGCTACAGTTGTGTACGGCATTTGAGACCACATTTAGATTACTGTGTACAATTTTAGTTGCCTTATTTAAGAAATGACATGATTGCATTTAAAGCTGTTCAGAGAAGATTTGCTTGACAGATTTGCAAGATGAGGGGGTTATCTTATGAGGAAAGGCCATACATGCCAGGCCTGTATCCAATGGAGATAAGAATGAGAGGGGACCTTATTAAACCATACAAAGATCCCGAGGGAACCTTACGGAATACGTGCTGAAAGCAATGTCTCTGTAATCTGTGGGTTATGCAGAGGGTCCAAGCAAGCTAATCAGCCTGCAGACACAAACAACTTCTCATTCTGAGAGTCACTGATGTACAGAGATCTCAGAGCTCCAGCAACAATGGGAAAAATTAAAGGTAACATAGGCTGAAAGAATGTTTCCCCTTGTGGGAGAGACATGAATTGGGGGACAGAATTTAGAAAGCGTTCTCTCATTTAAGACAGAGGCAAGGGAAATTTATTTTCTGAAGGTTGTTACTGTGGAATTCTCTTCACCAGAGAATAGTGGAGGCACAGTTTCTTAATACTTTTAAGGCAGTAGATAGATAAATGCCTAATAAGGGACTCAATGGGTACCAGTGATGGCAAGAAAGTGGAGTTGAAGCTACAATGAAGCCACAAACTGAAGCCAGATAAGCCACGATCGTACACAAGGTCTCTGTCAAATGCTTGCACATACACTCCCACACTCACAGACTTATACCCCTTTACACTCACACACAAATACACACACCCTCTCATAGGCACTCTTAATTCCTTCCCCACCTCCCCCCCCCCCCCCCCCATACACCCACACTCACTCACATGCGCGCACACACATATAAGTTTGTGGGGTGAATTTATACTTGCAGAATTGCATTTTATTTTGTTCAAAAACTGCATGAATCCATATAAGATTCTGTATATCCGTTCTTTTAGATTAGAATCAATCTGAACATTGTGGCACAGAGAGTCTCACACAGGGCACCTCACACCTTCAATGCATTATCTGGGCTGACATGACACCAATTGTTAAAGTTCACTTGAGAATGTAACTTTAAAAAAATTCTACGATTTACATATGTAAGAACTGAAACCAACATGTTCATTCTAAAAGATGAGAGACTTAACAAACAATCCAGGTCTTTTTCAATATATAATTTTAATTACATCACATTGTAAACTTCTGCTATAAATTCCATGTCTTATGACCTGGTACTCCACAACCACCTGATGAAGGAGCAGCGATCAAAAAGCTAGTGCTTGCAAATAAACCTGTTGGGCTATAACCTGGTGTTGTGTGATTTTTAACTCTGTACACCCCAGTCCATCACTGCCATCTCCAAATCTTGATAGCTTAGATTAAGTGGATCGGAATGGTAGAACAATGGTATGTCTGCCTGCCAGACTTGAAAGAGCAGTCAGTCTCACAGGGGTGGAGGCAAGGGACAGAGGACAGAGATAACAGAGAATGTAACAAGTAAAGCTAAAAGAAGACATGGAAGAATGTAACAAGTAAAGCTAGAAGAAGGGGAAGATATAGGATTTAATTAACAATCTGAAGGTATTGAACTCAATATTAAGTCCAGAAGGCTGTAAAGTGCCTAGTTTGAAAGCACAAAGGGATCTGGGAGTGCTAGTCGAGGATTCTCTAAAGGTAAACATGCAGGTTGAGTCTGTGATTAAGAAAGCGAATGCAATGTTGTCTCTTATCTCAAGAGGGTTGGAATATAAAAGCAGAGATGTACTACTAAGACTTTATAAAGCTCTGGTTAGGCCCCATTTGGAGTACTGTGTCCAGTTTTGGTCCCCACACCTCAGGAAGGACATACTGGCACTGGAACGTGTCCAGCGGAGATTCACACGGATGATCCCTGGAATGACAGGTCTAGCATATGAGGAACGGCTGAGGATACTGGGATTGTATTCGTTGGAGTTTAGAAGATTAAGGGGAGATCTAATAGAGACGTACAAAATAATACATGGCTTTGAAAAGGTGGATGCTAGAAAATTGTTTCTGTTAGGCGAGGAGACTAGGACCCGTGGACACAGCCTTAGAATTAGAGGGGGTCATTTCAGAACGGAAATGCGGAGACATTTCTTCAGCCAGAGAGTGGTGGGCCTGTGGAATTCATTGCCACGGAGTGCAGTGGAAGCCGGGACGCTAAATGTCTTCAAGGCCGAAATTGATAGGTTCTTGTTGTCTAGAGGAATTAAGGGCTACGGGGAGAACGCTGGCAAGTGGAGCTGAAATGCGCATCAGCCATGATTGAATGGCGGAGTGGACTCGATGGGCCGAATGGCCTTACTTCCACTCCTATGTCTTATGGTCTTATGGAGATGTTGTTCCTTCAGTTTGCGCTGTGATTCACTGAATCATTGCAGCATGCAAACAGGACACTGTATTAAAATGACCGGCTATGGGAAGGTCGGGGTTATGCTGCGTGCCAACTGGTGATATTCTGCAAAGCAGTCACCCAGTCTGCATTTGCTTTCTCCAATGTAGAGTAGGCCATATTACCTGCTGTGATCACCAGCATTTGTTGTTTCCAATACAGATTCCAGCATCTGCAGTAATTTGCTCCTACTTCATGTAACTGGAACTAATTACAAAACTACAAAGAACATAGATTTTTCGAATAGGCATCAAAGGAGAAATGCACTCAAAAAAATAAAATGTGCAAGGTGTTTTGAGAAAAACTGGAAAAAAACTACAGTATTTTGCACAAAATTAATGTGTGTAGGACATATTTTAAAATCAAATCTTTTTTTAGTTTATGCAATGTCAAAATTTGAGGTCTATAGTCACATTTGCCAAGCCATCGTGTTTAAAATAAACTATCATTTATTTTTAGTGTTAGATTTTTTTCAACTTCGATTTTTTTTGTAATTGAGTATTTAATAAAATTATTTGTTTTTTTGGCAAATTATTCTGTACTCCTTCAGTTATAGCCTTTAACCCTTTCACCCACTTGCTGTTCTGGACATTTGATCATTGTTTTTTATCTTAGTCCTGTTACTGCATTGTGAACCCTGGATATTTATCCACTTCAAGTTGAACTTATCCAAAACTCCATGTTACAATTCACACCAAGTCCCTTTCATCCACTAACTACATTTATTTGTCATCAGTTTTCATATTTCTAAGTGGCCTCAACTCTCCCTATCTCTAAACTTCCTAGCTCAATAACTCTAATAACTCTCTACTATTCCAATTCTTCACAGTTTCAAATCCCCAATTTTAATTGTTCCACTGCCGTTGGTTCTGCCTTCATTTACCTAGCACCTAAGCTCTAAAATTCCATTCCTAAGCTTCCCTGTCTTGTTACCTCTCCCTTCATAGAATATGCTCCTTTAAACTGTACATACTGGGCCGAAGGGCCTGTTTCCATACTGTAAGGAATCTAATCTAATTTAATCTAATATCTGTTCTTGAAATTCTGTTTTGTGTGGTTCTTCATTGCATTTTGTTTGATATGGTAATGTTAAAGGCACTATAAGATGGAAGCTGTTATACCAACCTTGTTCTACACCATGAGCCTTGGCATTTCACTCTATCCTATCTTGTGAGCCTGGTCTGTGTCACCCAGTCCTCACCTTAGCATTGTGCTTTAACCTAATCCTGCAGTGCACTCTCCAGCTTGGCCTTTTATGCTGATCTTGTCCTACTCCGAACACCTTGTCTTTTACCCTCTTTCTGTCCTAATCTAAAAGTCTTCACACTTACTGTGGCCTTGTCTTTCCCTAAAAACTTTATTCAGTTAGCTGAAGCTGTCCTGCACTGTGAACCAGGCCCTCTGTCCTTGTCCTACTGTGAACCTGAGCCCCTGATTACAGGCTTGTCCTTCATTCCCTTTTGCCCTAAACTGCAAACCTTAGAATGTTACCAGAGTCCTGTCCATACAAAGAGAATGGCTCTTTAATTTGTTCCAAGGTTTCTCTTTTACATATATTATATTTTAGTCAGTTACACTTCAAGTCTTCGAAGAAAAATCTTATTTGCTCACACAAGAGATTTGCGAATAGTGTTCTCTATCCCTCCTTCACTACCAACTATATGACACATTTGGAGCAATACATTTCCATTCGGGGTGTATTTGACAGAAAGTAAAATGCTCCCCAAATTAAGAGTCTTTCAAATCTCAAGAAACAAGGCTACCAGATCTCAGAGCAACAGGACTCTCCACTAATTAAAGCAGAGAGACTCCTGTAAATGGTGTTACAGCAGACAGGGAGACTGTACCCAAGAATCTCCATGACAGCAATAAATATCAAACAACTGCCTTATTAATAAATATAACAATGAAAGGAGGAAAATTTTGAAATTAAATTAATTCCACAGAGCTTTATCTCCCATTTTAAGCATGTTTAGCAGTTTAGAATATTTTTAAACAAGCTATCCACAAATAGGTAGCATTACAAGACAAACTCTGAAAAAAAAGTATCACAAACACTTTAAAAATCTATGTTAATCTTTCAACATATGGTTGGGAAATTTCCGCCTGCAAGAAAAATTACAAATAGGACAAATAAAAAAGATACCAATGACTTTATAAAGAGTCAACCACACAGTGCAGGACTGGAAACACACTGGGTAAAGATGCAATGTTCCTATCCCTAAAGGACATGATTGGACCAGTTAGCTTTTACTGAAAAGCAGTTTCATGTTCTCTTTATCTGCTGCTAGCCAACAAATCACAAGATGAATTAATTTAAATTTTCCAAATTGCCATTGTGGGATTTAAATATACAACCTCCAGATACTGGTACAGGACCATAACAATTAAGCCACAATATCCTCAACTCTACAAAACAGAACATCAACTGAATTGCAAAGTTCATCTTTTTTGCTCACTCATTGATCATAACCAATGATACAATTGTAGTTTATCGATCTGAATAAAGTTTAAATTCCTATGACATAGAATTGTGCCCAGTTTCCTCATTGGAAAAGCTTTAATTATCTCCAGATCTCTTCTGGATACATAATAGGCTGTGCACTACAATGCCTACATATATTACAGAAATGGAAATACCCATCGAAAATCACACACAAAAGTGCAATTTAGTGCATGATGCAACAGAGCCTATAAACAATAAAATCAGAATCAGAAACAGGGCAGTGAATGACTGATAAATAAAGAATGCAGGTAATTACAGGTTCAGACTGGTCTTCCAAGGGTAGGATTTCTATGTACACACTTGCCAAAACTGCCAGCATCGTCACCAAAAATGCTGCTATGATGGAGAAAGTCAGTCCTTGAATTTCCCTGGGAAAATTCTGCATATTATTTTGAGCCAAGAATTAAATGAAATCATAGGTGAGGGAAGCCAAGTCATAAGCAAAATAGTAGGTGATTTTATATGCAACTTGTGGCCATCCCCTCCAATAAGGACTCATTAGTAGCAGCCAATTACTTATATTTGCCACTATGGTATTTTACACTGTTGCCTTTAGGTACTTACTTGTGATAAAACCATGAGAATAATAAATGAAATCTTTTTTAAAAATCAGGATGAAGAGAAGGAAAAGTACCAGGCCAAAAATATTAACGGGCCTTGAAAAGAACATCCAACAAAAATATTGGGCAGAAGACAAAAATTAATTATTTTACTTTCATCTTCCAATAACACTAAATTCAGTTGTACTTCCTTTTGAAATGTTTGTCCGCTTTGCATTTTTTCTTTCGCAGTGGTTTTTTGAATCTTTGAGTTAGGTTTCTCTCACTGCTATAGTAGTGAAATGGTTTTCGCATTTTTTCTTTCTCCTTAATTTTAAATATTTGAAAATTGGATACACCCTCATAATTCAACCTCCTATCTAACAGATTCAGTCCTACCATGGTAGGCTCCATCAGGAAAATGGTTGAAAATCTGCTGCATTTATATCACAGCACTTCTCAAAGCAGTTACCGTTTTCATTGAAGAACTATGAATAGATCCTAAGTCAAAACAGTTAAGGTGAGCTTTGACAATGGTGATTCTTGATCCCTGCATCTTGAGCTGAGAGACCTTCCTAAATGGCTGCACAAAGTTTGTATAGGTCAGTAAGCAAATTCCAAGAATGATAGAGTCCCATAAATATAAGTACTGTTTATATTTCAGAATCTATAATTCCAATACTCAAACTGCACTTTTTTAACTCCAAAAATTTTAATGAAGCTTTTCAAAAACAAAAAAATTCATTCAAACTAAGGCATACTTTGAATCTTATATTTTCTTTTAGGTGTGTCACGAACAGAGGCAATGCTGCTATCTTCATCTTTCAGCAGTTGTTCAAAGTCGTTGCGATGTTGGGTGTGGTACAATCAGGTAAAGGCAGTAGTTTATAGCCAGATAAACAAATGAGAAAATTACACTGTTTAAATTTAATTGCTATCCATGGGAAAATCAAAGTATTGGATACTCATGTCATATTTTAGTACCAAGATTTGTTAAGTATATAATTTTCTCGAAGTATTCAGTAACTAAATGTTAGCCAAATCACAAACTCCCTCAATTATTTTAAATATCAACAAATCTAAATCTGATAGAAATGATAACAAATTACAGTACATCTGATGATTCAGTTCAACGCACATTAACTTCTCAATCCTGCAAGTACAGGATTTACTAAGTTGCTTGCGGCAAAATTTCATTTTTCATTGTAAGACTCAAATGCATTACCAGTGAAAATTTGAAATATTTCATCTTACACACCCTTTTAAACCAATTATTGTCTCTGTGTTCTTTTATCAGCCATTTTTAGATATTGCATCATTGGTGAGAATCATTATTGGTGAATGCTACTGAAAATTGATGTTAAAAATTATAAATTCAAAACTTTGAAACAAAGTGGTACAAAATAGAAATTACAATAAATTGGAGCGTAAAAGTAAATAAAAAAAACAAAAAACTAGAAGTAAGAACTGGGCCACAACATGATCCTCTCACCTTGGCTTTCAGGCTTATATCCAGCCAGGTAGGTGGGAATGTTAAACTAGTACAATGCGGGTGCTGTCGTGAGTGTATACCTGCATGTTGTCAGGACAGACGATAGCAAATTGCACATTATTTCTTGGTCCAAGTTGGCAACTGGGGCTACGTATCTTGACATACATACTTTTTTTCACCATTAACAAGCCTTTTGCCCATACCAGGGATGACAGTGGTTAAAAGACAAAAAGATCAAAAAATTAACTGCCAAAAACAAAAATGTCTGCAAAATTCTGAACAAGAAATTGTGTGATTATTACACTTTCTGATTTGTAACGAAATACAGATGCTGATGGCATTTCAAATGAGTCAAGTTGTTAGACTTCAAGTGGGTACAAATATTAGTTTTCCCTTTGTTTACCTTCCATTACTATCAAGAACCAATGCAATTACATAAAATTCTAGTGACCTCAGAATTTCAACATTCAATGCAAACAGTGCATGTAGTACAGGATCAAGTCCATTCTAACAAAAAACATGACCTTACTGGGTTATGTACGTGTAAAGCAAAGGATTATGGCAGTGCGTTGCTAATTATTTTCCAATTAGATCACATTTTAACTCACTGTCACATAGTCAATGGCAGTTAGTGATGTACAACAAATACTTGCCATGCCAGTGATGTCCACATCCCATAAATGAAAGTATAGATTTTAAAATTTCAAATTAACATTAGTCCAGACACTAGCAAACAGAATACAGCAATAAATCAACCTAGTAACATTTATAACATGTTATGTCTGTCTATACATCAACATATATTAATACAAGTATGAAAATCTGTTTCTGGAGTACTTTGTAAAATGTTACATAGACGCAAAAGTTTCAGCTAAACTTTCCATATTCCGTGTTAATAGAAAATATTGAGGCTTGCCTGCTCGCCAATACAAGCATTGTAATAAGATCCTCTCCTTTCAGCCCAATTATCTCAGCTCCATTCCTCTCCAACTATGCCTTCCAAGGGCACCAAGAGGATGGTCCAAAAGAGGAACGTACTCTGCAGGTTTCACATGGAAAGTTCAACCGCTGCATCTCCCAATCTCCCAAAGCATGTCAGATTGACAGCAGATTAAAGAAAGAGGTGCTGAGTGATGGCTTACCAGGCCAGGCAGAGTTAAAAAAACAAAAAAAAGTAGAATTCCTCAAATTTCCACAGAAATTTTCATCTCCACTCACACTCTTGTTAATATGTGTTGATGTGGTGTCTGCCTTGCTGACAAAGCCACTTGTTTTCTATTCATAATTGTCATTGGGAAAAATGAGAGTCACTGACTTGACAATTACAGTTCATTAGGTGCTACTGTAATATTGTTAGTGAGGGAGTTCCATTACTTTGACTGGACAATGCTAAAGATTTGATAATATATTTCTGTGTCAGGATAATGAGAGAGGTTCAGCAGGAACTTGGAGGCAGTGGTTTTTTTGAATCTTTGAGTTAGGTTTCTCTCATTGCTATAGTAGTGAAATGGTTTTTATCAAAGTCAAAATGAGGTCATGTAGGACTCTGATCCTTTTGTAATTTAATCACTGCTGCATTCTACCCGATCACAGATCTTTCCCTTTTGTTCATTTTCCCACACTTTCACTTCTTCAATTACATGTCCAACTTTTTCCAGTTCTGTTGAAAAGCCATGAGCCTGAAACCTTAACTGTTTCTCTCTCTGTTACTGCCTGATCTAACTTTCAAACTTGTAACCCCACATCCACAGTATTTTGTTTAACTCTCTAGTTAAAGTTTTCAACTTGAAAGAAACTCAGGACAATCGCAGTTGTATCATTTGGGTGCTTCACAATTTATTAAGCATTCATCCACTTTAGCTGAGGTCAGAAGAATTCACGTTAAGCAACTGATTATTCTGCTTCTTTAAAACAAAGATAATTACTCAACTGTATTCGTGACTTATTCACTACTTTACAATCAAATTTTCATTGTGCTACCTACAATTGGTCACAGGATGTATTTTCATTTAAGAAGACTCCCAGAAACATTAAATGCAGGTGTATATCCTTTCAGGAGACAGACATGGTTGAATTTGAACTTCAGCAGTATGTATGTACTTGGTCACGTTATACTTTTCCAGTGTTGTGCAAAGTTAGATAGTGGACTAATTCAGTTCCTGAGTAGAGATAACATTTCTATTTTAAAGAGAATATATATGAAAACTATAATCTTTGGTTTAGATGAACTCTTGTTTGTAAAAAAGGTAGTGTTCTCTATTAGGTAATGCATCTGAAAAAGGTTATTTAAAGGTTAGTCAGAGATCAAGCCTCTTCCAACATGAGGATTTCTTATGGGAACAACTAAATAATTCTTTCTGTGATGTTAAAAATATACTGGTAAACATAATCATGAAGTTAACTTCAAGGCTCCTAGATAACCAGTATAAAATAGTTTGGGCATTAGTATTTCCTTTAAAAGTTGGCAATCATCAAATCTGATTGAAAAATATTCAAGATTGAGAGAGAGACAACTGTTCAAAGGTCACAAAAGCAAATTAACTTCAGTTGTTAATCTTTGTACTATTAACTACATTTTACAAAATGGAGGCAAGTTTAGTATATATGCATTAACCCATTCTTAAATATCAATCTTCCCCACGCAACATTTCAAAGGAAAGCTGTGGAACCATTAAACAACTGAACGGACAGCTGGCAAAAGGTTTAGGTCCACTTCACACATTAGAATTTTTAAGTTTACTGCTTTTGTATGCCTACTATTCGATAAACATTCCATGCTCTATCCCTTCTGTTCACAAATATCTGTATTGAAGATTCTAGCACAGAAGTAAGGGACTCAATCTTATCAATGTAAATTCATGAAGCCAACACTCTCCAATGTCTGTAAGATTTAAATGATGGAAACTAAAACAAAAACCTCTGCAACGAGGAAACGAAGCATAGACTGGGTGACCGCTTTGCCGAACACCTACATTCTGTCCGCAAAAAAGACCATGAGCTTCCAGTTGGCTGCCACTCAAACACACCACCATGTTCCCTGGCCAACATCTCTGTCTCAGGCTTGCTGCAATGCTCCAGCGAAGCTCAGCGCAAACTGAAAGAACAGCACCTTGTTTTCCATTTGGAACTCTACAACCTTCTAGACTCAACACTGAGTTCAACAATTTTCAGGCCTGGGTTCTTCTATGTCCTTATCCCAACCCCAACCCCAACACACAAGGCCTGGTTATCACATGGTCTATTTACACACAACCCATTATTAGCCACTAACAGTCACCATTAGTAGCTATTCACCCTCCCAGCCTGATCATTATCCATTCCTTTGTCAGGCCAACTGTTGTTCTCTCTCTTTGGGCTCGATCTCTACCTTATCGTTTACTCTTTACCCCACCTTATCTCCTGCATAAAAATCAACATTTCCCAGGTTGCCATCAGTTCCGAGGAAGGGTCCTCATCCAAAACATTAACTCTTGATTTCTCCTCACAGATGCTGTCAGATGAACTGAGGTTTTCTGGCAATTTCCGATTTTGTTCAAGTTTTTGATTAAGTTTAAAAATACCTAAAATCACCTCACAAACTAACAAAAATGTATAGTCTACGTATGCATGCAGACAACAAGACCTGCCCCTGGGAAGTAGTTTGTAGAACTATTGTACAAAGAAGAACAGCATAGTATAGACTAATTACATTCTTCTCACTGATATAAATAAATTAAAATAATAGGTTAGGGAAAGGCTAGCTGGTCTGCCAATGCTGTTCCACACAGCTACAATGCCCTAAGCATCATGATTCATCATGCCATAAACAGCCACCATGTAATTTACCAGATGATTAAAGAGTGAAATCAGGACAAAGCAAAAAAAAATCTAAGGGGCTCAGAAATTTTCCAAACAAACCTATTAGAGGAGATTTATACTGTTGATTTATTAAATGTGTATTTTTTTTATTTCTGCTATTTGTGCTGCAGGCAGAAACTGATTCAGCTCTCTTTTTGAAGGTGTGCAAAAACCATTGGTCCAACATCCTCGAGGAAATACAGAATCACCAGACATCAACCACAGTTGGCCTAATTTGAACACATGATCTCTGAACCTTCCTAACTGGTTTATTGGAAATAATCTGTCAGCAAGCATGCAATCAAGTTCTTCTATTAATTTATTGCTCTGGATCTATTGATAAACATAACAGTCCAGCATTAATTCATGATCCAAAACCAGAAAAAGCTGTAAATGCTCCCTTAATACAAATAACTTTTCATACTGCTTTTTAAATATCTATTTCCTTCAACTATCAAAATAGAAACATCTTATATCATTTTTTTTCTCCTTTTCCCACATGTAAAAAGAAAGCAACCTCCATGTCTCGGCAACAATTTGCTTTTAAAAAATACAAATTCCTTTGCTGCAATAAGGAGGGAAAAAGTAAAAATTGACAATGTTAAAATGAAAGCAACTTGATTTATTTATTTAAAACTCTTCTTTGATTTAAACAAATGGATAGAAAAAGCAAAAAAAAAATTTTAAACAGACCTATCAAAAGTCCAAATGTATGAAATATGTTAAAGAAAAGTCACAACACTTCATAAAAGCATAAGGGAAAAAAATAAACAAACACCAAGCTAAGGGACAAGCTATTAGGACATGGAACTAAAATTCTGACCTAAAAGATAAGTTTAAACACAACAATCAGAGTTTTAAACTGGAGACACTTGTGGTTTTAGAGCCAATGTAGGTCAACAGACAGATGCACAAACTGTGCTTGGTGCTGGATAGAATGCATACAGCAGGGAACAGAGTTTTGCATGAAGTTTAGAAAAGACAGACAATGGAAGCCTGGCAAAGACAGCACTGGTCAGCACCAAGCAATCTCAGCTCAGGGTTGAACGGATTACAAAGGTTGCAAACAGCCTGGTTCAGCCCAAGATTGTGACCGGTGTGTGGGTGAATAGCAGTAAGGAGTTTATGACTGACTGAGAAGATGACAGCAACAGTATTCCCAATGTTAACTGAGGAAAACTGTAGCTCATTCAAGCTCAGATGTTGAACAGTCTGACAATATCAGTGGGGAACAGTCAAAACAAAAAAAAAGTTATCACATTTCACACACATCATAAGGGGTTCAGACACTGCCATCTTATATTTAGCTTTTGACAAGCGATAGGTAGAAAATAAAATTAGAGAACCAAGGACAACATTAAAGTTTCAGAGGGAAGGTGAAAAGCAAATAAGAGAAGTAAAGAGCAATTAAAATAAATGACTGACAGCCAACATAAAGAGGTGATCCAAAATCTTCCATGGCCATATAAATCGTTAAAAAAAAGGTGATAAAAGGAGTAGGGCTGATTATGGACCAAAAAGAGGACTTACACATGGAAGCAGGGATCATGGATGAGTTGTTACAATGTCATTATCAAACAGAGATGCTACCCATGCTATGATGACAGAGGAGGAAATTCAAATCACGAGAAGGGTTCAAATTTAATAGGGCAGAACTGTTAAATAGACTGTTGGTACTCAAAAGTTGACAAGACACCGGGACCAAATGAGATATAGCCAAAGATTTTAAGGAAGTGAGTGAAAAGTGCAAGGGCACTGACCACAAATTTTCAGTCTCCTCTAGACTTAGGGGAGTTGCCAGAAGATGAGAAAATTGCAATTATTACCGTCCTGTTCAAGAAAAATTGTAAGGATAAGCCCAGCAACTATAAACCAGTCAGTTTAATTTTAGTGGTGGGAAAGCTTCTACAGACAATTATTCAGGATAAAAATAGTAGTTATGTTGAAAAAGGTGGGTTGAGTTAAAAAGGAATCAACATGGATTTCTAAATGGGAAATTATGTTTTGGTTAACTTGCTGAGGTTTCTTTGAAGAGGTAACAGCAAAGTTCAATGAGGACAATACTGTTGATGTAGTGTACATGGATTTTCAGAAGGCATTTGATACAGTGCCAGACAATAGATTTCAGAGGAAAGTTATAGGTCATGGAACAAAAGGGTCAGTAGCAACTTGAATACAAAATTGGCTGAGGGATAGGAAATAGAGTAGTAGTCAGTGGATATTTTTCAGCTGGAAGATGGTTTGTAGTGGAATTCCCCAGAGGTTGGTACTGCAGCCTTAGCTTATCCTGATAATATGTTAATGATCTGGATTTTATATTCAGGGGATAATTTCAAAGTTTACTGATGACACAAAACATGGAAGAATTGTGAACTGTGGAACAGAAGTGTAGAACTCCAAAAGGACATATTGGTCAGGATAGATGTCATGAGTTCAGTGAGAGAAGTGAGGTGATGCATTTTGGGAGGAAAAACTTTGAAAGACAATATAAGAGAAGGGTACAGGAGCAATGGGACCTGAGTGCATATGTGCACAGATCATTGAAAATTACAAGAAAGTTAGAGGAAGCAGTAATTAAAGCATACAATGTCCTTGTCTTTAATAGAGACATGCAGAATAAGAGCAAGAAGTTATTGTTGAATTTGTACAAGACATATTATTTGTTAAACCTCAGCTAGTGTACCGTGTACAGGTCTGGGTGCCACATCATAGGAAGGATGTGAATGGCATTGGAGTTTACAAGAATAGTTTCAGCGCTAAGGAACTTCAGTTATGAGAATAGATTGAATAATTTAGTACTTTTCTCCTTGGAGAGAAGGAGGCTAACAGATTTGATAGAGTTTTTCAAATTCACAAGCAGGCTGTATAGCTTAGACAGGCAGAAGCAGTTTCCAATCAGAAAAGGAATAAGAACATGTGGGCAAAAATTTAAAGTATTGTTCAAAAGATGCAAGGGTGAAGTGAGGAAAAACTTTTTCACTCAAAGTAATTAGAGTATAGAATGCACTGCCTGGAAGCAGGTTCAATTGAGGCAATAAAGAGGTATTGGATTATTATTTAGATAAAAATAATGTGCAAGGGTATGGGGAAAAAGCAAGACTGGCTGTAGATAATAATACTTATTTAACAAGCTGGTGGAGGCATGATGGGTCAAATGGCCACATCCTGCACAGAAAAATTTGTAATATTTTCAGCAATGAAATTCCTTTTGATCACTTCACACAGATATTAAACTAAATATCAAAAACTCCCATTTAGCTGGATCAGATGACAGAACTCCACACAAATCTGGCCTCTTACATCTGAAGATTCAAATTGTCTGGAGTTCTCCGCAGATTAGACACAAGAATGAAAGCAGTTTCTGACATCCAATGGCTTCAGATTGGAGTTTATTTAATAGTGAATAGTGAATGCCATATTTAGTATGCTTGCCTTTATTGATCAGTGCATTGAGTAGACAAGTTAGGACATCATGTTGCGGCTGTACAGGATTTAGGTTTGGCCTCTTTTGGAATACTGTGTGCAATTTTGGTCTTCCTACTATGGGAAGGATGTTGCAAAACTTGAAAGGGTTCACAAAGGACTTATAAGGACGTTGCCAGGGTTTGAGCTATAGGGAGAGGCTGAATAGGCTGGGGCTGTTTTCTCTGGAGCGCCAGAAGCTGAGGGATGACCTTATAGAGGTTTATAAAATCATGAGGGGCATGGATTGTGTGAATAGACAAGGACTTTTCCCCAAGGTGGGGGAGTCCAAAGCTACAGGGCATAGGTTTAGGGTGAGAGGGAAAAGATTTAAAAGGGACCTGAGGACAACATTTTTATGCAGAGGGTGATGCATGTCGGAAATGAGCTGCCAGATGAAGTGGTGGAGGCTCGTACAATTACAACATTTAAAATGCATCTGGATGAGTATATGAATAGAACAGGTTTAGAGGGATATGGGCCATATACTGGCAAATGGGACTAGATTAATTTAGGATATCTGGTCGTCATGGACGGGTTGGATGGTGGGGTCTGTTTCCATGCTATGCAGCTCCAGGATTATAAATCCACAAGGAAACAAAGCAGAGATTAACTCAATGCTTTTATTACCTCTTTTTCAGTATGAATTCATGAATCACAACTTGCATTATTAAATTTGAAAAATAGGTTAAGGTAAGTATTGAGACCATCACTTTAACAGGTTTGATGAGGCTCTTTGCATTGAATTCTTCAGAATTCAAGGTTTACAAAATCATGAGAGGCACGGATAGGGTAAACAGGCAAAGTCTTTTCCCTGGGGTGGGGAATCCAGAACTAGAGGGGATAGGTTTAGGGTGAGAGAGGAAAGATATAAAAGAGACCTAAGGACCAACTTTTTCACGCAGATGGTGGTATGTGTATGGAATGAGCTGCCAGAGGAAGTGGTGGAAGCTGGTACAATTGCAACATTTAAAAGGGTATATGAATAGGAAGGGTTCGGAGGGATATGGGCCGGGTGCTGGCAGGTGGGACTAGATTGGTCAGCATGGACGGGTTGCACCGAAGGGTCTGTTTCCATGCTGTACATCTCTATGACTCTATGACTTTAAGATATACAGTCCTGTGTGCCCAACCCGTCATCCCAGCATTTCGTGAAGGAAATTGGAAATAAGAAATTTGGAGACAGAATTTCACAGAATTATATTCATTGTTGAAATTGTTACCATACTGGTAAATTACACTTTTCTTAAAAATAAATTATCCCTTAACAGTGTGTACACCTGTCTGTCAGAATTATGATTAAAGAAGATTGTGCTTAGATTGTAGATATTAAGTAGATTACATTGTTGTTTCCATGTTCTGCTAAAATTACATTGTTGATAGTAAATGGTTAATTAGTTTGTTATGAACTTGGTGCCCAAGATCTGTTATTTGTAAAGTCTGGTTATGAACAATTGAGCAAATTTCAGGATCACTGAATGTTTTAATCACACTGTGTTGTGAATTCAGTAATAGTGAGCTGAATTGGTTTGACTTATTATTCCTGTGTAGTAACATAGTTTGGCTTGGCTTACAATCCCTGTGTCATAACATATTTGGGGGCTCAAGGCCAGGACCTTGGAATGCCGACAACTTAGGTCTGGAATTGGATTCTGGCACGCCTTAGAAGAGGTAACCTGACAACAAGTTTGTATCCTTAATATGGCACTAGAAATTGTTAAACATTTTTTGCAAGTGCCAGAGTTTCCCTTGTACTATTGCAGGTCACAACTAAAGCTACACTCTACAGTTAGCCAGCAGACTGAAAATAAACTGATCAGTGATTTGAGAAGGCTGACATTATAAATTTAATGGAAATGCCAAAAAGGATAAGTTGTCCGGGCTGTACTACTTATTGAATTGCAGTTCAGGAAATTGGAAATAAGAAAATTGGAGATAGAATTTCAAAGAAATTTAGAACATAGAACATAGAAAAATACAGCGCAGTACAGGCCCTTCGGCCCTCGATGTTGCGCCGACCGAAGCCTACCTAACCTACGCTAGCCCAATAACCTCCATATGCTTGTCCAATGCCCGCTTAAATGACCATAAAGAGGGAGAGTCCACCACTGCTACTGGCAGGGCATTCCATGAACTCACAACCCGCTGAGTAAAGAATCTACCCCTAACATCTGTCCTATACCAACCTCCCCTTAATTTAAAGCTGTGTCCCCTAGTAACAGCTGACTTCATTAGCGGGAAAAGGTTCTCACTGTCAACCCTATCTAAACCCCTAATCATCTTGTACACCTCTATCAAATCTCCCCTAAACCTTCTTTTCTCCAATGAGAAAAGCCCCAAGCACCTCAGCCTTACCTCATACGATCTTCCTACCATGCCAGGTAACATCTTGATAAACCTCCTCTGCACTCGTTCCAATGCCTCCACATCCTTCCTATAGTATGGTGACCAAAACTGCACACAATACTCCAGATGAGGCCGCACCAGAGTCTTATACAACTGCAACATGACCTCAGGACTCCAGAACTCAATTCCTCTACCAATAAAGCCCAGTACACCATATGCCTTCTTCACAGCACTATTTACCTGGGTGGCAACTTTCAAAGATCTGTGTACATGGACACCAAGATCCCTCTGCTCATCCACACTACCAAGTAGTCTACCATTAGCCCAGTAATCCATCTTCTTGTTACTCCTACCAAAATGAATGACTTCACACTTAGCTACATTGAATTCCATTTGCCACCTTTCTGCCCAACTCTGCAACTTATCTATATCCTGCTGTAACCTGCCACATCCTTCTTCGCTGTCCACAACTCCACCGACTTTCGTGTCATCCACAAACTTGCTCACCCAGCCTTCAAGCCCCTCCTCCAGGTCATTTATAAAAATGACAAACAGCAATGGTCCCAAAACAGATCCTTGTGGAACACCGCTAGTAACTGCACTCCAAGATGAACCTATACCATCAACTACTACCCTTTGTCTCCTTCCAGCCAGCCAATTCCTAATCCAAACCTCTAATGCACCCTCAATGCCATACCTCTGTAGTTTTTGCATTAGCCTGCCATGGGGTACCTTATCGAACGCCTTGCTAAAATCCATATACACCACATCTACTGCTTTACCCTCGTCCACTTCCTTGGTCACCTTCTCAAAGAACTCAATAAGGTTTGTGAGGCACGACCTGCCCTTCACAAAACCATGCTGACTATCCTTGATCACATTATTCCTATCCAGATGTTCATAAATCCTATCCCTTACAATTCTCTCTAAGACTTTGCCCACAAAAGAAGTGAGACTCACTGGCCTATAGATACTCGGGCTATCCCTGCTCCCCTTCTTGAACAAGGGGACCACATTCGCTATCCTCCAGTCTTCTGGCACTATTCCCGTAGACAACGACGACATAAAAATCAAGGCCAATGGCTCCGCTATCTCCTCCCTAGCTTCTCAGAGGATCCTAGGATAAATGCCATCAGGCCCAGGGGACTTATCTATTTTCATCCTTTCCAGTATTCCCCAGACCTCTTCCCTACGTACCTCAAAGCCATCCATTCTAATCACTTGTGACTCAATATTCACATCAGCAACAGTGTCCTGTTCCTGAGTGAATACTGACGAAAAGTATTGATTTAATGTCTCACCAATCTCCTCCGCCTCCAAGCACAACTTCCCACTACTATCCTTGACTGGACCGATACCTACCCTAGTCATCCTTTTATTCCTGACATACCTATAGAAGGCCTTTGGGTTTTCCCTAATCTTACCAACTAAGGACTTTTCATGTCCCCTTCTCGCTGCTCTTAGCTCTCTCTTTAGATCCTTCCTGGCTACCTTATAACTCTCAATCGCCCCAACTGAACCTTCACGCCTCATCTTTACATAGGCCGCCCTCTTCCCTTTCACAAGGGATTCCAATTCCTTATTAAACCACGGCTCCCTCACAAGACCCTTTACTCCCTGCCTGACTGGTACATACTTATCAAGGACACCCATTAGCTGTTCCTTGAACAATCTCCACATATCATTTGTGTTCTTCCCTTGAAGCCTATTTTTCCAATCCACGCATCCTAAGTCATGCCTCACCGCATCATAATTTCCCTGCCCCCTGCAGTGCACACTTATCCCTCTCCATCACTAGAGTAAAAGTCACCGAGTTGTGGTCACTGCCCCCGAAGTGCTCACCTACCTACAAGTCTGGCCTGGTTCATTACCTAGAACCAAATCCAGTATGGCCTCACCTCTTGTTGGCCTGTCTACATATTGTGTCAGGAAACCCTCCTGCACACATTGGACAAACACCGACCCATCTAACGTACTCGAGCTATAGCTTTCCCAGTCAATATCTGGGAAGTTAAAGTCCCCCATAACAACCACCCTGAACTGGAATTCTAAAGGGCAGTAAAAGATAAATAATTTCAAAGAGAATTCCAACCTGAAATATTGGAACTAGGCAAAAGAAAGGAAATTTAAATAAGTGATGCTACTTAAGCAAGCTAAACAAGAAGGTAAAAACAATAACTGCAGATGCTGGAAACCAAATTCTGGATTAGTGGTGCTGAAAGAGCACAGCAGTTCAGGCAGCATCCAACGAGCAGCAAAATCGACGTTTCAGGCAAAAGCCCTTCATCAGGAATAAAGGCCTTCATCAGGAAAAGAGCATTTATTCCTGATGAAGGGCTTTTGCCCGAAACGTCGATTTTGCTGCTCGTTGGATGCTGCCTGAACTGCTGTGCTCTTCCAGCACCACTAATCCAGAAGCTAAACAAGAAGTCTGGGAGAGCTTGGAAGAGGAAAGCCCTATTCGTAATTTGTTCAGCCAGGTGTTCAGTTTGTGCAGGCTTTGACAAAAGTTAAGAGGAGAATGTGAAAGCATTTTTTGAGTAGGTAGCAAGCCAAATGGGGGGACCAAAAGCAGACTGGAGATTGCCCATACAAAATAAATTAACTGGTAAAGCACAAGATATTTATGCATCCTCGTTGGAAGGTTCTAGAGATTATGAAGAAGTAAAAAGGGCTACTCTAAGCGCATAAAAGTTGTCCTGGAAGCATACAGGCAGGCGTTTCAAAATTTAAGGAGACAACCTGGACAAACTTATATTCAGTTTGCAAGAGTTAAACAAAACTATTTTAATAGGTGGAAAAGAGCATTAAAGGCTGAAAGTATTTATGATGCTCACAAAAATTATTCTTTTAGAAGAATTTAAAAGTTCTCAATCTTCTGTAATAAGAACTCATGCAGAAGACCAAAGAGTAGCAACAGCCAGGCAACCAACTGGGTGACAATTATGAACTGATCCATAAACCTTTATTCTGACACTCTCTATCAAGAAATCATGTCTCATTGTTCAAATCTCCAGTAAGTAGAAGTCCAACAGTTTAGCCTTTGCTCATGAGATAATTCCCCCCCATACCAGGGAGGACCCTAGTAAACCTTCTCTTAACTGCCTCCAGACATTTTTCCTTAAATAAGGGGACCAAAGGTGCTCACAGTACTCCAGATGTGGTCTCACCAAAATCTTGCATAATTGCAGATAGACTTCTCTATTTTTATACTCCAACTTCCTTGAAATAAGGAGCAACATTCCATTAGCTTACCTGATTACCTGCTGCACCTGCGAGCTAGCTTTCTGTGTTTGATGCATAAGTACCCCCAAGTCCTTGGTGTTGCAGCTTTCCTCCATTTAAACAATATTCTGTTCTGTTTTAGTTCTCCCTTCCAAAATGAACAATTTTGCATTTTCCCACATTATACTCCATTTGATAATTTTTTGCTCATTTGATTTATTGTAGTCATATGTACCTAAATAAAGTGAAAAGCTTTGTTTGCAAACAGTGATTACTTATCTTATCAATGTCTCTCTATAAACTGTTTGTATCCCCCTCACAATCTGCCTTACCACTCTCCTGCTTTGCTTTATTGTTTTCCACTGTTGGCCAACAGATCCTTGGGAGAACCACAAAAAAGTAGCCTTCTTTTCCATTCCTGCACTGGCCACCCTTTAGATGCTTAGATTGCCTAACTAAATTAAGAAAATTGTTATCTCAAATTTAAATCTGAAATTTTAATCAAACTTCCTGTAATCAAGAAGAAAGTACAGTCAAAGATCCTGATTTCCCTACTCCATAATAAGCCAAGAGAAGGTAGGGAGAAGCGAAACAGCTTATTGATTTAGAGCCCCAATTCAAAAGGAAAATAACAGTGGCTCAATTTTTGTCATCACAACAATGCAGGTATATTTTCAGAGGCTAATGGTAAAATTCAACTCATAAGGCATTTAGACATACTGCCAGTGCCAAGAGGCCAGTGAGTTTAAAGTTATTTTATTATCTTCACAGATTAAGAACAGAGGAAACTGGAGCAGTATTTCCTGAATCTTTATCCACTAATCAGTGTCCTTGTACTGTTCCTTTAAAGAGGTGGAAAACATCCTCTCATGGTTTATCTTAAAGGATACGACTTTCATTTGTGGTTAAGTCAAAGGTGTTTTTGTTGTCTCTTTCCTCCTCATAACAGGCAACAAATTTTCCAAAGGCTTTGTAAAGCCATTAATCGATTTCTGTAATGTCATCTGGCAGCTTCTTGCCACCTAGTATCAGCATGGTTTGTCTCAGTAAATGGAAGCTTATGGTTTACACGGGATCACTTAACTTCAATTAAAGTTTAAATCCATGTTTGAAGAGTGAAAGATGCTGTTTTTCACAGCGGAGCTTCACAGAGCTGAAAGATGCATTATTGAGACTGAAAGTCAATGGTTATGTACAAAACAGATGAGGAAGCTCTGTCCCTGTGGGCTGTTAAGCGTATTTGCAGAGCAAAAAAGTGTCCATAACAGGAATTGTAGGGAGTGGCCTTGCTGTTTTTCATGAAAAATATATGGCTTTTCAAGGTTGCATGTTGCTCTATTTTTCTGATTCAGCTGGATATTTATCTCCAAGATTCATTTTTGAAAACTTTATGATTTCAAATATCATTTTTTACCTATATGATGGTTCTTTTATGCAACACCATGTGTATATTTTCCAATCTCATAATAGCATTTTGTTCACAGTTTATACACAAGAATATGCTGGCACAATGCATGGTTGTGCACTAAATGGAAAGACCATGCTGTGAAAAATGACCAAGACAATTTAATACAAGCTCCTAAGGTTCAGTTAAGTTGTGTTCTAAATACAGCATGAAAAGTCTTTCATGTTGAATCTTCTGCTAAAGATGGGATGGTCATTGCTTGGGATATCTTCTAGTTCTAGCTGTACAAAGTGTATCTATCTTACTGAACTGAAGATAATACACCATGATGTAGAGCAGAAGCTTTAACTATAGCCAGTTACAACATTTCAGGAAGTTAAAGTCTTCCTTTGTGAGGTTGAAGCAGAGACTACAGCAATGGATGAATGGACACCGCACAACAAGCACCAGCCAGAGTGTTCCCACCCAGTCGGAGAACACTTCAGCGGTCCAAGACATTCGGCCGCGAACTTTCAGGTGACCATCCTCCTAGGCGGACTTTGGGACAGGAAACAATGCAAAATGGCCGAGCAGAGGCTGATAGCCAAGTTTGGTATCCATGAGGATGGCCTCAACTGGGACCTTGGGTTCATGTCACACTACAGATGACCCCACTGCAATATACAATCTCTCTCTCTATCTCTCTCTCTCTCATACACACACACAAACATACATACACTCTCTCACAGACCCTCTCTCATACGCCTACACATACATCTCCCACACGCACACCTTCTCACAGACTTATACCCCATTACACTCACACACATACACTCACTCTCACAGACACTCACATCTCCCCCACACCCACCCACCCCAACCCCCACATGCTCACACTCACTCTGTCTCCCCTGCACGCACACACGTATAGTTTGTGGGGTGAATTTCTACTTGCAATTTGTACTGCATAAATCCATGTGAGATTCTGTCAATCCCACTTTAGAAATAGAATCAGTCTGAACATTGGGACACAGACAGACTTTAACCTCACACCTTCAGTGCATTATCTGATCTGAGATGGCAGCTATTGTCAAAGCTAACTTGAGAATATAACTTTTAAAAAGTTCTGGGATTTACATATGAAAGAACTGAAACTACCATGGTCATTCTAAAAGATAAAAGAATTAACAAACAATCTAGGTCTTTTTCAATATGTTATTTAGGTTGCATCACACTGTAATCTTTTGCTATAAATTCTGTGTCCCTCGGTTTTGTAATCCACAACCAAGGAGCAGTGCTCGGAAAGCTAGTGCTTCTGAATAAACCTGTTGGACTATAACCTGGTGTAATGTGATTTTTAACTTTGTCCACCCCAGTCCAACACCGGCACATCCAAATCCTTAAAAAAAGTTGTCCACAGAAAGAACATCAGCTTTTTTTTTTAGAAACACTGCTTCCTATAAATCACATGGTGGTAACTGTTTGCTTGCTTAGACCTCTACTGAAGCTGTTTGAACAGTCACAGACTTGGAGAGTCTCTTGTTTATCTGGTCTTCAGTTAGGGGTCAAGAAACCCAAGAAAGAGTTGCTCAGGTGATTGCTCCCATTTCTTGTTATGTTCAGAGTGAAACCTATTTGTTTTCCAAGAGACTGAACATTTTAATATTGTATTTCCTGAACAAGTTAAGAGACTCCGCATGTTTGGTGACCTGACCATATGTGCCAAACATCTGAGCGACAGATTTTGGATCATTCTATGGTTTATCCTTTTGCCTTCTAGAATAATGCATCGGTCAAAGTGGGTTTTTTTTTCAGAAATCCAATTTCTGCCAAGAATTTTCTTTTTTTCTTTTCCTGAGGTGTATGTTTTGGGGATATTTAAAGGACATTTGTACTTCTGCACTACTGACTGTGTCTGTTAACGAATTACTGCATCTTCAAAACGAAGTTTTGTTTTTATAATAAACCAATAACTGCATTTATTAAGAAACATCACATATATATTTTTACTTGATGATATGGGTAAGGTATATAAGGTTCGGTAACTGAAAAGAAGTACTTTTTACATTGACCTGCGGAGTAGTGAAATTGGACTGACAATATACTCCTCCAGTCTCAATCGTAACAATACATAACAACCCCAAGGTTTTATCACCAGTCATGTTTACTAAATGCCCACTCATCTATGCTGAGCTGAGAACATGCCCCTTTATCCATTCAGCTAACTTTTGGCGTAATAGCTTACTCGGATTTAGTTAATTTATCAACATTTAGGAGTTGCCACTGTCTAGAAATTGAAGTGGACCAGTCACATAAATACTGTGACTACAACAGCAGATCAAAATCTGGGGATTCTGTAGCAAGTAATGTAACTCCTGATTTGCTAAAGCCTTTCTACCATCTACAAGGAATAATACAGGAATGCAATGGAACACTCTACAATTGCCTGGATGAATGATTCTCCAATTACATTCAGGAAGCACAATAACATCCAGGTCAAAGCAGTCAGCTTGACTGACATCTTATCCAACACTTGAAACATTCACTCCTTTCACCATGACACACAGAGACAGTATCTACCATCCACAGGATGTGCTGCACTAATTCCACAAGGTACCTTCCAAATAACTTTGAACGACAAAGATAGCAGCTGTATGGAAGCATCACCACTTGCATATTCTCCTACTACCCACACTTCAATCTGACTAATAACTGTACTGATGTTTCTTCACAGTTGAATCAAATTCAGTGAACTCACTTCCTAAAAGATCTATGAGTGTATCTACATTCACATGGACTGCAGAAGTTCAAGGCAGCTCATCTACACAATCAAGGGCAATTAGAAATTGGAAACAAATTCTACCCGAGGCAGTGACACATACATCTATGAACAAATATAAAATGATAAAAATTTATAAACCAGTGTCACAACTCACTTGGGAAGGAGTGCTGACACTCAAGCCCCATTACTCCCAGGATCATCACACAGAAGTTATAACGATTTAACCAAATTACTCAAAATCCCCAGTTTTCCTGTTGATGATCTCAAGTTAACAAAAAACACTGACTGAGTACCTACACTGTACCTAGGTACATAGGACAATAATAAATCAAATCAATTAACAAGAAACTAATACTTATTATAAACAAATCAGTTCAAATCATAGACAAACAAAATATATAAATAGCAACTTATAACTCCCTAACTTTACCCATTCTTAAACCACTACAGACATACACGACACACACAAAAAAGGTATGGGTGAAGAAAAAAATGATTATGGAAACAGAGTTCAACTGCATCATTCCACTTGATTCAACTGCAGCAAGGGACAACACGCAGACTTGGGCTGTTAAGTAA
This sequence comes from Chiloscyllium punctatum, assembly GCF_047496795.1. Lineage (NCBI taxonomy): Eukaryota > Metazoa > Chordata > Chondrichthyes > Orectolobiformes > Hemiscylliidae > Chiloscyllium > Chiloscyllium punctatum. The sequence continues at coordinate 120,503,716 of NC_092741.1, read as the reverse complement.
CAAGTTACATAAGCACTAGTCAAGCACCAGACAATGACTATATTCAACAAGACAGAATCCAACCATTTTGCTTCTTGATTTTCTATAGCAATAACAATGATAAATCACCCATTATCAATATCTTGAGGCACTACTGACCACCATCCAAAGAAATGAACTGGACTAGCCATAAAAATACTGTGGCGACAAGAGCAGACTAGAAGCCTGCCGTGAGTAACCCAACTCCTGTCTCTCCAGTGCTGGCCCACAACCTACAAGACAACATTATAAACAACAGCACCTCCTTCGTAATAATCCTCAACACCAGCACCCCGCAAGATTGCATACTTGGCCCTCTACTAAACTGCCTGTATACTCATAAATGTGTGACCAAATTTCATACAAATGCAATTTACATGTTCGCTGATGACACCACTGTTGCCAGATATCAAACAAATGAGTCAGAAAATAGGAAGGAGGTACAGGGCTTGGTGTTGTGGTGCAATGATAACAAGTCCTTTCTCAATGTCAGCAAAACAAAAGAACTGATCAAAAACTTCAGGAAGAAAGGAGGAGGACATGCCCCTACCTACATCAATGGAGTGAGGTGAAGAGTCAAGTTCCTAGGAATGACAATAACTAACAATCTGTCCTGGTCTCTCACATAGGTGTAAAGGTCAAGAAGGCACAACAGCGCTGATTCGTCCTCAGAAGGCTGAGAAATTTCAGCAGGTCCATAAGAACCCTCATCAACTTTTACAGGTGCAACACAGAAAGCTTTCTATCTGGGTGCACAATGGGTTTGGTACAGCAACTGCTCTGCCAAGGATCAGAAGAAACTATATAAAGTTGTGTACACAGCCCAGATCATCACAAAAGTCAACCTTCCATCCATAGACTCCATCTACATTTCCCGTTGTTGCAGAAAAGCTGCCAACATCATCAAGATCCCTCCCACCCCAGTAATACTTTCTTCCAACCTCTTCTGTCAGGCAGAAGATACAGAAATGTGAACGTACATACAAACAGGTTCAAGAACAGCTTCTTCCCTGCTGTTATTAGACTGATGAATGGATCTTTCTAATTTCAAATCTAATCTTGATCTTGGTTTTGTGCACTTTCTATGCAGCTGTAACCCCGTATGCCTTGCTCTGTCTAATTACCCTATGACCTGTATGTCCTTGTATTTTATGATCTGTCTATACTACTTGCAAAATAAAACTTTTCACTGTACTCAGTTACATGTAACAACAATAAATTAAATAAAAAGTCAGGAAGGTAATGGAATACTCTCCAGTTTCTTGGATGAGTGCAGCTCTAACAACACAAGAATCAATCTTTAACTTCTTTCATTAATCATTGATTTAGCTTTCCCTTTGGGCATCTCTGCCTTAGAGGAATGTATCTGTTGTAGAACATGTTGGACACCTTTAAATACAAGCTATTGTCTGTCTGCCATAAAATATTTTTGTGTATTTTCTCAAACTAGAATTCTTTAAAGAGAGATCCTCTATGTGAGGTAGTATACTTGGTTTAACTGGCAGAGTGTTGCAACTGAAACTACATGACTTTACCCTATAATTTGCTTGTACTTGTAGAGTTGAGGTGTTCCATTGAGACAAATAATTAAGACATTTTTAAAGGATGGAGGAATAGATTTCTTTTTTGCTGTTACTAATAACTCAAGATAATTATATCTGTTGAATATCCTGAGGCAGGTAAATTGTATATAAGCAGCATCAGCCAAGGGGGAGTGGAGGGTGGTAGTAAGCAGGAGACTTCCTTGACCATGTTTGACATGATACCATGAAACTTATATGGAGTCCGCAAGCAAAAGTTAAGACTCCTACGGTAATTCCCTCATTATGGTATACCACAAAGTTGCCGCTTCAAGTAGATCCCTCTTTCCAGTGAAACAGTTTATACTAAGGAATGGTGATGGTGGTACCTGAGACATTGCCTTTAAGCGGCAATTCCATGAGTATGACTATGTCAGGCTGTTGTTGACCAGGCTGAGGGACAGCTCTTTCAATTTTGGCACAAGCACCCATAATAGCAAAGAGGACTTTAAAGTGCTTTAAAGAAAGTGACAATAATTAATGTCAAATACATATGATCAATTCTTAGGTTTCTGCCACATTATGTGTTTAATCAATTGCCTGCAGACCAATACGTTAGAAGATGCAAATGAGAATTAATAAGCATGGATGGCCAACATGAGAATTTCAGAACATTGTAACTACAATTAGGATAACTCCATATTTCAAGCAGAACAAAAGAGAACATAGAACAATACAGAACAAGAACAAACCATTTGGCCCACGATGCCATTCTAAATAAATTCCATCACCTGCACATCGTCCATATCCCTCTAATCCTTGTCCATGTGTCTGTATAAATGCCTCTTTAATGTTGCTGTCATATCTACTTCTACCACCTCCCCTGGGCAGCTTGTTCCAGACACCCATCACTTTGTGTAAAAAACATTTTCCCTCTGCATCTCCTTTAAACTTCTCCCCTCTCACTTTAAATCTAAGTCCCTAGTATATGACATTTCCACCCTGGAAAAAAGACTCTGACTATCAACCCTACCTAGGGTTCTCATTATTTTATGTACTTAAAAAATGCATTTGCAAATTGTTAAATGTGTTAGAAATCTGTAGCAGTCCATTGGCGCAATAGTAGCTTTCTTGACAAAGCCAGACATTAGTAGATAAGAGCCTCATTTCATGGACTTCAGCACAAAATTTATTTTGGCATGCCAGTGCAGTCCTCAGGAAGGTATTACTGTCAAACGTGCAATATTTCAAATACAACATTAAATTAAGATCTTGTCTGACCTCCCATGTGGATTTAGAAGAGTCCATGACGACATTCAAAGAAAAGCAGGACAATTCAAATTGGTGTTCTGGACAATAGTTATGTTTAAATATTACTGAAATAGATAGGATTATTGCTATTTATGGGAGCTGGCTGTGCACAAACTGCTGCCACATTTCCTATATTATTGCTATTATTACCCGTCAAAAGTAATTAACTAACTCTGAACAACCTGATATTTTGAAAAGTACTGTATAAATGAAAGTATTTTAGTCCTTTACTTCTATAAAAAGAATTTGACTGCTAAACAACTCAAAAAACTTCAGTGTTCTGTTGTTAGAGTGTGATCATTGCACTTATTGTCTCAATGCATCTCAACGTATATCTGAGTTAGATGTTTGATATGCAGAATTCACCATAACAAGAGTGTCTGGGTTTGAAAATAACATAAGATGTGCTCTGATGCAAAAGTTACTATCAAACAATATGTCAGAATGCACTTTAAAATCAGGATTCATCAATTATACAAAACTTGGAGGTTCCACCATTTCTTTAAGCTTTTTACATCATGCAAAGCATCACTACCTATACAAATTTTCATAAATGAAGCGTAAATTTGAAAATGCAATCAAGGGTGTATTATCTAAATTGTTTTATTCAAAATGGACATCAAATCATAATTCAATCAGCAGTGAAGCAACCGCAAAGCATCTAACCAGTAACATGAAACACATTCACTCTAAATGCGATCTATATGCAACTTACTCCAAAGAAATTTATTCAGGCAAATTATGGAACTAAGTAAATGGAATGTATGCCTAATTCACTCATGGATACCTTCAGATGAATTTTAATGATCATAAATATAAAAGGAAGCATACTGATAAAGGAAAAATTAATTTTCCAGAAAAAGGAATGTGAAAACTCTTGGAATTGAACTGTATTCAACTTAAGTTTCATCAATTTAAAGAGGGCAATAACTCAACACTTGTTTATTGAGGGTCCAGATAAAACATAATGGTGCAACTCTATTATGGAGTTTGGCAGTGGGTCTCAATTTGAAAGAGCTAATGGAGTTTGAGACAAGCACAATCCCGCCAAACTGTACTACAGACTTCCCATTATAGGGTCATGACAAGCAGGGAGAGGTGGCCCATCCAGATTTTAAACAAATTAATTACTGTAATAAAAATAGAACTTAGAACTCAAAACCAAATCAGACAAATTCTCCACCATAATTTTACAGATCCTGAGCCAAGAACAGTAATGAAACAATTCCTTTGGTCTACTTTCTGCCATTAGATATGCGGCAGAATAGGAATGCCAAATTACCCACCCTCTATTCATGATCTTGTTGGCAAATGTAGGAACAGGTTTGATAACAGTCCCCTTGCCAAGATTTCAAACCTCCAAGAATATACAAGCTAGCAAAGGGTAGGAATAGGGGAATAGAGCAGATGATTGTGTGGCTGAGGAGCTGGTGCTGGGGACAAAGGTTCACATTTTTCGATCATTTGAATCTCTTCTGAGATAGAAGTGACCTATACAGGAAGAATGGATTGCACCTGAATTGGAAGGGGACTAATTTACTGGCAGGGAGATTTGCTGGAGTTGCTCAGCAGGATTTAGTAAGCCGGGGGGTGGGACTCAGGGAGATAGTGAGGAAAGAGATCAGTCTGAGACTGGTACAGTTGGGAAAAGGAGCAAGACAAACAGTCAGGGCAGGCAGGTCCAAAGCAGTGCGTACAAGAAAATTTTCTGACTATGTATCTGGATGTACCTACTAGAGATGGTGCTAAAACTTGACCTACTCTTGGGAAATAAGGCAGGGCAAGTGACTGAGGTATCAGCGCAGAAGCACTTTGAGGAAAGCAACCATAATTCTATTAGTTTTAAAGCAGTGATGGAAAAGGATAGACCGGATCTAAAAGTTAAAGTTCTAAATCGGAGAAAGGCCAATTTTGACGGTATTAGGCAAGAACTTTCAAAAATTAATTGGGGGCAGATGTTCGCAGGTAAAGGAACAGCTGGAAAATGGGAAGATATCAAAAATGACATAGTGAGAGTCCAGAGACATTATGTTCCTGTTAGTGTGAAAGGCAAGGCTGGTAAATGTAGGGAACGTTGTATGACTAGAGAAATTGAGGTTTTGGTCAAGAAAAAGAAAGAAGCATATGTCAGGTAGACAGCAGAGATCAAGTGAATCCTTATAAGTTGTTAAGACAGTCAGAGCATATTTAAGAGGGAAATCAGGTGGGCAAAAAGGGGACATGTGATAGCTTTCGCAAATAGGGTTAGGAATATCCAAAGGGATTCTATAAATACATTAAGGACAAAAGGTAACTCAGGAGAGAATAGTTCCCCTCAAAGATCAGCAAGGCAGCATATGTGTGGAACCACAGGATATGGGGAAGATACTAAATACATTTTGCATCAGTGTTTACTGTGGAGAAGGCCATGGAAGATATAGAATGTGGGGAAATAGATGGTGACACCTTGAAAAATGTCCATATTGCAGAGGGGAAAGTGCTGGATGTCTCAAAATGCATAAGGGTGGACAAATCCCAGGGACCTAATCAGGTGTACCCCAGAACTCTGTGGGAAGCTAGGGATGTGATTGCTGGGCCCCTTGCTGAGATATTTGGATCATCGTTAGTCACAGGTGAGGTGCCGGAAGATTGGAGATTGGCAAACGTGGTGCCACTGTTTAAGAAGGGTGGTAAAGAAAAGCCAGGGAACTATAGACCGGTGAGCCTGACATCGGTGGTGGGCACGTTGTTGAAGGGAATCCAGAGGGACAGGATTTACATGTATTTGGTAAGGCAAGGGCTGATTATGGATAGTCGACGTGGCTTTGTATGTGGGAAATATGTGGAGTTGCCAGTGTTGGACTGGGGTGGACAAAGTTAAATATCATACAATATCAGGTTATAGTCTAACAGATTTATTTGCAAGTACAAGCTTTCAGAGCACTGCTCCTTCATCAGGTAGCAAGTGGGGCAGGATCACAGGACACAGAATTTATAGTAAAAGATAAAAGTGTAATTAAACTGAGGCGATGTATTAACAAACCCAGATTGATGTTAAGACTTTAATCACTTAGAATAGGGATGCAGGTTTTTATTCGTTATTACCATATATACTCATGTAAAAGTCGATCGCATGTAAAATTCGATCCCTTATTTTTGGCCAAAATGTCTTGTATTTCCCATATATCTCATGTAAACGTCGACCCTATTATATTGCATTATAAGCCTCTTACAAAGGAAACTGCATGTTACCTTTAACCCACTTAAACAAAATCGCATTCATTCATTCATACTGGTAACTCTACTTATTACTCTTTGTTTATTATATTGTGTCTCTATTAATTAATTAATTCATTCATAACTCTACTTAGCCCACTTGCTTTACTAAAGCAAGTTTTGGTTCATTCATTCATTCATTCAGTCCGGTACTTATCGCATTTCGCTCATTATACATCCAAAAGTTAATATCGTTAAAAAGTTAATAATTTTAATTGTGGTATTGTATCTGAATAAAGGAGAAATATATTAGCTCATATTCCTTTAATTCTTTGACAAATTTGTTAATGTTGCTGAAGTTCATTACATAGGAGAATAAATGGGAGGGAAACGGAAGAATGTGATGGGAAGGGTTCAAGACACTTACACATTCAGAATTTAATAAATGTTTAATTTTAAGTGCGTTTTATTACCAGGCCAAGACAATGTTGAACAGTGTGACTTTGCAGGATTTCAATGAATCTTTAACATGTTAAATGTTTGTACCGGTATGTAGAAATAAAATTTACTACAAGTAATTCATTCTTGTTTCTCTTGCTTTTATCCGGTAATTACCTTTACCGTAATTCATTGTGTTTTTCTTATTTACTTGGGATTAGTTGAGCAATCAAATTGATTTCTGCTAATAATACAGTATTTCAAACTGCAGCATGAATTTCAGCCCCATAAAACTAGTGCACATGGAATAGTCAACCCTATAAATTGAACCTTTAAAAATAGTTTTAAAAATTCGACTTTTATATGACTATGTATGGTACGTAAATCCCAGAACTTCTTTCAAGTCACAGTCCCAGGATAACTTAAGGTTTTATTTAAAAAAGGTGACATCTCAGCTCAGACAATGCATTAAAGGTATGAGTTTAGAGTCTGTCTGTATCCCAACTTTGAGTCAGACTGGTTCTATTTCCAAAATAGGAATTTATAAAATGTCACATGGACTGACTGCCTTCAGACTGTGTGCTTTTTGAACAAATAAACCTGTTGGACTATAAACTGGTGTTGTGTGATTTTAATTTAATTGAGTTTTTTGAAGAAGTAATGAAGAGGATTGATGACAGCAGAGCGGTGGACATGATTTGCATGGGCTTCAGTAAGGCGCACGACAAGATTCCTCTTGGTAGACTGTTTAGCAAGCTTAGATCACATGGAAAACAAGAAGAACTGGCCATTTGAATACAGAACTGACTCCAAGGTAGAAGACAGAGGGGGATGGTGGAAGGTTACATTTCAAACTGGAGGCCTGTGACCAGTGTGCCACAAGGATCAGTGCTGGGTCCACTGCATTTTATCATTTATATAAATTATTTGGATGTGAACATAAAGGTTCAGTTAGTAAGTTTGCACATGACACCAAAATTGGAGGTGTAGTGGACAGCGAAGAAAGGTACTTCAGAGTGCAACGGGGTCTTGATCAGATGGGCCAATGGGCCAAGGAGTGGCGGATTAATTTAAATAAAAATGAGGTGCTTCATTTTGGAAAGGCAAATCAGGGCAGGACTTATATAATTAATACTAAGACCCTTGGGAATGCTGCTGAACAACGTACCCTTGGTTCATAGTCCCTTGAAAGTGGAGTTACAGGTAGATAGGATAGTGAAGAAGGCATTTGGTATGCTTACCTTTATGGTCAGAGCATTGAGTATTGGAGTTGGGAGGTCATGTTGCAGCTGTACAGGACATTGGTCACGCCACTTTTGGAATATTGTGTGCAAATCTGGTCTCCCCACTATAATAAGGATGTTGTGAATCTTTAAAGGGTTCAGAGAAGATTTACAAGGATGTTGCCAGGGCCGGAGGGTTTGAGCTATAGGGAGAGGCTAAATAGGCTGGGGCTGTATTGCTTGGAGCATCAGAGGTTGAGGGGTGACCTGAGAGGTTTATAAAATCATGAGGGGCATGGATACGGTAAATAGACAAGTTCTTTTCCCTGGGTTGGGAGAATCCAGAACTAGACAGCATAGATTTAGATTGAGAGGGGAAAGATATAAAAGGGACCAAAGGGGCAATTTTTCCCTAAGGGGCAGAGGATGGTGTGTGTATGGAATAAGTGCCAGAGGAAGTGGAGACTGGGACAATTATAATATTTAAAAGGCATCTGGATGAGTTTTGAAAAGAAGGGTTTAGAGGGACACGGGCCAAATGCTGGCAAGTAGGACTAGATTAAGTTAGGATATCTGGTCGGCATGGACTAGCTGGACTGATGGGTCTGTTTCCTTGCTATACATCTCTATAACTCTATATTATGTCCAATCCAAGCTGGCAAACTTCTTTCAGCCACATTTTTCTTAACAGCATAAAGACCAACAAGCTTCAGATTATTTAAAGTTGTTTTATCATCAGATATTCTATTTGTTCATACAAATAGAATTTGGTATAATCTCAACTGCTCAAGGGTTTTGTTTTCCTATAAGTGGCTTGTGGATATGTGATGTAGCTAGTAATAATAGAATGCTCATTTTTTTGTCATCACCAGACACTGACACTGCAGTTTATCTTTGCTGATATGCAGCAGTTGATTTGCAAGATGTGTAATTGATGTCTGTTGACTGATTTTTGTTGATATGTTGGGCTACAAGATAGCCAAGTTGATCTTGAAATACAAGTGAGTTACTAGGCCTGAACAGTAAGTTGTTAGCATGTGCTATTTTAGAGGTTACTCTCTCATTTCTGGGGTCCTCGTTTACAACAATTGTTGTTATGTGACAATTAATCCTGTGACCTACAAAGATTTTGAGCTTTCCTGAACAACTTGATGGCAGAATTAAAATTCAATGGATCAATTAAACTTATATTTATACAATGACTTAATTGTCTTCATGTTTGACCAAATAAAAATAATATATTCTGATTATGTTCATTTGTTAATTCAAAGTTTTCAATATTCCAATACACGAGTTAGCTCAGATAATAAACTAAACAATCAGTAAATCATTTAATATAACTGAGTTTTCCAGAGAATATTTTGGAACATGCAAATTAGGTTTACATTCTGGGTTTAAGCATTATGAATGGCTAATCAAAAGTTAAAAATATAACTAAATTAACCTCTTACCTGGAGAAAATGCTCGGTGAAATTGGCACATGTCTTCACCAATCAATTCCTGGGAAATTTGCTGAATCTTTGATCTAACATCACGAAATTTGGCCTCAGACTCATTCAGTAATTCTTCAATGTCATCCACACTGAATAGAAGTGATTATTAGATGTAATATTTAACTGTCACTTGTAAACACTCATTTCATTTATGGAAATTCTACTTGAATTTAAAACAAAATCAAATCTGATATTTCACCATTCCAAACTATTTGACTTTTATTCATTTCAGTCTGATATTTCACCTTTATTAATTTCAGTCTATTGGGTTGTGGGAAATTCAGTTTTTATTATTTGTCAAAAAGGGGATGTTTATTTCTCCCCTAGCCTTTCACTCAGTAATGAATAAATTTCTCAATTCAAAACAATGAGTGAGTTGGAGTGTGCAAATGGTTGGCTAGTCCTTTCAAAGATTCAGAACAACAATTTGAATGGCGCTCCTTGCGGCAATGTGATTCTACAATCAACTCCAATCGTTAGAGTTTATTTTTCTTGGAATGTAGGAACAGGGCAAGCATTGACCAGCAGTGGCATTATTGGAAGTGCGAGAACACTGCACTCCAAATTCTTAAAGTAATCTTCAGAAGTCTCCCTTTATGGTTTGCTGCTTCAACTAGTATAGAGCCTGAAAATTAGCAAATTGAGAACAAAGCCTGAAATGCACATGATGTAGTCATTTCAATATGGAACAAACAGGCCTCCACTCTAAAAAGAAAGCCCTGATTTTAGAAGCAGCCAAGTTCATGGGACTAATGTACTGCAAATTCATATTCATTCGGTGCACAATAAGTCTGTAAAACAGGTCCAAATGACATTTGAATTTCTTATGAACCAAAACGGATATTTCAGTCATAAACATAAGCAAATACTATGCCCTAAAATCTTTAATTGGATCACATATGTGATTACTGCAGTTGTCATTACTGCAGTTTCTTTAGTAACATCAAGAAAACAAAGTAAATAAAAAATTTATTTCCTGTTCTCAATCTAAAAGTTGTAAATTCAGTTTAAAAATTTCTTGGCTATTGTTGAGATACAACAGTCAACTGCCAGGGTTTCAAAAAATTAAAACCAAGTATGACCTAGAAGTTTGTTATTAAAGTTCATATGAATCATCAAACTCACCGATAGTATACGACATACTTTAAGGCAGGAATGTATTGAGAAAGTGGTGGAGAATGCCTGATTCTATAAGGAGGGGCATCAGATGAGATAAAGAGGATTTTTGTCAGGAAACCTAACAGACAAGGGCAATCAAAGTCCCATCCTTCTAGGCTACAAACTTGTGTACAGTACAAGAACTTAACTCCCCATTCAATGCTGCTTTTGTCATGCTGAGGTCAAGATCAACTCCAGATTTTAAGATGCACCCTCAAATTGCATTCATTATCAATTCTCCCTGATCAGAGAAGTGTGTCAGGAATCCTAAAACCAGGTATCACTTATAGGTATCATACATTCCAGAGAACACCTCTGGGACACCCGGACCAACCAACCCAAACAACCCGGAGCCCAACACTTCAACTCCCCCTCCCACTCCACCAAGGACATGCAGGTCCTTGGACTCCTCCATCGCCAGACCATGGCAACACGACGGATGGAGGAAGAGCGCCTCACCTTCCGCCTGGAAACCCTCCAACCACAAGGGATGAACTCGGATTTCTCCAGTTTCCTCATTTCCCCTCCCCCCACCTTGTCTCAGTCAAATCCCTCGAACTCAGCACCGCCTTCCTAACCTGCAATCTTCTTCCTGACCTCTCCGCCCCCACCCCACTCCGGCCTATCATCCTCACCTTGACCTCCCTCCACCTATCACATTCCCAACGCCCCTCCCCCAAGTCCCTCCTCCCTACCTTTTATCTTAGCCTGCTGGATACACTTTCCTCATTCCTGAAGAAGGGCTTATGCCCGAAACGTCGATTCTCCTGTTCCTTGGATGCTGCCTGACCTGCTGCACTTTTCCAGCAACACATTTTCAGCTTCCCACAAATGTAGCCAGGATTCTAATCTGCAGCCAGATCCATGACTGAGCATTTATTTTAACACAGAGTAATTACAGTAAAGCATTAAAAAAAAGACACAGCAATACTTCTGCAGCTAAATAACTCAAATGTTTTACGTGTCCCATAATGTTCCTGTTCCCATAAAATACTGTATTCTTTGACCTACTGTTGGATCTACAAGTAATATTATAAATGACACATGTACACATGCAGATCCTGCATTTTGTTATGATCATAAAATAACCCTAAGATTGGAGGACTAAACTGATAGTACAGGTGCATAATCCTTTATCTGAAATGTTCGGGACCAGCTGGTTTTCAGAATTCAGAATTTTTCGAATTACAGAATAAGTGACAGTTTGATGGTGAAATTTTTAAAAATCTTACCGGAGGACCACACTCACTGAGTAAAACAGGCCTTGAGACAGAATTGAGGCCTACCACTACCTGGCCACGCACCACATTCCCCCCGCCACCCCAACCACGTTGCATCTGAATGACATGCATCGAGTGGATGTCGACTTGGGTTAACTGTTTGCATGCCAAACAACCTTGTTAATGAGAAAAAAACTTCACAAAAAAAACCTTCCGACTTTGGAGCTTTTCGGATTTCAGATAAAGGGTGTCCATCTGTATAAACTGCATAGCAAAGTTCTAATAGACCTTAAACTATAAATGACTGCGTCCCGTTTACTTAACATTTATACTTGTGACTTTAGAAGGGATCCAGGATGACACTATCAGCAGTAATGTGTATCACATGGAATATCACTTCTGTCCTTATCAAACAACATTCATTCAAAATCATAATAGCAACATTTTGAAAGACCTGCTTTATACATAAAAAGTACTCTTCATATGTTGAATTGCAAAGTTAAATATATTTAAATGAAGATGTTATTTCTCACCTGGTTACTCTGTGCAGAAGAAAAATAATCCGTTTGCTTTCAATAGTAATATCACGACCAAGTTTTACTAGCCTCTCATATTTATCGTGCTTAGCATCTAGCTCCTTTTGGAAAGCTGATCAAAACAAAATGAGGAAACAATTAGTTGGTCTACATTCATGATTTTTATTCATCTGTTGAATTATCATTTTCAATGAAGGGTGCAACGTCATTATTACAGAACAGAAACTACAATTTGATTCATTTTGGCTAATATTGAAAAGCACTTCCTGAGAGACCCCAGAGGCTTAGAATGAAACCAGAGGTAACCTCCACAGCACTAGTTATTTAAATCGTAAGAAACCAAGGCCTCTTCCCTCCAAACCACAAATTAAAAGAACCTTCCCACATCTGCAAAATAGCAGTTTAAAAACAACATGACACTTTGGGACAACACTAAAACATCTTGCAGATGTTGGGAATCTGACTAAAAGCAGAAAGTACTCAAGAAAATCAATAAGTTTGCCAGCATCTGTGGGAGTTACTTTGGGAGTTACTTTACCCAAGGTTGAAATCAACTACTAAAGGATTGCTGCACTAATAAGAAAACATGTTTGAAAATTCAAACATAATACACAGATTTTGGGATAATTGATGATTATTATAATATAATTGGACCTACAATGACTTATCAGAAATCTACACGTTTAGTATTTAAGCACTGATTAGATGTATTTTCATGCAGTAGTATAAATGGGGTCCTTGCATTCACTTCTACCGAAGGTATGGATTACAGGACATTGCAGGATGTCTCAGCAACAGACGGCGGAGGGGGCACATAGATTATCAAATACAGCACTGAAGGTCCAGAAGAGGAAGAACACATTGCATTTGCAGAGAAATCAAATCCCACCTTTCCCTCGTATTGCAGTTGTCAGACTCAACCTGGCTTCATGTCCTCCTCCAATTCCTCGTCCAGACCAAAGGAGACATCTAGCAAATGCTGACGACAAACCATCCTGTCTCCTTGTGAACAAATCATGACACAGCACCATGGCACTTAATCTTCTTAGATGAATTCAGAATCTTGGTGAAGTATTGATAAAGTATCTGGAAGTCTCAATTTGTATTTCAGATGTTCTTTTCACAGCTCCAGCAGCAGTAACTATGAAATTGTGAGTACCTGTTAAGTAACACTCTACTTAACATGAACCCATGTTTACTCATTAACTCACTGTGAGGAAAACCAATTACCTGAACTGCTTGCTACCAAAATGCAGTGCAAACTCTTTGATGAGCAGACATCTTTACAAAGCAATGAGCTGTTTTACTATCCTTTAAACAGCTGTTCCTAGCAGTAGCTTTTACTCCTGTACCAAGCCTTACACTAAACACAGCACTCCAGTTTAAGACCCATCTTGACCACTTCTTTAGCACCTCAGTTATTTGGCAAAACCCAGCTACTTTCAGTTTCTTCAAAGCTTCAATTAGTTCTTCTAATGTTTTTAAATTTTGATGGTCACACATAAATATAAATGCTGATCAAACAAATATAAAAATTAGAGAAATATATAAATATAGAAATTAGAGAAGTATATAAATATAACTATAAACTATTAGAGAAACATACATTATGACAAAATGCCTATGGTATAATTGGTCAAACACGCTAAGTGATCATACCTACATAAATCAACAAATGAGAAAATAAAATAAAGTGAATCAGAAAATATGGTGAAATACTGTAATATATTGTAGATACTTAGTGTTTGATCACTTCTTCAATCAAGTAGTCCTGAACCAGTTCACTACTTGTGAAATACAAATCACTGTTATTGGGCAAATGCAGCAATCTATTTACATACAGAAAGAACTCCCAAGCAATGAATGAAAACATGGAATTTACAATTGATGCATTTTACACATTTTGTGTGATGACCAGTTTCATCATACCAGAACTCCATTTTTCTATGAATAGTACAAAGGAATCTTCACATATCCAAAGAATGGCACCTCTGACAACATACCTCAGAATGAAAGGCAATCAAGACAACCTATTCAGGTCCTGTGGCATTTCAACACACAGACTTCAGAATCAGAGACAAGGATGTCATCAGTTCAATATAAAGAAAGGAGGACAAACACATATGGGCAAATGGATAAAGATGTAACAAAAACAAAAAAGAATATACAGCTCTTTCATGGTATCTGGATGATACAAAGTACTTTGTAAACAATGAAGAACCTTGAAGTTATGTAAGAAATGCAACAACCAGCAAGAAAGAGCAGAAAGAAGGAAGTAGAGAGAAAAAGTTACAATGGAGGAGCTGAAGAAATTAGGCAAAAAATTGAGAAAAAAGAAAGAGGGATAGAAAAATGGAAGGAAAGAAAAAAATGAGTGTCAAATACAAAAGATATTGGCTCTAGTGAGGGAAGAAAGGCCGTGCACATAGCAGGAAGACAGTACTTATTTAAGTGGAGTATCTTTAGCCGTGCTTGAGTAGGAGGGAAGTTGCTGTCAGCACACCCACATGATAAAATGCTGATCCTCTGACTCATTTTCAGTAATGTCACAGAGAATTCACTATTTTGAAAATAATCAAAGCATGTTCTCAAGCAAATTAATCATGAGTTTCACAACTATGGTGCTAGGAATTGACCCAGCAGTTACTTAAAACTGATATTTTGACATTCCAAAAATAATACAGCCTTCAACAGTTAAACCAAAGGCAAAGACCTGTAGGAAAGAACATAAAAGATGTTTTGTATTTCTATCGCGGTCCTTCATTCCATTTGAGCAAATACAATTCTTTTGAAGTTCAGTACAATCATTGCTGCTGAAAAAACATTGGCCAATTTGCATATGGTAAACATATGATAATAACCAGAAAATGTATTTGTGTGATTCTGAGTGACAGAAAAATATTGGCCAGTTTACTATGGGTTACTTCGCCTGCTCTTCTTAAAAAAAAAATTGCACAGCATCTTTCACATCCAACTAAGGAGATAGATGGGGTCTCAGTTAAAAGTTTACTCTGAAAAATTGTACCTCTGACAATACAGCACACCAGCAGTACTGCATTGGTATATTAACCTAGACTTTTCTCGGTTATCACTTGGAATGGGATTTGAATCCCAACATTCAGATTTGGACGTGAGTGTTATCTACCAAAGCTAGTATTTAACCATGAAATATTCCAAATAAGTTATTCCAATCACACAGTAACAGATTTAACTCTCTTCTAGAAACGGCTAGGATTGCTCATATTCTGTGAGATTATTAATTAGATGAAGGGTTTATGCCCGAAACGTTGATTCTCCTGCTCCTTGCTTGCTGCCTGACCGGCTGTGCTTTCTCAGCACCACACTCTTTGACTCTGATCTCCAGCATCTGCTGTCCTCACTTTCTCCTAATCCTCTGTAAATGTTTGTTTTAACACCGGTGATAAAAATCTCTAATGACACAGTTGAAGCAGGTTGCCCTCGCCCCACAACAGAAAAAAAACTCAATTATCACAAACTAAACCAATCCACTGGCATTCTCATCATGTGTTACTTTCTCCTTTGGAGTATCCATAAGGTCTGGTTAGTGTTAGATTATGACACCATAAAGTGGCTGCACTGGTTTAGTTTTATCAGGAACCAGAAGAATGCAACATAATATAGATCACCTCCCACTTCATGTCAAATTTTGAGAGACATATTTTGCTTTAATTTCACATTAACAAAAGTTGCGTATACATTCAATGAAACAGGCCCTACTCCTCTACTCAAAAAATAAAAGCAGAATTTTAATTTAGCTGGTCTCAATCATTACACAAATTAATATTTCTACTCCTGCAAGACATCAAGGAATTTTTGTACAAATTAGGACATTTGGTAAGGAGACAATTGGGCTGAATTATGATTATAGAATTTTCTGACACTATCAAGACTTCCAATTTGGTGCAATGCAACAGAATGGTTGGGCCTGCACAAACGTCTGAAAAAAGGCTGAAATCTTCAAGAGAGCAACAGAACCGCAAGAGCAAACAGTGATGTGTTAGATTTATGATAAATTTGTAATATCTTTGTTTAGATTTCATTCTTCAACCATTGAATTAGTTCATGTTTCATACTTCTTGTCACTCCATCTCTGAATTCATATCTAAGTCAATTTTCAATTTGGTTTTTATTTTGGCTTCCTTTTGCTATTTCTAATCTATTCCTGGGTATGTTCTCATTATGTTAGTCACTTCAGTACAGCTATACTCAGAATAGCTTCAGGATGCCTAAAAATGGAATGACCTAAAAATGGGATGAAGATAACAATAACATTGGTATACAAGTAAATTACTTACATTTAAAGGATAACAACACTGGAGAGGCTGGATTTACTTTGCTTTCCCTTTCCTCCTTTCGGTTACGAGGCTGCATGTTATCATGTTTTCGTTTTCGGAATCCACCTGAACTCAAAGAAACCATCGCCTTTCAGAACACAAATTGTTCAGTTTAACACATCATAAACATTAAACAAAATCAAGAATTGATGTGTTTTAATCATGAAGGAAAGCAAGCTCTGCATTTTATGTCAACTTAGACATCAGATAATAATGCAAAAGTATTGATTAATCTAATGGCTGGTTGCAACTCAATTATTTTAATTTGCATTATCATTTATAACAATAAAACTTAATACAGAATGCCCAACTATTACAAGAATAGCTTTGCAATCCCCTTGATAAGTGTAATGTGTTTAGACTGGTGGTGTATTAATAGTTTTATCGTACTCTACTTGTATAAGAATAGTATTAGTACATTCTTAATTGGTGCAGGAATGGATGACAAACATTGATGGAATAAAAATACTTTTAGTGTGCCTTTGAGGTTGGGGATATTCATGGAGCTGTCTCTTTTAGTGAGTAGTTCGATTATCCACCACCATTCAAGACTCGAGCAACACAGCAAAGGATCTATTTACATGGTTTATTATTCTAGGCTCCACCACAATCTCCATCTAAGAATGAAGGTCAGCTAGCCTCCCTTCAAACATGGACTATTGGAAACTCCATTTATTACAATATTTATCCTGCTTTCGTCAGCGTCTCAAAACCTCTATCTGTAATAATGGCAGATACTAATGTGTGACAGGAAAATGTCACAAAAAGTTTCTCAGAGAGATTTTCACTACTTTCTTGTCTCAAAGACTGCACAAAATGACTTCTCCTCCTCCGTGAACTCAATCTCTACCTTAATTCATGCTTTCACTTGCTCTCCCAACCACCATTCCCCTTAAATCTAAACAAAACAAACATGTCAAGGCAATGGTGCAAGGGAATTGAAAGGGATAGGGATAGCGCTTGTGAATGATATACAGCAAAGAATTGTATCAGAAATAAAATTGAAGGCTTTTTATCTGAAAGCGTAAAGTACTTGTAAAAGGTTGGATGAATTAGCAGCGCAAATACAAATAAACGGTTTTGATCTAATCACCACTAAAGAAATAAGGCTTTATGACCACTAAGGATGAGAAATAAATATCACTGTATATACATCATTATGAAAAGGCAGACTGATGGAAAAGGATGACACAGAATATTACTGAAAAAGGATCCTGACTTATGATCTGGGAGTAGGATCAGGATAGATGGAGATTAGCAATACAAGGGACAGAATAAAGTTTGGGAATAGTTTACATATACTGTTGGACACAGTATTCATATTAAGAAATGACTGGAACTTGCAACAAAGGCAATCTATAGTGGTTTGTCATAATTACTGGTTTCCTGGCTGTTTCAGAGACCAGTTAAGTCAACCATAATCTGTTGCCATGTGTAAACCAGACCAGGTAAAGGCAGTCATTTTTATTCGGTGGGGGGGACAGCGGGGCGGGGGAAGAAGAAATCTTATAGAGGTTTATAAAATTATAAGGGGCATGGATTGGGTGAATGGAGAAGGTCTTTTCCCAAGGGTGAGAAAGTCCAGAACTAGAGGGCATAGGTTTAGGGTGAGAGGGGAAAGATTTAAAAGGGACCTAAGGAGCAATGTCTTCATGCAGAAGGTGGTCTGTGTATGGAATGAGACGCCAGAAAAAGTGGCGGAGGTTGGTACATTACAACATTTAAAAGACATCTGGACAGGTATATGAATCGGAAGGGTTTAGAGGGATATGGGCCAAGTGCTGACAAATGGGACTAGATTAAGTTAGGATATCTGGTCGGCATGGACAAGTTGGACTGAGGGGTCTGTTTCCGTGCTGTATATCTCCATGACTTTAGTGAGTCAGATGGAATTTTATATTAATCTGATCCAATAATTTCATCCAGATTTATTAATTAACTGAAGGTAAATTCTACCAGTTCCCATGAGCATCTGGGTTTACTAACTTTTTAGCATTACAATCATGGTAATGTCCCTTACAGTCCTGTTAAGATGAAGTCTTAAAATTGAGAATACCCTCCGTGTTATGTGGCACTATCACTATGCTAAATGAGACAGATTTTGAACAGATCTAGCAAATCAAGATTGGGCGTCCAAGAGGTGCTTTAGGCCATCAACAGCAGAATTCTACTCCAACACAATATCAGACATATCTCTAACTCAACCAATACCTTCAAGTCAGAGATCAACCCTGGTTCAATGGAGATTGCAAGAAGGTATGCTAGGAACAGCATTAGGCATTCCTAAATATTCACTGTCAATCTGATTAACCTACCAAACAGGAATGCTTGCATGCCAAACAGCATAAGCATCAAGCAAGAGACAGAGTTAAGCAATCCCACAACCAATGGCTCAGATCTAAGCTCTGCAGTCCAGCCACATCTAGTCTTGAATGATGGTGGACAATTAAACAACTCACTAGAAGAGGCAGCTCCACAAATATTCCCAACCCCAATGATGGAAGCACCCAGAACATCAGTGCAAAAGATAAGGCCAAAGTCTTCAGCCAGAATTGCACAGCGGATGATCCATCTCAGCCTCCTCCACAAACCCCAGCATAAGATACCAGCCTTCAGACAATTTAATTCACTCCACGTGATATCAAGAAATGGCTGGAGGCATGGATACTAACAACATTCCAAAAATAGTATTGAAGACTTTTGCTCCAGACCTTGCTGCACTGTTAGTCAAGCTGTTTCACTACAGCTACAAGAATAACATCTACCCGACAGTGTGGAAAATTGCCCTTGCATGTCCTGTGCACAAAAAGTAGGACAAATCCAACCCAACCAATTACCGCCCTATCAGTCTACTCTCGATCATCAGTAAAGTGATAGAAAGTGTCATCAACAGTACCATCAAGCAGCACCTGCTTGGCAATAACCTACTCAGTGACGCCTAGTTTGGCTTCACCAGGGCCACTTAGCACCTGATCTCATTACAGCCTTGGCTCAAAAATGGATGAAAGAGCTGAATTCCAGAGGTAAGGTGAGAGTGACAGCCCTTGATATCAAGGCCTCATTCGATTTAGTGTGGAATCAAGGAGCCCTAGAATTAATGGAGATCGAGGGGCAAAGTCTCCACTGGTTGAAGTCATATCTGACACGTAGGAAGATGGTTTTACTTATTCGAGGCCATTCATCTCAGCTCCAGACCATCTGTGCAGGAGATCATAAGGGTAGTGCCGAAGCCCAATTGTCTTCAGCTGCTTCATCAATGACCTTCCCTCTATCATTAGGTCAGAAGTGGGGATGTTTGCTGATGGTTGCACGAATTGCAGCACCATTTGTAAATTCTCAAATATTGAAGCATGTTCAAATGTAATAAGATCAGGACAAAATCTAGCTTGGGCTGACAAGTGGAATGTAACACTCATGACACACAAATGCCAAGCAATGACCATCATCAATAAGAGAATCTAACCACCACCCCTTGACATTCACCATCCCTCTGTCAAAATCCTTGCAGTTATTGTTTACCAGGTTACTCACTATATAAATACATTGGCTACAACAGCATGTCAGAGGTTAGGTACGTAACTTACCTCCTGACACCCCAGAGCCTGCCCACCATCTTCAAGGCATTAGTCTGGAATGTGATGAAATACTCCCTACTTGCTTGGATGAGTGCAGCTCCAACACTCAAGTAGCTTGACACCATGCAGGACAAATCAGCCCACTTGATTGGCATCAAATCCACTCCCTCCACCACCGAAACTTAGTAGCAGCAGTGTGTACCATCTGCAAGACACACTGCAGAAATTCATCAAAGATCCTTAATTAGCATCTTCCAAATCCATGACCACTTCCACCTATAAGGACAAAGGCAGCAGATATATGGGAACGCTATCATCTGCAAGTTCTCCTCCAAGCCATTCACCATCCTAACTTGGAAATATTGTGCCATTCCTTCACTGTTGCTGGGCCAAAATCCTGGAATTCCCTTCCTAAGGGCATTGTAGGTCAACCTACAGCACATGGATTGCAGCGATTCAAGAAGGTGGCTTACCGCCACATTCTCAAGGACAACTCGAGACAGGCAATAAATGCTGGCCAGACAGCAACAGCAACAGCAACATCCACTAGAGAACAAAGACAAAAGTTACTCCTTAACTGCACCTTCCAAACACGGAATTGCAGCCACCTAAGGAAGCAGAAGCATGAGAACATTAACACCTAATGGTACCCCTCCAAGTCATTCACCATTCTGACTTGAAACCAGATCATCACTCCTTCATCTTCACAGTTCAAGAAAGTAGCAAATCATCATCTTCCAATTAGGAATGTGCAATAAATGCCATGATGCTTAAATCAACAAAACAAATCAATTATTACATTGTTTATTTTGTTATTTTTCAGAAAACTTATATATTCATGTAGACAGGGGAAATCAAACTGGCAAAGGTAATTTGAAAGATGAATTTGTAGAATGCTATCACGATATTTAGTGCTACATGAGAGATGCTGTATGAATTTGACTATTTTATCGACTTATTGTGGTTTCAACAATGTGGATGAGACATGGATATAAGTTTGTATCTTGTTATTTGATTAACTTGCAATTTCAAGACTGGAAGTTCCAATTATTCTTAATTAACCTGCCTTGGATGTATTATGACACATATCCAGGGCAGGAGAAACTGGAACTTGGACCTCCTTGCCCAGAGGTAGGAATGCTGCCCATGTGCCACAGTAGCCCTGAAACATGAATTATATCCTTTTCCTCTGCATCTGTCTTGTGATTGGTCGTAATTGCCCCAACGAGTTTTGTGACCACTATATTGTTCTGTAGTAGTTATTCTGCAGCTCCTTCAGTTGAATATCTTCCATTCAAGTGTATTCATCTTAAACATAACTTTTCAATGATTTTCATTCCAACAAACTAAAGTTGTTGAATGGCAGACACCAAGGTCAAGATCGTACCCATCTTCAGTCATGAAGGACTGGCAGTAAGTTACATGTCTTGTCGCTGACCATCCAGGGCTCCCTGAACTGACCATGCAAGGGCACAAGATACAGTACTTCTCAGCTGTATTTGAATGTTATTTGCCATTGTAATAAAGGGCCCAAAGGGAGATTACAATTCAGCTTTGTAAAACATTTTAGTCTCATTGGATGCACCAAGAATCTTGACTTCAGAACAATCTGTATTTGCAACAGGTGTGAATCTGAAAAAGTTTTCATCATTTAACTACTTTTTGAGACATGTTAGCTCAGGGTCTTGAACAGTCTGCAGCACCACCAAACAATACACAGGACCACAGCGAGGGAGCAGACTTTTTACTCCCTTCAATCCTGTTCTCTCATTAGCCCTGTGGCTAATCTGTGACCCAATTCCATAGAGGCAAATGGGACGAGTTTAGTGTGTGAAACATGGTCGACATGAATGAGTTGGACTGAAGGGTCTGTTTCCATGCTGTGTGGCTCTATGATAGTTTACTGCAACAATATTTAGTGGAACCAGCTAAGGATAAAGCTATCAATGATCCGGTACTTTGCAATGAGTTAGGTTTAATTAGTAATCTGGGAAAAATGATAATACTCTGGATGTAAAACTTACATCCAGAACCTCAACCTGAGCTACAAATCTTCTCAAAACTCAGTGATGACAATAGTAAATTCCATATTACTTTCGTAAACTTCTGTACTCCAAATCAAAACAAAAATCCTAAAAGTAAACAAAACTAATTTTTTACATAGATGTGGGAGCAGAGTTGGCCAAGGTTGATGACATTAAATTGTGTAAAAAGTATAATGTTAAATAAAGAGTGAGAAACAAATATTCAATTAAAATACAGTCTATTAAAAATACAAAAACTCAACAAGATAGATCCATTTGTGGTTTACTAGGAAAGTTAAGGATAATATTGGATTAAAAGAAGAGTCTTATAGTCTTATGGTGTGCTTGTAATGTTGAAAAGAACTGAAGGGAGGAAACCAGAGCACCTGGTGGAAACCCACCCAGACACAGGGAGAACGTGCAAACTCCAGAAAGTAGCTAAAATAATTGTTAGTCCTTTACAGACAGTGAAAGGAGAAATTAACATGAGGAATGAGGAAATGGCAGAGAATTTGAACAAATATAGTGTCTACCTTCAGAGGTGAAGCCACGACCTACATTCCAGAAAGAAAACAGGGGTAACTGTGGAGGAAATAAGTGTGTGGATCCTAAGCTAGTTAACATCAACAGAGAAAAATAATTGGAAAATTTTCATTGGACTGAAAGCCAAAAAATCTCGGACCCTAATGGTCTACATTCAAGTGTTCCAAAAGAAGTAGCAGCAGAGATAAAGGAGGTGGTGAGAAAGGTTTTCCAAAACTTCTCAGATTCTTGAATGGGCAGTGAATTGTATTACTGCTATTCAAGAAAGGAGGAAGAGAAAATGAAAGATTACAAGCTACTCAGCAGATCATAGTCATTAGGAAATCACTAGTATCATACCAATTACTACGGATGTTAACTATGATTTTCTGAGAACAATCAGCTAAAATGAATGTGGTTTTATAAGGGGAATCAAATTTTGACAAGTCATTACAGAATTGCCGATGTAGTTAGTAAAGAAGAAAAAAGGAACCAGTTGATATAATGTACTTGGATTTCCAAAAGGCTTTCCAGACATTGCCACACAAAAGATGAAGACTTAATTGGGTTAGAAAAAAAATGTATTTTTAATCAACCTATTTGGACATGACATTTCTGAGGCAGGTAGGACTGGAATCTGTTGCATAGCTGGAAGATTCCTTCTTGTTTGTTGACCAGTCAATAGGAATCAACAGGGCATTTTCAAATTGGCAGACTGTAGCTAATGGGACATCACAAGGATCACTAGGTAACATTATCAGTGAAAATCTCTGGTGAAGCGCTGATGATGTCACCTAGAATGGTGACGAAACAGCTGAAAACAAACCTTCAAACTCAGTGAGCTAACTTACAGACTTATCATCAACCTGAGCTACAATCTTCTCAAAAATCACTAAGAAAAGGAGAATAATTTTCAAAGGCATTAAATGACATTGGAGAAAGTGAGGACTGCAGATGCTGGAGATCAGAGCTGAAAAAGTGTTGCTGGAAAAGCGCAGCAGGTCAGGCAGCATCCAAGGAGCAGGAGAATCGACGTTTCCTGAAGAAGGGCTTATGCCCAAAACGTCGATTCTCCTGCTCCTTGGATGCTGCCTGACCTGCTGCGCTTTTCCAGCAACACTTTTTCAGCATTAAATGACATTGACAGACTAACTATAAGCTGTGACGCTGCTATGAAGAGGCTGTAAAGAATATTTTTCAAAGGCATGAAATGACATTGAGAAACTTAGCATGCAGATACTGCAAGCAATTCAGAAGGTAAATGGCATGTTGGCCTTTAATGCAAAGATCTGGGAGTACAAGAACAAAAATGTTTTGTTACAATTGTACAGGCCTTTCGTAAGAACACACCAGGGAGAAATTTTAGTTTCCATGTCTGAAGAAAAAATATACATCCCTTCAATATGCTATAATGAAGGTTCATTAGATTTGTTCCTGAGAGGGTTGTTCTACATTGAGGAGCTGAGTGAATTAGGCCTGCACTCTCTGGAATGCAGAGGAATGAGGGGGGACCTCACTGATATGGTCAAAGTTCTGAACAGTCTTGGTCTCTTCATCTAACTGGGAAGTCAAGAATGGAGCCACATAGCTTCAGAGTAAGCAGTCAAATTACTTGAGAGAGTGAGAGGAGCAAAGGTTCTTCACTCTGAGGATTGAGTGTTTGGAATTGTCTATCCCAGAAAGTTGTGATATTTATCATTGAACATATTTAAGACAGATGCAGATTTTTGATAGTTAATGAAAGGATATGGACAGCAGGCAAGAGAGTGAAGTTGAAGTATGTGAGCCATGGGCCAAACAGTCCACTCTAATTATTAATTAATATGTTCAGTCTTATTCACAGACACTTCCTTGACCTTTCCATCTCATGTGGTGTTATAACAGATAAGACCATCTCTGACCACACTTTGATATCACTCTCCATCCTTACCCTACTTTTTCTTGGACATCTTAATCATTAAGTTTTCAGATATCTCTGTCATACCCCTTCAATCCTATAGACCCTAGGCCAAACTTCCTTCAAAGTCCTGCTCTGCTCCACCCCAGTTCTTAGCTTGCATCTTTTTCTGATGCCAGTTTCTCTGTTAACATTTTCCCTCATTCCTTCCATAAGACCCACCACCTATTTCCTTGATCTTATAACCAACAAATAACTGTGCATCCAATTTTCTTTTCTGGCTCCCATGTTAATTGATATTTCCAAAAGGCATTTAATTCAATAAGGCTACTGTACAAGATAAAAGCTTCAACTGTATTGAGAATTAAGTGGTATGGATAAAGGATTGGTTAACAAACAGAAGGCAGAGTAAGGATTAATGGGGCTTTTACAGGTTGGAAAAACAAAGATAGTAGAATGCCATAAGGATCCTAGGCCCCAAATTATTTATTCAAACAAGGAGACATATTAATGACTTGGGAGGAGGGGGCAGAACATAATGTCTCTGACAACATAAACATAGGTGAAAGAGCATTCCTTGGAGACATAGGAATCTGCAATGGGTTGTTGATAGGTTGTGTGAATGAACAAAAACTTGCAGCTGGTATTTGATAGAACACACTTTGGTAGGAAGAGAGACTCCAGAAAAGCGCAGCACAGAGGGTTTGCTGGTGCTAGTAGACGGCAAGCATGGAAGAGAAGCAAGTTCTGATTAAAGAAGCAGTTTTTGTCCAGTCTCCTTGTGATTTTTCTCTCATCAGTCATTCCGTGATTGAATCTTTCCCAGGAATTTACCGACCATCACTACTGATCCTTATTTTGTTTCAAGACAGCCTCCCGTAATCTACCTTCCATAAACTTGAACTCATAAACCTCAGTTGCCAGAGTCCCAATTTCTATACTGCCATTAATCCTTCATGTTTAGATTCTTTGTCCCAGCCGAACAACTTTCATTTTAAAAATTTAATCCTTGTTTTCAAATCTTATCACCTCTCTCAACATATAATCTCCTCCAGCATTACAACCCTTCAAAATCATCTGAAGAAGCAGCACTTTGAAAGCTGATGATTACAAATAAACCTGTTGGACTACAACTTGGCGTTGTGTGACTTTTAACTTTGTCCACTCCAGTCCAACACCGGCCCCTCCAAATCATGATTTTGAAATCTCTGCATTCTTTTATAATTCGAGCATCTCTCAGTTTAATCATCTCAACCTTAGAACCGTGCTTTCTACTGCCTTGGTCCTTAACTCAGGTTCTAAACCCCTCTATCTTTCTATCGCTGTTTCTTCTTGTCCAACACAATCCTTATATTCTGAAAGGTCCCTCCGTTATTTTTTTTCTCTGTGGAAGCACCTTGTATGTTTTACCATATGATCTATGATTAAACTAAAGTTGCTGTATAAACGACAATGGTTATTAAGATATCTGTGCGTAACAGTGCCCGACCTCGAAATGAAACTACCTTCTTTATTCATCTCGGCTGCCCCAAGGAATCAAGATGCTTTGCTGATCCAACTTCACTCCGGCCTGGCCTCCCCACACACACAAACACACACAGTCCACGCCGGGAACCTCAAACCGTCTCGGGTCCCTGCAGCACAAAGCTCAGCCTGTAGGTATCTATCCACATTCCTGAACCACCTTCAATTCCACAGTGCAGTCAGAATAATTTTCATGTGCTGGATTTCGATGTGAAATCGGGAACAATAAAATTAGTGGCTGCATGGAAGCAAATCTTAGCTGGATTGTTTCACTTCACCACTAGTCACCAGCATTCAGATCAGGAGACTAAGAGAACAGCAGCAATACTGCAGCAGCACTGCCCACTGGGAAATGTAGTGTCACAGTGCCAATGGAGGTGGACAGCCTGGAAACAGACCCTTCGGTCCAACTTGTCCATGCTGACCAAATATCCTAAATTAATCTAGTCCAATTTGCCAGCGCTTGGCCCATATCCCTCTAAACCCTTCCTATTCATATACCTATCCAGATGTCTTTTAAATGTAATTGTACCAACCTCCACTTCCTCTGGCAGCTCATTGCATATATGCAACACACTCCGCATAAAAAAAGTTGCCCCTTAGGTCCCTTTTAAATCCTTCCCCTCTCACCTTAAACCTATGCCCTCTAGTTTTGGACTCCCTCGCCCCAAGGAAAAGACTGTGTCCATTCACCCAATCCATGTCCCTAATGACTTTATAAGCCTCTATAAGGTCACCCCTCCGATGCTCCAGGGAAAAGCGCCCCAGCCTATTCAACCTCTCCCTATAGCTCAAACCCTCCAACCCTGGCAACATCCTTGTAAATCTTCTTTGAAGCCTTTAAAATTTCAGAACATAATTTTTACAGTAGAGAGATCAGACTTGCAGATAGTATTCCAAAAATGGCCAAACCAATATCCTGTACAGCTGCAATATGACCTCGCAACATCTGTACTCAATGCACTAACCTAATGTAGTGACTCTAACAAGTTCTAACTCTTTTCACGTGAATTTAGCAAATTGTATTTAATCTCTGATGAAAGCCATGGATATACAACAAAGAAAACGGTCTGACTTATAAGTTACAGAACCTAACTGGCTACACAAGCCATCTTCCACCCTACTTCATTGAACCCTAAATAACATTCTATTCCTTCTAGACTGCTATACTATTGTGAGGTTTGGCACAGATACAAAGCTAGGAACCTTGTCATGGTTGTCAGTAGTCCTCAGGCGTGCCAAGGGAGATAGCCTTCGGTCAGGAGATTCTGGTACAGTAAATCAAGGAAAAGTTCCAATAATAATCTAAGGGTTTGGAGACAGTCAGTCAGCTGCTTGGGATGATCAGAATTAGGATGTTGTCCACAAAACGGGTGAGGAGTTGAATATCAGACAGCCTCCCGTCTTGATTCTTTCTGCTCTATTGTGCACAGTTTTTCTCCTGGAACGAGAGATGCAGGTACTAAAGAGATTAAAGTGGGTGGCTCAGCTGTAACTTCTTGTGCAGGTGGAGAGATGGGCTGAGCAAGTGAAAAGGTAGTGTAAAGGGCACACAGAGTGAATGTTGTTTGGAGTTAGGATGGGTGAGAGTGAGTGAGAAAATATGTTGCAGGTAACAGTGAATGTGATAAATTATGCATTTGCTGGGAGGTGGATTCAGTAGCAGAGAAAGAGTGAGTGTGAGGTGTCAGAGAGAAGATGATACTATTTACATAGGCAGGGTGGAGACGATCATTGACTGTCTTTCGACATTGCTGTGCATTCCTCCAGTGGCTGAAGCTGCACTGACCTCAGACCAGACTGACTTGATCTGCTGGCATCCTGCCTGTGCACCACCCATTCAGCAGGACCTCTATATCCCTGCCCACAAAGTGGGGTAACAAATTTCCCTTGTCTGCCATCCTCAAGGCAAATATCAGGAACCATGCAGTGCAGCTTCAAACAGTCAGTGCCTGTTCAGGTGTATAATCCCTGCAATAGGATACTGTTCAATTCCGAGATATCCCAGCAGTGGCTAGTTCTTCTGGGCATGTAGTAAGATGGGGCTAGAATCAGACAACAGGATGAGGTAGATCGTTAAGGGAACACTCATGGTGAAAACCTACCTAAAAACCTGATGCAACTCACACTTAGCCAAAAAGACTTAAGATTCAATATGTGGAGTTTGCTAGACCATTAGAATTTCTTTGCCATACATGTTTTGGAATGTAAAGCTGCAGGTAAAGTCAGGTGTAATTCGATATGACAAGTTTGCATTGGCTGCTTTCATTGTGACTGCATATATTGGAATTTATAATTGAAAAATTCAGATACAATAGTCTGACAAAAAATGTGACAACTGAAAGTATGCTTTTGTAAACAGGACTTTTTAACATATATCTAGTTAATCTAATCTATTTAATATATTTTTCAGAATGACATATATTTTGCATGTGATTTCAAGGTCCTCTACATGTTACATTCTGTTAAGCAAAATAATTTTAAAATAAGGGTGAAACCTACAACAAACTCATGTTTTGGGCAACCAACATTGAGTCAGGACATGTTGGTCTGTCAATGACCTCTGCAGTGGATCACTAGCCAAAGCATAAGCATTCCCACTGCCAGATGTCTGACTAATTGATGAGGGTTGGTAAGGTTACACACAGATACCATCAAAAGAAGGATTTCTTGTTAAAGCTCTCCATCACAGTTAAATTTACTGAACTGCATTTGGAATCTTGTCGCTTCAACACCTCAGGAATGAAAAGGATAACTGGGAAAGCTGTCCTTTGGGTCTTCGATTCTTACGCGGAGATCCTTCAGTGGATAAAGTAAGTTGAAATTTGCTGAAGATAGAAGAGGTCAGCCTCTCAAAGCCAAACAGGCATAGATGGAAGGAACTGAGGTGTTAAGCAGTAAAAGTGTGATTTCTCAAACTTTGAGGTGGTGCCAAAGAAGTTTAAAGACTTCAGGAGAGCAAAAGAGATGAGTGGCATAAGACAATAGGTACCAACCATCACTGTCTAATTTTCCTAGCATTTCCCGCACAATACTCCTTAAACTAACACACCCGCAGTTCCGTTCATTCTTCTTTCTCACATTCTCATCTAAACAGCAACATATGCACTCACATTCTTATCTCTGTGCCATCTCACAGCTAGTTCTTCCTTTCTCTGCACACAATCCATTTTTCACACTCACAATCTCTCCTTTCTTTCCTTGCAGAAGAGAGTTCAGAATTCCATGGAGAGTGGAGAACTGGGGTGGATGGGGAGGGAAAATGTCTTGTCCATTGTTTTCCTCTTTAATGGATTCTGACAATGCATTCCCATCTGCTATATTGGGAAAGAGTTCTCAATCCAAGAGGCTGTAGATGTCAGCGACGATATAGGCATTGGTGCTCACAAGTGTTAAAACAATTAATCCATTTGCCTAGTTTTGCTGGTGTTGCTCCTCCTGTCGTTATAGCTAGCGCTGCTCCTCATTCCTCATCAGGAATACAAGATAGAGCTACATAAGCTTCTCCATGTCATAGTGAAGATGACATCATCAGAATGCAAATAAAGGCAAGTAATTTCTGAGACTGGTGAACTTACTTCCAAGAAGTCACCTGTCAAACAGTAAGAGCACATGCTTAGTAAAACCACTGTGACAACCAGCTACTCACTCAGGTAGGACTGCACCTATTTGGTCTCATTGTTTGAAGTCATTTTAGCTTGTCTGTTTCATTGAAGGAGAACTTTTCTCTGTATTCTTACCTGTTGAACCTGCAGGTCAAGAAACATGCATGGTGACTGTTAAAGTCAGTATGCTGGATTAAAGTTTATCTCTTCGAATATTTTTAAAATGTTCCTGGCAGCTCAACAAGTGTTCCCCCACCTACAAACCTGCTCCAGTTAAAACCAGAAATGGGTAAGATTTTCCAATCTGACGCCACTTCTTTGTTCTTTAGCCTTCCTTACAGTTAAAATTCTATTCAAATAACTTAAATGGGATAGAGAAACAAATAGATTTAGGACTACAAAAACACAAATCACTAATAGTCATGACACAAATTAATAAAGCTATAAAACATCAAACTAAACACAAGTACTTATTTCTAGCTCCTTGGATGCTGCCTGACCTGCTGCGCTTTTCCAGCAACACATTTTCAGCTCTGATCTCCAGCATCTGCAGTCCTCACTTTCTCCTACTTATCTGTAGCAGGATGGAATTGAAAAAGAAGGTATGCTAAACTTGAATTTGAATCTTGCTTCGACCACACTTGCGCACAGTTCTGGGTGCCTTATTTTTTAAATATACAAAAGACTGGAGAGTATACAAAAAGGATGTACAGGGATGATACCAGAATCAGAAGTCACATGAAGTCACCTGAAGATAGAGCAGCTCTCCAAAAGTTTGTGATTTTAAGTAAACCTGTTGGTCTATAATGTGGTGTAATGTGACTTCTGACTTTGTCCACCCCAGTCCAACACCAGCATCTCCACATCACAGAATCAGAAAGTCATATTTATCAGATAATTGTAAACAAGTTGCATTTGTCTTTTCTTTTTATTCACTCATCTTGAGAAAGGACTTATGAGTGGTGAGTCATAATAGAGGCTCTTAAAATCACAAAAGATTTTGATAGTGTACACACTGAAAAAGAATTTTTTTCCATTTATGAGGAAGAGCAAAACTAAGGAAACAGTGAGTTGAGGAGAAAGACACAGTTCATCCAGAGAGTGGTGGGAATACTGACCTTACTCTTATAAGAAGGGTTTGAGGCAAACAGTACAGGTGCATTTAAGAAGTGATTAGATAAACATTCAAAGGACAGAGATGAGATGGTTAGGTTGAGATAAAGGAAGATGCAAGGAGGTTTGAGTGGAGCATAAACTCTGGCATAGATACTGTAGGTGGAGACAAATTGCCTGTTTCTGTTGTATATACTCCATATTATTTTATGCTAAGCTAAGAATACAGTTTCTCTAAAATATCTTCAAGCTTTTGCAAGGTTTGTGAAGGTTTGTAGCTCAGGTTGAGGTTTAGGGTGTAGGTTTGCTCGCTGAGCTGTAGGTTTGATATCCAGACATTTCATTACCTGGCTAGGTAACATCATCAGTGGCGTGAAGCCTCACTTGGAGGTCACCATTGATGATGTTACCTAGCCATGTAATGAAATGTCTGGATTTCAAACCTACAGCTCAGCGAGCAAACCTACACCCTATCTTCAAGCTCTTGTTTTTCTTTCTCTTATTCTTCTGCCTTTGTACATTCCCTTCTATTCATCACTTTTGAATACTTTTGTTTTTCTGTCTCTGTTATTCTTATTTCTATATTTTTCTTCTCTTTGCAATTGGATTGAAAGTGATAGTGGGTGGCATAGGAAAGGAGTCAAGTGGCTGCAGGCTGCATTTTCTTAATCTTGCTTGCATGGGTACACTTTTTCTACACCCATTCAACTTGATAGACTTTTTTTGAAAGGACATAAAACAAAAATTGTAGGGTTGATTTCTTATTGATTTTGTTTTCAGTACAACATACTGCACCGCAATTAAATTACTTGAAGGTTGTAAATTGAAATCCCCTGATCGAACAGATTGTTTAGATTGGTCTCACGGTGTTTCCTCACTTTTTAAAATTTTTTTCTGGGAATGGTTAGATGAAAAGTTATCTAAGACCCATCTAATCTGCCTTCTACCATGTTAATAGATGCATGATATAATGGAGTTGTTGTAACAATCAGTCTCTGTCAACTATACTACAACAATCACTGCAGTCACTGTTGTTCTTGTACGTCACATCTTTGCATTATTCATATCTTGGGGCACTGTAACAACTATCAAAGCAATGCCCTGGTGAGAACTGTGGGTAACGACTCTGCCATATTGCCCTTGTGTGGTGAAGATTTTACTCATAACTCAGAATATAACTTTTGGTTACAAGAATATTCTTTTAGGTTGCAGGTTAAAGGTGTTAATTTTAAGATAAGTAAACACGTAATGGAGAAACTGGTAATAAATTCATCTCAAATAACCATAGTAATTATATTTAAAAGGTATCCTATGCTTATTTTAAAAGATCGGTGTCAACAATGAACAACTTGAACAATGAATGATCTATCTCTAAGTTTGTAATACAGCCAGAAAATCTGGGGAAAGGATCATAGAACTCCATTCATAATATAAATTATTCATATGGGTTACAGAAACAAATGTGGCATTGTAAATTTACACTTTTGTTTCAGAACATCGCAAAGTATGCTATTTTGTTGTCAAGGTGGGCTGTGGGTTGAAAGGTTCCTTTTGTTAATATATTTAGGTGTGTTCGCTGACAGACTCAAGCAATTCAGTTTGGAAAAGGTAGCAGTTGCTGTTTTGCTGTGGTGTTGATTGCATCTTCATATACTGAATGTGCCTAATCTTCAAGGAGAGAAAATACTCACTTTATCTTTCACCATGTGGAATGCAGATGGGACTCAATTTCAATTTGAATTTTGAGGGATAAAGCATGTGGAAGGTTTGCACTATTTTGCAGTTAGTTGAAAAAAGCCTACAGTGGTTCTCATGGATCCTTATGGAAGAAACAGTCAATATAACTAGTGGTTATATTGAGCAATACTGAGCTCTGCCCAGTCTGACAATGTCACACAGCCTCAGAGTGCTGCATCAGCTGGATACTGGCATGGTTTCCTGAAGACTTACTTCTCTATCTCATGTAGTTATAGTTAATGTGCCTAGGAGTTAATGTAACCTGTAAATTGATGTAGTTTGTTACCCAAAATTAATCTTTTCATCTTAGGGCCCCTTCTGCTGAGTTTATTTATGGTCCATCCTCCAACGAATATGAATATGAATAGTTACTCAGAATAGGAAGTAGGATAGGTGGCAGCACTGTATCCAATAGAAGCAACCAAGTGATTGTGAATCAGACATCAGAGTACAATATGGTGCCAGTGCTGAGTTTTAGATTATATTATAACATGCTTGCTGTGGCAAAACTGTTAAGAGACCAACAGTGAAAAGAATCCAGAAAAATCTGAAGGAAAATAAGTGATTGGTGCAGTGATAATGTCTGTACCTCTGGACCAGGAGGCCTGGGATCAAGACCTAGCTGCTCCAGAGATAAGTTATAACATCTCTGAATGACAAAGTAAGTTGAGGTAAGAGCAAGGCCAAATTCTTTGGGAACTGGGCAAAATGATCTTTTATCACCTTCACTGTCAGGCCAGATTACCTGAAGATACAGGAGCTATAGTTCAGAGGGATTGGCCCCTACACTAAAACTTGGAAGGAGCACACCACCAAGGTACTGAAGAAATTGACCAGATGGGAGTACTGCTCCCTCTCTGTTGAATTTGCAATGCGGTCATCAGATATGTTTAGTGTTGCTGTATATGGCACAGGTCTGGCCTATTCCCCAAGCCTTCACCACTGCAGTCGTCCAAGCCATCTTCCATTACATCTCGGGGTCAAAGATGGACTGTGTTCATGGAACATGATGTACAAATCTTTGGATAAGAGAAGAAGAATGTACCCAACACTGTCTCATTCTGATGGCCACCTTTGTGGCTGCATCAAGCTGTGCATTGACCCTCTGTATGCAAACACAAATATTACTATGTACTGAGGTTCTACCTGTCCCTGATGGTATGAAGGTTGAGTCTGACCCCAATGCTGCTGAACGCTCCATATCATCTGTCCCTTGTGAAAACATTTGCAAAAGAAAACACCTTTGACCACAAGTCCATCAGGTAGTGGTCAACACATAGTATCCTCAAGACTCTGGAAAAAGAAGCGTATGGATCCTGTCAGGTGGTTCACTGAGAAGACTGTCAAAGTAATTTGGCAAAATATCTCTTTGCCATAACTTTCCAAGAAGCATCAAGACATAGTTCGGCTGGTGGGCCCTCTCTGCAAGATCCTTCATGCATGCCTGGACTCTGTGCACCATCTCATGCTGCCCTCAAAGCAACTGCTCTAGTAACTATTACAGATCTCCTACTGGAAAGTGCCTTGGCAAAGAAGGTCTGGAGAGAGATGCAATGGTTTTTGTCAAGGCTCTTCCCAAGCAGCTCTATAATATAGGACTTAGTGCTCTACTGTCTGGTCCCCAGGACAGACACCTACACAAACACCAACTGCACTTGGAAGATCATCAACATGATGAAAATGCTCTTTGGTCTGCTCAAAACTTGTTAGTATTCCAGTGTAAATTGTGACCTTGACTGAATATTGCAGAAAAGTGCAGCAGGTCAGGCAGCATCCAAGGAACAGGAGAATTGACATTTCGGGCATCAGCCCTTCTTCAGGAATGAGGAAAGTGTGTCCAGCAGGGCGATTCTCCTGTTCCTTGGATGCTGCCTGACCTGCTGCGCTTTTCCAGCAACACATTTTCAGCTCTGATCTCCAGCATCTGCAGTCCTCACTTTCTCCTGAATGTTGCAGACTGGCATATTCCAAGGTCCAGGGTTTCATGTTGGATGTAAAATATCTCCATTTTGTTCAAAAGGTGAAAAACTTCCCATAAAGAATAAAAAATGCAGGGATCCTCCATTTTCATCTATAATACCATAAAGATTATACTGAAACATTCTCTACTGCATTTTAGAGACGTTGCAAGGTTTGAAATGTTTAAAGGAATTTTACAAGTTTTCTTAGAAGAATATTACTACAATACAGAATGGGTTTTTGTTGACAGTATCTGTGGAGAGAAATCAGAGTTAACATGTTGGGTCCATTGACCTTCTACTGGCAAGCAAACGCCCAGAGGATTAGCCATGAAGACTTATTTTGAACAATGACAATATTTCACACATCCAACCTTTGTGATGGAGGGCTTGTCACTGATGATGCAGCTGAAAATGATTTGGCTTAAAACCACCACATCATCTTTCTTTTTGCCAGGTACAGTTCCAAGCAGTGGAGAGTTTTCCCTCAGTTCCCAATAAGTTCAATTTAGCATTGATGCCACAACTCTAACAAATTCTGCTTTTATATTGAGGGCAGTCACATTCCATTCATCTCTGATATTCAGCTCTTTCGCCCATATTTTGTCTTGGTCCAAATGGAGTTTGAAAAGAGCATTTATGAGCAGGTCATTGGTGGGTTTGTTGCTTGCTAGCATTGTTGATGACACGTCCAACACTATTTTTGGTTTTAAGTAGACTAATAAAACAATAATTGGCTGAATCAGATTTGTCCGGCACTGTGTAGAAAAATATCTGTGCAATTTTGCACACTGTTAGATCAGTGTCAGGATTGTAGCCGCCATAAAATGGATTTGTCAGGAGTTAATTGTGCACCTAGCCATTAAACTTTAGTGTCACAGTTAAAATATTGTTCCATCCCATGTTGTGCCTAATTCACCTAGTTATTTCCTTATTAAATGGATTGAATCTCATTGGTTTATGACTGGCTTTTGTGATGCTGGGGTCCTCGGACACAGGCAGTCAGCACTTCTGGAGATTGGATGCTTTAGCTGGTTGGTAGAAAGTGAGGACTGCAGATGCTGGAGATCATAGTCGGGAGTGTGGTGCTGGTGGATTGCGGTGGGTCGGGCAGCATCTGAGGAGCAGCAGAATTGACATTTCAGGCATAAGCTCTTCATCAGGGTCATTCTTCCACCAGGTGTTGGTCTCCACAAGGATCCTTCCACATCTGACAGAAATTTACCTCTTCCTCTACCAATGTCATCTACTGTATCCATTGCATCCAATTTGGTCTCCTGTACATCAGGGAGAAAGGATGCCTCCTTGCGGATTGTTTCAGAGAACATCTCTGGGACACCCGCACTATCCAACCCCAATACTCCATGGCTGAACACATCAACTTTGACAGTATTAGGCAAGAACTTTCGAAAGCTGATTGGGGGCAGATATTTGCAGGTAAAGGACGGATGGAAAATGGGAAGCCTTCAGAAATGAGATAACGAGAATCCAGAGAAAGTATATTCCTGTTGTGGTGAAAGGAAAGACTGATAGGTGTTAGGGAATGCCGGATGACTAAAGAAATTGAGGGTTTGGTTAAGAGAAATAAGGAAACATATGTAAGGAAACATATGAATCCTTAGAAGAGTATAAAGCAAGTAGGAGTATACTTAAAGGGGACATCAGGAAGGCAGAAAGGGGACATGAGATAGCTTTGGCAAATAGAATTAAGGAGAATCCAAAGAGTCTTTATAAATACATTAAGGACAAAAGGGTAACTAAGGAGAGGATAGGGCCCCTCAAAGATCAGCAAGGCAGCCTTTGTGTGGAGCTGCAGAAAATGGGGGAGATTTTGCATCAGTATTTACTGTGGAAAAGGATATGGAAGATATTGACTGTAGGGAAATAGATGGTGACATCTTGCAAAATGTCCATATTACAGAGGAGGAAGTGCTGGATGTCTTGAAACAGTAAAGGTGGATAAATCCCCAGGACCTGATCAGGTGTACCCAAGAACTCTGTGGGAAGCTAGAGAAGTGATTGCTGGGCCACTTGCTGAGATATTTATATCATCGATAGTCACAGGTGAGGTGCCAGAAGACTGGAGGTTGGCTAACGTGGTGCCACTGTTTAAGAAAGGTGGTAAGGACAAGCCAGGGAACTACAGACCAGTGAGCCTGATGTCGCTGGTGGGTAAGTTGTTGGAGGGAATCCTGAGGGACAGGATGTACATGTATTTGGAAAGGCAAGGACTGATTAGGGATAGTCAACATGGTTTTGTGCATGGGAAATCATGTCTCACAAATTTGATTGAGTTTTTTGAGGAAGTAACAAAGAAGATTGATGAGGGCAGAGTGGTAGATGTGATCTATATGAACTTCAGTAAGGCGTTTGACAAGTTTCCTCATGGGAGACTGATTAGCAAGGTTAGATCTCACGGAATTTAGGGAGAACTAGCCATTTGGATACAGAACTGGCTCAAAGGTAGAAGACAGAGGGTAGTAGTGGAGGGTTGCTTTTCAGACTGGAGGCCTGTGACCAGTGGAGTGCCACAAGGATCGGTGCTGGGTCCTCTACTTTTTGATAGTTACATAAGTGATTTGGATGCGAGCATAAGAGGTACAGTTAGTAATTTTGCAGATGACACCAAAATTGGGGGTGTAATGGACAGCAAAGAGGGTTACCTCAGATTACAACAGGATCTTGACCAGATGGGCCAATGGGCAGAGAAGTAGCAGATGGAGTTTAATTCAGATAAATGCGAGGTGCTGCATTTTGGGAAAGCAAATCTTAGCAGGACTTATACACTTAATGGTAAGGTCCTAGGGAGTGTTGCTGAACAAAGAGATCTTGGAGTGCGGGTTCATAGCTCCTTGAAAGTGGAATCGCAGGTAGATAGGATAGTGAAGACGGCATTTTGTATGCTTTCTTTTATTGGTCAGATTATTGAGTATAGGAGCTGGGAGGTCATGTGGCAGTTGTACAGGACATTGGTTAGGCCACTGTTGGAATATTGCATGCAATTCTGGTCTCCTTCCTATCGGAAAGATGTTGTGAAACTTGCAAGGGTTCAGAAAAGATTTACAAGGATGTTGTCAGGGTTGGAGGATCTGAGCTCTCAGGAGAAGCTGAACAGGCTGGAGCTGTTTTCCCTGAAGCGTCGGAGCCTGAGGGGTGACCTTATAGAGGTTTACAAAATTATGAGGGGCATGGATAGGGTAAATAGACCAAGTCTTTTCCCTGGGGTCGGGTAGTCCATAACTAGAGGGCATAGGTTTAGCGTGAGAGGGGAAAAGATACAAAAGAGACCTACGGGGCAACTGTTTCACACAGAGGGTGGTAGGTGTTTGGAATGAGCTGCCAGAGGAAGTGGTGGAGGCTGTACAATTGCAACATTTCAGAGGCATTTGGATGGGTATGTGAATATGAAGGGTTTGGAGGGATATGGGCCGGTTGCTGGCAGGTAGGACTAGATTGGGTTGGGATATCTGGTCAGCATGGACGGGTTGGATCGAAGGGTCTGTTTCCCACAGGGTTCTAGGGTACACCTGATCAGGTCCTGGGGATTTATCCACCTTTATGTGTTTCAAGACATCCAGCACTTCCTCCTCTGTAATTTGGACATCTTGCAAGGTGTCACCA
The DNA here is from genome assembly GCF_047496795.1 of Chiloscyllium punctatum. Taxonomy (NCBI): domain Eukaryota; kingdom Metazoa; phylum Chordata; class Chondrichthyes; order Orectolobiformes; family Hemiscylliidae; genus Chiloscyllium; species Chiloscyllium punctatum. Next base: position 120,465,673 of record NC_092741.1, on the reverse strand, counting down.
TCTATTTCCCTACAGTCTATATCTTCCATATCCTTTTCCACAGTGAATACTGATGCAAAATACTCGTTTAGTATATTCCCCATTTTCTGCGGCTTCACATAAAGGCCGCCTTGCTGATCTTTGAGGGGCCCTATTTTCTCCCTAGTTACCCTTTTGTCCTGAATGTATTTGTAAAAACCCTTTGAATTCTCCTTAATTCTATTTGCCAAAGCTATCTCATGTCCCCTTTTTGCCAGTGACCAATGGTTTTACATTTGAACATCGCCTTTTTCTCAAGGTGATTTGAAGATTTAAAAAAGAGATATAACACTATCAGCTGTCAGGATCTTAGATGAAATGCTTGCTATACATTGGATTCCTGATGTGGTCATGGCTGACAATGGGCCACAGTTTGCAGACAGGTCTTTTGGTCAGGTTGTAGTCACTTCCAGATTTCAACATGTACCCAACCCTCTAAGATGTCCAGTCAAATGGAGAACTGAACGTGGCACTCAGAGAATGAAATCACTTTTGAAACAAAAATGATATGAATACAGCTTAATTAAATTATTTGTCCACCCCATCCAATATGGCTGACTGCCATCAAAATTACTAATGGGGAGAAAACTAAAGACTGAATTTCCTATCCTAATGAAGATGTTTATTCCAAAGTTGAGTCCAAAGGAATCATGGAGTCATAAATGTTAACAGCATAGGAAAATACCTTTCAGCCAGTTTGCATCAGTCAAAAATAAGCAACTAATTATTCCAATCTCATTTTCCAGAACTTGACTCATAGCTTTATCTGCCTTGACATCATAAGTGCACATATAAATACTTCTTAAATGCTATGAGGATTTCTGCCTCAATCACCCTTACAGGCAATGAGTTCCAGAATCCCACCAACTTCTGGGTGAAAAAAATATTTTTTTTTCGACTCTCCTATGACTCTGATGCTGCTTGACCTACTGTGCTTTTTCCAGCTTCACATTGTATCAACTCTGACTTTCCGGCATCTGCGGTACTCACTATCACGTAAGACAGCAACAGGTTCAGTGCTAAAATAACATTCTTGTGCATGATGATTGCCACACCAAGGGCAATGGGTTTGAATGAAATACCTCAACAGGATTGGTCCAGTTATCCAAGAGTTGGCCATACCTGGAGGAAGATGAACAGAGGGACTGCAGGAACCTTGTCTCATTGTACAACTTTCATCCATTTAATGTTTCATGGGGACAAACGTAATGAAGAATGTAGAGCAGTTATGGTTCATAGACTACTCACATGCCAGAATCAAGGTCAACAATCCTCAAGAAAGAGACCAACCAATCTTTCAAGTCCAAAACAAATGTGTTTTGAAAGAATTATTAAACCTCCAGACCATTTGAATTTGTGAAGTCAGTCACTTGGAAGGTGAAGGGATGTAATGAATGTGACATCATTTGATTGTTTGATGAGTTAACAAAAGGGGAGAAAATAGCTTTGTTATATAAGGTCATGGTTTTGGAGATACACATGTATTCTCTATGTTCAGTTCATGAGAATTAATGTAACCTAAACCTATTTAATTTAATAAACTACATCTTTTTATCTAAATGTCTGTTCTGCTGAAACTATTTGTGGTCTATCCTCCACTGCAGATTACTGAACATCCCCTTAGGTTAGATTTGGAGGGAGGATTGGTGGCAGCACTCTGCCTCCAACCATAAACCACCTATGTTGGTACCCATGATTAGGACCTGGAATGCATTCTGAGAGTGTGGCAGATTCAATGGAAGCATTCAAGAGGGGATTTGAATGTTATCTGAAATGGAAAAAATTACAGGGTTACAGAGAGAACACACCGGCAGTGACATTACATGAACTCAGAGAGCCAATACAGACAGGATAAGCTGAATGACCTCCATGTTGAAGCCAATTTGTGGTTGTGTGATTTCCCAGGCTGCTAGGTTTGTATAGTATAATAATGACTTAATTATAAAATTATTTGTCAGGAGAATGTTTTGCTTCATGTTTCCCACATTCCATTTTTAACCATGCAGGATATGAATTATGAAACTTGCAAAATTGGCTCAGAGCCTCTCTAATAATGCTAATGAAGAAGTTTAAAAATATTCTAATTATGCATTTGTCATTCAGTAAATAAATCAGATATTGTTTCCTTTTGTTGTGTTAAAAAAATTGGAAGTTAGTGGAAAATATAAAATCTAATTTCAATGATCCCAAAGGTACAATCTTTACTGATATATTCTTGCTAAATTTTTCTGTTTACCAAGTACTTAACAACAGAATTTTTGCTCAAACGTGCCTTTGTGTCATGGAAGTTTTTAACTATAATTTGCTACAAAAATGTTAGATGCAATAGTTTCAATTTTAAGCAATTGTGAAACCTAGTTGAAGGGCAAATAACCACAAATAACAAAAGAGAAGCAGTATATCATGAAATTACAGCTGATGTTAAGTTGGAATTTAAGGCTTGCAATTGTAAGAAAAAACTCACACTAAGATAAAGATAAAATATAGAAGACTCCTTCAGATGCCTCCTACATGGAGGGATTGAAAGGACACTTCCTATTAATAGTTGTATCCAGCATTTTTACATTCAACAAATAATTGTCTCAGAATCCTCTCCTGTCTCTATGATTATATTAAATTCTGTACAGCATGGAAACAGGCCCTTCGGCCCAACAAGTCCACGCTGACCCTCTAAAGAGTAACCCACCCAGACTCATTCCCCTACCCTTTATTTACCACTAACTAATGCACCTAAAACTATGTGCAATTTAGTGTGGCCAATTCACCTGACCTGCACATCTTTGGATTGTGGGAGGAAACCGGAGCGCTCGGAGGAAACCCATGCAGACACGGGGAGAATGTGCAAACTCCACACAGATAGTCACCCGAGGTAGGAATCAGACCCAGGTCCCTGGCGCTGTGAGGCAGCAGTGCTAACCACTGAGCCATTGTGTCGCCCGTGCCCCCTATGAAATGTGTCCTAAAAACATATTTGGCAACAGAAAGCACCTGTTTCTGGACAAGTACCAATCATTCTGGAAGAAGAGGTCACAACAATATCCAACCACTGCTGAGTGTTTATGCTAAAGGAGATGCTGACTCCAGGCACAGCTTTGGTCAAAAAAAGATCTGCAAAACCTGAACAACAAGGAAACAATGAGAAAGCTGCCACATCAACATCATGGAAAGTACCACTAACCAGAAGAACAACCAGGTGAGTCTAATCGACACTGAGAATGGTTGACATCTACATGAAGGTTGTACTCAATCAAGACTGATAAAAGGGGATCTACGTTGAAAAGGAAAAGCCGTGTGTCAGTGTAAGAGCTGTTATTAAGAGCGATGCATTGAAAGTGGTAAAGGTTAGGTTAACTTGATGGGAACAGAACACATTAATTGAATTGTAAATTGTATAGCATAGAGGGAGGACATTGAGTCTGCACCTGTTATTTTTAATAGAATTAGTTCTGTTCCTTTCTGTTTCTTGATAACCTTGCATATTCTTCTCCTGTGTACAAATTCCTTGAAGTATTGCTAAAGTCAGAGATAATGAAAAAGAACAAGAATGAGCTTTTTCAGACCATGTTTGAAAACATGCTAGAGATAAGGGAACTGGAACAATCTGTACAGATAAAATTAGAATGAATGAGACAATGACAGCAGCTGAAAGGGAGTTAAACACAACTCAGTTCAACTGGTTTCTAAATCTGTATGAATGTGAATGATCTGTAACACAGGTTTTGCCCCACTGAAAACCGAAAAGATCACTTGTAGAAACTCTACTACTTGATTATAGATGTATCTTGCAATTTCATTGTGCTGTCAACAATTATCTCAATAAGTATCACATGGGTCTTAGAACGTGATTTGTCACACGTCACATAAGATTTTCATGGTTGTCAGAGGCCAGTTTTTATTGTACCAGGATTGGGAACAATTCAATAACAATTCAATTCTGTTCATTTGCATATCTTTGTATAATAAAGTGTTATGATTTCTAGCTGATATTAATACTGGACAATTCAGATTCCAGAATGAAATCTAGCTTGCTGGATCTTGATTTTATTCTTTTTAAACTGTGGAGATTGCTGTGGTAGTCAGAACATATTCACAAGAGGCTGCCAGTGCACTTTAAACAAATAATTTAAACTCTATTACTCTATTACATTTGTCAAAAGTTGAATGGATTTTATTCTAGATATAAGGATTCAAGTTCATGCTATCCTTTTTATCCCAACAATATCCTGAAGAACATCCGAACCTCATATGAAGAGTTATTACTCTCACCACACTAAGGGTCCTTGACCAGACCTAGGCTGGTACAGTTGGTACCATTTTCCTTTCAACAAATTTCTCTGCAGTCACTGGATGCATTTTCTCTTTAGCTCTCCCGAGACACTTAAAACAAACTACAAACGAAATTTGTTATGAATTTAACTTCAGAATAACAATATTAGTTTCCTAAACCTATTGCACAACTGTCTTTCACTCTCTGGCATACATTACAATGAATCACTAACCTTTTGGATGATTCAGTTTCTCCATGACATTAGAATCCTGCCTCTGGAAATTGTGCAGTTCTTAAACAAAATGCACCAAACTGTTAATCACTCAGCTTCTCAAGTCAAGGTTATAAACCTCATTCAAATTCTTATATACAAAACAGAATTCTTGGTCACACAGCTCAAATTCTCAAATGAAATCTAAAAACAAATAAGCACTGTTTCTGTCTTTAAAACACAAAGTACAAAATATAAAGTGCACTTAAAGCTATACATTAATCTTAACAAAAACAGTATATTCCAGCTTCAGTAGGAAAAGAATAAAATTCAACATTGTGCTGACAAGTGTGATGCAACTGCAGAAATAAAGACGAAATGCTGCCATCTGGAAAATTTCAACTGTCATATTGTTAGTCTCTGATTCTCCCACTATTGACATCTTGAGGAGCACCATTGGCCATAAATTTAACCAAACCAGTCATATCAGGTCTCGAGCCACAATTGTAGACCAGTAACTGGACATTAGTTAATTAATGGGTCACCACAAGGCTAATGGCAGCCAATTGATCATTATTAATTTCAAGTCAGAAATTTGGTGAAATTTGTTCCAGTGGTCTGGATAGATGCAGTTGCAACAATGCTCAAGAGCCATGATATTATTTGGTATTGGATAAGGCTGAAAATATTAGAAATGATAAGAGACTTTACAATTAATTGCTATGTAAACTAAGTAATTCAGCTGTACTTAGAGCTGAGGAGTATGAGATTGCAGAAAATCACTAATCAAATAAGGACAAAACATTCAGGATTGGGCAAGACTTGGGGTGGATTCTGTTAGTGCACGAACAATTCCAAATTGGCAAAATGAATGAGGTTACACACTTGGCACAGAGAGACTTATTTATAAGCAGACCGGGAAGTCCCCGATCTCAGCAATGACTCCGTAGACTAACCATTGCAAAGAAGTGAGGGACCTCACATCAAAAGGGATGGTGAAGATACCAAGAAGAGCACAAGCTGGCTAGCTAACGATCCTCCTGGATAATAACATTTGAGTGTGTTGTGGATTCAAGGAATCCAGAGAGAAGCGGTTGAGACAACTCAACATTACATTTTAGTAATAGTGTTGGAATTTGTTGTGGGAAGCAGTAGAGAAATCTCACTATTACAATTATAGTAGTGCACACACCAGTATTTGTTAATAAAGCTTTTTTTTTAATGAAGAGCTCTGAGTGATTCTGTTGTTCTCTAATCACCAACTGTTGTCTTTTCAGAGATGGGCAACTCCAGAATGAAATGGTTCAGTAGGTTGCTATTTCTATGGCCAGGTTCAAATCTATGTCCTCAATCATTGGCATTCTTTGTCTACAGAAACATTTGTAAGGATGTAACTTATACAGCTAAGGAACATACTGATAGAATTAGTGTTCTCACAATATTTTAAGTTTTCTTTCAAGTCATAAACCACCGTAAATTGGATGGAATTCTCTTTGGAGGGGCATTGTGGATTTGATGGGCTAAATGGCCTGCTTTCACACTGCATGGATTCTATGATAAATGACAAAACTATTGAGGATTACAAAGGATCTTGAGAAATTCATCATGTCAGGTTAGTTCTGGGGGCTTGGATATAACCGAAGTACAAAGTGGATACTTTGCATCTGCTTTGCTCCGTTATTTTAGCGGTAGCGTTGAATATGATTCAATAGAAGCATATGTAAAAATGGCATTATCCTAGATCAAAATGTTCCAAGGCTGTTGGGAAGCTGAACTTGCTGGCATTTATTCAAGAGTGTTGAATAAAGCAGGGGATATATTATGTGATCCACTGGTTCAGCACTTTTAATGTAATAACGTCACAAGACACAGCAGCATTATAAAACAAAATATGATTACGGCGCATATGGATATATTAGAAAGATGACTAAAAGCTTGGTTAGAAGGACTCAAGGAAACTTTCTCTAAATCTATTCTGTAAACTCCTAATACTCCCTGTAGTTCCTGTATAAAAATCTTAGCTATATATTTGTCAACAATTTGCTGTTTTAAATTTACAAAAATATTATGCCAATGAATTGAAACAACACAGGATTGAAGAAATAAAGGCAGCTTTACTTGGTTTAACAGTAATTAAGTGCAGAAAGAAAATGCTGTGTGACAACAGGAACAAAAAATGGTAAGGAGAAAATATTGGGTATGTGTGTGTGTTAGTTAGTGGGTTAGTGTGGGTTAACCATAAATCAATTTATTTAAAGATAAATAAAATCTTATACCAAGTTAAGCAACTACGTTAGAAAGAAGTGGGGAATTTAGTTAGCTTAATAAGTAAAATTTATATATTTAATTTACTTTCCTATTCAAGAAAGGTTGTTGGGTCGTATGTAACTAAATCAAAACAAGCTGGCAAGACCGAAATGCTCAAATCAGACACAAAATCCCACAAAGGAGCAATGTGCTGAAGCAGAAATAATCTTCAAGTTTCTATGAAGTCAAAATGTTGATGACCCGCACCACACTGAGTAAAGTACAATTAGACAAAGCTATGGGGATCTTGAAACTGTAAGAGTAGAACAGGCACTAGAAAGATGATAGGGCAGCTTCTGGGAAGATAGAGCAGTAAATAAGATGCACCCCTGCCATTTTGGAATGTGTGAAAAACAAAGTATTTGTCTAACACAAACTTACAGAATTTGATTAATGTACTGTCTAAATGACTTACAATATATAAATATCTGAGATTTCTTGCTGAGAGCACAGCTCTGTTTTAGACTTTCTCTGGGTGGTGCCCTCTCAATACATCAGCAAAATAAAGAATTGTTAACCTGTACTGACTCTTCTATTTTGGTACAAGAATGTATCCTTAACAAATGCAATTAATCTTTTTAACTGAACTGTAGATAAATGTACATTTCCTCATTATGGAATTCTCTTCATTTTGTTGGAATCATGTAATTGTCAAATGAGACAATGGTCACATAAACCTGGGACCTTACAGCCTAGATACTGAGGTTTTATACAGTTCCAGTTAATATTCCACAGGTAAAGAATTGAATTGCTTCAGAGGAGAAAACTAATGATTCCTTGCAGGTCTATATTATTTCATAACCTGTTTATGTCTATCAACTTATTTACAAGACTTTACTCTATGGTCTGCTTTACTATTAAATCCATAACAAATCAGTAAAATCTACTCAAAATGCTGATACTATGACTTAATTGAGAGTTCTAAATCAAAATATAAGCAGTTACTTTTGTATGATTACTGTTCCCTAAATGTTCTCCAATTCTTGATCCAGTTGTCGAAAACAAAGATAATAGGAGCAAGAGTAAGTCATGAGATCCACTGAGCCTGTTCCCTCATTCATTGTGATTTTAGCTATTCTTTTTTTTTGTAAATATACTTATTAGCAATCTTTTTAACTTTACAAACATATAAAATTTTTGAAAAAACAATCAATCACAAATATCAGTATAACAAAAAGAAAAAAACCACAAATTACAGTACAACTACTATCTACTAACCTACTCTATATTACAAAGCAAACCCTAACACTGTGCAGCAAAAAAAACCAAAAAAAACACAAAATACAGGACAGCTATGCTCGGCGCAAGGCTCCCAAACAAAGGAACGGGAGCATTGTATACATACCTGTATTAGCTTGGGAGACCCCCTCCAGGGTGCAGGGCTTGACAAATTTAATCATCCTGGTTAAATAAATGCCCTAGTTAAGATAACTGATAAATCTATATCCAAATAACTCAAGTAGGGCTGCCCTGTTTTATAAAATTGTCTGTTGTGTGGTGCACCATGTTTGTGAAAAAGTCCAAGGGAATGTGCTCCCGAATTAATTTCTGCCATCCCAGCAAGCCCGGCTGGTTCTCAGACACCCAATTCGTCTGACTATTCTTCCGTGCACAGTATGCAAGAGTATGAAATAGTTTCTTCCCATGCCTGTCTAAAGATAGTAAATTCGGTAGACCTAAGAGGAGAGACATCGGGTGTACTTTGACTTCAGTCCTCAATACCCTCCCTATCTCTCCCGCCACAGTGCTCCAAGAAACACAGAGCCTGTGGCATGTCCAGAAGCAATGGGTAAGAGTATCTACACTTATTTTACATTTGGGGCATACTGAAGATGATCCTTTTTTAAACTTCGCCAGACGGTCTGGTGCCAGAGGAGCCCTGTGCAGAACTTTTAACTGCCTAGCGCATGTCCTGTTACAGATTGAGATCTTTCGAGTATTCTCCCATATGTTCTCCCATGTTTCAGAAGAGATCTCCACTCTCACCTCTTGCTCCCAGACCTCACATAACCGGTTAATATCCTGCCAGGCCCTGCCACCCAGCAGGCGATAGAGGGCACTAACCAAAAGGGTGCTTGTGGAGCGTAGCAACAAACCTCTCTGTATTGGGCTTATAGGGCTTAGTGAGAAACGTAATCTTCTCCTGGATGAAATCCCTAACCTGAAAAAAATGGAAAAGGTCTGCTGGGCCACCCGTATTTGCAGCTCAGTTGCTCAAAAGACATCATAACGTCCCCCTCAAACAAATCTCCCAAACTAGAAACTCCTCTCACTGCCCATAGTTTGAACCCTGAATCCATCATCCCTGGTCAGAACCCTGGCATGCCAACTATAGGTATAAGTGGCGAAGTCTTGGATAAACAACCCTCACTCTGATGCATCGCCCTCCATGCAGTGACTGTACTAATGACAATGGGGTTCCGGCAGTTGTTCATAACTGTCCTCATCTTATCCATGAACAATAGGTTAATAAGAGGGCAATTTGCTTGGGAGGCCTCAGTATCCAGCCATATTGAGTTTGGATCTTGACCTACCCAATCACAGACAAAAGATAGCAGGGAACTCAATTGACACCTTCTGATGTCTGGGAAATCAACTTCTCCCCCTCCTTGAGGCAACTGCAATTGAGTAAGTTTGATGAGGGGCCACCCACGATAACAGACAAAGGAACCAAACTACCCCATAAGCTTCCGCAGCGTTAACCTGGGAAACATTATTGGGAGCGTACGCATGGGATAAAGCAAACGAGGAAGAACATTCATCTTAATGAGAGATATCTGGCCCAGCCATGAGATTGGAAGAGCCTCCCATCTCTGGAGATCTCGCCTAATATTGTCGAGCAAGTGAGCAAAGTTAGTCCGAAATAACAGGTCAAACTTGGGGGTATTAAAAATACCTAGGTACCGGAACCTTCCCGTGACCACTTAAAAGGAAACTTAGAACCATCTTCAACTTCTGGCACATCCTTAAGGTTCCCCAAAGGCATAGCCTCCGATTTTGCAAAGTTAACCTTATATCCTGAAATAGCCACAAATGAATTGATACATTGTATCAAATGGGGTATTGGAGGTGATCGGGTTCGATAAAAACAGAAGGACATCATCTGCATAATCTTGTGTGCCCTCGATCCCACTTCTGGAGCGGTTATGTGGAAGTTCTGACGAATGGCCTCTGCCAGCGGCTCTATCATCAACATAAACAACAATGGTGAGAGGGGGCAGCCTTGCCGACTACCTCCACCAATCCTAAATTTCCCAGACTTCACCCCATTGGTGATGACCGCGGTCAGAGGATGGCGATATAAAATCTACACCCCCCCCAGCAAAGACTCCACCCAACCCAAATTGTTCTAAGAAATAAAAGAGATATGGCCATTCCACCCAGTCAAATGCTTTCTCTGCATCTAAGGAAATCACCAATCCCTGAATCGATCATTGCTGACATGCTTGGATCATATTCAATAACCTTCTAATATTATTAGAGGACCTACAGCACCTTATAAAGCCTGTCTGGTCCTCTTTAATAATATGGGGCAACACCCTTTCCAATCCTAGTGCCAGGATATTGGACAGAATGTTAATATCTGAATTTAATAGAGAGATGGGCCCGTATGAGGCACAATCCTCAGGAACCTTCCCCTTCTTAAGAATTAAGGAAATATTAGCTTCTCTCAAAGATGGTGGTAGGCGTTCATGCATTTAGGAGTGATTGTACATCTCCAACATCAGCCCTGACAGAATCCCTATAAACTCCTTATAAAACTCACCCGGAAAACCATCAGGGCCAGGCGCTTTCCCACTCTGAAGTTGCCTAGCTGCCTCCTGTATTTCCTGAACTGTCAAGAGGGCATTAAGGAGAGAGACCTGTTCCAAGGTTACCCCTGGAAGGTCCAGGTTCTTAAAAAAAGTCTCCATTTTAGCACTCCTGTCTTCACAACCTTCAGACCGATACAATTCAGAGTAAAAGCTCCGAAAAGCCTCATTAATCTTTTTAGCATCATATGTAAGGACCACGGCACTGTCTCTGATTGTAGCAATGGATTGGGGAGCACGCTTTTTCCTAGTCACTATATACTTCCCTGGCCTATCCCCATATTCGAACAGCCTCTGTCTAGCAAAAGCAAGTTCTTACTTTGCGTTTCATGTCAGTATTGAATTCAGGGCAGCCCGATGGGCCGTGATCCGCTGTAGCTTAGACACTGAAGGCTGCGCAAAATGTGCTGCCTCCGCGGCTTTCAACCGCGTCTCAAGTAGATGCTGCTGATCCTCCTTCTGTCGTTTCCGGCTAACCAAATAGGAAATAGCTAATCCCCTAACAAAGGCCTTAGCAGTCTCCCATAGCATGGACAGACTACTGGCTGTGCCTGAGTTGATAGTCAAGAATTCCTGAAACTCCTTCAAAAGATATTCCACAAACTTGGAATCCTCAAGGAGAAAAGGGTCCAAACGGCAGTGCCGCAAACCTAGCCCTTCATTCTTGGCCTTAACCTCCAAATATACAGCCGCGTGATCAGAGATAGTTATATTCCCAATTTTACAACTCATAATCGAATCCAGAAGGGCCGAGGGAGCCATAAAGAGGTCAATCCTCATGTGACATTCCCTACCGGTAGGGTGAAGACATCTCCAAATATCCACCAGCCCCAACTCCTCGCATAAGTCAACCACCTACTTGGCCTGCAAAGAAAGAGTTGGGGGCCCGCAAGGCATCCTGCCAACTGTCGGATCCAAAAGACAATTAAAATCCCCCCCTATAATAATGTGCCGTGTTCCAAAAGCACTCAACTTAGAGAAAGCACTCATCAAAAATTTGAGGGGATGCACCGGAAGACAGTAGACATTTAAAATGCCATATTCCCCCCCCATGTATCAGGGCTTTAAGTATCACAAACCGTCCCTGCTCATCTTTCATCTGCTCTAATAATGTGAAAGGAAGATTTTTCTGGATAAGTACCACAAATCCCCTACTTTTAGTAGTAAAGGTTGAAAAGAATACCCGGTCATAACCCCCCTGTTGTAATTTCAGGTGTTTCCCATCATCAAGGTGGGTTTCCTGCAACAAAGCGATAGCCTCTTAAGGCTAGAAAGCACTTTTTTCCTTTCAATTGGCAAATGACTTCCCTTAATGTTCCAGGTGCATCATTAAATAAGACACTTAGCCATATCCCCTTTCAGATACCCTTGAACCCCTCAGAGGGAGAACCCTGCTTACAAAGCGCCGAGCATAAGTAAATAAAGACTCATAGAATCGAAAAACTATATATACAAAAATTACTCTATCATAACTATAAACAACTATTACTACTAAAAAACTACAAAGAAAACCAACTATAGAACCTTGAATGGAAGACTCTTCCCCCTGCCCATAGGGGGCACTCACCGTACCCATCCCCTCCTTCACATCTCCTTCAAACCTGGACTGTGCCCCAGCCTTAGGCTAGAAAATAAAACAAGGAGATGATCCTTAAATCAAAAGACAAAGTCAGGATGAGCACTCCACCCATCCCTGGCTTCACAACACCCCTACTTGTGACTAAAAGAGAAGCAGAACAAACGAAAAAAGGGAGAGAGACAACAAATAACATCTACAAAATTTCCCATCAGAAAATCCAGTTATTAAAAAAAAGGAACAATTTATTCCAAAGTCTTTTCCCCCCTTTCCAAAAAGGAAATTATTAGGGAGAAAGAAATGAATAAAAAAAGGAAGGGAAAACATGGGGAAAAATAGAAAAGAGAACAAACATTAACCATATTCTTCAGGCCAATCTGTCTATTTTATAGTGTGCACAAACTTTTTAGCCTTATCTGCCGAGTCAAATGTATAAACTGAGCCCTCGCGGCTGAAACGAAGTACTGCGGGGTATCTCATGGAGGACTGGATGTCCAGGTTCCTCAGCCTCTTTTTAACTTCATCGAAGGACTTCCTCTTTCAGATTACTGAAAAATCCTGGAAAAACATGATTTTTGACCTGTTGTACAGCAGCGTCTGCTGATCTTTTTCCAGGGATCTGGAAGCTTCTATGGCTTTTTGCTTGTCCTTATATGAGTGGAAGTGCACGAGGACTGGGCAGGGATGCTGCACCGGCCCTGACCCGTGCACTGTAACCCAATACGCCCTTTCAATCTGAAGCCTGCTGGACTCGATGTGAAGGCCCAAATACTTCAGCAGCTAGTTTTCAAACAAGCTGACTGGCTGCTCACCTTCCTTACCTTCAGGGAGCCCGACAATTCGGAGATTTATCCTCCGACCTCGATTTTTGAGGTCATCGATATGGTTTCACAAGGCCCGCACCTCTCACTCCAGCACCTGGATCCGATTGGATGAGGACTCCATCGCAGCTTCCGAGGCCTTAATTCGACTCTCCACCTCCTCCAGTCTCTCCCCGAGGCCCTGGATCTTCTGCAGCTTGGATGCAACAGGTTGGACCTGGGCACGAATCTCCCCACGGATTTCCTCAATCGCAGCCGCAACTTTCAAGGTAAGTCTCTCCATCGCCACAACCAATTCCTGTGAGTCTGTCAGGTCCCCGGGGGGTTCAGGAGAGGCTGCTTCTGCTACAGTCTCTGGTGTGGTAGGTGCTGCAGGGGAGTGTCCTCCCTGCTGCTGTTTGCTTGCTCCTTTTCCCTTTGACATCCTTCCCACTCCCGAATATTAACAAATATGTGTTCTGTAAGGTTTTAAACTAATATTTCCACCACATAAGTTGGCCATGGATGGCAAAAACACTGGTATGCCTTGGTTGTTAGGCAGAGCTGTCCACAGCAGTTCTTCAGAATCGCCGCCATCTTGCCGAGTCGATTTTGGCTATTCTTCACTATCAAACCCATACACCCAGTCTTTCCATGTACCCCTTAACGCCTTTAGCCTCTAGGAATCTATTTCCTTTTTAAATATATTCAGTGAGTGGATCACTACAGCCTTCTGTGGTGGAGAATTCCACAGATTCACCCCTGAATGAAGGAAATTCTCTTCATTATAGTCTGAAATGGACTACTGCATATCCTGAGACCACAGCTTATTGTTCTAAATCTCCAAACCAGGGGAAAAATAACCTCTGCATCTATTCTGTCCAGCCTTGTCAGAATTTTAAACATTTCAATGAGTTCCCCTCTCATTCTTCTAAATTCCTTAAATAAAGGCTCAGTCGACCCAATCTCTTCTCATACAAGGAACTGTCATCCCAGCAATCAGTCTGGTGATTTTGCTGTTTTCCTCCATAGCAAGAACAGTAAACTCCCCGTTATCTGATGTACAAGTGGTACCTGGAATTCTCACACAAAAGTTTTCAAAGAAAATTTACCATTTTTATAAACTTTCTTCAAAAATGTCTATTTCAACCCGGTGCGCCAATTTCCAACACACGTATGTTCACCTGCCATCCTCATGTAAACACCATTGCAATAGTGGTTAGGTGAATTTGTAACTGCATTATATCTGAAATCTTTCACCCATCAAAGTGCTTTGTCACCTAAGAAGGCTCCCAAAACAAAAAGTTTTGTTTTGACTTTGAAATACAAAATGGAAATATGTGAAATGTGGAAAAAGTGTAAATCTCAATGTGCTTATGCACAAACTAATGTTGATTCATCAATGATCTATGGCATTAAAGCATGAAGTGAAAAGCCTAAAGAGATACTTGTGAGACCGAGGACTGATAAAAGCATTGTACAGGGCATTAGTGAGGCCACACCTGGAATATTGTGTGCAGTTTTAGTCTCTTTATTTGAGGACGGATGCTCTGCTTTAGAGAGAGTTCTGCAAAAGTCTATCAAATTGATTCCCAGGATCACAGGTTTGACATGAGGGGAGATTAAGTTGGTTAGAGTTCTTAGAGTGAGGAGGCATCTCATAGAAACCTATAAACTTCGAACAGGACTTGATAGCTTAGATGCAAGAAGGATATGGTGGAGAAGTCTAGACCAGGGGTAATAGTTTAAGGAAAATGGATAAACCTTTAAGGACTAAGATGGGGAGAAGTTTCTTCACCCAGAGAGCAGTAAGCCTGTGGAATTCACTCGCACTGAAAGTAACTGAGGCCAAACATGATGTGTTTTTAAGAATGAGGTAGATATATCTCTTGATATGGGGGAGGGCAAGATTAGGATATTTAGTTCAATGTTCAGCCATAATCAGTTTGAATGGTGGAGCAAACTTGAGAGGTTGAATGGCCCACTCCTGCTCCTACTTCTAAGTTTCTGTGTGTGCATGGAGCCAGATGAAAAGTGAAAATCTGCAAAGATGCTGGTGAAACATATGGCCTCTTGTCATGTTTGAAGAATGGATTTTGACAAGGAAAATGTTTTTTTAAGGAATTTATGTGCAAAAAAGCAAGCACATAAAAACTGCAGGAGGAAACCATGGAATTGGTTGGCTGCGCTAGTACTGTAAACCTATGAAAATCATTTCTAACTATAAACTTGATGAATGGCTCGAAGTTGACAAAGGTGCTACTGTTGCAATAACATTAAATACAGAAGAAATTATTTTTTTTGAATCTTGACATCCTCAAGGTCAAGAAGAGGAAAGTGATGATGAGAGGGAGCAGGTTAACAGAGTGCCATAGAGGACAGCTGCTGGGGATTTCAAAATGTCCTGAAACATGTTGAGCAGTGAAACTGCTTTGCTGTACAAACTATAACACAGTTTCACCTCCCGCATTCCCAATTTTTGCATGAGAAAAGGAGAGGATTCAAAGCAAAGGATTCTGGGTATTTCAAGATGAAGGACTGAAAATATTTGTGGCTGTAAAAGCTGCTCCTTTTTTGAGGTATTTTCAATGTTGGAGCAGATTTCCTCAAATTTTTGCAGCTGTAATGACTGATTTGTAAGCTGTTGCATTGTTTTGGAATTTTGGAAAGAAGATATCAAAACAACACACTTTTTTAATAAAGGAAGAGAGAGAGCAGATACCACTTTGAGGTGAAAGAGCAGAAAACTGATCCAGCAGTGAATCTGCACAGCTGACTACCTCTGCTATTTAGTAACAAGTATTTCTGGATATTGGAGTTGGTTCTAAGACAAATAAACAAACATTGAAATTCACAGCTGATCTTGGAGAAACCTGCAGGGAGCTCACAGCAGAGGGATAACTAAATGGCTTACTTTTTAAAGTGTACATTAGTTAGGCGACTTTTGGAATACTGCATTCAATTCTCGTGTCCCAGCTATAGGAAGGATGTTGTGAAAATTGAAAGTGTTCAGAAACGATTTACAATGATGTTGCCAGGTTTGGAACGTTTGAGCTGTAGGGAGAGGCTGAATAGGTTGTGGCTATTTTCCCTGCAGCATCAGAGGCTGAGGGGTAACCTTACGGAGGTTTATAAAATCATGAGGGGCACGGTGTAGGTGAATAGCCAATGTCTTTTCCTTAGGGTAGTGGAGTCCAAAACTAGAGGGCATAGGTTTAAGGTAAGAGGGGAAAGATTTAAAAGGGACTTAAAGGGCAGCCTTTTCAGGCAGAGAGTGGTCCGTGTATGGAATGAGTTGCCAAAGGAACTGATGGAGATTGGTACAATTACAACATTTAAAAGGCATCTGGATAGGTACACGAACAGGAAGGGTTTAGAGGGATATGGGCCAAATGCTGGCAAATGGGACTAGATTAATTTTGGATATCTGGTTGGCATGGATGAGTTGGACTGAAGGATTTGTTTTCACGCTGTACAGCTCTATGACTCTAAGCAGGGAGATATAAGAAATTTATTCAGGAGGGTGACTAGGGCTATCTTTAGCCTTTTCCACTGGCCACATTTGTTTCACTTGCTCCCCCTCCCTCAATCCAACAGCATAAAAGGCACCACTCTTCCAGCTCCCTTTAGTTCCAAAGAGGATTCAAATAGTAACTTTGTTTCTATTTTCACAGACCTCTGACCTTCTCCAATTTTTTTAAATCTCAGAGTAGAGAGTTTGCTTTGAAAGGCATGTATCATGTATGAGGATGATGTGGTCCATAACACAGCTCGTTGTCTGTAACAAGAACTTCAATACTAGGACATTGACCTAAACAGATACTGACATTGGAGTGCCTGTCCTGCAGTGGATTTGTAGGATTTTATGGAGCCATTGTTTGTGATAGTCTTCATGGAATGCATGCTATACATGGTCTATGTCTCCAAAACTTACAGGAGGATTGATCATAATACTGCCCTGTAGATTATGAGACTGGTATTGGGTTTAACACTTTTGCTATTAAATGTACTTTTCCTCAGATGACCAAAGGCTATACTGACTCAATGAAGGCAATGCTGAATTTTGTTGTCAATTTCTGCCCTCACTAAACAGGCTCCAAAGACTGGTGTTAACCCACATTGTCAATGATTTAAGAGTTGTCAGCGGGGTGGGGGAGAGCACAAAAAACAACTACAGAACGACCAGAGTATTTGTGATTTTCAAAAACAGTTTTATGAGGGGTAATTATTAACTAGGGCCTCTTCTTTTTCCAATACTATTTTGTCTTCTTTATGTCTTCTGAAAGGATCTCAGTTTACTACCTCATGCAAAATGTGGGACCACTCATAAAGCAGCATTACTGCACTGCACTAGCATTCTAGATTGTGCTCTCTTCACTGGAGCAGAAGTAAATCTACAACATTTGGATCAGACAGGAAAGTGTTACCACTAAAACAAAAACAGAAATTGCTGGTGAAACTCAGCAAGTCTGACAGCATCTCTGAAGAGAAATCTGGGTTAACATGTTGAGTCTGGTGACCTTCCTTCAACAGTTCTGAAACTGTAGCCAAATTTGCAGATGACATGAAAATAGGCGCAAAGGCAAATCGCGAAGGGGATACTAATAGTTTACAGCGAGATACTGATAATTTAAGTAAGTGGGCAAACATTGGAAAATGGAATACAATGTGGGAAAATGTGAAGTTGTTCATTCTGGAATGAAGAACAAAAGATCAGAATATTGTTTAAATGGAGAAAAACTACAACACAAACAGATTTGGGGTACTTGTGCACGAAACACAGAAAGCTAGCGTACAGGTGTGGGGGATAATCAGAAAGGTTAATGGAATGTTGGCCCTTATTTCAAGGAATAGGAGTATGGAAGACTTACTGAAAATGTACAATATGCTTGTGAGACCACATTTGGAGCATGATAAGAAGTTTTGGTTGCCTTATTTATGGAAAAATATCATTTCATTATAGGCAGTTCAGAGAAGGTTCACTAGGATGCTCCCTGGTATGGGAGAATTGTTTTATGAGCAAAGGTTAAACTGTTGGACCTCTACTCACTGGAGTTTAGAAGAAGGAGCAGTGATTTCATTGAAATATATAGGATTCTTAACAGCCTTGACAAGTGGTAGTGGTTCCTATCACCTGAAAATGGCAGTGCTCAGACCCGACATCATGTAGTAGTTAAACCCAACCACCCCGTGGCTGAACACTTTAACTTCCCTCTCCCACTCCGCCAAGGACATGCAGGTCCTTGGCCTCTTCCATTGCCAGACCCTGACGACATTACGCCTGGAGGAATAGCTCCTCATCTTCCGCCTAGGAACCCTCCAACCACACGGGATAAATGTAGATTTCTCCAGCTTCCTCATTTCCTCACCTTATCTCAGTCCCAACCCCCGGATTCAGGACCGCCCTCTTGACCTGCAATCTTCTTCCCGACCTCTCTGCCCCCACCCCCCTCTCCGGCCTATCACCCTCACCCTCACCTCCTTCCACCTATTGTATTCCCAGCACCCCTCCCCCAAATTCCCTCCTCCCTACCCTTTATCTCAGCCTGCTTGGCACACCAGCCTCATTCCTGAAGAAGGGCTTATGCCTGAAACGTCGATTCTCCTGCTCCTCGGATGCTGCCTGGCCTGCTGTGTTTTTTCAGCACCACATTTTTCAACTCTGGTCTCCAGCATCTGCAGTCCTCACTTTCTCGTAGTTAGAGAATGCTCAGGTATATGGTGGAATCCTGCCTATGTGTACCTCAGTTCAGTCAGAATTTCACATTGGCCCTAAGGTCATGAAATCTCCCTTAGGAGCCTGTATACCACCACATGAGCTGACTTTTGGGAATGTCCTCCATGTCCTTCCCCCTCAGAAAGTGTGCTTTTTGTACACCCTGCTGTGGCACACCATTCACTTTGACTTATTTATTCTCTGTCTGGACATGCCTTGGCATCTCTAAATCCCAAGTGGAGGGCTCCCTATGTCAGTGTCCTCTCTTGTTCCATTGGGGTCCTGGAGTGGAGGATGTTGCACACAGCAGTCCCATGCAACCACAGATTGCAGTGATTCATGGACTCAGCTTAATTGCTTATTTTGCAGAGCTGTGGAGTCCATGGATCATGTATATATTGGTTGTGATGAAGAGCTTATGTTCGAATTGTCGACTCTCCTGCTCCTCAAATGCTGCCTGACCGGCTGTGCTTTTCCAGCATGGCTATAAGGATAGGCTGAATGGTCTGGAGTTGTTTTACCTGGCGCATCAGAGGCTGAGGATTGCCCTTGTAGAGGTTTATAAAATCATGAGGGGCATGGATAGGATAAACAGATATAGTCTTTTCCCTGGGATGGGGAAGTCCAGAACTAGAGGGCATAGGTTTAGGATGAGAGGGGAATGATATAAAAGGGACCAAAGAGGCAACTTTTTCATGCAGAGGGTGGTGTGTGTATGGAATGAGCTGCCAGAGGAAGTGGTGGAGGTTGGTACAATTGTAACATTTGAAAGGCATCTGGATGGGTATATGAATAGGAAGGGTTTAGAGGGATATGGGCCAAATGCTGGCAAGTGGGATAGATTAAGTTGGGATATCTGGTCGGCATGGACGGGTTGGACCAAAAGGTCTGTTTCTGTGCTGTACATCTCTACGTCTCTATGTACAGGTTTGGTGGATTGACCGTGCTAAATTGCCAATAGTGTTCAGGGATATGTTGGTTAGGTGCATTCATCAGGGGTAAATGTAGGATGATAGGGTAGGGAATGGATCTGGGTGGGTTAATCTTTGGAGAGTTGGTATGGACTTGTTGGGCCAAAGGGCCTGTTTCCACACCATAGGGTTCTATGATTCTACGATCTCCAGTGTCTGCAGTCCTCACTTTCTCCTATATATATTGGTTGTGAGTAATTGCATTCCTTTTCACTTATTTGAAAAATCTTTTGTTGTGCTTTTGGTTGCATATCAACTCCATGCTCCTGATCTTTGAGCATCATGGGCCTGCTCCTGGACCTGGCAAAGTTGGTTATTAACAGGTCCAGGCAATGGGCTGTGGAGGGGGTTTTCTGCTGACTGCCTGCTCCCCTTCCATAGCTACATTTGTGCCCATGTGTCCTTAGAGAGGGAGCATGTGGTGTCCACGAATACTCGTAATGCTTTTGAAGAGGTGGGCACCACGAGGTGTAGAGTAATTTATTTCTACCTCCAACCTTTCCCACTCTCACTAACCTTCTGATAGTTTGCATTGTCTGTAAATATTTAATTGGCTACACGGGTGATTTACTGGTGGTGGCAGTTAAAGGTTAAAGACAAAGTCGTGGTGATTGGTGATAGGTAAAAAAAAGTTTGGTTGTGTGTGAGAACATTTTCAGGTATGAAAAAGAAAGAAAGGCTTGACAGGGTAAAGCTAGGAGGATGTTTCCTATCATGGAGAGTCTAACACCAGAGGGTTTGGTTTCAGATTAAAGATTAGATTTACATTAGATTTAGATTTATTGTCACATATATAAAAAGTGAAAAGAATTTTTTCACATTATGTGCAAAGTGTCAGCACACTCCAGCGCCATTTGAAACAGTGAATGTAAGACTTTACTGCAAAAGATGAAGGGCTTTTGCCCGAAACGTTGATTTCGCTGCTCGTTGGATGCTGCCTGAACTGCTGTGCTCTTCCAGCACCACTAATCCAGTATTTGATTTTCAGCATCTGCAGTCATTGTTTTTACCTTTACTGCAAAAGAGTTCGTCTTCCTCTCTTCTTTGCTGCTCCTTCAGTTACTGCTTGACATCCACCAGGGTCTTTGAAATGGGCTTTGGAATCCCTACAATGGGCTCTAGGGTTTCAATGTTGACAGTGTGTTGCTGGAAAAGCACAGCAGGTCAGGCAGCATCCGAGGAGCAGGAAAATTGACGTTTCCTGAAGAAGGGCTTATGCCCGAAACGTCGATTCTCCTGTTCCTTAGATGCTGCCTGACCTGCTGCGCTTTTCCAGCAACACATTTTCAGCTCGTTTCGGACAGGAGCCCTTCATCAGGAATGACGCTGGGAGCCTGGGGGGTGGCGAGATAAATGGGAGGGGTGTGGAGTTGGGGAGAAGGTAGCTGAGAGTGCAATAGGTGGATGGAGGTTTGGGTAAAGGTGAACCTATCACCTTTAGACTTGATATTTGACAATTCTTCAGGGTCATATTTGACTGGCTGGATCATTTTGCGTTATTTCCTTTTTTCACCCTTGTTCATTTCTGACATACGACTTCTGTTGTTCATTTAGAAACCTACAGTCCAAAGCAGTTTTTAAAAAGGCAAACAAGGTTCTATGCTAGAGTGGACGGCGGGATATTTTCAGGATAGTAACGTTTCATCGGTGGTCTTCGGTCAGGGTTTTATGATTTGAGAATTGTTTTGCTCTTCCACATAAAGTTGCCCGGCCGGTGAACTCTTTCCAGCTTTTTGTTTTACAAAACCAACAGCAGCACTGATTTTAAGGGGTGACAACTGAACAAGAATCAGAAATCACACTATTAGATATGGTTCCGGACGAATTGGGCCTTTAAGCACAAGAGGTGTTCGGAGAGCTAGATGCACGGCAGGTAATTGGATTTCAAAAACATGGAGGGACCAGGCGAGATCAGGAAAAGAAAACGACATCACTGAATAAGCAAGCAGCCAGTGGCGTGGCTGTGATTGAAACCCGGCCGTGATTTCTGAATGTAGCTGTCCTTTTCCAACTTCCTCACCCGCTGCCGCGATGGCCCATGCCGAAGTGGAATGCGCGGTTTCGATTTGGGGTATTTAAAGAAGTGACGAAGGCCTCCAGCTCCCACCCGTCGGGAGGTCTGAGGCGAACCGAGCAAGGTTTCCATAAAGCTGACAGGAATTGAAAGGGAGGACGCGATATCGAACAAGCGTGAAGCCCGCAAAGAGTTTTTTGGTGCAAACATTAGACAGTAAACCAGGAACGGGGAAGAGAGGAATAAAATTCAAGATCCTCACGCGCCGCCCTGAGTCCAAGCACCGAGCACACGCCCACCTGCTGGAAGTCTCGTTGACGCTGAGAATGCGCGAGACTCGAGCGACTCGAGTTTGAATCCCGCTCGCGGGCGGGGATGAGTGACCAGATTCGCGAGCGCAGCTGGCCGTCCGTGCACGCGCAAGCGTAGGCAAGAAACTCAGTTTCATTACTGTCGGAGGAGGTTTGCTCTTCTTTCTACCATCTCTTTCCGATCTCCGTCTTAATCCTTTTCCCCTCCCCACCTCCCCTCCCTCTATCGGTACTGAATTTGTCTAGGTTACACCCCCCCCCTCCCCACTCCCTCCTTCTCTCCCCCCCCCCCCCCCCCAACCCTCTTGTTCCCTTCCCGGACATGGCTAGCGAGAGTAGTCCGACGCCTGAATCTCCGCCACTGCCACCGACCGTTGAACAGGATCAGAGCTGTGGCCTATGCGGCAAAATGGAGAAATTGCTGCTCTGCGGGGGTTGCAAAAGATCGTTCTACTGCAGTAAAGAGCACCAGAAGATGGACTGGAAGAAACACAAGCAAGTCTGCAAAGAGGCGGCGAGACGACAGGGCGACGACACACGAAACGCTTCGGCGATCAGCAACCACCGTCCGGCGCGGCCACTGCCGAAGCCCGCTTCGGTCAACGGACAGCCGGCGGAGAAGAATGAAGAGGCGACAACTGCATCCCATCTGGTACCCGGGGCCGGCATCAGCTGCCGGAGTCACCGGGGCCAGCACGGATTGAGCGGCGGCAGCTCCCAGAAACTGGTTCAGGAGTACATCGTGCCGTGTATGAGCAAGCACGGAATCTGCGTGGTGGACAACTTCCTGGGAGAGGAGATGGGTGACAGTGTGCTGAGGGAGGTAAAGGAACTGCATCGGAGCGGCCAGTTCACTGATGGCCAGGTGGTCAACCAGAAAGGGGACTCCTCGAAGGACATCCGGGGCGACCAGATCACCTGGATGGACGGGAAGGAGCCTGGCTGCATGCAGATCGGGCTCTTAATGAACAGCATGGACGATCTGATCAGGCACTGCAACGGGAAACTTGGCAATTATAATATTAACGGCAGGACGAAAGTGAGTATGCCGAAGTCGACCGGATTTAAGGTCTTATATTGTCCTTTTTGTTCAATGAAACTTGAAGCTTAACTCTATCCTTTGCAGTAATGTGCTTATCGCGATTTTCTTTTTTTGTTTTTCAATTTTACTTTTAAAAAATAACTTATTAACTAATTACGAATACACTTAAGTCATTACTGCAGTTTAGCGAAATTGAAGCTTCTACCATGGGGCTACCTAGTCTTGATATTTTGTGACATGCAAGGTTTCTAACCACCTTCGTAAACTTTAGATTTTTACAGCTCAAACTCCTAGTGTAAATTATATTTAAACTTAGAGGTTCCCGACCACAAACTTCAGAAGTTGGTTGTAAAACAGAAATTGTAATCCACTATCCAAATCGCAATCGGACATTCAATTGTTGACATCTGTGCTTTCCGACGTGACCCTGAGGTGAATTTCTGACCTCATATCCACTCTATTGCATTGAATGCCAGCTTGCACCACTTTCATATTGCTTAGTTCAATTCTGCCTCATTCTCCTACTGGTGATACACAGACACAAGTTGTCCCTTCAAATTTATTTAACTGATTATTTATATATTTGATTATCTCACAACACCAGGTTATAGTCCAATAGGTTTACTTGGGATTTACCTGGTACCCATTCTCGTGATTAAATCTTTAAACAGCAGTCTAAGTTTGTTCAATATGTTGCAACAGTTGTATGACACTTTGATCTTTTACCATGATTTGGAAGTACCGGTGTTGGACTGGGGTGTACAAACTTAAAAATCACAAAACACCAGATTATAGTCCAACAGGTTTATTTAGAAGCACTAGCTTTCGGCTGCTCCTGGTTGTGGAGTACAAGATTGTAAGACACAGACTTTATAGCAAAAGTTTACAGTGTGTTGTAACTGAAATTATATATCGAAATAGAAGCAGTCTGAACATTGGGGCACAGACTGCCTCACACAGGACACCTCACTGACATGGCACCTATTGTTAAGAGATAATGTAACTTTAAAAAAAGTTCTGGGATTTACACATGGAAGAACTGAAACCATCATGGTCATTCTAAATGATGAGAAATTTAACAAACAATCCAGATCTTTTTCAATATATAATTTCAGTTACATCACACTGTAAACTTTTGCTATAAAGTCTGTGTCTTACGATCTTATACTGCACAACCACCTGATGAATGAACAACACTCTGAAAGCTATTGCTACCAAATAAACCTGCTGGACTATAACCAGGTGTTGTGATTTTTAATCTTTTACTATAAATTCTGTGTCCTATGATCCTGCCTCACTAGCAACCTGACTTAAGGAGCAGCATTCTGAAAGCTTGTACTTCCAAATAAACCTGTTGGACTATAACCTAGTACTGTGTAATTTTTAACTTTGTCCACCCAGTCCAACACCAGCACCTCTGCATTCTGTATTTGATGCTTTGGAGCCAGTCTAAAATTAAAGTACCATGGCGTTTAAGCAAGGTGTTTGTTTTTATGTGTTAGCCTCTTTGATTTTTACAACTAACCCTATAGTATGGAGTATATTTAAATTCAGGAATCACTGTGCAAATACTTTAGAAATTGGTTGAACAGCAGAGCTTCTAATCTTCTTTTTAATGGATTTCATCACTATTAGATATTATTTTTTACAATTCAAGTTTGGGGAGGCAATGGCCCAGTAGAGTTAATGCTTGACTATTAATCCAGGGAGACGGAATTTTATGTGGACCCAGGTTTGAAACCTGCTGTGGCAGGTGAAGGAATTTGAATTAAACTAAAATGGAAATTGAGTCTGATGATGATCATGAAACTGTTATAAGTTATTGGAAAACCCATCTGGTTCACTGTCCTTTTGAGAAAGAAACTGTGTTTCTTACCTGGTCCGACCCCTATGTAAATTCAGACCCACTGCAGTGTAATTGATTTACAACTGCCCTCTGGGCAATTAGGGATGGCCAATAAATGCTGTTTTAGCCAGTGATGCCCACGTTAAGTTAGATGACTTAAGAAAAATAATTACCCATTTGGAAGACTTCACATTCTCCTTCTTCCATAAGCTTCTACTCATTTAAAACTGTTTGCGCAAAATCTGTGTAGTATAACATTCTTTGAATGCCTCCATTTTGTAATAGCCATGCATTTTGATCCCTTCATTCCCTTATTCCTCCAATGTAAACATTCCTCTCCAACTCTGATTTTAGCTTAGTTCATTGGTTGTTGCCATTTTCCTAGGCCTCTGCCTATTGGGTGAAGATGTCTTGTGATATTAGATAGGAAAAAAATACTTTGAACTTCATTCTTTTAAATGACCTAGGGCAGGAGTCTATTGTGGATATATCCATTTCAAACAGGTATGCTGTTTTGGAAAATGTAGGGCGTGATGGATTCCCAGGGGAACGTAGCACGAACAGCCAAGTTTCTGGTATTGAGACTGGCTCTAATGCAGCGAGGGGTACGTTGGCTTCCAAGAGATCAATTGTGTTAGGGGATTCTGTAGTCAGAGGTACAGACAGATGTTTCTGTGGCCAGCAGAGAAAAAGCAGAATGGTGTGTTGTTTCCCTGGTGCCAGGATCAAGGTTGTCTCAGAGAGGGTGCAGAATGTTCTCACGGTGGAGAGGAGCCACCAGGAGGTCATTGTCCACATTGGAACCAATGACATTGGAAGGGAAAAGGTTGAGACTCTGAAGGGAGATTACAGAGAGTTAGGCAGAAATTTAAAAAGGAGATCCTCTAGGGTAGTAATATCTGGATTACTCCCAGTGCTACAGGCTAGTGAGGGCAGGGATAGGAGGATATAGCAGATGAATGCATGGCTGAGGAACTGGTGTATGGGAGAAAGATTCACATTTTTGGATCATTTGGAATCTCGTCTGGGGTAGAAGTGACCTGTACAAGAAGGACGGATTGCACCTAAATTGGAAGGGGACTAATATACTGGCAGGGAAATTTGCTAGAACTGCTTGGGAGGATTTAAACTAGTAAGGGGGGGGGGGGGACCCAGGGAGATAGTGAGGAAAGAGATCTATCTGAGATGGGTACAGCTGAGAACAGAAGTGAGTCAGGGCAGGCAGGGACAAGGTAGGACTAATAAATTAAACTGCATTTATTTCAATGCAAGGGGCCTAACAGGGAAGGCAGATGAACTCAGGGCATGGTTAGGAACATGGGACTCGGATATCATAGCAATTACAGAAACATGGCTCAGGGATGGGCAGGACTGGCAGCTTAATGTTCCAGGATACAAATGCTGCAGGATGGATAGAAAGGGAGGCAAGAGAGGAGGGGGAGTGGCCTTTTTGATAAGGGGTAGCATTACAGCTGTGCTGAGGGAGAATATACCCAGAAATACATCCAGGGAAGTTATTTAGGTGGAACTGAGAAATAAGAAAGGGATGATCACCTTACTGGGATTGTATTATAGACCCCCCCAATAGTCAGAGGGAAATTGAGAAACAAACTTGTAAGGAGAACTCAGCTATCTGTAAGAATAATAGGGTAGTTATGGTAGGGGATTTTAACTTTCCAAACATCGACTGGGACTGCCATAGTGTTTAGGGTTTAGATAGAGATGAATTTCTTAAGTGTGTACAAGACAATTTTCTGATTCAGTATGTGGATGTACCGACTAAAGAATGTGCAAAATTTGACCTACTGTTGGGAAATAAGACAGGGCAGGTGACTGAGGTGTCAGTGGGGAAGCATTTTGGGGCCAGCGACCTTAATTCTATTCGTTTTAAAATAGTGATGGAAAAGGATAACCAGGTCTAAAAGTTGAAGTTCTAAATTGGAGAAAGGCCAATTTTGACAGTATTAGGCAAGAACTTTAGAAAGCTGATCGGAGGCAGACGTTCGCAGGTAAGGGACAGATGGAAAATGGGAAGCCTTCAGAAATGAGATAACAAGAATCCAGAGAAAGTATATTCCTGTCAGGGTGAAAGGGAAGGCTGGTCGATATAGGGAATGCTGGATGACTAAAGAAATTGAGGGTTTGTTGAAGAAAAAGAAGGAAGCATATGTCAGGTATAGACAGGATAGATCGCTTGAATCCTTGGAATATAAAGGAAGTAGGAGTATAATTAAGAGGGAAATCAGGAGGGCAAAACAGGGACATGAGATAGCTTTGGCAAATAGAATTAAGGAGAATCCAAAGGGTTTCTACAAATATATTAAGGACAAAAGGGTAACTAGGGAGAGAATAGGGCCCCTCAAAGATCAGCAAGGCTGCCTTTGTGTGGAGCCACAGAAAGTGGGGGAGATACTAAAATGAATATTTTGCATCAGTATTTACTGTGGAAAAGGATATGGAAGATATAGACTGTTGGGAAGTAGATGGTGACATCTTGCAAAATGTCCAGATAAGAGAGGAGGAAGTGGTGGATGTCTTGAAATGGTTAAAAGTGGATAAATCCCCAGGACCTGATCAGGTGTACCTGAGAACTCTGTGGGAATCTAGAGAAGTGATTGCTGGGCCTCTTGCTGAGATATTTGTATCATCGATAGTCACAGGTGAGGTGCCAGAAGACTGGAGGTTGGCAAACGTGGTGCTACTTTTTAAGAAGGGTGGTAAGGACAAGCCAGGGAACTATAGACCAGTGAGCCTGACCTCGGTGGTGGGCAAGTTGTTGGAGGGAATCCTGAGGGAGAGGATGTACACGTATTTAGAAAGGCAAGGACTGATTAGGGATCGTCAGCATGGCTTTGTGCATGGGAAATCATGTCTCTCAAACTTGATGGAGTTTTTTGAAGAGGTAACAAAGAAGATTGATGACGGCAGAGCAGTAGATTCAATCTATATGGACTTCAATAAGGTGTTCGACAAGGTTCCCCATGGGAGACTGATTAGCAAGTTAGATCTCATGGAGTACAGGGAGAACTAGCCATTTGGATACAGAACTGGCTCAAAGGGAGAAGACAGAGGGTTGGTGGTGGAGAGTTGTTTTTCAGACTGGAGGCCTGTGACCAGTGGAGTGCCACAAGGATCGGTGCTGGGCCCTCTACTTTTTGTCATTTATATAAATGATTTGGATGTGAGCATAAGAGGTACAGTTAGTAAGTTTGCAGATGACACCTAAATTGGAGGTATAGTGGACAGCAAAGAGGGTTACCTCAGATTACAACAGGATCTTGACCAGACGGGCCAATGGGCTGAAAAGTAGCAGATGGAGTTTAATTCAAATAAATGTGAGGTGCTGCATTTTGGGAAAGCAAATCTTAGCAGGACTTATGCACTTAATAGTAAGGTCCTAGGGAGTGTTGCTGAACAAAGAGACCTTGGAGTGCAGGCTCATAGCTCCTTGAAAGTGGAGTCGCAGCTAGATAGGATAGTGAAGAAGGCGTTTGGTATGCTTTCCTTTATTGGTCAGAGTATTGAGTCCAGGAGTTGGGAGGTCATGTGGCAACTGTACAGGACATTGAGTAGGCCACTGTTGGAATATTGCATGCAGTTTTGGTCTCCATCCTATTGGGAAGATGTTGTGAAACTTGAAAGGGTTCAGAAAAGATTTTCAAGGATGTTGGCAGGGTTGGAGGATCTGAGCTACAGGGAGAGGCTGAACAGGCTGGGGCTGTTTTCCCTGGATCATTGGAGGCTGAGGGGTGACCTTATAGAAGTTTACAAAATTGAGGAGCATGGATAGGATAAATAGACAAAGTCTTTTCCCTGGGGTTGGGGAGTCTAGAACTAGAGGGCATAGGTTTGGGGTGAGAAAGGAAAGATATAAAAGAGACCGAAGGGGGCAACGTTTTCACGCAGAGTGTGGTATGTGTATGGAATGAGCTGCCAGAGGATGTTGAGGAGGCTGGTACAATTGCAACATTTAAGAGGCATTTGGATGGGTAGATGAATAGGAAGGGTGTGAAGGTATATGGGCTGGGTGCTGACAGGTGGGACTAGATTGTGTTGGGATATCTGGTCGGCATGGACTGGTTGGACCGAAGGGTCTGTTTCCATGCTGTACATCTCTATGACTCTACGGTTAATAGTTCTGTGGGAGTGGCAAAAATATAATGCCAATTTAGTTTGAGAAAGAAACCAGTTGGAAACATGAGGCTTGTTAAAAGGAACAACAGCTAGCTATGTTGTAAAATGACCGTAAATGTGCTTGAATTTTTGTCACATTTGTTAGCACAGTTTGGTGTCTTGAGAATGAACATGTGCACCTGATATAGTAGACAATGAGCAGTGTTCTTTGCTTAGGGACTGTTGTTTTTCAGTCAGTCAATATCTAGTACACAAAAGAAGTGTATTTTCTGACTTTAAACCTATAGTGCAAATCTATGGAATGCCTTATCTAAAAAGTATTTGGACTTTATTTTGAAACGAATCATTTTTGAAAACATTTCATTTTATATCCAATTGTTAATTTTTTTAAAGAATTCTGAATTATATTCAGTAAAGTCTTCCAGTACAAAATGTACTTTTGCAGTATGCGTGGCAGTTGATAAGTATAAATAATTGTCAGCTGGCCAGTGTGCATTGACTTGGTCATGTAGATTCTTTTGTGAATTTCATTGAATGTAGTGTCGTGATAAGAGACTAAATGTTATAATCTTCATTTCAACCAGCCAGTAAACTGTTTCATATGGATAGTTGCAGTTTGCTCATGTTAACACATTATGCAGAATTGGAAACACACGTTTTACCTTGGCTAGGTTCCTACAATATTCAAGTAATCAACTGCTCATAGCAGTTGGAGGTCAGTCATCTCTGCTCCAGGGCATCTGTGCAGGAGTTCCTCAGGGTGGTGTCCTGGGCCCAACCACCTTTAGCTACTTCAGGAATGACCTTTCCTCCATCATAAGGCCAGAAGTGGAGATGTTCATCAGTGATTACACTATATTCACCATTAGTGATTCCTCAGACACTGAAGCAGCCTGTGTCCAAATGCAACAAGATCTGGACAATATCCAGGCTTGGGCTGACAAGTACAAATAACATTCGTGCCACACAAACGTCAGGCTGTGACCATATCTGCATGGGTTTCCTCTGGGTTCCTTCCACAATCCAAAGATATGCAGGTCAGGTGAATTGGCCATGCTAAATTGTCCATAGTGTTAGTGCATTAGGTAGCGGAATGGGTCTGGATGGGTTATTCTTCGCAAGGTCAGTGTGGACTTATTGGGCCAAATGGTCTGTTTTTACACTGTAGGGAGTCTAATCTAATCTAATGTAATCTAATCACCAATAATAGCAATCTAACCACCACTCCTTGATTTTCAATGGTGTTACCATCACTGAATTCCCCACTATCAACAGCCTGGGAGTTATCATTGATCAAAAACCCAACTGGACTTGCTGCGTAAACACAGTGGCTAGACGAACAGGTCAGAGGTGAGGAATACTGTGGCGAATAACTCCCCTTCTGACTACTGAGAGCCTGTCCACCATCTCCAAGGCACACATCAAGAGTGTGATGCTGTTGAAGTAGCTATTTGAGACGGCTCAAGGAATCCCTGATGGACTCTACCTGTAAGCCTCTCTTGGTTCTTCCCGGGGATCGTATTGTGTTAGGCTGGAATATAAAACTCTTAGGGACAGTTTAGCTTAAATTATTACATTTATTTACTCATGGCATCAATGTTATATTACAACATAGATACCTACAAGCCAGGCTTGAGAAGGTTCTAAAACCATTAGCAGAATAGCAGCGCCTGCTCTAACCCCTAAGAGCTCTGCAGGCTACTCTCCTTATTGCTGCAAACAAGCTGTCTTTCTACTGAAATTAGTATTAAAATCACAGAAATGCCACATGTCCTTTATCAGATAAGCAGCAATAAAATGGCAAAAGTTTCGCAAAGGAAGAGAAACTCATTGACGTCTCTGAGTACGCTTGACTAGTTAACAGTATATGATAACGAGAGACTGGTCTAAACTACGTCATGAGGTAACCTAGCTCAACTAATGTTCCCAGTATCATTGTCCTGCAAAATAGCTTTTTCTTTTGAAATCATCTTAGATTCCCAAAATGCAAATTAAATGCATGATGTTCCCAGATCTCGAGCTCCAAGTCAACACTCAAATTAGATCAGAAAGAGTTAACCTTTCCGTTCGCTCTCCCACACACTCTCCCAAGCTCTGCCTCACACTCATGCTGTGCCTCTCACTCTCATTCACACACTCATACGAAAATCTTCCAACTTTCTTACTATGTCAGTTTCAGTCTTTGTTTTCCTAGCTTGTAAGGGTAATGAGACATTCACCTTCCAGAACAGTCATGACTAGGAAGCTGAGCTTCATAAATTCAAATCTGCTCTGTGTGGTATACATGAAAATGTATCAGGATTGTTCTATTTCTTGCATATCTCATTCAGCTAGTTCTTTTCCTATTGAATATGAGTTTTGTTAAGAGTCTTCAATATAAACCACTAACATCCACTGTAAAATATGTATGCCTCCAGACCCCAGGGTGAGAAGGAAGTACTGCTACAGGTTCCACAAGTGAACAAATGTTATCACCTTATTTACACCAATCCATTAACACTAAGAGCAGATCTCCTCCTTAATTCTTCTGAACAAATGTCCTAGTCCAGGAGGAGGGATGCTACTAGTGCACTGCAAGGGCCTTTTTTGTTTTAAACAGTACATTTTAAAAGAATATTACTTAACCAGTTCGTCCAATCAATCTATTCAGATGTTATTGCATACCTCTAGAGCACGTGGGACTTGTGCCTGGGTCTCTTAGTTCAGAGATAGGGACACTACCTCAGGGATAATACCTCAGTGCCACAAGGGCTAACATTCTGTGTTTTGAGACTCAGGAGCAAATGGATTTAAGCTCTGCATGCTCAGTATTTTGGATGATGAAAATATATTGGATAAAGTGGGTCCTTTTCACTTGTGGTGAATTCACGCTCCTACCTTTGACACTTGCTACTTTGAAAATTGCAACAAGATCCAGAACTGGCCTTACAACAGTCGGACAGTTGGGCCTCCCATTGTAACAACCACAGAAGGACAATTAATCTGGATATGATAAATGTCATGTGGTAGCTAGTGATACTTGTTTGTAGCTGAAGTTATTGTGAATTGTTAAGGACAGAAAGAGATTGAAAATTCCTAACATTTGACAGGTGTTAACACAAGTACTAAATCCCGTCAATTATAAGAACAAAATTGCTTCATTCTTCAGATCTCGTAAAGTACATAAGTCCTGATCTGCGCACTTTCAACCAAAAACACTAGTAGCATCTCTGTATATTAGGATAGCTAACTTTGTTGTAGTTCTATTTATCAGTTAGCCTCAACTGTATATTCATACCCTATTTTCTTTATCATTTGAGTCCATTGAAAGAATTCGAGTCAAAGTGAAAGTAATCAGTTGCGGTATGTTAAGAATTAAGATAAATTCTTGAATGGTTCATAGAATTAGGAGACAAATTTGTAACTCTGTATTTTCTCATTTAGAAGAAAATAATTTTCATCTCTGTAGTGCAAACAAAGATGCTATCTCCTGACACTGAAGTGGACCAGAAAATTGGCACTCACTCTATTTTTTACAATACATTACAGTGTGGAAACAGGCCCTTCGGCCCAACAAGCCCACACTGACCCGCCAAAGCGCAACCCACCCATACCCCTACATTTACCCCTTACCTAACACTACGGGCAATTTATTATGGCCAATTCACCTGACCTGCACATCTTTGGACTGTAGAAGGAAACCGGAGCACACGGAGGAAACCCACGCAGACACGGGGAGAATGTGCAAACTCCACACAGTCGCCTGAGGTGGGAATTGAATCCGGGTCTCTGGCGCTGTGAGGCAGCAGTGCTAACCACTGTGCCACCCACGTTTGATGAGCTCATTATTATATGCCTATTGAATGCTTGCACCCAGTCACTACTTCCAGCTTGCAGGCCTGTCCCCAATCTCTTGCTGCCTTTTTCTCTTGCTGTAGCCTCACTCTTGACCTTTTCTTGCTGCTGTCTCTGTTATACTGCTAGCCAGACAGTGAGGCCTCGAGAGGAATGGTGAGAAATGTAGTTAAGGCTTGGGAGCATAACAGTTTGAAGGTTGATGAGAAGAAAATGACAAGGTAGCAAGCGATTTGGATAATAGCAGCAATCAGGAAGACAGCCAGAGCATTTTCTTTGCAGCCAGCTGTGTAA
This sequence comes from Chiloscyllium punctatum, assembly GCF_047496795.1. Taxonomy (NCBI): domain Eukaryota; kingdom Metazoa; phylum Chordata; class Chondrichthyes; order Orectolobiformes; family Hemiscylliidae; genus Chiloscyllium; species Chiloscyllium punctatum. The sequence continues at coordinate 120,432,520 of NC_092741.1, read as the reverse complement.
GTGACAGTAGCAGTGACGTAACAGGTAGGATGCCTTTTGCAATTGCAGTATCAGAAAGCACATTCCATTTAATGAGTCAAAGAATTACATTTGGAATTGGTGTTTGTCATGATGCATGCAAATGTGGCCGCAAAATTATGAACTGAAAGATCCCACAAGCAGCAATGTGATATATGACCAGGTCGTAACCTGTCTTATTTAATGATGTTGATTGATCGTTAATTGCTGGCCGAGCCTCCAAATGACCTCTTGGCTCTCTTTCTTTTTTCCACATATCATCACTTGTATCTACCTGAGCAGACAGATGGAACTCAATTTGCATCTCATTCAAAAGCTGTTATAGCTGAACGCAACAGATTTCTCATATTGTACTAAGTGCCAGTTGTGAAAATCTTCTGATGCCCAGAGCACTAAAATATAGGATGAAGTCTGTCGTGTACATGGGAACCTGCAAAAGCTTTGGTGCATGCCCATATCTTGTAATTTGAAACTCTTGAAAGTTAATTTTCTTCTTGAGGGATTATATCAAAATCGTGGAAGTCCATAGATCCTTTCCTGTCTACTATTATCAAAAAAAGTTGATCATATTTGTAAGGTATATTCTACTCTCGATACATGCTGACTCTGATCAGCTGAAGCTTAAAGTTATTGACTCTATTTAATTATGAATTCTAGTAATTTTCCTGAGTGATGTGAGGCAAACTGGTCTAAATTTTAAAAAAAGGAAAAGGGTGGTAGTGTGGCTGTACTTATTTAGGATAACATAGTGGCATGAATTCCATTTTTTTAAGACTATCAGCAAGACAAATATTCTTAGATAAATGAATTTCTCAAGTAGGTGCAGTTTACAATCTACATAATAGAAGAAAAGTGGAGGAAGAAGTATGCAGAAAAATTAGGGAATTGAGTTTATAAAAAATTGTTACAACAGTGAGGAGGTGTGAATCTTTTCACCCTCCTCGGTTATCTGCAACAAAGGTTTAAGTTGTTTTTAACATGTAGTTAAACCTTCCCCAGTAGCAGAAAACAAACCAAATTTTATTTTTAAAATGACTTACTAATTTTAAATAAAAATAATAATAAATATATGATGTTGAGCATAAGGTCTTCAGGAGTTGCACACATGCACCAAATTTAAAGGGATCGTGACTAGTACATATGGAAGATAAAATAACACATTTCAGAGTCTTTTTGCGACCCCTGAAGTGTAAAGGAGACCTGAGACCACAGTTAGTTTGTCAGTTTCTGAGACCCTCAGCATTATTAAAGTTTGTTTTTGAAGTTCTTGGTTACCTGGTGTTTCATTCCAGTCATTATTACCACTGGCTATTCTTGAGAGGCAGCTAAAGAGAGTGCTTTTCCAATGCTGTTTTCAGTTCTGCAGTCAAAAAGCCATTTTCTCTGCTTTTTTTCCAAAAAGCATGTTGAAGTACAATGCATATATAGCCAATATGTGCAAAGTTCTGAAAATTTATATATTAAGTGACATTTAAAGTCCTGTCAGATTGAATCAGTAGTTTCATTGCTGTTGTCTAATCCACTTTTGATCTCAAAAAACTTGACTAACCAGCGTGATCAAGTGATGCCTGGGATCATTTTAAGCTGGTTTTGGTGTCTTTTAAATCCATTTCAGTCTATGATATTAAATTGAAAGAAATTCAAATTTAGTGATCCATATTTTGCAACCTGTGACAACATAATAGAATAACTGAGGAATTTCAACTGCATTGATATTTATTGGATGTTAAAGTTAATAATGAACTAAGAACATTTGAGGAATTTACATAAGATTCCTTTCTAACCCAATAGCACAAAGCCTTCTGCTTATTCCTGCTATTAAGAGCTATAACAGAATTGGATGTTGTGGGGAGCTGAATACTGGATAGTTGATGCATTCGTGATTTATCTCCAAAAGTTCTGTAGGTTCTGAGTGATTCATACCATTGGGAGATAGCAAATCTCATGTCATTATTTAAGGGACCAAGAGAGAAAACTGGTACTATATAGCTGTTATCCAAATCAGTAGTGAGGGAAATGCCAAAATCTGTTATAAAGGATAATATAAATAATGTTTGAATGATAATGATCAGATTGGGCAGAATCAGCATGGATGTGTAATTGGGATGTCATGTTTGACAAACCTCGAGTTTTTTTTTGAAGATCTTAGTAACAAAATTTTTAAAGAAAAGTTGATGGGCATAGTATACTTAATTTTTCAGCAGGCTTTTGATAAAATCCCCCACAGACGACTGGTTAGAAAAATTACAGCAGATAAATAAGAGATAGTATACTGGAATAGATTAATGATTGACTAACTGACAGAAAACAGAGTAGGAATAAATTATTTATTCTCATGTTGGCAGAGTAGTGGGGTACCACAAGAGTTGGTGCTTGGAGGGCCCCAGCTTTCTACTATATATCTCTTAATGATTTGGAGTGGAGATCAAATTTAAATATTTCCAGATTTGTAAGTGATTTTAAGCTAAGTTGGCAATGTATATTGTGGGGAAGATGTAAAGTGACTTTCGGAAGATTTGGACAGGTTTAGTGCATGCACACTAACATGGCAGATGGGATGTAATGTGGAAAAATGTGAGGTTATCCACTTTGGTAGGAGAAATAGATGTGTAAATTATTCTTTAAATGTTAGAAGGTTGGAAAGTGTAAATGGGTAAAATGTCCTGAACGGCTTTGACTTCATTGACTGCTAACGTGGAGGTGTGTCAAGCTCTTAGGAAGGCTGATGGAGTGTTAGCCTTAGTTACAAGAGAATTTGAGTTTCAGTTGTACATCAGCTTGGTTAGATCATACCTAGAATACTGTATTCAGTTTTGATCATCTTATCTCAAGAAATCAATTATGACCATAGAGGGAGTGCAATGAAGATTTGCCAGGCTTCTTCCTGGGACGATAAAGCTGTCCTGTAAAGAAATTGTTGCAAACTGGTCCCTTATCAAGGTTTCTCTTGGTTGGGGAGTCTAGAAACAGAGGGCAAATTTAAAAATAAAGGGGATGTCACTTGGGTCTATCATAAGAAATTTCTTGACTCTCAGGGTTGTGAATGTTTGGGATTTTTTTAAACTGGAGGTCATTGGAAGGTCAGTCTTTGAGTATGTTTAAAGTGGATGTTGATCAATTTGTGTCAGTGGCATGAAGGTTTTGGAGATGGGGTGGGTAAAACATGTTTGTGTTCAGTTAGCTAGAATCATGTGAGCCAGGCGCAATGGACTGAATAGACTATGCTTTCTCTTTCTATTTTATTCCATTTGCCAAGTTTTTGTCCACATACGTAACTTTTTAGTTTAATGCTCGCTGTTGCTGATTGGAATTTTTTAAAAACAGATTAATTTAGTTAACCTGAGCTGGCAACATTGGATCGAAACTCTTGAGTCTGGTTCATAACTCCAGGCCTGCAGACTTAGTGCAGTAACGTTACCACTATGCTACTGTACTCAACAGTTTATCCAGATATTTGCCTTTTGCAGGACAGTTTATTTTAATTTCAAATGTATACTTTACTCATAAAAATATATTTATATACATAGTCACTAAAGCAATTACAGTAGTATATGAAGAAACAAACATTGGAGTGTGACTCTATCCAGCAAACAAACCCAAAGCATTTCTTTCTTGACCAGTTTTTATTCTTGTACCCATTCAGATTGCAGTGTCAAATTTAGGAAGTTGTACCTGGTGCAATGACTTTCAGTTCACTTGTTAATAATGTGATTACTTAATATTAGCATCTACTCTGGTCAGTAGGAGATCGTTCCTCACTATTTAAAATTGAATCCTACTTCCCCACTTAACAAATTAAAAGCTTGCTTTACTGAAAACGAAAGAAGGGTATTAGTGATCAGTATATTTCATGTTAAACTGATAACTGTTTCATGAAAAATACTGTAGTATTTTGAGATTGTGTAGAACAAATACATGTAATTAAGATTATAGGCACATTATTTGGAGCATGGAGCAGAGTTGAGATTGTAGAATATGCTACCAGAATTGGTGAGTAGAGACATTGACCTTGTCAACCTTGGAAAAAACTATTTTAGATAGGTGTTTGAAGGAATGGAAAATAAAATGAGGTGAATCAGGTAGCCACATGGTGTTAGAGCATGTACCTATTAGAGAATAGAAAGCAAGATGAATTGGTGGAGCAAAACCCACCAGCCAGTGTGGTAACTTATTTGAAATTTTATTAATTTTTGTTTTGTGGGTCAGCTGGTTTGGATCACGAGAGTGAGAAGGCTCAAATTGACTGTTTTATTCAAAAGAATCTATTTACAGAACAGTAGAATTTTAGTTTAAAAGACCAAAGGTACTGAGATACATGAGAACCTGTGTATGTTTTTGAGTTGGTTTTCAAACTGAGTATATATTCAATCTGAATTTGGTTCAGATCTGGGTTTATCCCAGTTTCTCATCTATCAGAGAGAGGTGACTTCAGATATTTAAAGAAATTCACATATATGTTCATACCCAGCCTGGGAGCCACTGAATGCTATTCACTTTTGAATGTGGACACAGTTGTGCTTCATCTATGGTATCCAGAAAAGCAGACTAGTTGTTTTGCTTTTTTTTTGCCAAGCATGCATTTTATCAATCAGAAGTTATTGGTCATGTCATGAGAAGCAAAGGCACATTTGCACTTGTTGATCTGGTTGATTTGGGTACCTCCAACAAGTGGTGATTTAGAATAAGCCAGAGATGACATTATCAGAAACTTGTCATTGTCATTGATATAAGTAAAATTCAATTATTGATAAATTCCATCAAATAGGATTGGAAGGATTCTGACTGTGTCACGTGCAGTGCTGCTTACTTGATCAGCCTTGTTTAGGACGCAACAGAGAAGAAAACACTGTACTCTGAAACATTGAAGACGACTTGATGCTTTTTCGTTTTTACATCTTGGGACATATGCTAATTTTATCTTAAGAATTTTGTCACCAAGGCAAGTGTGTTGCATAAAAATCAGCAAAACATTTTGAGGCCCTAGGACCTAATTTAGATCATGTTTTTAATAGACTCAAGTAAAAGAAATACAAGAAGACAAGGCAGTTTCTTCTTAATTTCTTGACCTAACAAACTGGTGGATCCCTGTCATTAAAAAAAGGCTAGATATAATCAGGCAGCACTTGTGAAAAAGAGTAGCAGAGATGGTGTTTTATTCTGAAATAAACTGGATGATAGGTTTCTAATAATTTGAAACTTGGATTGTTCTGAATCATCTTTCGCATTTTCAGTATTGGTTTCTTGTACGTTTTGTTCCTCTAGTCATAATAACAAGTTCATTTGTGATCCTGCCTTTTTGTTCCTTTCACCTAAAGCAACAAAGGCTATTTTCAGGTTCCTCACTCTTAACTGATCTGGTAATTGGAGCTCTGCAAATTTTACTACATTTTCTCTAGAAAAGCCTTCTTTTATCACATGAAGTACTTGCATCAATGTGAAATGCAAGTTTTGCACACCTGCATTGTGTTAGCATACTTAAGGTAGTTACAGGCTTAAAATAGCTTATTGGACAAGAAATTTTTTAATGGAAAAAAATAATTTTTGTATAAGCTTGCAGATAATTCAACTAGCACTGTTTTAAAAGAAAAAAATTGGTATGAAAGGGTATCGAAGTACCATTTAAAAATTGTAATAATGGTTCAGGTTGATATCCCTTAGTCCATTTTAGGATCATCTTGTATTTTTATCTTTGTGTTTAATTGTCATTTTTGTTTTACATCATAAAACCCTTACACCAGTGAAGAAACAGTGCCTTTTTTAAATTATGCTGTTGCTGATGCAAGGGGAATATGTTGAGAAAGGAAATGATACAATCAGTGTTGACTCAATTAACATGCAAGAATGGTGCAAATGGAACATAACATTGATGTGAATGAATTATAATTATTTTTAAATTTGATTTTATGGTTAATTCACCAGGTCCAAATTGTAAGTTATTTTTACAGAACCTTAAATTGGTAACTGGTATATTAGGTAAATTTTTTTTTTGCTGTGTCACTCTATCGTTGAATGATAAATCTGCACATTACAAGTTATCATTAAATTCAAACTTTGCATGGTAAAACAACTGAGTATAACAAATCTGAAAAATATTGAAATGTTTTGCAAAATGTAGTGTTAAGTTGCTAAAGAACATTGTTCTAATTTTTTGATAATCTACAAACATTTTATAGCATATTTTAAAAATATCATTAATGAAGGATTAGTTTTGGTTCCTCTGTGGTCAATTAAGAGTTAGTGGGGTTAATATCGAAGCTGGTTGATACAGTCGAGAAATGGAAAACACTTATTGTTTCAACATGATGCACCACATGTCCATTCCAGGTCCCACTTAAGAAATTGCTTGTCTGTTGCTTAATATATCAAAGTGGAGGGAGGGATAAGTACGCTTAAATGTATTCCTTTAAAAGATTAGTGAATTGCAAACTGGAATGTAATAGAGGGTAATGTAGACAGGGGACTGATATTACAGAGAGAGCATGGCTAGATGGCCCTGTTGCCTGCTTGATGCTACAGTTCATGATGTCTGCTGAAGCTAGGAGAGGATCCTGGAGGGGCTTGATCCAATCATCATAATCCACATAGGTACTGACGACTCAGGTAGGACAAAAAAAAGAGGTTCTGCATATTCAGTATGAGGATCTAGATATCAAATTAAGAAGCAAACCTTTAAAAGTACATAATCTAGAGGTTGTTATCTCTGTTACATACAGGTTGGCGCAGAACAAATCCACTTAGAGAGATGAATGCATGAGTGGAGGCAAAATGGGTTCCAGCACGTGGGACACTAGCAACTAGGGAGAGTGGCTACTGTACCATTCGGACGGTCTCCACTTGAGCCATGCTGAGGATAGGGAACCGCATAATGAGGGAAGTAGAGATGATTTTAAACTAAATCGTGGAGGCAAGGTTTGTGAAATTTGATAATCAAATGGTAGACACAATGCAAAAGAGAAGGGTATTTGTAATGTAAGATAAATGGTATGATGTGAAACAATAGGACAAATCTAAGAGTAAATTAATACATAGTTAGAAGATAAAAAGAAAAGATAAAAGTAAAGGCTATGTCTGAATGCACGTTGTTCAAAGCAATGGAATAACTGTTCGCACAAATAGAAATCAATAAGTAATCTAAAATAAAATAAAACTGGGAATGCTGGAGATTTGAATCAAAAACAGAAATTGTTGGATAATCTCACACAAGTCTGGTTGCATCTGTGGAAAGAAAGCAGGGTTAATGTATTTTGGGTCCAGTGACCCTGCTGGTTAGTAGCTAGGAAAAGATGATATATATGCTGAATGTTGCTTTGAGATGGTGGAGAGCTGCAAGTGAGGGAGGAATATGTTGTAGATGAAGACTGAGCCCAGACGGAGAGAAAGACGTTAGGCTGACAAAAAAAAATGGATTATGGTAAGCCGGGGAGAAAGAAAAGCTGATAACAGGGACCATTATTAGGTGAAAATAAGTTGGCTGTTGAAAGCAGCCTACATCATGACAAGGTCTAGAATGGTGGGGCTGGATAAAGGGCATGGAACGAGGTGTTCAGACTCTAAAATTACTGAACCCGCTGTGGGGTCTTGAAAGGGCTATCAAGTGGAAAATAAGATGCTGTTCTTTACTTGCACTGACACTTGCTGGCCATATGTTGGCCAGAAAATATGGTGGTCTGTTGAAGTGGCAGGCAATTGGAAACTGTGTCATTTCTGCAGGCAGAACAAAGGTATTCTCCAGTCTCTGTTTTGGAACCCCCACGTTGTGAGCAGCAATGCCACAAATAAATAGTCTCATAGCCATTGCAGAGACATGATTGAGAATAACATGATTGGTACCCAAATATTGAAAGAAACGAGACATTTAGAGAATGAAAATAAGCTAAAAAATGCAACTGGGTGGTTCTCTTATTTAATGATATTGCCACAGTAGAGTTTTAATTCAAACTTGGGAAACCTGCATGTGGAAACAGTTTGGGTTGATAAAAGAAATGATAACAGTCACTTGTGGAGTGCTGTACAGGCCCCCCAAACTGTAATGGCACAGGTGGGATATGAAGATAATCTTGAGGTTTTAATTTTCTTGTAGTCTGGAACAATTAGGTAGACAAAGGATTCTTAAAATGTTTCAATAGTTGCTGAGAACAGCATCTTTTGGAACTAGCTAAAAAGCAGGTTATACTAAACCTGGTATTGTGCGACAAGATACAATTAATTCATAACTTCAAAGGGAAGGTACGTCTGACTAGCAGTGACCATATGTGACTTCAAATTTACATTTGTTTGATGGGAAGAGAAGTGGGTCTGATACTTTATTTACAGCAATTGGTGTAAACAAGCATGCAGAAGGTTAGTGAAGAAGGCGAATGGAATATTGAACTTCGTAGCAAAAGGATTTGTGTTCAGGAGTAAGGATGTGTTGCTGCAATTGTACAGGGCCTTAACAAGTCACACCTGGAGTATTGTGTGCACTTTTAGTCTCCTTATCTGAGGAATGGTGTCTGGCTAGGGAGGGAGAGAAGGCTGACTAGATTCGTCCTTGAGATGACAGGACCGATGTATGAAGCAAGATTGAATTGGATAGAGTCCTACAGCACAGAGACAGGCCCTTTGGCTGAAACTGGCCCATGCTGACCAAAATGTCCATCCACGTGAGCCCCATTTCCTTTCACTTGGCTCATACCCTTCTAATCCTTTCCTATCCATGTATTGTCCAAAGCCTTTTAAATGTTGTTAATGTACCCGCAGCTTATTCCATATGCAAAAAACAAGTTCGTCTGTGTAAAAAAAAAAAGTTGCCCCTCAGGTATCTTAAGACTCTTTCCCCTCTAACCTTAAACTGATGCCCTCTAAACCCCAATTCCCCAACCCTGGGGAAAAGACTGAGTGCATTGACCCTATCCATGCCTCTCATGACCTTATACATGTCTATAAGGTCCCCCCCCTCGGTCTTCTATGCTCTTTTTAACAAAAAATGTCCTAGTTTGTCCAACGTCTCCCTGTAACTCAGACTACTGATTCCAGGAGAAAGTGAGGACTGCAGATGCTGGAGATCAGTCCTGAAGAAGGGCTGATGCCCGAAACGTCGATTCTCCTGTTCCTTGGATGCTGCCTGACCTGCTGCGCTTTTCCAGCAACACATTTTCAGCTACTGAGTCCAGGCAATATCCTTGTAAATTTCTTCTGCACTCTTTCCAGTTTAATAACATCCTTCGTATAACAAGGTGACCAAAACTGAACACTATACTGCAAGTGCAGCCTCAGCGTCCTGTATAACTGCAACATAACTTCTCAACTTCCATACTCATTGTCCTGACTGATGAAGGCCAAGGTGCCAAAAGCTGCCTTCACTGCCCAGTCTACCTGTGACTTCACTTTCAGAGAACCATGCACCTGAATTCCAAGATCCTTCTCTTCCATTACACTCCTTCAGGCCCTACCATTCACCATGAAACTTCTACCTTGATTTGAGTCTCCAAATGCAATACCTGACACTTGTCTATATTAAACTCCATTTGCCATTTCTTCACCCACTTCCCCAGTTGATCAAGATCCTGCTGCAATTTCTGAGAACCTTCCTTGCTGTCCACAATACTGCCTATTTTAGTGTCATCACCAAACTTACTAATCATGCCTTGTACATTCCTATCCAAGTCATTGACATAGATGACAAACAGTAATGGGCCCAGCACTGACCCTTGAGGCACTCCACTCGTCAGACGCCTCCAGTCTGACAAGCATCCTTCTATTATTATCTTCTGCTTCCTACTATCAAGCTAATTTTTTTATCCAATTTGCTAGCTCACCCTGGATTCCATGCAATCTAACCTTCCAGAGCAGCCTATCATGTGGCACCTTATCAAAGACCCTACTGAAACCCATATAGACCACATCTACCACCCTGTCCTCGTCAACCTTCCTGGTCTCTTCATTAAAGGACTTCAATAAATTTGTGTGGCGTGACCTCCCACTCTCAAAGCCATGCTGACTACTCCTAATCAAACCCTGTCTTTCTAAATGCATGTATATATTATTCCTCAGAATTCTATCCAGTATCTTACCTACCAGAGATGATAAACTTACTGGTATATAGTTCCCAGGCTTTTCTTTGCAGAATAGGACAATATTGCTGTGGAGTTTAGAAAAATTAGTTTAATGGACAGGTGAATTTCATAGTAAACTTTAAAATCCTATCTGGGCAAGACAGGGTAAACATAGGAAGGATGTTCTTGATGTCCAGGGAGTCCATAACGAGGGATCGCAATCTTAATTATGGTATGTGAGTAGGCCATTTTCGGACTAAGCTGATGAGAAATCTCTTTACCTAGAGAATGATGAGCCTGTGAAATGCTCTGCCGCAAAGGCAGTTGAAGGCAAAATATTGTGTGTTTTCAAGAAGGAGTTAGATGTCATCCTTAGTGCTAAAGGGATCAAAGGGTACGGGGAGAAAGTGGGGAAGGGTACTCGGTTGGATAATCAGCAATGATTATTATAATGCAGGAAGTCTGACTGGAAAGGAATATCCTTTTATTGTTGAACACCAAAATATAGTCACCACTCATGGCATACATTGGCTAGTCCTGGCTTGGGACAGACATTTATGTAGACCCATCCCTGAGTCTGTTTTTATAAAGGGCTTAGGTGATGAGTTCCAACTGGACAGGTCAGTGTAGGGTGTTCATCCTCTGTGTTGACCACCAGCTGAGCTTCTGCCTCTCTCTCCATCTCCGAGTCCTCATTCTTCAGGACCAGCTCTTGAGCTTTTAGTGGGCAGACTTTCCCATCCATAAGATGCAGACACTGGCATGTCTGTTAAAACAACTGCTTTTGTAGACGATTCCTGCCGACAGGTGGCCAATGTGCTGTTTTTGTGGTCTTCAGTTTTAACCATCTATAATACAGGTTCTGTTTTCTAACGATAGCTCCTATACCAATGGAAAGCCATCACCGAAGTTCCTTACATGGACCATATCTCTTGGTCTAAAATCTCTATCTAGCCTAGGGTCGTTATTGCCCTTTTCTTGGCTTCTCATTCTAATTCAACCTTTCCACCCAAATTTTGAAGTCTGGTTAAGCCTAATCTGAAGACAGTGACTGATCAATAGTTCCATGTGGCTGCTCCTGTTGTCATATGTGGCTTTGTCTTATAGTTGAAGAAGAAATATGTTTGGTTCATTTCCAAACAGTTTGCTTTCTCATGCTACTTTTGAATACCTGGGCTACCTGCTCAGCCAGATCATTCAAGAATGGATGGTAGGGAGCTATGTGGATGTGCCTTACTTTGTATGGCTTTTAAATGCCTGAAATTCCCTGCTGGTAATTGGAGTCCCAGTGTTAGTTACAAGAACATGTTTGGTATGTCATGAATACCAAAAGATTTGTGGAGTTTTTCTATGGTGTTATAGAATGAGGTAGAGGCTATTCAGTGAATGTTGATCCATTTTGAATGGGTGTCCATACGGATTAAGAAATAAAGCCCATAAATGGTGCTGCAAGATCTGCATGTACTCAGAGTCAGGGTCTCCCTGGCTGTCGCATGAACGCAGTGAGGTTGCTTGTCATCTTGTTGATTTTTGCTGGCAAGTTTTGCACTGCTTCTTTCAGGTTTTCAATATCCTTGTCTATGCCAGGTGACCAAGTATAACTGTTTGCGAGCGTTTTAATTTCCGTAATTCCTGGGTGGGCATAGTACAATTGTTGGAGTATTGTTTGCTGGTATGGGTCCAGAACAATCGTCTGGGTTCCCCATAAGTTTATTAACTTCTGTGCTCAACTCCTGAAGGGGTTTTGACTATTCCATCGGATGTCCTTGTGGTCCACCATTCACAATGATATCCTGTAGCTCCACCAGCATAGAGTTCTTTTGGGTCCGAGCCTGGATTTGCTTGGCCAATATTGGTAGAATGCCCATGAGGTTTCATTTCATGATTTCATCCACCTTTAAGATGAAGGTACACTTGTGGATGGTGGCAGGTGGCTCGCACCCATATTGGCTTTTTGATGTTCCAAGGAATATTCATAAGCACCTAACAGCAGTGTCCAGCATTAGATCTGAGGGAATTTGGATCAGTTTACTTAGCAATTCCTTATGTACTTGTAGGGTTTATCACAGTATATGAATGATGGAGCTGAATTAAGTGGCTGGTGGCTTGATTCTGTTATTTTCTGTTTCTATTTGTCAAAATGGCACATGGAACATCCTTTACTGCAGTATGACAAGAATGAGATCTGCATTATTGAATTTATTGTTTATATATGATGTTTAATTTAAATCCTTGATTAATTCAAATTGTTTGTTTAATAAAAAATGACTGAACCATCAGGGGTGGACTATGTACATATGATGACTTTGCAGTAGCAGGTAGCATATTTTTACCATCAAATTGGTCCTGTACTGTACATCAACTCTCTTGTCTTTACTTCTCCAGTGACTTGTGTCTTTCTTTGATTTAAAATCACAGTAAGAATGCATAATTTTCTGTTCATTGGTCATATCTGGTCATGTGCTGTAAGTCACTGTCTCTTTGTAAAAAGATCAGAACTGAAATATTAATTATTGTGCCTCTTTGTTGGCCTGAAAACATAAAACTGCATAGATTTAAAACAGGTTGTCACTTTGGGAAATGTTTTTCAATGTGAGTGGAGACCTTTTCAAATGTTTTAGTCATTAGTGTCGATCCATCATAAAATGTTTATCTCCATATTAAGACAATTTGATTTTTATTTCCCCTACTTTATTCATTAGGCCAATCAAGCTGCAGTATCCTGTGGCAAATCCATGATTTTCATATTACAGTGTAATCACTCCAACTATTTGGTGCTACTTAAGAGTTTTAAATTACAAATATTCTGCTCTGTTCTCTGCATATCAATGGAAGAGCCTTCCAGTGGTTACTGCAATTTCTGGTTTTATCTAGAATCCATTCAAATTCATCTATTTGCTTTTTAAAAATAGCCTGAATTAATGTGCAATGAGTAGTGTGGAACTGAGTATATTTGTTTGTAAGATTAGTTACTTTAGTTGCTTATGTCTTACTCAAACTGGATGCTTGCTTTGATCGGAACTGATCGGTATTTCAACTCTGATACTAATTTTGAATAACAGCAAAGAAATATAACTGAGTACGTCAACCTGAGACACTGACAGCTATAGTAAGCTGGTAACTTACTTCACTGTAAGGCAAAAAGATGCACTACATTGGCAGTTTAAAAGTTCTCCAGGTTAAAATCAAAGTTCTGTTAATCCCAAAAGAAAACACTCCCAAGGATTTGATTCCAGTCTGTCTCTGTTACTATTTAAAAACTCTGAATTCTTCGCTGCTGATGAACAGAAGAAATCTAGTGGCAGATTGTTAAGCAATTTTTTTTTGGCCATTTGTTCTGTGAAAATTCTGATGTGCCAAATCAAATGGTGCAATTTGTTTCTTTTGTAGTTAAAGCAATTTTGTGCATAACATTTTAATTTCCACTCCCCCTCATCTCTGGATATATTTCAAATCCTTTTTATTTGTTTGCTACTGTTATAGCAACAGTCTTGCATCAGTTTCCTGTTCAGGTCTACAAACTACTCCCTAATCCTTTCTTGGGTCTTCTCTCAAAATTTACATTTGAAACATCTGACTGGTAATATGCTTAAAAGCTGACCAGTGATGATTCAATTTATTTTTCTTGACCTGTGTGACTGACTCAGTCTCATTCATGAAGGTGAGTATAATTACAAAGGTTCTTGTTGCCTTCTGATATGTATCCAGTGCACATTAATTCCTAACCACTTCGGCACCTGGTTATTTGGTTTGCAGGCAAGGTGTCATCTCCTGTGTGCTTCATGTGTACAAATTAGATATGGTTGGATTCATGCCTAGTACATTGGAAAGTGGTTGTGATTATTGGAGGCCAATTATCTCCGCCTAGGAAATCTGTGCAGGAGTTCCTCATGGTGGATTCGTAGGCCTATCCACCTTTAGCTGTTTCATCAATGTCTTCTCTCCATCATAATGTCAGAACTGTAGATGTTTGCTGATGATTGCACATATGCAATCTTCAGATTCTGAAGCAGTCTGTGTTCAAATGCAGCAAGTCATGGACAATATTGAGGTTTAGGTTGGCAAGTGCAATAACCCTTTGTGCCACAAATATCAGACAATGACCATCTCCAACAAGGCAATCTACCCATCACTCTTTGACATTCATTGGCATCATCATTGCTGAATCCTGTCCTTTCAGCAACCTGGGGTTTACCATGTATCAGAATTTCAACTGGAATAGCCATGTAAATAGTATGGATGTAAGAGCAGCATAGAGGCCTGGAATCCTGCAGTGCAAAACTCACCTCCTGAATCTATCTGCCATCTGCAGGGCAGATTGAGGTTGATTCCTTGGATAAAAGGGTCAGCTGGACAAGTTAGGCCTTCATTTATTAACATTTAGAATTTAAAGTGAGGGATGATCTTGTTGAAACGTTGTTTCTGACAGGGCTTGAAAGTGTAGATGTGGTTAGTGGAGAAATCTTGAACAGGGGGACGTAGTTACAGAATAATGGGAGTCTCGTTTGAAATAGAGATGTGAAGGAATCTCTTCTCCCAGTGAGTTGTGAATGTCTGGCATATTCTACCCAAGATGATTAGGGAAGCTAGATCACTGAAAATACTTAGAAGTAGATTTTTGTAATATCAGGAAGTTGATGGCTATGCTGAGTTAGCATGAAAGGAGAGTTGAGGCTTGAGCAGATCAGCCATGATCTTTAACTGGCCTACTATTTCTATTCTTTGTTTTGAGGACAAAGCTGCCTGCTTGATGAGCACTGCATCCACATAGATTTACTCTCGCCGCCACCACCAATGCACAGGACCAGAAGTGTACATCATTTACAAGACACATGGCAAAAATTGACCAGTGCCACCGTAACAAACTGTATCTTCTGAAACCACGATTACTACCATCCAAAAGGCAAGAGCAGCAGATATATTACCACTTGCACGTTTCCCTCCAAGACCCAAACGGTCTTACTTGGAAATACCATTGTAATCCCTTCAGTATTGAAATCCTGGGACTAACTCCTGAACAGTATTGAGTGTACCTACACCTAATTGATTGCAGCAGTTCAAGAAGGCAGCTCACCACTACATTCTTGAGGGCAACTAAGAATGATCAATTAATGCTAGCCCATCCAGTAATGCCCCCCATCTCCTGAATAAATACAAACAAACGTGCTTGTTGCCCCACTATGTATGAAATGAACAAGTCACTGATTCACTGGGACTGACTTATTATTTCTGAGATGTGCCCTTTTTGTTTCTGCTACTTACAGATGCTCAGCGCGATAGTACCTGGTTATTAACTGGTGTTCTGGTCATGTAAACTTCAACTGGCTACATGATTTTCTTGCTTGTGTCTTGACCTTTGTATCTCAGTCCATATTTTGATGAACATTGTCTACAAAAGCAAAACATGAAACCTGGCTGGGACACTACTGTGGGCACTATCAATGGATAATTGATTTAGTGTTGAGAAGTAGTTATTCTTGACATCAGCGTTTTGTCTTTTTATTGCTGTGTTCATCATGACACTGCATTGTTCTGGGCAAGCTTGTACTAGCACTATATTGGTCATGACCAAGTGGTATTGCACTTGCATCTTTAATCAAAAGATTGTGCATTAAAACAGACCTCAGACACTTGAGTAAAACTTATCCTGATGCACGGTTGTCGTACTAAGGGAGTGCTTCACTTTTTGGACAGGCTGCTTTTACGATAAAGTACTAAGTTTGGTGTCTTCACCCTTGTTGTATGTAAAAGGTCCCATCACACTATTGTGAAGAAGAACCTGAGGCATTCTCATGATTATAGTTACTCCTCAACCAGCATTACTAAAGCACATTGTCTAGTCATTGCCATGTTGCTGGATGTGACACCTTGCTGGAAGCAAATGCGGGATCTGGTAATATGGTCATGTCACTGGGTTAGTAATCAGTGTACTGTGCTGGGGATTGGGTTCAACTCCCATCAAGACGAATGGTCAAATTTAAATTCCCTGAAAAGCAAACTAACCTATTGATGACCATGTCATAAATATCCATCTGGTTCCCTGATAACCTTTTTAGAGAAGGCAATCTGCTATCCTTGCCTGGTCTGGCCTACATGTGATTCCAGACCCACAGCAAATTAGTCGACTCCGAAATGACCTAGTAAGCTGGTCAGTTCAAGGGCAAGTGGCGATGGACATTAAATATAGTCCCAGCTAGTGGTGTCCAAATCCCATAGACTTTTTTTTAAGAGGAACATAACACTAGGCTGGAGCAGGATATTTGGCTGCTCAAACCTCTCTACTAGTCAATGAAATCATGACTTATTTTTAATGGTCACAATTCACTTTGCTGTCTGATTCTGTAATCTTTGATTCCCTTGTCTATTAAAATCTATCTAATAAAAGCTTTAATAAATTGAATGACCCAGCCTCCACTGATGAATTTCATAATTTAATGAATCTGAGAAGATTTCCCTCCTCTCTCTTCTAAAGGCAAGACCACTTGATCTTGAAATATCTTTTGTTTCTAGTCTCTCCTATAATGAGAAATATACTCTTGGAACCACCCCCTGTCAAGTCCCATCAAGATATTCTTTCTCAGTAGGATTGCCTCTAATTCTTCTGACTTCCAATAGATGAAGATTTAACCTTTTTTTCCCCATAAGATAAGCCTTTCATCCCAGGAATGAGTTGAGAAAAACTCTCTAAATTGTTAACAGGATTATATAGTTTTTTAAAAATGAGATGGTCAGATTTATGGACACCACTCCAGATGTGTTCTCATCAAGGCTGTGTACAGCTGAAGTAAAATTTACCAACTGCAATACTCCAATCCCCTTGCAATAAATGCCAGCATTAAATTTGCCTAGCTAATTAATTGCTATATCTACATGTTAATGTGATTAAAGGACACCAAAATCCCTCTATGCTTCCACTTTCTACAAGGTAAAAACAATGACTGCAGATGCTGAAAACCAAATACTGGATTAGTGGTGCTGGAAGAGCACAGCAGTTCAGGCAGCATCCAACGAGCAGCGAAATCGACGTTTTGGGCAAAAGCTTTTGCCCGAAACGTCGATTTCGCTGCTCGTTGGATGCTGCCTGAACTGCTGTGCTCTTCCAGCACCACTAATCCAGTATTCCACTTTCTACAGTCTAACTCTAGTTAAATAATATTCTATATTTCCTGCCAAAATAGACAAGATGATATTTTTCATGATGCTCCATCTGCCAAAATTTTGCGAACTCACTTAGACACAATCTATTTTTCTATGTTATAACAGTGATTATAGTTAAAACTTTGTTTAGCTTTTAAAAGCGAAACTGCTTAAGGTGTCTTTTGAGATGTAAGTAATTAGATTTGTTGAAGACTTTTTTTAAACTGAGAGGAATTGAACAAAGGTAAAGATATTATGCAGGCATTGATGAGAAAGCATCTTGAAATGTGTGCAGTTTTGGTCACCTTATTTAAGGAAGGATGTAACTGCGTTTGAGGTGATTCAGAGAAGGTTTACTAGACACCTGGAATGAACAGGTTATCTCAAGATGAGGTTAGACGGGCTGTGCTTGTTTCTACTGAAGTTTGGAAAAGTGAGGCATGAGTTGATTGAGAGGAATTTAAGGTCCTGAACAACAAGGTGAACATGGAAAGGATCTTCTTGTGGGTGAGACCATAACTAGGGACTGGTGTTTAAAAGTTAGGACCGAGATGAGGATTTTTCTTCGAGCATTGAGTGATGTTTGAATATTCTGCCTCAGAAACCAGTGGAGTTAATGTCATTGAATATTTTTAAGGCAAAAATGGATGTTGTCTTGTTAGGCAAAGCATCAAAGGTTTGGTTGGGATGGGGGGGGGGTATGGAGGAGGTAGGAGTGGTAGTAAAAGATGGAATTTGAAACACAAATAGACAAGCCACAATCTTATTGTATGGTGTAACATGTTCAGTGGGCTACCCTCTGCTCTTAAATTAGGTTTGTCTGGAACATGTGATAAAATTTAGTCTTTAATTTAGCCTTTTTTACTGGTGAGCATCCAAGTTAGCTTTACAAATGATATGGAATGTTTGCTTTATATAATTGCCAAACAATAATTTCTAACAAGAGAAAACTTAACCACTTCCTGAACTTTCTTCAGTGGCAGCCGGATCATTGAATTACCTCTCAATTGACACTGTGGGATCACCTTTAACTGTAACTTGCCACCTATATATCAGGCTAGCTCCAAGAAAGATCAGATATGCAAAATCTTTGCTATTAGTAGCTCCATTTTAACGTCTGAGAATTTTAAGGCTTCCATCAAGTTTGTGATGAAGAAAAACATGTCACTTACCTGTAAAGGTGCAGCTGTATTAACACCAAGGGCTAATCCAAGACACAATAGTTTGCTTAAGCAGCAATACTTCATTTGCCCTCCACTGTCACTGTAGTGTGGCTGGCTGTTTCTTGTCATGTCTCTGATCCTTTTAGTTCTTCCTCTGTAGGTTTCTTCAAAATTCCATATTTTTCTGAAGACTGAAATTTATCTTCAAATGTTTACCATGTTTTTAGGCTTTTAACATGTTTTTAAAGATTGATTGATTGTAAATGTGTAGTCATAAGAAGTTCAACTCCTGACCCAATCTGTAACACTCGTTTTCTACAAAGTAGCTGAATCAATGATAGCACCATCCAGCCATTGTAATAAAGAGCCTTTGCCATTACCATGGCCTGCTCCCTTCGATAAACTGAATATACACAGTTCCAGTGGCTAGCCTTAAACTAGCAAGAGGCGCTATTTGAAGCAATAGTGTAGTAAACAGCATATCATGGTAAAATTTCCATTTTCATTTTGTTCTTGAAGTATAACAAAGGCATTATTTGTTCCATCAAAAAAGTGGATCTCCATAATTGCTACAGCTATCAAAGCCATTACTTCCTGGTGAGAGATGTGATTCTTTTGATCTATGTTCAGGTAATGTGGTTCCACTTAACTTAGTGAAAGTTAAGGGTTGTCTTTTTATTCCAAGCAATGACTTTCATCAATATTGACAGGGTTGCTAACCTTTTAATAATGGTAAAATAGGATTGTGCTCAATCTAATAGTTTGGGTCAGTCAAATAGTTAAGTTTTGAATGAAGTTGGGTTCACTACATAAATGTGCTCTTTGTGGAACCCTGTTTCAACAACTTGTCGATTTTTTTTTCAGTTAATGGCATTTATGTTGAAAAAGCTAAATACTGTAGATAATCTAAATCTGAAACAGAGAATATTGGCGAAACTCTGGATCAGGCCACATCTGTGGAGATAGAAATGATTAACATTTTGAGTCCAGTATGACTTCTTCTGAACTGCAGAATTCCTGCTCAGTTTCCCTTGCATTCTCTGTTTCGTTTTTATTTTTCTATATCCTTAGTTGTTGCTTTTGTTTCGAGGAAGTACAAATTGTAAGTTTAAAAATTCAGCACTTAAAGATGGTACATTTTTATTCCAAGCCCTTTACACATCAACCTGGTCTGATTTTTGCAGTGGTGTTGTGATTTAAAATGAATGTATTTCAATAGATTCTTTATTTTATTTTTTATTAAATATTACAATGGTCACTGCCCTCTGGATTTTACTATCGTGTTCCTCCTGAGCTTTCAATATCCTAATTTAACTCCTTCCTTCACGTACTTCAAAATTCCCACCATTTCCTTTCCTCCAAAGCTTGTCATTGCTTATTCGCTGCTTCCTGTTTGTTTTGTTTCATATCCATTTTTATCCTGCTCTGCACAGGGGTCTTTGGATATTGCCTGGGTTTGTTACCTAAATTTCTCAATTCAAAGAAGTTGCTACTTTTTTTTCTGCTTGAACCCTCTCTTGTTGCTACTGTTTCTCACTTCTTAAAGAAAACTGGAGAAGACGGGAGTCTAAAAGAAGATGCAAAACAGGTTTAGATGGTTTGCTATTGTTTGGCTAACATTTTTATTTTAATTGAATTGTTTTGCAAGCAAGTCTAAAATATTAGTTTGTCTTTATTATTCATGCCAAAGCTAACCACTTCCTATTGTTTTCTTTGCCAAGCTATTGAGTTTGCATTTTCACTTGAATGTCCAGTTTTGGAAGTATTTTAATAACTTAATTTAGTGATCCTGAGAATAGCTATCTATCGAAGGTAATAATGAAATATAGAATTGGAGTCAGCCATTGATGTAATTCTCTGTTCACTTTGTTTCTTGTGGCGTTTTGTTATTTTAAATTCATTTTGTGTTTAAAAACAGTTGATGATAATATTATTTTGGTGCATCATTTGGTATTGTATGTAGTAACTTTGAACATGATTTTTTAAATTATTTTGGATGTAGGTGTAATTTCTTGGAGTAAATTAATATTGTGGCTTATCCATGCAATACTATAGGGTCTTTTTTTGTATAGATTGGGAAAAAAAATCTAATATTCTACAATTTTTTTTTGCAAAAGCTTGTGTAAATCTTGATCACTTCCAAGAATTTAGCGGAGTCATGCTGACCTTTATAATAAAATCCATATCTGCAATACTGACTGACATTCCACCATATTTGTTTTGATGCAGTGTGTTATCTCTAGCTACATAATGTCTCAAACCTCTCTCCTGGTGAATTGTAGCAGTTTCAGTATAGTAAATCTTTTTAAAAGATGTCATTTCCATTTTTGTGTTTATACTCTATAATAAAGTGATTTAAACATTTTGCATCTTACATTTTAGATTATTCTGAGATTGTCACATAGCAAGCTACATTCTGCCTAGGGTTAAGTTTAGCTCCCTTAACCATGCTGACGTTGACTGATGTGTTTACTCATCTTTGAGTTTTCCTCTCCGTTCCAACATACTTGTACATCAGCAGCAAGCTGCCTCACGCACTGCACGTAGCAAGATCATTAAGAACAGTGCCTGTGTGGCACAAATCCAACAGTAGGAAGTTAAAACGAGTTCATCTTGCTCTGGGGTGGTGGCTGTATTCACATACAATAGTGTGTGAGAAGAGGAAAACAGAACAACTGTTGTCAAAGTAGCAAATTTAATGCAGTTTGTTTTGACAGTTTGAAGTTTTTTAATGTTAGCAGTTTTTGTTTGTATGCCATATGGGACAGTTGTTAGTTGCAACAGTAGCTGTCATTTACTTCTCACTCCACCCACGAGAAAAGGCTTATCGGCATTTGCTGACTCTTGCAGTTGCTCACTGATAAGAGAAATAGCTGTATGAAAGATCATTTTAGCAATGCAGAACTTTGCTGATTTTTGGCCATTCTTGCGATTAATTCCTGAAGATCTATTTCAATAATTTGGGCATTTTTTCAATACTACACTGCATAATTTATGATAAGTTTATGACTAAGGCTGGAATTCTGGTGTGATTAAATATGAATTGAGTATAATGGAGGTAATTCTTCTCCAGTGCTACGATCACAGTGCGATACAGTTTTCACTGCACAGCCGCAACATGAATCTAGCGATGTGGATTTTCTGCCTATTGTATAATTGAAATCGGACTGAATTCTTGGTATTTGACAGAGCATAAATGAGGTTTCTTATTTGAATCAAATTACTTTACGTGAAAACAAAATCACATTTGAGCTTTTTGTGCAGTAGTAATTCCTGTGGAAGTAGCTAAGTTGTGGAGTGTATCTGATCTTTATTTTAAGTTTACTTGTTGGCTAGACCGTCATTTATTATCCTCCCTTAAGTGCTGCCTAGAATCATTACAGTCTATGTTAAGGATAAAGTTCCATAATTTTGATGTGGTGAGTGAAGGAACAGTGATATAGTTCCAAGTCAGAATCATGAGTGGCGTGGCTGCAAACTTTTGAAGGTAGTGGTTTCCTACATATGTTTTTAGAGATTGTGGATTTTAAATGTGTTAATTTAAAGAGCCTGGAGTTGTTGCCATACATATTTTAGATGGTACACACTACTGCTGCTCTGCATCAATGGTGAAGGGAGTGAATGTTGGAAGTGCCAGTTCAGTGGCCTGCTTTATTGTGGATGGTGTTCGGCTTCTTGATGTTGTTGGAGGTATGTTTTCATTTTGAAAAGTAGAGCGTATTCCCTTCCCCTCCCCTCTTGACTTGTAGGTGATAGGCTTTGAGTCAGAAGTTGAGTTACTTGCCACAGAATTCCAAGACTCCAACCTGTTCTTGTAGCCTTAATATTGTGTATGGCTGATCCAGTTCAGTTTCTGGTCAATGGTAGCCCTTAGGATTCGGCAATAGTTATGTCACTAAATAGGAAAGAGTGAGTACTGCAGATGGAGATCAGAGTCGAAATGTGTGGTGCTGGCAAAGCACAGTACGTCGGGCAGTATCCGAGGAGCAGCAGAATTGACCTTTTGGACATAAGCCCTTCAGGGATATGGGGGGGGGGAGGGGGGGAGAAATGGGCAGGGAGATGCAGATGAGGGGAAAGGAGCTGGGAAGGTGTTAGGTAGGTGCAGATGGGAGTTGGCGACAGGCCACAGCGGACAGTGGAATGGATCGGTGGGAAGGAGGATTCCCTGGTGGGTCAATGTTCCTGATGAAGGGCTTATGCCTGAAATGCTGATTCTTCTATTCCTCTGCTGCCAGACCTGTTGTGCTTTTCCAGCACCAACCTTTTTGACGCTTATTCCATTGCATGTCAATAGGTGATAGTTGACTTCTGTCTTGTAGCAGACCGTTGCAACATTTATATTCAGTGACAATTGTATTCAGCACATCCCCACTTTTGAATTTGTTGCAGAGGAATGTTCTTGATTAATGAGCTTTAGTTGATTGGACCATGCAATATCCTAAGATGTTCCTGTAATGGTGTCCAGGGTTGAAATGATTGACCTCCAGTAGCCATAACCATCTTCCTTTTATGTTGGGTGGGACTCCCCAACCATGGGAGAGGATTCCCCGGGTCTGATTGACTGCAGTTTTGTGAGGGTTCCTTGTTGTTACACTCTGCCTTTGACATCAAGGCAGCATTTGACAATCTTCCTCACTTTCTGTAAGTTTATCTCTTGTCGATGTTAAAGCCTTAACACAAACAAGGTGAAGAATCAGGTAAGCCTAGCAGAAGGCTGTTAATCAGCAAGTTATTGTTGAGTAATTTTGCTTGATAGTACAGCCTACAACAACTCTATCACTTCATTGTTGATTTGAGAGTAGATTGATTGTCAGAAATTAACTGGGTTGGATTTGTCCTGCTTTTTGTGGACAGGCAATACTTACACAATTTTCTGCTGGTGATTTGTTAGCGTGTTGGACCTGCTCAGCTAAGAGTGGCTAGTTTTGGAGCACGACCCTGCATTGCTGGAATATTATCAGAGTCTATCGCCTTTTTCTGTATTCATTGTCTTTACCCGCTCTTAATAGCATTTGGGGTGATTTTGAATTGTGATGCTCGCAACCTCCAGAGGAAGTGAAGAAAGGTGCTTGTAAGTGCGAAAGCCTTGTCTTTTGCATGGATCTGCTGGCCTCCCCCATCATTTGAGAATGAGGATATTTGGAGTCAGAGACTCATCGAGATATACGGTATGGAAACAGACCCTTCGGTCCAACCCATCCATGCTGACCAGATATCCCAACCCAATCTAGTCTCACCTGCCAGCACCTGGCCCATATCCCCCCAAACCCTTCCTATTCATGTACCCATCCAAATGCCTTTTAAATGTTTCAATTGTACCAGCCTCCACCACTTCCTCTGGCAGCTCATTCCATACACGTACCACCTGTGAATAAGTTGCCGCTTAGGTCTCTTTTATATCTTTTCCCCCCCTTCACCCTAAACCTATGCCCTCTAGTTCTGGACTCCCTGACCCCAGGGAAAAGACTTTGTCTATTTATCCTATCCATGCCCCTCAAGATTTTGTAAACCTCTATAAGGTCACCCCTCAACCTCTGCTCCAGGAAAAAAAAAGCCCCAGCCTGTTCAGCCTTTTCTAAGAGCTCAAATCCTCCAACCCTGGCAACATTCTTGTAAATCTTTTCTGAACCCTTTCAAGTTTCACAATATCTTTCCAATAGGAAGGAGATCAGAATTGCACGCAATATTCCAACAGTAGCCTAACCAATGTCCTGTACAGCCGCAACATGACCTCCCAACTCCTGTACTCAATACTCTGACCAATAAAGGAAAGCATACCAAATGCCATCTTCACTATCCTATCTACCTGCAATTCCACTTTCAAGGAGCTATGAACCTGCACTCCAAGGTCTCTTTGTTCAGCAACACTCCGTAGGACCTTACCATTAAGTGTATAAGTCCTGCTAAGATTTGCTTTCCAAAAATGCAACACCTCACGTTTATCTGAATTAAACTCCATCTGCCACTTCTCAGCCCATTGGTCCATCTGGTCCAGATCCTGTTGTAATTTGAGGTAACCCTCTTTGCTGTCCACTACACCTCCAATTTTGGTGTCATCTGCAAACTTACAAACTGTACCTCTTATGCTCGCATCCAAATCATTTATAGAAATGATGAAAAGTAGAGGGCACAGCACCAATCCTTGTGGCACTCCACTGGTCACAGGCCTCCAGTCTGAAAAACAACCCTCCACCACCACCCTCTGTCTTCTATCTTTGAGCCAGTTCTGTATCCAAATAGCTAGTTCTCCCTGTATTCTGTGAGATCTAACCTTGCTAACCAACCTCCCATGGGGAACTTTGTTGAACGCCTTACTGAAGTCCATATAGATCGCATCTACTGCTCTGCCCTCATCAATCCTCTGTTACTTCTTCAAAAAACTCAATCAAGTTTGTGAGACATGATTTCCCATGCATAAAGCCATGTTGACTATCCAGAATCAGTCCTTGCCTTTCCAAATACATATACATCCTGTCCCTCAGGATTCCCTCCAACAACTTGCCCACCAGCGACGTCAGGCTCACTGACCTATAGTTCCCTGGCTTGCCTTTACCACCCTTCCTAAACAGTGGCACAACGTTAGCCAACCTCCAGTCTTCCAACACCTCACCTGTGATATCGATGATCCAAATATTTCAGCAAGAGACCCAGCAAATCACAACTCTAGCTTCCCACAGGGTTCTAGGGTACACTTGATCCGGTCCTGGGGATTTATCCACCTTTATGCGTATCAAGATTGCTGGGCCTCCTGCTGAAATATTTGTATCATCGATAGTCACAGGTGAGGTGCCGGAAGACTGGAGGTTGGCAAACATGTGCCACTGTTTAAGAAGGGTGGTAAAGACAAGCCAGGGAACTATAGACCGGTGAGCCTGACCTCAGTGGTGGGCATGTTGTTGGAGGGAATCCTGAGGGACAGGATGTGCATCTATTTGGAAAGGCAAGGACTGATTAGGGATAGTCAGCATGGCTTTGTGCATGGGAAATCATGTCTCTCAAACTTGATGGAGTTTTTTGAAGAAGTAACAAAGAAGATTGAGGGCAGAGCAGTAGATGTGATCTATATGGACTTCAGTAAGGCGTTCGACAAGGTTCCCCATGAGAGACTGATTTAGCAAGGTTAGATCTCATGGAATACAGGGAGAACTAGCCATTTGGATACAGAACTAGGTCAAAGGTAGAAGACAGAGGGTGGTGGTCGGGGGTTGTTTTTCAGACTGGAGGCCTGTGACCAGTGGAGTGCCGCAAGGATCGATGCTGGGCCCTCTACTTTTTGTCATTTATATAAATGATTTGGATGAGAGCATAAGAGGTACAGTTAGTAAGTTTGCAGATGACACCAAAATTGGAGGTGTAATGGACAGCGAAGGAGGTTACAACAGGATCTTGACCAGATGGGCCAATGGGCTGAGAAGTGGCAGATGGAGTTTAATTTAGATAAATGTGAGATGCTGCATTTTGGGAAAGGAAATCTGAGCAAGACTTATACACTTAATGGTAAGGTCCTGGGGAGTGTTGCTGAACAAAGAGACCTTGGAGTGCAGCTTCATCACTTTCAAGGAACTGAGTTGCAGGTAGATATGATAGTGAAGAAGGCATTAAGTATGCTTTCCTTTATTGGTCAGAGTATTGAATACAGGAGTTGGGAGGTCATGTTGCGGCTGTACAGGACATTGGTTAGGCCACTGTTGGAATATTGCGTGCAATTCTGGTCTCCTTCCTATCGGAAAGATGTTGTGAAACTTGAAAGGGTTCAGAAAAGATTTACAAGGATGTTGCCAGGGTTGGAGGATTTTGGCTCTCTGGAGAGGCTGAACAGGCTGGGGCTGTTTTCCCTGGAGCGTTGGAGGCTGAGGGGTGACCTTTATAGAGGTTTGCTAAATTTCGAGGGGCATGGATAGGATAAATAGACAAATTCTTTTCCCTGGTGTCGGGGAGTCCAGAACTAGAGGGCATAGGTTTAGGATGAGAGGGGAAAGATATAAATGACACCTAAGGGGCAACTTTTTCATGCAGTGGGTGGTACGTGTATGGAATGAGCTGCCAGAGGAAGTGGTGGAGGCTGGTACAATTGCAACATTTTAAGAGGCATTCGGATGGGTATATGAATAGGAAGGGTTTGGAGGGATATGGGCCAGGTGCTGGCAGGTGGGACTAGATTGGGTTGGGATATCTGGTTGGTATGGACAGGTTGGACCAAAGGGTCTGTTTTCATGCTGTACATATCTATGACTCTAAGATATCCAGCACTTCCTCCTCTTTAATATGGGCATTTTGTAAGGTGTCACCATCTACTTCCCTACATTCTGTATCTTCCATGTCCTTTTCCACAGTAAATACTGATGCAAAATACTCATTTAGTATCTCCCCCATTTTCTGCAGCTCCACACAAAGGCAGCCTTGCTGATCTTTGAGGGGCCCCATTCTCTCCCTCGTTACCCTTTTGTCCTTAATGTATTTGTAAAAACCCTTTGGATTCTCCTTATTTCTATTTGCCAAAGCTATCTCATGTCCCCTTTTTGCCCTCTTGATTTCCCTCTTAAGTATACTCCTACTGCCTTCATACTCTTCTTAGGATTCACTTGATCTATCCTGTCTATACCTGACATATGCTTCCTTCTTTTTCTTAACCAAACCCTCAATTTCTTTAGTCATCCAGCATTCCCTATACCTACCAGCCTTTCTTTTTACCTTAACTTTTTGGATTCTTTTATGGATTCGCATTCAACCCTTAATCTCCCATTTGTTTTAATTGCCCTCCACCATTCATTACTAGTTCAGACCTGCTCAAGTACTTGTTTTGTTTTATTAATTACCTTGTCAGAGGTTTCTAGTTATAAATTGTGCTAACTTATTGTTGGTTTAAAGAAAAATCACTGACCATATTTGTCTCACCATGGAAACTATAAATTAAGCAATATCTCCATGAAGGGAGGATATTTACATCATCTGTGTTGGAATTTGGACTTTTAATATCATGTACTTTTAAAATTTAAAATATTGAATTAAGTCTTAATCCTTACCATCTGGGGCCATCTGAATTGCTGTGAAAACTAAAGGAATATGTTTGTGGCAAGTCAGCCAAATAGGTCTGGATATGATGTCTAGTTTACAACTGGGAAAGTTGCAGAAAAATGAAGGCAAAGTTAATCAAGTCAGCTTGTAGGACTATGCTTTTTGAGACTGAGTTGAAGTGAGATTCAATTAGGTCAGTTCTATATTTTTCTTGTTGTTTGTAAAATAAAGTAATTTATTAGTATATGCCTGCCCTTGTATCATAAAGTATATCTGTCCACCTTCTAAAAGATTGTAGCAATGAACACCATGTACTATGATGTACTATTCAGTTTGCATTACAAACAAGTCATTGTATTTACACAGGTTATGCAATTTTACAGTTACATGCTGGCTATGAGGCCATGTTTCAAAAAGCACTTAGACCATCAGACATAGAAGTAGAATTAGAGTAGAGTGTGTGGTGCTGGAAAAGCACAGCGGGTCAAGTAGCATCGGAGGAACCAGGGATTCGACGTTTTGGACAAACCCTCATTCCTGATGAAGGGCTCATGCCTGAAACATTGATTCTCCTGCTCCTTGGATACTGCCTTACCTGCTGTGCTTTTCCAGCATCTGCAGTACTCCGTTTCGCAATAGAAGCAGAATTAGGTTATTCGACCCATTGTGTGCTCCATCATTTGATTTATGACTGATGTATTTCTCAACCCCATTGTCTTGCTTTCTCCCTATAACCTGTGATCCCCTTGCCAATCAAGAACTTCGGTATCACTATATTAAATATGCTCAATGATTTGGCCTTCACTGCCCTCCTGCAGCAATGAGTTCCATAGATTAACCACCTGAAGAAATTCTTCCTTCTCTCCATTCTGAAGGGTCATCCCTTTACTCTGAGGCTGTGTCCTCAGGTGCTAGTCTCTCCTACTGTGGAAACATCTTCTCCACAGCCACTCTATCCATGCCTGTCTGTATTCTGTACATTTTTTTATCAAATGCCCCCTCATCTTTCTAAACCCCATTGAATATAGATCCAACATCCTCAACCACTCCTCCATTTGTCAAGCCCTTGATCTCTGGGATCATTCTTGTAAATCTCCTCTGTACCTTCCAATGTTGGTACATCCTTCATTAGATAAGGGGCCCAAAACTACTCGCGTTATTCCAAAATGTGATATGATCAGCAACCTCAGCAGTACATATCTGCTCTTGTATCTTAACCTTCTTGAAAATCATATTAATATTGCATTTGCCTTCCTAACTGCCAGCTGAAACCTGCATGTTAACTTTAAGAATCCTGAATTAGAACTCCCAAGTCCCTTGCACATCAGATTTCCAAAGCCTCTTCCTGTTTAGAAAATCAGTATACTTTTATTCTTCCAGCAAAATTACATAACCTCACACTTTCCCACATTGTGTTCCATCTACCACTCACCCACTCTTCTGTAGCCTCCCCGCTTCCTCATCGCTACCTGCCCTTCCATTTATCTTTGTATCATCTGCAAACTTGGCAACAATGTCCTTTTAGTTTCCTTGGCCAGATCAATAATGGATAATGTGGTTCTAACATAGACCCTTGCAGAACTCCTCCCGTCACCGGCTGCCATCCTGCAAAAGACCCTTCTCTCTGCCTTCTGATAGTCAACCAGTCCTCAATCCATGCCAGTACCTCGCTCCTAACATCATAAGCTCTGGTCTTATTTAGCAGCCTCCTGTGCATGACATTGATTCTAAGTGCTTTTTGTCCAAGCAGTGGAGAAAGCTCAATTACAGGTAAGTTGGAGCCTGGGGTATGTGTACAAATGGAGATTTGGGTGGCAACAAATAATTGATTGGTTTGTGAAATGGTGACTGGTTATTGATGATGCAGACCTCCTGACTTCTAAGCTAATTGTCTCCCAGGTAGTAGAACAGCTTGTGTGTGAATGTTTGAGGGAGAAACTGTTAAGCCATTGGTAGAAAAGAAGCTATTTTTGCTTTGCAGTAGACTCATGGAAAGCCTGAAGATAGCTTATTTCCTCTCATCAGTTGCAATAAGTTGCGACTTTTAATCCATTAGTCTCTGACCTTTTTATAAGTGTAAACCAGTCATCCTATGCCTCCTGCAACAAATGAACAAGCAAAAGTACCTGGAGAAGGAAGGTCAAGAAATGGTAATCTGATCATCAAAAGGATTATCTCTGCAAATAGGGCCTACTGAACTGTCTTTCCGTTCTTTTCCTCTGCCGTAGCAGTTCTTTTTTTTTAAATGTCTATGCCTACATAGGTAGGGAAGAGAAGCTTGTAAGTTTAGAGATTTAACTGGTTGTAGGCAATCACTCACGTATGAGTATAACTGTCCATCTAGGAAATTCCATGTCACTGGTCACTAGAATGTGATCCTACAGCTGCATCTCTAACTACATATTTGGTAGGTAATTCTGGGAGGTGGAACTGGTCCCTGGCCTGGAATTTGCTGGCATTGCTTTCTCTGGTTCCTTTTCCATACTTTTGCTGATGGGTGTTGTTCAAGAATTGTCCTTTGTCCAGAAGCTTCTTCCAAGTTGGTTTCTTCTGAAAGGTCTCCCACACATTGACAATGATATTTAATTTCTTGAAAGGTTTAACTAGTAGAATTCTATGTCAATAGATCATAACTGTTTTTCTGTAGTTGTATCTATATATTTGTCATATATCGTAAACCTTATTAAGTATAAAATCCTGGTCCATGCATTTCTGTCATCCTGTGTCTAAAAGACAGATAAATTAGTGAATTATGCATTCTTTTTCAATCTTTAACTTTTAAAGTATCCTTGGGAATCGCCAGACTGGATTTCCAGCATGCTACAGCAATGTTGTGAAATGTGGCCTTACAGAATGTATAAATGCTTACATTTCAGATTACATTTTTTTTATCTGAGTTATACAGCACAGAAACAGACCCTTCGGTCCAGCTTGTCCATGCTGATCAATTATCCTTAACTGGTCCAGGTCCATTTGCCAGTATTTGATCCATATCCCTAGAAACCCTTTCTCTTTATGTACCCATCCAGATGCTTTTTAAATGTCATAATTGTAACCACCTCCACACCTGTGGCAGCTTGTTCTGTACACTCACAACACTCTGCATAAAAATGTTGCCCCTCAGGTCCCTTTTTAAAATCTTCCCTTCTCATTTTAAACCTATGCCCTCTAGTTTTGGACTCCCGTATCCTGGGAAAAAGACCATGGCTATTTACCCTATCCATGCCTCTCAGGATTTTATAAACTTCTATAAGGCCAGTCCTCAGCCTCCTACGTTCTAGGGGGTGAAAAAAGCCCCAGCCTATTCAGCCCCTTCCAATAGCTCAAATCCTTCAAACTTGGGAACATCCTTGTAATTTTTTTCCTGACCCCTATCAAGTTTAACAAATGTTTCCTGTATTCCTATTTACTTTTTCCGTGCCCCCCCCACCCCCAACAGTAGAAAATTTAATAAGCCATTTATGAATTTATACAGTTATTTATGAGCACATAATGCTCACTGAATTTTTAAAAAGCATGAATTTTATGACAATATGATGACTTGTTAAAGTCTCCATGCTTGCATGGGACTGAAATAAAATTACTTGAGTCTGGGGAGTACTTGAAATAATTTCATCATTAAAATTGAAATTCTGCACCGAATAGCCTTTCCCCTTCAATGTCTGTCTATGCCTCAGCCTCTATATTTCTCTAATTCATCTCCATGCTTCCATCACATTCTCTCTGAACACGTCCTGTCTAAGAGACTTTGCTTCTGCCCACCATCCCCCCTCAGATTTTCAGTAAGCCATTGATCACCATCTTCCTTCTTGTAGTCTTCATACTAGCTAACATGTGACTGATTATCTTGTTTTATAACTGCCTATGTCCCCTTTAAAATATAATTGCACTTTCAAATAAAGTTGCTCTCGAGCTTACTTCAGTTGTAGGTAAGGTGTTGGCAAAGGTTATAAGAGAGAGGTTATAAGGATTTATAATCATCTGGAAAGGAATAATTTGATTAGAGATAGTCAACACTGTTTTGTGAAGGATAGGTATTGAGTTCTTCGAGAACGTGACAAAACAACTGGCTGATGTGGTGTACATGGACTTCAGTAAGGCATTTGATAAAGTTCTACACAGTCGGTTATTGCACAAAAGACTGAGTTTTGAGATTGAAGGTGATTTAAGCGGTTTGGATCAGAAATTGGCTAGCTGAAAGAACGCAGAGTGGCGGTTGATGGGAAATGTTCATCGTGGAGCTCAGTTACCCGTGGTGTGCTACAAGAATCTATTTTGGGGCCACTGCTGTATGTCATTTTTATAAATGACCTGGATGTGGGTGTAGAAGGATAGGTTAGTAAATTTGCAGATGACACTAAGGTAGGCAGACTTGTGGATAGTGCCAAAGGATGTTGTGGATTACAGAAGGACATAGATAAGATGCAGAGCTGAGCTGAGAAGTGGCAATAATGTGAAAAAATGTGAGGTAGTTCACTGTGGAAGAGGTAACCGGAATGCAGAGTTCTGGGCCCATGGTAACATTTTTGGCAGGGTAGATGAATCGAGAGATAGGTGTATCCAGGTGCATAAACATCTGAAAGTTGCCAGCCAGGTTGATAGGGTTGTTAAGAAGGTATATGGTGTGTTGGCATTTATCAGAAGGGGGATTGAGCTTTGGAGCCAAGAGGTCTTGCTTCAGCTGTACAAGACACTGCTAAGGCCGCATCTGGAGTATTGCATACAGTTCTGGTCTCCGTGTTACAGGAAGGGTATGGAAACTTTTGAAAGGGTTCAGAGGAGATTTAATAGGATGTTGCCTGGTATGGCAGGAAGGTCTTATGAGGAAAGGCTGAGGGAACTGAGGCAGCTTTCATTGGAGAGTAGAAGGTTGAAAGGTGACTTAATCGCGACATATATGATAATCAGAGAGTTAGACAGGGTGGACAGTGAGAGCTTTTTTCCTTGGATGGTGAAGGCTAAGATGAGAGGACAAAGCTTAAATTTTGGTATTGATAGATTTAGGACAAATATCAGGGGTAGTTTCTTTACTCCGTAGTAGAGGCGTGAAATGGCCTGCCTGCAACAGAAGTAGACTCACCAACGCTAAGGGCATTTAAATGGTTATTGGACATATGTATGGATAATAATGGAATGGTATAGGTTAGATGGGCATCAGATTAATTTCACAGGTCATGCAACATCGAGGGCTGGAGGGCCTGTGCTACGCTGTAATGTTCTATGACTCCTCTGGTATTGCAAATTGCCCAATCTGCCATTTCCATTTCCCTAGGTGTTCTAATGTGCCAGTCATGCATTAATGTGCAGGCGCAGTGCAAAATCAAGAAGGGTAATATGATCCTATCCTTTAGAGAGGAATTGAATATAAAAATAAGGATCTTTTACTTCGATTGTACAGGGCAATGGTGAGATAGTATTGCAAAACTGCATGAAGTTTTAGTTTCCTTGCTTAAGGAAGCATTTATAAGCTTTTGAGGTGTTTCAGTGAAGGTTTACTAGATTGATACTAAGAATGATTGGGTTCCTTTTGAGATTAGGTTGGACAAGCTGGGTTTGTTTATGCTGGAGTTTGAGTGAGGGGTGACTTGACTGATGAAGATCCTGAATGGTATTGACAAGGTGGACAGACCTGAATGGTATTGTGGGCGGCACGGTGGCACAGTGGTTAGTACTGCTGCCTCACAGCGCTAGAGACCCGGGTTCAATTCCCGCCTCAGGCGACTGACTGTGTGGAGTTTGCACATTCTCCCCGTGTCTGCGTGGGTTTCCTCCGGGTGCTCCGGTTTCCTCCCACAGTCCAAAGATGTGCAGGTCAGGTGAATTGGCTATGCTAAATTGCCCGTAGTGTTAGGTAAGGGGTAGATGTAGGGGTATGGGTGGGTTGCGCTTCGGCGGGTCAGTGTGGACTTGTTGGGCCAAAGGGCCTGTTTCCACACTAAGTAATCTAATCTAATCTAAAGATGTTTCCTCTTCTGCATCAGTCCAGGACTTGGGGCGCTGTTTTAAAATTAGGAATTGTCCTTTCAGGACAGAAATAAGGAAACTTTTATTTTTCAGGCTTGTGTGATTTTGGAACTTGTGTCTCACATTGTGGTGCAATTGGCTTCATTCTACATTTTTAATGTAGAAGTAGATAATTCTTAAAAGGCAAAGAAATCAATGGGGTAGGAGAAAGTGAGGACTGCAGATCCTGGAGATCAGAGCTGAAAAATATGTTGCTGGAAAAGCACAGCAGGTCAGGCAGCATCCAAGGAGCAGGAGAATCGACGTTTCGGGCATAAGCCCTTCTTAAGGAATGAGGAAGGTGTGCCAAGCAGGCTAAGATAAAAGGTAGGGAGGAGGGACTTGGGGAGGGGCTTTGGGAATGCGATAGGTGGAAGGAGGTTAAGGTGAGAATGATAGGCCGGAGAGGGAGTGGGGGGGGGTGGGGGGGGGGGCACGGAGAGGTCGGGAAGAAGATTGCAGGTGAAGAAGGCAGTGCTGAGTCCGAGGACTGGAACTGAGACAAGGTGGGGGAAGGGGAAATGAGGAAGCTGGAGAAATCTGCATGCATCCCTTGTGGTTGGAGGGTTCCTAGGCAGAAGATGAGGTGCTCTTCCTCCAGGCATCGTGTTGCCATGGCCTGGTGATGAGGAGGCCAAGGACCTGCATGTCCTTGGCGGAATGGGAACGGGAGTTAAAGTGTTGAGCCATGGGGCAGTTGGGTTGGTTGGTGCGGGTATCCCAGAGGTGTTCTCTGAAACGTTCTGCAAGTAGGCGGCCTGTCTCACCAATGTAGAGGCCATATCGGGTGTAACGGATGCAGTAAATGATGTGTGTGGAGGTGCAGGTGAATTTGTGACGGATATGGTCGTATCCCTTGGGGCCTTGGAGGGAAGTTAGGGGGAGGTGTGGGCACAAGTTTTGCATTTCTTGCAGTTGCAGGGAAAGGTGCCAGGAGTGGAGGTTGGGTTGGTGGGGGGTGTGGACTTGACGAGGGAGTCGCGGGGGAAGTGGTCTTTCTAGCACGCTGATAGGGGAGGGGAGGGAAATATATCCTTGGTGGTAGGGTCTGTTTGGAGGTGGCGGAAATGACGAAGGATGATACGATGTATCTGGAGGTTGGTGGGGTGGTAGGTGCAGACCAGTGGGGTTCTGTCCTGGTGGTGATTGGAGGGGCTGGGTTCAAGGGCGGAGGAGCGGGAAGTGGAGGAGATGTGGTGGAGAGCATCGTCAACCACGTCTGAGGGGAAATTGCGGTCTTTGAAGAAGGAGGCCATCTGATTGTTCGGTATTGGAATTGGTCCTCCTGGGAGCAGATGTGGCGGAGGTGAAGGATTTGGGAATATGGGATAGCGTTTTTACAGGGGGCAGGGTGGGAGGAGGTGTAATCTAGGTAGCTGTGGGAGTCGGTCAGTTTATAGTAAATGTCCGTGTTGAGTCGGTCACCCGAGATAGAAATGGAGAGGTCTAGGAAGGGGAGGGAGGAGTCTGAGACGGTCCAGGTAAATTTGAGGTTGGGGTGGAAGGTGTTAGTAAAGTGGATGAACTGTTCAACCTCCTCGTGGGAGCACGCGGTAGCGCCGATACAGTCATCGTTGCAGCGGAGGAAAAGGTGGGGGGTGGTGCCAGTGTAGCTGCGGAAGATGAACTGTTCCACATATCCGACAAAGAGGCAGGCATAGCTGGGGCCCATGCGGGTGCCCATGGTTACTCCTTCGGTTTGGACTAAGTGGGAGGATTGAAAAGAGAAGTTGTTCAGGGTGAGGACCAGTTCAGTCAGTCGAAGGAGGGTGTCAGTGGAAGGGTACTGGTTGGGTTGGCGGGAAAGGAAGAAGCGGAGGGCTTTGAGACCTGCGTGATGGGGGATGGAGGTGTATAGGGACTGGATGTCCATGGTGAAGATAAGGCGTTGGGGGCCGGGGAAGCGAAAATCATGGAGGAGGTGGAGGGCGTGGGTGATGTCCCGAATGTCGGTGGGGAGTTCTTGGACAAAGGGGGACAGGACCGTGTTGAGGTATGCAGAGATGAGTTCGTTGGGGCAGGAGCAGGCTGAGACATGGCAACAGGAAGAGCGCCTCATCTTCCGCCTAGGAACCCTCCACCCACAAGGGATGAATGCAGATTTCTCCAGCTTCCTCATTTCCCCTACCCCCACCTTATCTCAGTCCCAACCCTTGGACTCAGCACCGCCTTCTTGACCTGCAATCTTCTTTCTGACTTCTCTGCCCCCACCACCTCTCCGGCCTGTCACCCTCACCTTAACCTCCTTCCATCTATCGCATTCCCAAGTCCCTCCTCCCTACCTTTTTATCTTTGCCTGCTTGGCACACCTTCCTCATTCCTGAAGAAGGGCTTATGCCCGAAACGTCGATTCTCCTGCTCAAAGGGGTAGATAGAAATGTGAAATTTGAAATACAAACCGATCAGACGTGATGTTATTGAATGGCAGCGAAGTCTTGAGGGGTCATATGGTTCACCTCTGCTTCTTCAGATGTTCACATAGTCCTTTATTGAAAAGCAGCTCTTTGGTTACTTTCAAGCATAAATAATGTGCAAAACACTGAGCAGCTCTCAATTAAATGTATTTCACTAAAATGGTGAGTGCATATTGTACTACCCATTCCCTTTTCAGATGTCACGTATAGTTCATCCTACACTTTATAGGTACACCTACAGTTCATCGACCAGAGACTAGAAACAGTTTAAGAAAATAATTCAATACCACCTTGAGGGCATCTAGGGCAACAAATGTTGGCCTTGCCAGTGCTGCTCATAACCCATGAAAGAAGAAAAAGACAGGTAATGGGTAAACTTTGCAGTGCACTGTTTTTTAAAGACAATAGGTGTTTTGGTAGTCTGCTTTTCGTAGCTTTGAACCTAGCAGAACTTATGAGCAGTTGCAGTAATTAGCTTAAAAGTCGTCTTTGGCAGATTGTGTACAGAAACAAATCAGAACACAGTGCTTGATATAATTTCTCTATTCGTTTATGAAAGTACATTTGTGCCTGTTTGCTTGTACTGAAGATTGAAAGTGAAAGATTTTCCTCTGTTCAGGTTTAGTTTAATTGAATTTGAACCCCCAATTCTGAAGTGAACTGCTAAACCTAGGCTGCCTAAATGTACATTGCAGATGGAAATGTCAATTGGCAGAGACATTGCTCTTATGATTTTTCTAAAAGTCTTGATCAAGTCTTTTGCTTTAATGGAATTTAGAACTTCTGTGGTTCTACGTAAGCACAGCACTGAGTTATTCTGCTTACTATGCCAACATTCTTTCCTCAATTAGCACTGATAGGTGCAGATTACTTGGTCACTTGTGGAATTTTAGTCTCTGTGTCTGTGTGATATTTAAGGGATGGAATAAGTAACTTCAGATTCCATTTTCGGAAGTTTTCCAAATTTCTCCTGTCCTTTGCACTGATGAGGCATGATACAGTTGCTTATACATTGGCTAAGGACCTAACACTCTGTTAGGTTTAAAACTGCTTGGGTGCATTGTTATTTGTTTGTGCTGTTACTGTTGATCTAATAATGGTATCACATTCCAGATAATCAGGCAGTGAAATGCAAAACTGGAATTTAGTCTTTACACAATCATAAACATTTTATTTCCATACATACATATCATAGCAAAAACATTGTCCTCCAAACCTATCAAATTGGGTTTTTAGTTTTTTTCATATTTATAGTTAAAGCCAACCACCTGACTATATTAAAAGCCCAATTATTGCATATTTATTTGTTAGATTTAGGATGAACACAACAAAGGGCTCTTATGTTGCAGTGCTAGTGTCCATACCTTTTGGCTAGATGGTCCAGATACATGCCAGAACAGGTTAAATAAAAATAATTTTTAAATTTAATTTATTCTATATCCTTCACTCCTGTGATCTGATTACAACTTCTCTTTTAAACCATTGAAGACCAATTGTTCAGTGACCATGACTCTGCTCTTTTAAATTTCTCCTGAATTTGCATTTATTTCCTCATTTTCCTTCCCCTTCAAAGTTATGATGTCTTCACTGTTTGTTTTTTGTTTCAAGTATGCATTTTTCTCTACTTGTCCATTATTTTCTGTTTATTTCTTTTGTTACAACTGACATGAATGAAGAGCACAGTTTCCATCTATTCAAAGCACTTCTAGAATCATAGAGATGTACAGCAGGGAAACAGACCCTTCGGTCCAACTCATCCATGCTAACCAGGTATTCTAAATTAATCTAGTCCCATTTGCCAGTATTTGGTCCATATCCCTCTAAACCTTTCCTATTCAAATACCCATCCAGATGCCTTTTAAATGTTGTAATTGTACCAACCTCCATTACTTCCATACAAGTACCACCCCCTACATGAAAACATTGCCCCTCAGGCCCCTTTTAAATCTTTTCCCTCTCACCTACAACCTATATTCTCTAGATTTGGACTCCCCTACCCTAGGGAAAAGGCCACAACTATTCACCCAATCTATGCTCCTCATGATTTCATATAAGTATATGGGGTCCTCTGATGCTCCAGGGAAAGCAGCCCCAGCCTATTCAGCATTTCCCGAGGGCTTAAACCTTCCAAACCAGGCAACATCCTTGCAAATCTTTTCTGAACCTTTTCAAGTTTCACAGCATCTTTTATATAGCAGGGAGACCAGACTTGAACACAGTATTCCAAAAGTGGTCTAACCAGTGTCCTGTACAGCTGCAACATGATCTCCCAACTCCTATTCTCAATGCTCTCACCAATGGAAGCAAGTGTATCAAATGCCACCTTCACTACCCTGTCAACCTGCAATCTGCTTGCAAGCAACTGTGAATCTGCAACCCAAGGTCTCTTTGGAAACACTCTGCAGAACCATCGTTAAATAGAAGTCCTGTCCCGATTTGCCCTAACAAAATGAGCACCTAACATTCATCTAAAGTAAACACCATCAGCCATTTCTTGTTCCATTTGCCCATCTGCTCAAGGTCCCATTGTACTCTGAGGTAACTTTCTTCACTGTCCACTACACCAATTTTGGTGTTCTCTGCAAACTTAGTAACCATTCCTCCTGCATTCATATCCAACTCATTTATATAAAATTACAAAAACAATGGACCCAGCACTGATCCTTGTAGCAAACCATTGGTCACAGGCCTCCAATCTGAAAAGCAACCCTCCACCACCACCCTTTGTCTTCTACCTTCGAGCCAATTTTGTATTCAAACTGGTAGTTCTCTAGGTATTCCATGTGCTGTAATCTTGCTAACCAGTCTACCATGAGGAACCTTGTCGAACACCTTACTGAAGTCCATGTGGAACATGTCCACCACTCTTTGTCACTTCTTCAAAAAAAAGTGAGACATGATTTCCCATGCACAAAGCCATGTTGACAATCCCTAATCAGTCAGAGTCATCGAGATGTGGAGCACGGAACAGACCCTTCGGTCCAACTTGTCCATGCCGACCAGATGTCTCACCTGCCAGCACCTGGCCCATATCCCTCCAATTCTTTCCTATTCATATACCTATCCAGATGCCTTTTAAATGTTGCAATTGTACCAGCCTCTACCACTTCCTCTGGCAGCTCATTCCATACATGTGCTACCCTCTGCGTGAAAATTTTGCCCTTTAGGTCTCATTTATATCGCATCACCCCCCCCCCCCCCCCACCCTAAACCTGTGCCCTCTCGTTCTAGACTCCCTCCAACCTAGGGGAAAGACTTTTGTCTATTTATCCTATCCTTCCCCCTCATGATTTTGTAAACCTCTATAACCTCAGCCTCCGATGCTCCAGGAAAATCAGCCCCAGCCTATCCAACCTCTCCCAAGAGCTCAAATCCTCCATCCCTGGCAACATCCTTGTAAATCTTTTCTGAATCCATTCAAGTTTCACAACATCTTTCCGATAGGAAGAATTGCACGTTATATTCCAGAAGTGGCTGAACCAATGTCCTGTACAGCCGCAACATGATCACCCAACTCTTAGACTAAATACTCTGACCAATAAAGGAAAGCATACCAAACGCCTTCTTCACTATCCTATCTACCTGTGACTCCACTTTCAAGGAGCTATGAACCTGCACTCCAAGGTGTCTTTGTTCAGCAACACTCCCTAGGATCTTACCATTAAGTATATAAGTCCTGCTAAGATTTGCTTTCCCAAAATGCAGCACCTCACATTTATCTGAATTAAACTCTAGCTGCCACTTCTCAGCCCATTGGGATCTTGATCAGATGGGCCATTGTAATTTGAGGTAGCCGCCTTTGTTGTCCACTGCACCTCCAATTTTGGTGTCATCTGCAAACTTACTAACTAAATCTCTTATGGTCACATCTAAATCATTTATATAAAATGATGAAAAGTAGTGGACCCATCACGCCTCCAACAACTTACCCACCACTCGTCTATAGTTTCCTGGCTTTTCCTTACCATCTTTCTTAAGTTGTGGCACCGTGTTAGTCAATCTCCCACCTATGACCATCGATGAAACAAATGTCTCAGCACAGTGCCCAGAATCTCATCCCTAGCTTCCCACAAAGTTGTAGGATCCACCTGATCAGGTCCCAGTAGTGTATCCACCTTATGCAATTCTAAACAGTCCAACACCACCATTTCTGCAATATGGACACTTTTGAATATATCGTTATTTCCCCCCCCCCCTCCACCCCACCAAAGTTCTCGTGCTTCCATATCCTTCTCCACAGTAAACATTGATGCAAAATTCTCATTGAGATCTCACCCATCTCCTCTGGTTCCACGCATAGACAACCTTGCTTATCTTTAAGGAACTCTATTCTCTCCCTAGTTACTCTCTTTTTGTCCTTAATGTATTTGTAGAATCTCCTTGGATTCTCCTTAACCCTATTTGCCAAAGCTACCTCATCTCCTGTTTTGCCCTCCTGATTTCCCTCTTAAGTATACAGTATACTCCTACTGCTTTTATACTCTTGTAAGGATTCACTCAGTCTCTGATGTCTGTGCCTGACATATGCTGCCTTCTTTTTCTTAACCAAAACCTCATTTTCTCTCATCATCCAGCATTCTCTACACCTGCCAGCCTTGCCCTTCACCCTAACAGGAATATACTGTTGAGTATACTCCAACCGCCCTTATGCTCTCCAAGGGATTCACTCCAATTCCTGCTATCTATATGCTTCCTTCTTTTTTCTTGACCACAGTCTCAATTTCTCTAGTCATCCAGCACTCCTTACATTTACCAGCCTTGCCCTTCACACTAAAGTAATACACTGTCTCTGGACACTCTACCTCATTTTTAAAGCTTCCCACTTTCCAGCCGTCCCTGTACCTGCGAATATTTATCCCCAATCAACTTGTGAAAGTTCTTCCCTAATACCGTTAAAGTTGGCCTTCGTCCAAGTTAGAACTTTAACTTTCCAGTCTATCCTTTTCCATAACTATTTTGAAACTAATAGAATTATGATTATTGGCCCCAAAGATCTCCCCTGCTCACACCTCAGTCACTTCCCTTGCCTTATTTCTTAAGAGAAGGTCAAGCTTTGCTCCTTCTCTGATAGGTACATCCACATAAGTGTAATTTTCTTGTACACGCTTACAAATTCCACTCCATCCAAATCCTTAACACTATGGCAGTTCTAGTCTATGTTTGGAAAGTTAAAATTCCTACCATTACAACTGCATTATTCTTAAAGATAATTAAGATCTCTTTGCAAATTTGCTTCTCAGTTTCCCACTGACTATTGAGGGGTCTTTAGTGCAATTCCAATAAGGTGATCATCCCTTTCTTATTTCTCAGTTTCACCATAATAACTTCAGTGGATGTACTCCCTGGAACATCCTCCCCAAGTACAGCTATAATGTTATCCCTAATCAGAAATGCCACTCCCTATCCTTTCTTCCTCCCTTTTCTACCTTTCTTTGGCATCTATATCCTGAAACATTAAGTTGTCAGTCCTGTCCATCCCTGAGCCACATTTCTGTAATCCCTATGATATCCCAGTCGCATGTTCCCAACCATATGCTGAGTTCATCTATCTACTAGTCAGTCCCCTTGCATTGAAATTAATGTGGTTTAATTTTTGGTCCTACCTCATTCTCTGTGCCTTGTTCCTGTCTGCCTTGACTGTTTGACTTACTCCTTTTTTTCCCAACTGCACCAGCCTCAGACTGAGTAGCTCAAGCAAATCTCCCAGCTAGTATTTTTGTCCCCTTCCAATTCAGATGCAACCCATCTTTCTTGTACAGGTCACTTCTTCCCCAGAAGAGATTTCAGTAATCTAAAAATGTGTATACTTCTCCCCTGAATCAGCTCCTCAGTCATGCATTCTTTCTCCTATTCCTACTTTTACTAGCATGTAGCACTGGGAGTAATCCAAATTTACTACTCTTGAGGACCTGTGTTTTAACCTCCTGCTTAATTTCCTATCTTCTCTCCTCAGAACCTCATCCTTTCCTCTTCCTATGTCATTAGGACCATTGTGAACAATGATCTCCTGCTGCGCTCTCTCTCGCGCTCTCTCGCGCTCTCTCTCGCGCTCTCTCGCGCTCTCTCTCGCTCTCTCTCGCTCTCTCTCGCTCTCTCTCGCTCTCTCTCGCTCTCTCTCGCTCTCTCTCGCTCTCTCTCCTTTTGAGATTATTCTGTACCCTCTGAGTTATTCTTAATGCTGGCACCTGGGAGGCACGCACCATTCTCATGTCTTGCGTTGGCCACAGAAACATCTGCCTGTGCCTCTATCACTATTGAGCTAGAGGTCTTAACATATAAATGCAATTGTTTTATCCAATTTCCATTATGGCCAATTGTAAGCTCCCTTTATATTAGATTTGTAATAAAGAATATGCATGAACCAGGCTTCTTTAAACACAAGTATTAATGTATTGCAAATCCAAACTTCATTCATAAAGATGCTAAATTGGCTAACACTCATTTATGAAATAAAGATACTCGGTAAAAACAATGACTGCAGACGCTGGAAACCAGATTCTGGATTAGTGGTGCTGGAAGAGCACAGCAGTTCAGGCAGCATCCAAGTAGCTTCGAAATCGACGTTTCAGGCAAAAGCCCTTCATCAGGAATAAAGGCAGTGAGCCTGAAGCGTGGAGAGATAAGCTAGAGGAGGGTGGGGGTGGGGAGAGAGTAGCATAGAGTACATTGAGTGAGTAGGGGAGGGGATGAAGGTGATAGGTCAGGGAGGAGAGGGTGGAGTGGATAGGTGGAAAAGAAGATAGGCAGGTAGGACAAGTCCGGACAAGTCATGGAGACAGTTACTGAGCTGGAAGTTTAGAACTAGGGTGAGGTGGGGGAAGGAGAAATGAGGAAACTGTTGAAGTCCAGATTGATGCCCTGGGGTTGAAGTGTTCCGAGCCGGAAGATGAGGCATTCTTCCTCCAGGCGTCTGGTGAGGGAGTGGCATGAAGGAGGCCCAGGACCTCCATGTCCTCGGCAGAATGGGAGGGGGAGTTGAAATGTTGGGCCACGGGGCGGTGTGGTTGATGGGTGCGGGTGTCCCGGAGATGTTCCCTAAAGCACTCTTCTAGGAGGCGCCCAGTCTCCCCAATGTAGAGGAGACCGCATTGGGAGCAACGGATACAATAAATGATATTAGTGGATGTGCAAGTAAAACTTTGGATGTGGAAGACTCCTTTAGGGCCTTGGATAGAGGTGAGGGCGGAGGTGTGGGCACAGGTTTTACAGTTCCTGCGATAGCAGGGGAAAGTGCCAGGATTGGAAGGTGGGTTGTTTGGGGGCGTGGACCTGACCAGGTAGTCGCGAAGGGAACAGTCTTTGCAGAAGGCGGAAAGGGGTGGGGAGGGAAATATATCCCTGGTAGTGGGGTCTGTTTGGAGGTGGCGGAAATGTCGGCGGATGATTTGGTTTATGCGAAGGTTGGTAGGGTGGAAGGTGAGCACCAGAGGCGTTCTGTCTTTGTTACGGTTGGAGGGGTTGGGTCTGAGGGCGGAGGTGCGGGATGTCGACGA
Organism: Chiloscyllium punctatum; assembly: GCF_047496795.1. Taxonomy (NCBI): domain Eukaryota; kingdom Metazoa; phylum Chordata; class Chondrichthyes; order Orectolobiformes; family Hemiscylliidae; genus Chiloscyllium; species Chiloscyllium punctatum. Next base: position 120,389,240 of record NC_092741.1, on the reverse strand, counting down.
GATGCATTGGAGGGCATCTTTAACCACGTGGGAAGGGAAATTGCGGTCTCTAAAGAAGGAGGCCATCTGGTGTGTTCTGTGGTGGAACTGGTCCTCCTGGGAGCAGATACGGCGGAGGCGGAGGAATTGGGAATATGGGATGGCATTTTTGTAAGAGGTAGGGTGGGAAGAGGTGTAATCCAGGTAGCTGTGGGAGTCGGTGGGTTTGTAAAAAATGTCAGTGTCAAGTCGGTCGTCATTAATGGAGATGGTGAGGTCCAGGAAGGGGAGGGAGGTGTCAGAGATGGTCCAGGTAAATCTAAGGTCAGGGTGGAATGTGTTGGTGAAGTTGATGAATTGCTCAACCTCCTCGCGGGAGCACGAGGTGGCGCCAATGCAGTCATCAGTGTAGTGGAGGAAGAGGTGGGGAGTGGTGCCGGTGTAATTACGGAAGATCAACTGCTCTACGTAGCCAACAAAGAGACAGGCATAGCTGGGGCCCATACGTGTGCCCATGGCTACCCCTTTGGTCTGGAGGAAGTGGGAGGATTCAAAGGAGAAATTAAGGGTGAGGACCAGTTTGGCCAAACGAATGAGAGTGTCGGTGGAAGGGTACTGTTGGGGATGTCTGGAGAGGAAAAACGGAGGGCTTGGAGGCCCTGGTCAAGGCGGATGGAGGTGTAGAGGGATTGGATATCCATGGTGAAGATGAGGCATTGGGGGCCAGGGAAACGGAGGTCTTGGAGGAGGTGGAGGGCGTGGGTGGTGTCTTGAACGTATGTGGGGAGTTCCTGGACTAGGGGGGATAGGACAGTGTCGAGGTAGGTAGAGATGTGTTCAGTGGGGCAGGAGCATGCTGAGACAATGGGTCGGCCAGGGTGGTCAGGCTTGTGGATCTTGGGAAGGAGGTAGAACCGGGCAGTGCGGGGTTCCCGGACTATGAGGTTGGAAGCTGTGGGTGGGAGATCTCCTGAGGTGATGAGGTTCTGTATGGTCTGGGAGATGATGGTTTGGTGATGGGGGGTGGGGTCATGGTCGAGGGGGCAGTAGGAAGAGGTGTCCTCGAGTTGACGTTTGGCTTCAGCGATGTAGCGGTCAGTGTGCCAGACTACCACTGCGCCCCCTTTTATCCACTGGCTTGATGGTGAGGTTGGGATTGGAGCAGAGGGATTGGAGGGCTGCACGTTGTGAGGGTGAGAGGTTGTAGTGGGGGAGGGAGGTAGACAGGTTGAGGCGGTTAATGTCCTGGCGGCAGTTCGAAATGAAGAGGTCGAGGGCAGGTAATAGGCCAGCGCGGGGTGTCCAGGTGGATGCAGTGTGTTGGAGGTGGGCGAAAGGGTCCTCGGAAGGTGGGAGGGAGTCCTGATTGTGAAAGTAAGCTCTGAGGCGGAGGCGGAGGTGACGGAAGAATTGTTCGACATCACGGCGTGTATTAAATTCATTGATGCATGGATGGAGGGGGATGAAGGTGAGTCCTTTGCTGAGGACTGATCGTTCGTCCTCAGTGAGGGGGACGTCTGGGGGGATGGTGAAAACTCGGTAGGGCTGGGAGCTGGGATCTGGTGTGGGTGTGGAGCTGGGAGTGGGGGCGGAACCTGTAACTGGAGTGGGTGCGATGGTGGGGGGAATGAGGGTGGAGTCATGAGCAGGGGTAGTGTTCCCCTTGGGGTTCTGGGGGATGGGGATAGTGACAGTGGGGTCTGTGGGGGGCATGTCAGCAGAATGCAGGTGAGTGGCGCTGGTGGGGGCGGAAGTGGTGGTGACCACGGCAGTAGGGGTGGCGGGAATCACTGAGCATGTGGCATCAGCGACAATGTGAAGGGCAGAAGTGATGTCAGGCGTGATGCATGAGGAATTGTGAGGGGTGGAAGTGGTTGTGGGAGTGGCCATGATGGGGGCAGAAGTGACATTATCAATCAGCGTGGGGGTGGTAGCTGCATCAGCCGCATGGCTAAATGGTGGAATAGGTTCCGAGGCCAGGGGAATGTTCTGGAATGTTTGAGGAGTGCTGGTTATGGAGGTGGGTGGATAAAAGTTTGTTGTACTTAGTTTTTGATGTTTGAGATGTAATTGAAATACTGCTCGTTGAGAGTATGAATTCTCCTGAGGATGTAGTACAGATTGGGTCCTTTGCAATTCTGAGAGAGTGTGGCCCTCAGCTGAGGCAGGCCTGACTGGAGAGAGGTTAGGTGCCGGCGCATTGCTGCAAGCGTGGAGCGGAGGATCTTGAAGGAGAACTGTTGCTGGTGTTTTTGAATTTGTAGTCTGTACTGTTTGTCCTGTTCGGGTCCGAACTCTGCTGGTTTAAAGGTGGTCTGGAGTCCGTGTGGGATGAGTTGGTTATGGAGGCAGGCACTGAGAAAGCGAATGTGGCTCTTTTCCACCTATCCACTCCACCCTCTCCTCCTTGACCTATCACCTTCATCCCCTCCCCCACTCTCCCATTGTACTCTATGCTACTTTCTCCCCACCCCCACCCTCTAGCTTATCTCTCCACGCTTCAGGCTCACTTCCTTTATTCCTGATGAAGGGCTTTTGCCCGAAACGTCGATTTCGAAGCTACTTGGATGCTGCCTAAACTGCTGTGCTCTTCCAGCACCACTAATCCAGAATATGAAATAAAGATGTCAATGTTTGACACTCTAAATAAGCCAACATACAATACACGCCCCCACCCAACACCCACCATGTACAAGGGGGAAAAAGGGCAACAGAGTTTAAACTTTCTCAGCGTCAAATCTTTTTTGGGGTTCAAACCAGATACTTCTGGTCTGGAGCTTTCAAACTAAAGCCCTTATACTGAAGGTAATCTATTTCATAACTAACTGTGAACTAACTGCTTTCTTCATGGAAAAACTGTCAACTGGGATCTGTCCAAACGGAAGGCCAAACACTTTCCCAATTATGGGTTTTCTTCCTCAATTTAAAAAAAACTGATTTTTATAAATCAAAAGCAAGCTAATGTTTACTCCCTCTTTATAAAATTCTGTCAGTATGAACAAATGCCCATCATCGCTCCAGCAACTCTGGCTCTGATACTAGTTATAAAGAGAATCATGGCTCCAGAAATACTGAAGTCAATAGTGTAACTCCTTAAACAGTGCATTGCAACTTTCTTGCCACTAAACTAATATCCTAACTCTTACATCAGTGAGATATGTAAAATCACATCTACAAAACACTTCAAACAGAACAGCCATAAAAGCAGACCATCCTCAAACAAGACCAGCAGATAACTGAAACTATGATCTCCAAGAAATGCCTTTTAAAAATATCTATATATCTCCACAGACTTGAAATAAACCAATTGTTCTATGGTGTGTCAAATCGCAAGTCCTCAAAAATTAAATAAAGTCTTTTTAGCACTCCTAATTAAAATGTTAGTAATTTGTTGAAGGTAATGACTTGGCTGTCAGGCTAGTCATAAAACATAATGTTGAATGTTGCTTGTGCTTGAATTCATCAGAATGTGAAAATGTGTAAGAAGCAAACTGACATCTTATACGGAGGGGAGTGTTCACTGTTGACAAGTGGACTTTGGTAAAGGCATTGCCATGGATAATGCACCCAGTTAGTGATAATCAACAGTTTACTGTCAAGCTCTACTTAAATATGAAGCCAAGAGGCATGTTGACTGTAATTGGTCATGGTATTGTGCTGAGAAACTAACTGGCAAATGACTTTTACCTTGCAATTAACTGTTAGTTAGTCTTTATGATGGAAAGAAATAATGCTGAAGAATAGAAAGGGGAAACTAAGTACCGTCACCATTACTAGAGCAGTATTATTAGACAAGCTGATGGGGCTAAAGGAAGATAAGTCCCCTGGCCCTAATGGCTTATATCCTAGGATCCTAAAAGAAATAGCTATAGGGGTAGTGGATGCACTGGGACCTGGAGAAGGACTGGAGGATTGGAAAACTGCTAATGTGGCACCCATATTCACAAAGGGAGGGAAGCAAAAAGTGTGTATCTCTAGGCTGATTAGCCTAACATCTATTGTTGGAATTAATTATCAAGGAAGTAATAACAGCACATTTGGAAAATAATCTAATAAAGTAGAGCCAGTGTGGCTTCATGAAAAGGAAATAATATCTGACTAATTTATTTACTTTTGAGGAAGTCTTAATCAGGGTGGATAGGGGAACAGAGAGGAACCAAAAGATCTGTTAAATTTGGACTTCAAAAAGGCATTTGACAAAGTATCTCACGAAAAGTTTAAGTCATTGAATCATGGGATCCCCACAGTATGGAAATAGGTCATTTGCCCCATCAGGTCTATACCAGCTCTGCGAACAGCATCTCATTCAGATCCACCCCCATATTCTCATCCCTGTAACCCTGCATTTTTCATGGTTAATCCACCTAGCCTGCACATCCCTTGACATTATGGGCAATTTAGTATGGCCAATGCAGACACTAGGAGAATGTGCAGTGCAGATTCCACACGGATAGTTTTCTGAGGATGGGGTCAAACCTGACTCCCTGGCACTGTGGCAGCAGTGCTAACCATTGAACCACCCAAGCCAGCCCATGATGTGGTAACCATGGTGAAAAGTTAGTGGACCAGACATAATCTTATCAATTCCAACAATAAGAAAACATGAAACACAAAAATTCTTGAGCTATAGTTCTTTTCAATTTTTCTTTCACTTTTTTGTTTACTAATTACAGGCAATGGTGGCATGTTACCCAGGCAATGGAACAGGATATGTTCGCCATGTTGACAACCCTAATGGAGATGGACGATGTGTCACATGTATATATTATCTGAATAAAAACTGGGATGCACAGGTACATGACATTAATTATTTTCAGAATTATTGCAAGATTTAAAAGAACAGCATGCTGGAAATACTCATTTAAGAATCTTATAAATGATATTATGTGGTGTTTGGTTTCTTATGAGAATTGTTTCTTTTGTTTGTGATTAATCTTGAAAAGGAAATCAGCATATTAAAGGGCAAATGAGTGATATATGAGAACCTAAGAACTCTAATTGGAATAATTCCACTTGTCACCATTTATGTTTTGGAATGATTCATTATTAATGAAAGCAATTCTGAAATATGATATTTTGGTGTATTTAAATTACTACAAGCAACACCAAAACAAATATGATTGTACAGAGACCTTGCATGCAGTTAATTCAAAGCTTATATCTCCAATTTTGATACCTTGAGGACCTTTTAAAAAATTCCCTGATTATTACAGATGCAGTGCAGCACTGTTAAACTACATATGGACTGTTACAAGTAGTCTTGTAACCTGAATTAACATGAAGAAACCAAATAAGAAATAGAATACCTCCTCCTACCACATAGAGGAGTCATGTGACTATGATTTCAGATTAACGTGCTGAAGGGAATGAGAAAATTATTCAATTCAGATTGAAAAAATGCATTTCCAAGATGAGACTTTGTGCTTTAGACCTAAGTAACAACACTGAATTCAGAGATGATCAATATGATTGTACAAGGGAGAAAGATATGAAAAATAAAAGTCAATAAATATATGGTGTTGTAAAAGATCTGACATCCTACTGTATCCTGTGTGCATGAGGAAAAATTGTATAAGCTAAAATAATGATATAGATATGCAGAGTCGAAGAAAAGCACAGCAGGTCAGGCAGCATTCAAGAAGTAGGACAGTCAATGTTTCGGGCATAAGTCCTTCATCTGGAATGGGACATCGATACGCCAACAGCAACACTCCTGTAATTGGTTAATGAAGCATTATTTTGCTGGGTGATTCTCGAGGGGAAAGAAAAGGATGCTTGCAGAAAAATGTTTGCATCAGTTTCCGAAATATTCCGTTGTTAAAGGATACAGGCGATATACAGGTCGTTCTGCTCTAACACTTGTTTCGTTATCGCAAGTTGAATATAACACAATTGACGAATTGGGAACACTGTTTCTAAAGTGCAAACTTTTAAAGTATGTATTGGTTATAACATGATTTTGGCCCCATTAGTTTAAATTGAGTTTACTGCTATTATGCGATTTTCTTGTAACAGGATTGCATGAGAACAGAGCAACTGACTAATTGACAATATTTTTTTAAAAATTGAATGATATACTGCCTTTACTGAGTAATACCAGAAATTTGGGAGAAATCCATTTTTTTATTCAGGCAATAATTACAGTATCAAAAGAATACTCTCGGACTGGGTGGGAATACATGAGCCTGGCCTGCAATGATGGTGCAATATTGTATAAGAAACAAATAAAAAAAAATAACTTTTTCAGGGTGGTCAAATTATCATACATAACATTTGAATCCTTGGCACTGCAATACAACATTTATATGAAAAAAGGGGGAATTAGACAGGAGGTATTGCAAAAATAGATTTCAGAACAGGGCTGCTCAGTGGTTAGCACTGCTGCCTCACAGCACCAGGGACCCAGGTTTGATTCTGGCCTTGGGCAACTGTCTGAATGGAGTTTGCACATTCTCCCTATGTCTGGTAGGTTTCCTGCGGGTGCTCCAGTTTCCTCCCACAATCCAGCAATGTGCAGGTTATGTGAATTGGCCATACTAAATTGTACGTAGTGTTCAGGGATGTGTAGGTTAGTTGCATGTGTCAGGGGTAAATATAGAGGAATGGGTCTGGGTGAGCTACTCTTCGGAGGGTTGGTATGGACGTTTTTGGCTAGAGGGCCTGTTTCCACACTATAGGGATTTAAATTAGAATTCTAATTCAAAATTCAAACATTTGTTCAAGTTTGGGAAGGATTTTTCTTTGTTCAAAGGGTTAAATGTATTCGAGATATTCAACAGAATAATATCACAATTTCTGGGAACTAAATATTCAGGTACATATCTTTTTTTTTGGAAGGTTAGACAGAAAGGTTTCGGTGAGGGGTAGTATTGTTGGTATGGGATGGAATAAGTGTGATAGCAAGACATGTTCCCGAATCAAATCGGTAGTAGTAAAAAGTAAGAAAGATAAGAAGACATTGGTAGGAGTAGTTTATGGGCCCCCTAACAATAAATATATGGTGGGACTGGGAATAAATCAGCAGCTAATGTGGGCATTTATATTTTTTTAAAAATTGTGCATGGCTGTAATTTTTAACATAGACTGGAATAGTTCGATTGGCAGAGGAAACCATGAGGCAAAACTCAAATATTCAGGACAGTTCTGAGAACAATATGTTACAACATCCAACTGTGGCTCAGATTATTTTGGACCTGGTAACATGTAATAAAACACATTTTAATTAATGATTTTGGAGTAAAATACCCCCCTTGAAAATAGTGACCAATCATTTGGTGGGATTTAGTATTCAATTTGACAGGGAATAATTTTCGTTAGAAACAATTGTGCTAAGCTTATCTAAGAGTAATTATAAAAAAAGTGAAGGCAGAGCTGGCTGTTATGGACTGGAATAGAAGATTAGAATCAGAAATGAGAATCAATGGCAGACGTTTAAGAAAATATTTCATTACTCCTAGCAAAGACACCATTCCAGTGGGAAAGAAGGATTTTAGGAAGGGAATAAGGCAAACCTGGTTAGCCAGGGAAGTTAAGGATAGCATCCAATTACATTGTTCTTTCAATGTAATGAAGATTAGTGGAAAGTCAGAGGATAAGAAAAGTTTTAAAATCTAACAAAAGACAACCAAAATATAATAGAGGCAGAAAGTAAATTTTGAGGGTAAACTTGCAAGTAATCTCAAGAGGGGCAGCAAGACCTTCTTTAAATATACAAAGAGGAACAGAAAAGCCGAAATGAATGTCGGGCCTGAAGAGAATAAAGCTGGTGAAATAACAATGGGGAATCGAGAAATGGTAGAAGAGTTGAATGAATATTTTGTATTAGTTTTCACAGCAGGGTCACTAATAGTATCCCAAAATTACTAAATATTCAAGGGACAAATGGACAGAAAATAAATACAATATCTATCTCTAAAGAAAAAATGCTTAAGAAACTAATAGATGTAACAACCAATAAGTCCCTTGATCCTAGTAGTATTATAACTGGACTGTTAATCCAGAGACTCAGATAATTTTCTTGGGACCCAGTTTTGAATCCTGCCATGATAGGTGGTGCTATTTGAATTCAATAAAAATTTGGAATTAAGAGTTTTAATGATGACCGTGAATCTGTTGTCGATTGTTAGAAACGTTCATCCAGTTCACTAATGTTCTTTTTGGGAAGGAAACTGCCATCTTTGCCTTGTCTAGCTCCAGATGACTCTAGACCCACAGCAACGTGGTTGACTGTTGACTCTTAACTGTCCTCTAGGCAACTTGGAATGGACAATAAATGCTGGCCTGACCAGTGGTGCCCTAATCCTGTGAATGAACAAAATTTTTTTTTTAAGTCCTGATGGGAGCTCTCGTCCTTGAATCACAAACAAATGAATGTCCAAATTTAACAGGTAATAGAGAAAGCAATTGGAATGTTGCCCTTTATTTGAAAGGAAATGGAACACAAAAGTAGGGAAGTTCTGCTAAAACTATTCAAGGCACTAGTCAGATCGCACAAAAGAAAGCAGAAATTGCTGGAGAAACTCAGCAGGTCTGGCATCATCTGCGAGGAGAAAACAATTAGTCTGAGTCCAGTGAAGATTCTTCAGAACTAGTCAGATCACAGATGAAATATTATGGACAGTTTTGGACCTTATAGCTAAAGAAAGATGTAATGACATTTGGAGGCAGTCCTGAGAAGGTTCATTAGGCTGATACTAGATATGGAGGATTGTCTCATGAGGAAAGGTGAGTAGATTGGGCCTGTACTCATTGGAATGTAAAAGATTTGAGAGGCAACCTTTATTGTCGAATGCAAAATTCTTCGGGAACTTGACTCTGAGTAGAGTTTGCACATTCTCCCCATGTCTACATGGGTTTCCTCCGGGTGCTGCAGTTTCCTCCCACAGTCCAGGATGTGCAGGTCAGGTGAACTGGTCATGCTAAATTGTCCATAGTATTAGGTGCATCAGTCAGAGGGCAATGGGTCTGGATGGATTACCCTTCGGAGGGTCAGTGTGGACTGGTTGGGCGGAAGGGCCTGTTTCCATACTGTAGGGAATCTATTCTAATCTAAACTTAATAGTTTCTGAAAGGGTGTGCCCTAGTGGGAGAGTCTAGGGCCAGAGGGCATAACCTCAGAGTAAGGGGTCGCACATTTAAGATGGATGAGAAATTTCTTCTGAGTAGTGAATCTGTGGTTTTCTTTACGACAGGGAGCTCTTGATGCTGGGTCATTAAGCATATTCAAGGCTAAGATAGGCAGACTTTAACTTAGTAAGAGAATCCAAAGTTATAAGCAGAAAAGTGAAGTTGAGGATTATTGGATCAACCATGGTCTTGTTGAATGGCAGAGTAGGCTCAATGGACTGAATGGCCTAATTCTACTTTTATGTCTTGTGTCTGTTTAGATGAATGAATCTTGAACCGTCAGTTACATGTTGGATGGGATGCTGGGGTGTGTGAAGACAGGAAATTCAAAATGAATATGCTGTTAATCACTAAAATAAATGTGTGCTTTTACATTATTTTGCCTGATTTAACTCCACCTTGTAATTTTATAACCGTAAGCCTTTCTTGTAGAACTGCATAGTCAGGGCTGCAACTGTATTTGTAAAATTTAAGAACCCCTCCTTGGTAGACATGGTCAAGTATTAGTTAATTTCTTAATTAGTTAATTAGTTAAAGACTGGACTCTTCTTTTTTTTTGTTGTTTTTATTCTGTTTTCGGTTTAGTTTCTGTGAACTGTCACTTAATTCCCTCAAGGACAAGTATATCTTTTCTTGGGTGCAGAAAGCAAAATTGCACACAGTATCAAGTGCGCTCTCTCAAATCCCTGTATAATTGTAGTAAGATTTCTTTTGCTCTTATATTCTAACCCTTTTATAACTAAAGTTAACAGACTATTTTCCTTGCTGATTCATGCAGAAAGGCACCAAATTCCCACCACAAATGTTTCCAATCCTCTGTCTTCTTTCTGACCAAAGTGGCAAGCTTCCCACTTGCTATGCTGTATTCAGTCTGCTGTATTTTTGCCCATTCGTCCACCCTGTCAATTATCCCTCTAAATCATCTTTGTGTCCTCCTTGCTGCTTGCTTTTCCACCTAAGCTTGCATCCTTGGCAGTTGCATTCAGTCCCTTCATCTAACTTATTGGCCAAGAGCTTGCAGTCAGTGGTAAAACAGAGATACTTCCCTACTTGGTTTGTTGGCTACAACAAGAGTATGCTTTCAATATCTGGACAAAACTAAGGTTCATAACTGTCATCTAATTTACTTCAGTGCTGAAAATTGTAATGATTCTTGCATTACAGCAGACTTGTACGGACTAGCTGACATAATGTGCACTTGGAAGAGAGAACGTATATATCCTTAGATAATATCCAGTTGTGAAGAAGTCATTAAAAGAAGCATTTGACCTGCTATGACTGTGTTTTGAGCAATAAAGCAAGATATGGAAGGCTGAAGATGTTTCAATAATATCAAAGATAACCATAAAGTACAACAAACCTTTTATTAACCGGTATCTACAAGACCAGGAGCGTGCTAGTTGATCAATATTCTGGATAAGACGTCTACATAATCGTTGTAAAAACACACACTAACCAATAGAAATATAATGCAAAGCATACACATATTACTGTTATAATTTATTAACCGCGTAAGGCATTTTAATAATGAAACTTTGCCTTCTCATTTGCACCGTTGACTGATGACTCTAACATTACATTAGATCATGGTATTTGAGGAGAAATTCTCTTGAACTTGAATCAACTTTTGATAATTTATGTGGCCATTCAATTAAAAAATATATTTACATTGAGCTAAGTAAATTAAATTATAATAACTAGACAACAAAACAGTAAAATTTTTTGCAGTATTTGTGGTTTATAATTTTTGCCAACTTAGTGTGTGCTGGTCCATAGGTGGTGGCTCAAACAAAGTTTGCTGTAAATTTTATCCCTATAATGTATAAATCTGAGTGCTATTACATCAGAAAAGTGGATGAAGAAAATATACTAACAGCAGAGATGAGTTGTTGAGAGGAACAATGGGAGCGTCCAGGATGGAATAAATTAAGATACAGTAAGAAAAGAAAAGTTACAATCATCAAAAATGAATGTCATTTTTAAAAAAAACCACGCAAGGACTGTAACAAACACTACATCGGACAGACAGGTAGAAAACTAGCCACCATGATACACAAATACCAACTAGCCACCAAAAGACATGCCCTACTATCACTGGTATCCTTTCAAACCGATGAAAGACACCACTTTAATTGGGACAACACATCCATCCTAGGAAAGGCTAAACAGACCTGGCATTCAAGTCGCTACTCCATCAATATTAACATTGATTTGGACCCATTTATCAAACTCTGAGGAAAACAAACGGAAATGGTCTCAAGGTGGGTGATGTCAAGAAACATAAATAGAAAGCGGGACATAACATCAGTGCTTCACCAGAGGCTTACTGATTATGTTACTTAGCATGGTGATGAAACGTCCAAAAGCAAACCTTCCAGCTCAGCGATAAACTTACAACCTGAACCTCAACCTGAACGACAAATCTTCTCAAATTGCAAAGTAAGAAAGAAAGCTTGTAAATGGTCCAAAAATGATAGCTGTTATGATTTCAAGAATGGAAAGAGCTAGAAGATCTGTCATGCACCTACATGTAGGAGTGCAAGGAACTAGATAAGGAAGTCGAACAAGTCACTTTACCTACACAGTGACTTGTCACAGAAAAGAATACAGATGCAATGAGCATTAAGAATAGTAAAGAAACTCTGGTCTGGGAGCATCTTGGGGAGAGAAACAGTTAACATTTTGAATCTGGTATTGCTCTTTTTCAGAACTGTATGTGTTGGCAAGTGTTTTTCATCCAGATATGGCCAGTTCAGAACAAAGTACTGTGGAGTGGATTAATTCAGCTTTGTTCATTTGCTAATAAACTGACTGGTAATTTTAATAAGTTGTATTTACAAGAAGAGTTTTGTATTCCGAATTTGGAGGAAGGTCTTTGACTCTGACTTCTCATTCAGTGGAGGTCATTTTAACTTGCTGTGGATGGTGAATATGTGCAATATCAGATTAGTTGAACAATTCCCTTCTCTTTACTGAGTACAAAGCAGAAGGAATGGCTATTCCAATTCAGAATAGGTATTCAAGAAGCATTCTTATCTCATTCTGTTAAGAAATCCACAGCAAACCATGGATAATCTTTCCTTTAGCAGCTCAGAGTTTTTGGGAAATCATAAAGACTGAAATTGTAGATTTTAATTTTTAAATCTCAAAATACCCTCCTTCCATTGAGCAATGTGTGACTTTACTGAAAATCTAATACAAAGTGATCAGTTATGTGCATTGCAGTTTCTTGGTTCTAATGTTGGAATATTTCCAAATGAAGACTGTGCAAAGATTGATAATGCTAATTTTATTTCGTTTTAGCGATCTTATTATGAACTGCTCCAGCTAATGTCAAGACAATGATGCTAGCTACTTAGATTGGCCAGCACCCCTCTGAACCAACCAAACTGAGTGATGGACTTCTCACCATGGCATGTTAAATGGCTGCAGGACAACCAACTCTATAGGTTGCGTTTCAGGAAATTCTGGTCAAACTTTGCTCCAAGAACTTAGCAAATTGTCAAAAAGAAGCAGATCTGCAATCCTTGCACAGTCTGACCTCCATGTGACTCTGACCACAGCAATACATTGTGCTATTTGAAATGACCTACCAAGCCATCAAGGTGGCTCACCATCACCATCTCAAGGGCAGTTATGGAATGACAAATGCTAGCTTTTCCCATTATTGCATAAAATGTGAATGAATGAATAAATGAGTTCTTGCTTAATTGCAAAATAAAATTTTAATGCCCCCCCACTCTGTCTTGTTCCTATATGTAGTTAAATTGTATTAAATCTGAGATATACTATTAAATCTGAGATATACAATTAAATACATTCCCTTTACTGTTGCTATAAAGTTCTATGTTCCCATAATTTTAAAATTAATCTCTCCTTAGATGTGGTAAAACAATATTATAAGTATACAATTTGAGATTGGTTAAGACTAGAATAATAATGGATTTGAATAATTTTTGATTTTGCGGAGAAGCTAGAGAAGTTGCACAAATTCTCCTTGAATCTGAAAAGATTGAGGAAAGATTTGGCAAGAGTTGAAAATTGTTGAAAAGGATTTTGATAGAGTAATTGAGGAACATTTTCTCAAACTGTCAGGGTACAGATTTGACTATTTTCACAAGTACAGAAGTGAAGAAAATCTTTGTTTGGAAAGTTGTTACAATCTGGAATTCATTGCATGAAAGTATAGTGGAAGCACATTCAAAGATAACTTTCAAAGGGTCGAACAAAGCACGAACTCCCAACATCATTCTGCTTGGTAACTAATAGAGCTTTTCCTCTGCAGATCCTAACAGTTACTAGTACCCTCTCTACCTGAATTCAGGGTTTCTAGGTCAGCAACTGGAGAGTCTGTAAGTCTACACAAAAGGAAAGCTAGCCCTGTGTTGCTTTACGTTCAGGTGTCAAATCAGTGTTTCAATCAGATTTGGCTTGTGTGCCCTGGTCCCTGTGGTAACCTTGTTTTATTGTTCGTCAGAACTAATAGGAAGTCATAGACTCCATTTCACCTTGAAGAGAGAGTTTAAAATGTAGTCATCTTGTAATATCTACTAGTTATAACAATACAGAAATTCAAGGGTGCAGATGCTAAGAGCTTTAAAGCAGTAATGTGTATATAAGGGCTATAAGAAAACAAATGCAATGCAGAAATTTTATACAAGAAAGTTTAATTTATAATTTTAAATTCATAAATGCTCATTGTAGTTTTGAGTACTCCATTAAGTCCTGGGTTGCCAGTTATGGTGAGGATATTGGAACCAATAAAAAGCTACATAGATATGAAACTGAGAGGGAGAAGGCTTGTCATTACTTTATTATAGAGTGTGCCTCATTCCATGTTGATTTGAGGGATGGTGTGCAACTGGAAAAAGGACATTGGAGAAAGGAGGGGCAAAAATAGATTTATCAATGAATGACCATAGAGCTAGTAATGTGGGAAGGGTTGCTATGGTTCACTGTGGCTGTAATTGGAGAGATTTTCTTAATTCAGCCCTTCTTTCCATCTAGTTACAAATATCTAATTTCGTAATTCAAATGTCTTGCAGTTCAAAATTTTAGGAATAAACTTGAATGTAGATAAACTGAAACACTTTAGAAAATGGTAGATAGACTAGAGGTTGATAGTACTGTGGGTAATGTGCTTTCTCGGTAAGGTCAGGGGTAGAAGTGGAAATTGTTTGAACAATGGATGACTTGTATCTGAGCTTTTGCTAGAGACAGGGTATCTTCAAGTATTTCAGTGAGGATTTTTTTATTTTTCATGAAGTTCTTAGTTGAAAAGAAGCTACCAGTTCTTTTGTGAAACAGGGTTCTTTTTAAGCGGAACTAGCAAATCTGGACAAAGGATAATTTTCTCCAATAGAGAGAGAAATGTACGTGTGGCTCTCTGAATCAAAGGGTTATTTGAAAGTAAAAGGTCATTTAGATTTCTGTTGGGAACATCGAGAGAATGCCACATTGCCATGGAGATGGACTGTACAGGTTAGGGAGGTACCTTTTTTTGTTTTAATTTATCTTTGTAGTCGCTCAGCTTGGAGTGAGGGAGTTTCCTAGAAGCTGTAAAACAGTTGTGAAACAGCTGAATATTGTGAAGTGGTAGGAGCCACAATGAAGAGCTACTGGATACAAAAAACATTGTATAAAAGTTACCGAGCAAGAATGCTGACACACTTGCAGACATGAGGTTTTTGTATTGTTCATGTAATCAAAGGCTATTGGTTGGATTCCATGAAATCTCATATTTCAGAGAATACCAAAATACTGAGGAAAACTCCATGATTTTTAGAAATCTGTGGCATACTCAATTTGATGTTTTAATTAGAATTAAATGAAGCATCAAGATCTCATTGTAGAAAGGAACTCATAAGTGGAATTAGGAAATGAAAGGGAATTGGATTTATTGTCTTAAATTTTGTTCACTTTTAGTTTTAAGTTGGTACTTGTTTTATTTAAAAGCACTGAAGTTTGTTTTTGTATAGAAACATGAAATCTTGTGACCTAGCTCTTTCATTTAATCACTGGATGTTTGAATTTCCTTAAACGTTAATAGTTTGTACATGGGTCATAGCCATCTCTTTTTTTTTTCCCCTTTATGCTGAATTCACATTCTACTTTGTTCAAACTGTACCATGTAAATTTCACCAGCTTTGAATCTGTTCAAAAATGCAGATGGTAGCTTACCCTTGTCACTCAGACACAAGAGATCTTGGAAAGAGTGCCACACAGTTTCCATTTACATTGAGAGCTTAAATTTGGTTCGTTCCTTAATGGTATTGTTCTAAAAGCAATCACAACATATTCTAGAAAATTAGACTGTGCAATACTGTTGCTAGTTTGGTTTATCCAATATAAATGCAAATTAAAGTTGCAAATTAGTGTTATACTCTTGTTGCATGCATCACTTATTTCTTGTTTAATGCCTTCCATTTCCACTACTGTTGGGAAACTATAGACAATCTCCAACATGTTCTGCCCATTGGTGTTTCTTGTCTCCACCATACAGATTCCACACCATAATTTTGAGGCAGTATCCTTACTGACGATTCTATTGATTTTATTCCTTTTCAAACAATGGTTCCCCACCTCCTTTCTCTTTTTTTTCTTCTGACCTTCCTAAGTAATGAATTACCATCTTTGGTCATCCTGCAGCCATATCTCAGTAATTGCAATTATATTATAAACACTATTTCTAATTGCTAATTCATCTGTCTTATTGTGAGTGCAAGACCACCCAATACAGGCTGACAGTATGAAAATGTAAGGCGAACCATAAGTACAAGGAGTGATGATAGAGACACTACTGATCATAATAACAGATAAATTGGAGAACTATAATAGAAGGTAAAACCCAAGGAGTGGAAGGAGTGCCTCAGGTATCGTTAACAGGTATTTTAGATGTGATTTAAAATACTATTATGCAGTGAATTGTCCTTAATAGAACAACAAGGTGTTCAAAATTGCACGCTGTACAGAAGATTTGGTAGAAGATGATGATGCTGATTAGGTGGAGGGAATTTCACATGTTGCAGGAAACTTCAGCCCAATAATAAATGTTTCAGTCGCAGCCTCATTCAGTTGCACCGTGTTGGAGAGTGCACACACATCCATTTGTCTGAAGTGTAGTAGTTATATGGTTATCTAGCTTATTTTTGTCAGGTGTTTTAAGTTCGGTTTCAGGTTTCGGGATACAAAATGCTGAAATTCCTAGAGGGGAAAAAAAGTAGTTATTCCCTTTTTGTTAAAAAAAATATAGCTGAGATAAATCATGTTACTAGTATGGATGTCATGTCAAAAGAAATAGCCTTAATGTTGAGAAGGTTATCTAAGGAAATGTTTATATTAAACTGGACATAGAAATGGCAAGGCATACATTTTTAGGAAGTCTGGACTTAACAATTTACACAATCTGCACGTTGTAGTTTTCTTTAATGAGATCTAGCTTCTCAAATAAAAATTGTTTAGCAAATGTTATTGTCATCAGGGGACAGGAGTTGAAAGTAAAATGACTAAATGCTTTAAACTATATCGACTGTTTGTTCATCCATTATCTTGCGTATTAAAATCCTAGTTGAGCCTGTAGGAATAAGGGATGATCAATACACTGAACTTCTAGAAAAAAATAAATAATGCATGTGATGATCTCCAATAAAAATGGACATCACCATAGCCGATAATGAGTTTCCAATTGGCAAGAGACTAGCAAAGCTATAGGAATGGATTTGAAAATAAGGAAGAAGGGATAAGATAGTCAGCAGACTTCTAAAGGGGAAATCGTGTTTAACTAACTTGGAGATTTTTTTTGAAGCGATAACAAAGGGTTGATGAAGGTTACACTGGTATATATGTGGATTTCCAGAAAGCATTTGATAGTGTCACACCAACAGACTTATAAGGAAAGTTATTGGTAATGGTATAAAAGGAACAGCAGCTACATCAATCTAAAATTGGCTGAGTAATAATCAATATTTTTCAGGCTAGAGGAAGTTGCAGTGGCATTTCTCAGGTGACGATTTCAAAGTCTGTAACTGTCACTAAGCTTGGAAGAATTGTAAGCTGTGGAGGAAGATTGTATTGGAATCCCAAAGGATACAGACTGGTTGGAGTGGGTGGATAAGAGGCAGGTGAGGTTCAATCCAGAGAAGTGAGGTGATGCATTTTGGTCAGAAGAACATTAAAAGTTGGAACAAAATAGGGGATATAATTCTAAAGGGGGTGCAGGAGCAGAGGGACTGGGTGTACATGTACAATGTTACGGACCAGGTCAGACCCCTTCAAGACATTTTCAGGTGGAAGCCCCGACCCTAACTTTTCTAATTGTTTTAAGCAGGTGTAAAGTAGATATTCCAGGAATGATGCAGCTGATCAAATTCCCTCAGTTTTTAACAAAACAGAATTTAATTAGAGTACAGAATGAATACAAGCCAAAGAGAACAGAATATCGAATAACAACCTAACCGAAAACCCAACAGACTATCCCAACTTAATGATGCTGTTCCAAATGCCTGCAACAGTCCCCATAAATATCCCCTTGGCACAAAGGTAAAATCAGACACAGGTTCTTACAGAAGAGAGAGATGGCAGAGAGATTTAGCATAGAACCTTCTTCTGCTGTAGTTATTTCTTTGGAATCCCCAAGTTAGCAGCTCTGAACAATCAGACTGCTAAAACCAAAACAAAACAGAGAAAAGCTTAGCTGTGAGAACTAGCCACTTGACTTTCATCATACACTTTTTAAAAAAATCTTAAAAGCTTCTTCAAGTATATAAGCTCAGACATATTGGAACCTCTGTCATTACGTGCCCTCTGGGGAAAAAAAACCAAGGACAACATAACCTTGTTAAAAGAGCAGTGTCATCACAACAGATCATTTGAAGATGGCAGGACAGATGCAGAGACCATACATATTACAATAAAACATGCACTGGTCTTGATTTTATTATATAGAAGCATCAGGTATAAGCACAGGCCAGTGAGTATTTTGTAGTTGTGGATGCCTCATAAGAAAGATCTAAATGCATTGGAGTATGGAAGCAGTTTACATGAGTTTTTCAAGGGATGAGAAGTTTCAGTTACGAGGATATATTGAAGAAGTTGGGTCTGTTCTCTGTGGAGCAGAGAAGTACAGAGGAGATTTGTTAGGAGTTTCTAAAATCATGAGTGGGCTGGATAGAGTAGATTTGGAGAAGCTGTTCCTGGTTGTAAAAGGGAAAAAAATGAGACAACATAGACTTAGTGACGTACAAAAGAAGCCAGGGTGACGTAAGAAAAATAATATTTTATATCATGAGTATGTAGTATATGGAATGCTCTGCCTGAAAATGTGGTGGAGGCAAGTTCAATTGAGGCATTCAAAATGGCATTGGTCGGTTATGTGGATCAAAATGGTGTGGTGGGATATAGGGAAAAGGCAGGAAATTGTGCCTACATCAGCTGTTTCCTAGTGCCAGTGGGGAAAATGGCCTCCTTGTTTGCTGTAAAAGTTCTGTGGTCTTGTGCCTCAGAGATATACCAATTAGATTTGGTGAGTCAACAATAATATAAGGTAAAGCGAAAGGAGCATTAGTGGAATAGGTAATGAAGAAATGGATAGGGACTGGACTGGGACCATTGGCTAAATTCAGCTAACAATGGGAGGTATGGAATTTGGTAGTGATGAATTTAAGAGTGTGTGTATAACTGTGAGCAATGAGGTACTTAACACAGAAGTGGAAAATTGCTTTATTAATAATATAGCAAAATAAATCACCGTAGCATGGGCAATCCATTAAAGCAATTGCTGCAAATGCTTGTCAGCTATGTTCCATTTCGTTTGGTTTTTATTTGAACAACTCTCTGGTATTCAGTGATTAACTCTTGACTTTGAAACAGGCTAGAATTATAGGTTTTTTTTGATCACTTGAACTTGTGCAGAGAAGAGGGCATTCATTAAAGCTGAGGTTTCAGATAAAATTTGGTGATCCTTCTAGCATTATGTAAGGCCATCAGAAATAAATCTTAATCCAGGAGACATGACATATTAAAAAATAAGGAAGAAAGATTGGAAAGCAGCAGGTAAAGTTGTAGGACGTGATGGAATTTTCCAGCATTGCAACCAAAATGTTAGGATGCCTTCCTCATCATACACTTAAAAGTCCAAACAAATCATAGAAAGTGATGAGATGCCATGCGCTTTGTATGTAAATATACTAGACAATATTAGGACCAAGATTGCAACAAACTAAGAGCCAACTGAGTATGGGCAAAATGTTCGATGTGTAGGATAAGGTTATTTCCCTCCATCCACTAGATTAGTGTGGTGCTGGAAAAGCACAGCAGGTCAGGCAGCATCCGAGGAACAGGAAAATCGACATTTCAGGCAAAAGCCCTTCATCAGGAATAGAGGCAGGGTGCCTGCAAAGTGGAGAGATAAATGAGGAGGGTGGGGGTGGGGAGAAAGTAGCATAGAGTACAATAGGTGAATGGGGGTGGGGATGGAGGTGATAGGTCAGAGAGGAGGGTGGAGTGGATAGGTGGAAAGGAAGATTGGCAGGTAGGACAGGTCATGAGGATGGTGCTGAGCTGGGGTGAGGTAAGGTTGGGGAAGGGGAAATGAGGAAACTGGTGAAATCCACATTGATGCCATGGGGTTGAAGTGTTCCGAGGTGGAAGATGAGGCTTTTGCCTGAAACGTCGATTTTCCTGCTCCTCGGATGCTGCCTGAGCTGCTGTGCTTTTCCAGCACCACTCTAAATCTAGACTCTGGTTTCCAGCATCTGCAGTCCTTGTTTTTACCTTATTTACCTCTGTTACAACCAAATGTTGGCACTAAAGAAACATATATGCCCGTATGTGCTAGTGAATGGAAGAATGCCTTCATTTTTGGGAGAGAAAGAAATCTTGGATAAATATACAAGATGAGGGACAGAAGGTAAGATCCATGAATTGACAAAATGAAGTAAAGATTTGGGGTGGGGGGTGGGGAGAGGTTCTTGTCTTATTAGTTCCGATCAAGGCAGACCAACAACTGAAAGTTATATTTTGACAAGAAGCAAAGCTTAACAAACAGATTGACAACTTCACAAGTAGAAGCCCTTATGATCAAGACATTTTAATGGATACAAAAAATGAGAAGTTGATAAAACAAACAAAAAGACGCACAACTGGAAAGAGGTTTAGTGTAAAGTAAGAGTTGCCATAGTTCTAACAAACAATAAAGCTGCTCTCATTACAGGTAAATGACTGGTGGTGGTTTAACATGAGTCGCCACACTTTGGGCAAAGAGAGAGGTTGAAAAGGAGACTCCTTCGTCATAATCTCAGCTGGTGCAGGAATTGAACCCATGTTGGTGGCTTCACTCTGCATTGTAAATCAGTTGTTTGAGTCACCCTCATTTGGTGCATACATTGAAGTTTGGCATTATTGCATTACTCCTGCTGGGCTGTGCAGCTAAACTGATTAATTAGAAGCATGGGATTATTGGTGGAAAACTGATTTTTAAAAAGTCGCTTGGGACATCTGGTGCAGAAGGAGGATCCCCTCATGGGTCTGCTCCAGGTTGGAGGAGGTCATACCTGCTGACTACCTTCTGTGGTTATGTTTGTGTCCAGGTATCCTTGACGAGGGAGCTTGTGATGTCCATCCATGCTCTTAATGTTTTGAAGGAGAGGTGTGCACCACGGAGGATGCAGTGTTTTATATTTCCCCTCCAACTCCATTTTGATTTAGCTCCTTATCTACCCTCACTTTTGATAGCTTTGGTAGTGACAAAGTCGCTCAGGAATGCGTGATAGCTCTTCTGGGTATAAAAAAAGTGGGGGGGAAAAAAAAGAAAAGAAACTCTGAGGGCTCTTGTGCAGTGGTAGTGTTCCTACCCTTTGGAGCATGTAGGGCTTTAACCTAGGCTTCCTGGTCAGAGGTGTGTAATAACATCTCTGAACAAGCCAATTAGAAAATATATGAAAAGTAACATGGGTGATTTGGTGGGGGGGGGGGGAGGAATGCGAATTAGCTGTGTGAAATAGTACTTCTGAATGTAGAAAAGAGAGGTACTTGAAAGGAGCAGCCAGCACATGCAGATGGATATACACAGAAAAAGTGCTCCTGTTGGGGCATGAGAGGTGAAAGCCAGAATAGTGGCCTGAGGTTTTGATAAGAAAAATTTGGTGATCAATATGTTAGGTAGGCTTGATTTTCCTGCAGCAGCAAAAATTATCTTCAAGATCACTTTAGTTCATTTAGTAAGGATGTAAGTCAATAACTATAAAAGCTGTATTTTTTTTTTTGCAGGGTGAAAAATTCACCAAGGAAATATTTTTGAAATCACCTAAAGAAACAGGCTATGTAGAAAGGAGCTTTGAAAATTAAACAACTGTGTTTATGGATTGAATGATGCAATGAGATTATGGTATTTCTCAATTAGATCCATCTTACTGAAAGTAGGTGGCATTCAGCTTAAAGCAGATCCATTAATGTTCTACTAGAATTACAGAGAAGTTGATAGGCATCTTTGTGGTGCATGTGGGTTATTTTCTGTTGGGAGGTCCTATGGAATTTTATCAATATGTACTGCATAAAAAGGGAATTTAAAATTGGAAGTTGAGTTTAACCGCAGTCTTACTTGAATTGCATTAATCATGACCTTCTATTGGACTACTCCTCATTGAAACATGACTTTGCATTAAGGGAAGAAACAGATCTGTTAAGAAATTTGGTTGGATGGTTAACAACAAGTTGCAAAGTCGGCTATGATGTATTTGAAATGAGTACTGCATTGAAACATGCTAATGGACAAAATTTTGAGAAGAAACAAAACCTCAAAGGAATTAAATTCTGAAAAGTATACACTTAAGTTCCTAGCCATATCTTTTGGAAAATATGAAGCTTGTCCTTTTCAATAATGCTTCACATGCTTTCATATGCTGTTCAAATATATTTTTGATGGAAATGATAATAGTGTTGTCTGATGACTGGGAAGCCAAGAAAATAAAAAAGTAGTTGAAAGTACATCAGCTGCTGAAACTAGTAGAAGGTATATCGGTTATGGTTATGCAATATTCTAAATACAAAGAGCAATCTGAGAAAAGTTGCATGGAGAATGTTAGGTTTATAACCATTCTCTTTGGGACACTGTACATTTGACAAAGGGCGAGACTGAGAATAGGTTGCATAAATGTGTGTTTTTTTAAAAAAAGTTTCTAAAATGGATTGACTTAAATTATCATAGAGTCTTAGAGATGTAAAGCACGGAAACAGATCCTTCAGTCCATCTCCTCCATGCCGACCAGATATCCCAACCCAATCTAGTCCCACCTGCCAGCACCTGGCCCTGATCCCTCCAAACCATTCCTATTTATATACTCGTCCAGATGCAATTGTACTAGCCTCCCACTTATTCTGGCAGCTCATTCCACACATGCACCACCCTCTGTGTCAAAACATTGCCTACTCCCAAGAGTAGGTCAGGTTTTGCACCTTCTCTAGTAGGTATATTCCCATACTGAATCAGAAAATTTTCTTGTGCATACTTAACAAATTCCTCTCCATTTAAACCTAAACACTATGGCAATCCCAGTCGATGTTTGGAAAGTTAAAATCCCCTACCATAACCCCTCTATTATTCTTACAGATAACTGAGATCTCCTGACAAATTTGTATCTCAATTTCCCTCTGACTATTTGGGGTCTATAATACAAACCCAATAAGGTGATCATCCCTTTCTTATTTCTCAGTTCCACCCAAATAACTTTCCTGGATGTATTTCAGGGAATATCCTCCCTCAGCACAGCTGTAATGCTATCCCTTATCAAAAATGCCACTCCCCCTCCTCTCTTGCCTCCCTTTCTATCCTTCCTGTAGCATTTGTATCCTGAAACATTAAGCTGCCAGTCCTGCCCATCCCTGAGCCATGTTTCTGTAAATGCTATGATATCCCATTCCCATGTTCCTAACCATGCCCTGAGTTCATCTGCCTTCCCAGTTAGGCCCCTTGCATTGAAATAAATGCAGTTTAATTTATTAGCCCCGTCTTGTTCTCTGCTTTGTCCCTGCCTGCCCTGACTGTTCGACTCGCTTCTTTTTTCCAACTGTACGTGTCTCAGATTGATTACTTTCCTCACTACCTCCCTGGGTCCTACCCCACCACCTTACTAGTTTAAATCCTCCTGAGCAGCTCTAGCAAATCTCCTTGCCAGTATATTAGTCCCCTTCTAATTCAGGTGCAATCCGTCTGTCTTGTACAGCTTACTTCTACCCCAGAAGAGATTCTAATGATTCAAAAATGTGAATACACATTTTTCTTCCATACACTAGCTCCTTAGCCATGCATTTATCTGCTCTACCTCCTTTTCCTACCCTCACTAGCTTGTAGCACTGGGAGTAATTCCAATATTACTACTCTCTAGGATCTCCTTAAATTCCTGCCTGACTCTCTATATTCTCCCTTCAGAATCAAATCCTTTTCCTTTCCTATATCATTGGTTCCGATGTGTACAAAGACATTCTGCTGGTCCTTCTTCCCCCTTGAGAACATTCTGCACCCTCTCTAAGACATCCTTGATCCTTGATCCTGGCACCAGGGAAGCAGCACACCATTCTGATTTTTCGCTGCTGGCCACAGAAACGTCTGTCTGTGCCTTGGACTAGAGAGTCTCCTAATGCAGTTTATCTCTTGGAACCCAACATACCCCTCATTGCATTAGAGTCAGTCTCGATACCAGAAACTTGGTTGTTCATGCTACATTCCTCTGAGAATCCATCACCACCTACATTTTCCAAAACAGCATACTTGTTTGAAATGGAGATAGCCACAGAAGACACCTGCACTAGCTGCCTACCTCTCTTACCTTTCCTGGAGTTAACCCATCTATGTGACTGTAGCTGCAACTTTTCTCCCTTCCTACAACTGCGATCTATCACATCCTGTTGCTCTTGTAAATTCCTCATTGCCTCAAACTGTCTCTGTAACCGATCCATTCGATCGGATTGGATTTTGCAACCAGCGGCATTTATTGCAGATATAATCCTCAGTAATGCGTAACCTTACCCTGAATTCCCACGTCCAACAAGAAGAGTGTATAAGTCTACTAAAGGCCAGTTTTTTGCTCTTTCAATCTATAGACCCCTCTCTTATGAAGGAAGATTGAGGGAGCTAGGGCCCTTCTGACTGGACCCAGAAAGTAGCACTGTCTTCTTCCTCTATAAAACACTGCTCCAGGTTAACTTAATGCTTGCATCTCTTGATTGAACTTAAAGATAAAAACCATATCTCAATAAAGCATATAATCAAGAAAGAACCCACTCTATTCACTCCATCAGGGATAGCGGAGGGAACTTGTGCCTGGAGTCGGAGGAGGTAGGGGAGGTCCTCAACCAATACGCTGCTTCAGTATTCACTAGTGAGAGCAACATTGTTGTTTGTGAGGACAGCGTGAAACAGGCCTATATGCTCGAACAGGTTGATGTTTGAGGAGGGGGATGTGTAGGAAACCTTGAAAAACATGAGGATCGATATGTCCCCTGGGCCAGATAGGATATATTCCTATTGTCCATTATCGTCCAGGTAGGACCATTCTTGATGAAGGGCTTATGCCCGAAACGTCGATTCTCCTGCTCCTCAGGTACTGCCTGACCTGCTGTGCTTTTTCCAGCACCACACTCTCGACTCTGATCTCCAGCATCTGCAGTCCTCACTTTCTACCAGATAGGATATACCTAAGGGAGCGACGGAAGAGATCGCTACCCCTTTGGTGATGATTGGAGGGTGGCAAATGCTATTCCCTTGTTCAAGAAAAAAACAAGGGACAACTCTTTGAACCAAAGACCAGCCAGCCCCATGCCGATGGTAGGCAGATCACCAAAGTGGATTCAGAGGGACAAGATGAATGATTATTTGGAGAAGCATAGCTTGGCCACAGATAGTGAGCATGGCCCGGTCAGGGGTAGGTCATGCCCTACAAGCCCCAGTGAATTCCTTGAGAATATGACAAAATACATTGATGATAGAGCAGTGAACACGGTATACATGGATCCCAGCAAGTCACCTGACAAGGTGCCTCATGGTAGTCCCATTCAGAAACCAAGGAGGGATGGGATACAGAGAAATCTGGTCATCAGACCCAGAACAGGCTGGCCCATAGAAGACAGAGGACTGTGGCAGACTGAAAGTATTCAGCCTGGAGCCCAACGACCAGATGTGTTCCGCAGGGATCTGCCCTGGGACCTCCACTCCCCATGACTTCCACAAATGACTTGAATGAGGAAGTGGAAGGGTGGGTCAGTAAGCTTGCCGATGACATGGAGGTTGTTGGAGTTGTGGTGGTGAAGAGGGCTGTTATAGGTTGCAACGGGAGATTGGCAGGTTACAGAGCTGGGCAGAAAAGTGTTAGATGGAGCTCAACCTGGAAAAGTATGAAGTGACTCATTCTCGAAGGTTGAAATTGAATGCAGATTACAGGGTTAAAGGCAGGATTCTTAGCAGTGTGGAGGAACAAAGGGATCGTAGGGCCCATGTCCACAGACCCGCAAAGTTGCCATTCATGTTGTTAGGGTTGTTAAGAAGGCGGATGGTGCGCTGGCCTTCACTAGCAGGGAGCTTGAGCTCAAGACCAGCGAGGCCATGCTGCAGCTCCTCAAAGCCCCGGCTAGACCACACTGGGAATATTGTGTTCAGTTCCAATTGTCTCATCATAGGAAATATGTGCAAGCTTTAGAACTAGTGTCGTATTCTCTTAAGGTTAACATCCAGGTTCTATTGATAGTAAGGAAGGCAAAAGAAATGCTAGTGTTAATTTCAAGAGGGCTAGAATACAAAGTAAGGATGTGCTACTGAGCTGGAAAATGCTGTTGTCAGACCACATCTGGAATATTGAGCAGTTTTGGGCCCTGTATCAAAAGAAGGATGCGTTGGCTTTCATACTGGGTTTAAAAGAATGACCCTGGGGGTGTTACATTTGTCATATGAGGAGAGGTTGAGAAACTCTGGGTCTGTACTCAGTCCAAATTAGAAGGATGGGGGGGATTCTCATTGAAACTTACAGAATACTGAGACATCTGGATACAGTGGAAGTCGAGAAGATGTTTCCATTAGTAAGAGAGACTAGAACCTGAGGGCACACCTCAGAGTAAAGGGACAACCCTTTAGTAAAAAACACTTATAGATGAAAGGAAGGAAAGTAGCAAGAGGCTCATCTGGGCATGGACCCTTTGCACAGAATATTGCTGTGTTGTACATTCTGTGCAAGATGGTATGCCATGTCTTAGTATTGTAAATTCTTCAATGAAATACCAAATAGTTTCACTTACTTACATTCTGTGTGCTTAAAGGCCTCAATAAACACAACTAGGGCAAAGACTCTGCTTTAGTATTATAGTTAATAGCAATTTTTTTAACCTTTAAACATCAGAAGCTGAAGTGTATGATGGCCTGCTAAATCAATATTTTGATGCCATTGGAATTCCTATCTGAAAATTTACCAGTAAACATCTCATAGGAGTTGGTTGGCTTAGTTGGCTGGTGGCTGGTTTGCGATGCAGAGTGATGCCAACAGCATGGGTTCAATTCTTGAACCAGCTGACGTTACCATGAAGGACTCTCCTTCTCAACCTTTCCACACACCTGAGATGTGATCCTCAGGTGAAACTGCCATCAGTTAGCTCTCTGAGAGAACAGCCCAATGGTCCTGTAGCAACTTTATCTTTAAACATCTCAAATACCTTAGCAGAGAATTCAGAAACCCACTTTCTTTAAGATTCAGTACATGAAGATTGGCAGGACTAAGACTAAATTTGGTTGTACACCAACCCAGAACACTAAGGGGCAACAGAAATATTGTGATTGATAATGTCACTGATTGACATTGGATAATGCATCACAGTCCTCACCACAAAGACTTTGTCTGTGACTTGATCTATTTAATTATTATGGGAGAAACCCAATGTAAAGGCTCAGTTAAGCTCTGGGAGGTATCAGTGTGCAACTGGAGGGTAACAAACTAGGGTCTTTGGAGAGGAATAGTAGAGATGAGGTGATAAATTGCAGTATCATAGAAGGCAAGGATGGATAACTATAATAACCTGGCTGGCACCAGATGTTTAAGAGTGCAGGAATTGGATCTTATGGAGTGTTTCAACTGGTGTGCCATAACAAGGTGAGATGCTTACCATGAAATGTTTTTGATCATGCTGCCAATCTGCTCTGGAGCCTGTGTCTGCTATTGAAGGCAGTATCTGCTGCTATTTGTCACTGTGTATACACAGTAAAGAAATCCAGTAAAGAAATCCATTCAGTTATTCAGTTAGTGTGCCTTGATCTTAAAAAGATTGGGAACCACTGATCCTATGGACTGAACTTGGAAAAGGTAATGCAGATGGATTGGTGGGGAGATGAAAGAAGAATAAAATTGAAACAGCGACCAGCATCAGGACATAAGCTAGATTTTGGGCAAGGAGATAGGAACAGAGAAAAGGAATTGCAGCCAAATGCTTTTAGCTTAGCAACAGAAAGCAACCTGAATTTCATATAAGGATGACTATAACAGGAGGACAAATTTTCAGCTGATAATACATTTTTGTAAAAGATTGCTGGAATGAAAGAGCTAAGACTCTAATTGCAAACAAGAAAATGACTTGTATTGCCAGTTTCCAAAACCACAGTCCATCACTCTCTCAAGTAGTGCCGTTTCCTCCTGAGCAGTCCAGTTTGGATCCAAAATGGGAAAATCCGATGTCATTATAGTTTGCAAAAAAACTAGCTTGACACAAGAATTACAGATAATCTTCAAAGAAATGTTATTAAACAGCTGAAAAAAAATTGAGACTATGAACAAAAAGTACATAATGTCTGGAATCACTAACTAAAGGGAATTTGGAAAGCTGAATGATGTGGCATATGAAAAATGTAAATAACTTTGTGAGGCAAGACTTAACAAAAGTGATTTTTCATATGTTATGTTTAAATCAGTTTTATTCAAAGATTGAATCTTCAAAACCTTTTTATTTAAAGAGAATTGTAGCAAATAGTTAAGGAAGAGATTGGGGTTAATTGCTTAATTGATGGGTAGATAATAAAAAAGGAACTGAATGTTCCACTACCCACATGGGTGTTTTTGTGGTGGTGGAACATACAGAATAAAGCTTTTGTACAATAGTCTTTTTATTGTGTCACTATATATACACACACAAGTACAGGTGACTGGAGGAAAATATAAGCACCACTGCTGGGCCTCCTTTGGGTGCAGTGGTAGTGTGGGGGTGGAGGGAGGGGAATTTTAGAAATAAATAAATAAGGAACTGGAATGGTGCTTGGATCCAACGTTCTACATCAGTTGGAGGATGCTCAAGTGTGCGGTGGAATCCCATCTATGTGTGCTTGGATGGAATTTTGCATTTACCCAAAGGTCCTGAACCCCTCTCAGGAGCCTGAGTTGCCTCCTGAATATGTGTTGTATGTCTTTTCACCTTTGCAAAGAGGCAGTTTTTGTATCGGCTGCTACTGTACACCATCCACTTCATCTCTTACATCCGGATGTGTGGATCCCCAGTGAAAGGTTGTCTACACAGGAGTCCTCCATTTTCCTGTTGGGGACCAATGATGGAAGGTGTTGCATGCAGCAGTCCCTCACAATCATAGATTGTGGCAGTTCATAGACTCCCAACCCAATTGTTTATTTTGTGGCGCTGTGGAGTCCGTGGACCATGTATATATTGTCATGTTTTTGGCTCTTCTTCAATCCCATTCTCCTGGCCTTTGGGCACTCAGTGCAGAGGTGTGGACAGGTTGAAATACCTCCTTGTGGGTCTGTTTCAGGGCTTGGCTAGGCTGGTTATAAAAGGTGGAGGGGGGTCAAGGTAGTGGACAAAGGAGGGGGATGAGCTCTGCCAACTACTACCTCTCTTCCACAGCTATGTTCGAGTCTGGGTGTCATTGGAGAGGGAGTGAACAGTCTACCAATATTCTCAATTAGAGGGAGGTGGCCATGGGGAAGGGGGGTGTGTGGGATAGTGTTTTACTTTCTCCCTACAACTCCATTTTGATTTAGTCCCCCTCCCTTTTTCGCCCTATCTGCCTCAATATTTTTTATGTCAACATCCCCCTTAAGAGGCTTGCTTGTCAGTATGCAGTTGGCCATGTGAGTGTTTTCCTGGTGTTGGGAAAAATATATATGATCAACGCTGTTTGTAATGGTGTCTATTTTTTGTCTCCCGATATATTTTTAAAAATATATTTTTATATAACCACAAGTGATTTGGGATTTTAACAAAAAAAGATATTATTTGACCCTACATTTGAAAGAATGTTGTAAACAAGCAAAGAAAAACACAGAACCAAAGGGCTGCCTTGTGGTGAAGTGGTAAAGTCCATACCCCTGGACCAGGAGGCCCAGGCTCAAATTCTAGAAACCCATTTAAAAAATGGAGGTGCCACAGGTAATTTGGTGATTAAAAAGAAACAAGTCATTTGGTTGTGCCCCCAATTCTGAGAAAGGGTCATTCAGCTTGAAACATTAACTCTGATTTTTCTGCACAGGTACTGACATTCCCAGCACTTTCTTTTTTGTTTCAGTTTAACTCAAGAACTGACAATCAACAGTTATGTTTTCATACGATAGATATTACATTAGTCGCATTTCGTCTCCATAAAAGCAACTTGCCTTGAATGATTCCTAATAAAGGGTTTCCACTTCTTTCTTAATCTGTATCCGATAAACAGAGCATTCTCCATAGCTATTTGAAATGCAAAATTAAAAAAAAAATTCTGTTTTTTTTTGTTAGAGTACTGAGTAGAGGCAAAATCTTAAGAGAATTTAGGCCCCACGACACTTGACTTTTTCTTATAGGCTCATTGTGAATGGGCAAGTTTAGACCAGAAATATATAATTATGATATTCAAGTAACAGTGAGAGAGGGTGATTTGTAATTGACTGATTCTGAAAAGATTTGAGTTTACAAACCTTTAAAATTGGAAAGTAATCAATTCCTAATAGATTAAATGCACTGCATTAGTATGAATTGGTGTTAACTTAAGAAAATGTCTTCCCTAAAGATTTCCTTTTCTTTGCTAGGTAAATGGAGGTCTTCTTCGAATTTTTCCAGAAGGAAAATTACAGTTTGCTGATATTGAACCAAAGTTTGACAGGCTGCTATTTTTCTGGTCCGATCGACGCAATCCTCATGAAGTTCAACCTGCTTATGCCACAAGGTAATCCTATGAAGTCCTTTAATTGGCAAAGGAGCTAAAATTTTATGATCACCTTCATAGTCATCATTCTCCATTTACCTCAGCATACTGTTGTCCTCAGAAGAAAAATTATATGGATAATGCACATTAAAGATGTTAATGTGCTCAGTCCTCCTAAGGAGGTCTCAATATAGTTAAAATTGACTTGGTATCAGAAATTTTCATATTCGGCTAGACCAAAATATGGAGAAAAATCAGCTATATGCTCAAAATCATTGTGGTTAGACAAGGTATACTACTGAGGGCCATTTGCTGTAGTGTTTATCAACTGCCTGTGAATACTTTCCAGTTTGTGGTAAAAGTAGCTGGAACGCAAAATCACAGAATTTGTATGGTATAGAAGGAGGTCTTTTGTTCTCGTTCCTTTATTTTTTTGAGTGCGAAAAGCTTTTCTATCCAATCATTCATGATTTGAAAACCTCTATCTGATCTCCTCTCAGGCTACTGTCTAACAGGACAGTTTCAACTACTTCAGTCTACTTTACAACTGAAGTTTCACATTCCTGAAACAATTCTTGTAAATTCCTTTGCATTCTGTTTAATGCATTCAGATCTTTCCTATAATGTGGCACCCACAACTGTACTCAGTACTCCAAGTGAGTTATAACAAGTGTCTTATGCAAGTTCAGCATCAGCTCCTTGCACTTTTACTCTGTCTTTATTAATAAAAGTTGACGACACTGTATGCTTGACATACAAGCTTCTGCAAGTCTGTTGTGTGGCACTGTATCAGTATCTGGAAATCTACTTATGGCACAATTTATTCTCAGTGAGGTTCTCTTACTGCTTTAAAACTCCAGCAGCTTAGGGAACATAATTTCCCCTTTAGAAATCCATGCTGACTCTTCCGAGTCAACTCATCTTTTCCCAAGTGACTACTAATTCTATCAAGAATAATTGTTTTTCGAAGCTTCCCCACCATTAAGTTAAATTGACTGGTCTGTAATTGTTGAGGTAATCCTTAACAACCTCTCTTGAGTAATATCTTAATGTTCGTAATTCTCTAACCTTCTGATTTGGAGATGCTGGTGTTGGACTGGGGTGTACAAAGTTAAAAATCACACAACACCAGGTTATAGTCCAACAGGTTTAATTGGAAGCACACTAGCTTTAGGAGCGTCGCTCCTTCATCAGGTGATATCACCTGATGAAGGAGCGACGCTCCGAAAGCTAGTGTGCTTCCAATTAAACCTGTTGGACTATAACCTGGTGTTGTGTGATTTTTAACTCTAACCTTCTGGCAGCTTCCCTCAAGTCCAGGGAAGACTGATTATGGCCAGTGCCCCTGAAATCTCTACTTTCATTTCCTTCAAAAACCCTGGATGCATCTCATCCAGTCCTGGTGCCTTATCAATTTTGAGTTGCCTTAACTATACCTAAACAATTTGCTCTTTGAAGGTAGTCCATTGTTCAGTTTCTGTTTTCCCCCTCCAACTTCTTGTTCCACAAATCCTGCCCAACACTCTTTTTGCCCCATTGAAGTAAGCTCTTCCTACTCTAGACTGTTGCATGTCATTCTCCACCATCATCCTGAACCTTATACAATGGTCACTATCTCTAAATGTTCTCCAGCTGATGGTTGATCCCCTTGACCCGTGTCATCCCTAAGTTATAACCATGCATCCCTTTTGTTGGACGGGACACAACTGACATTCTGTCAAGAAATCCGAAGATACTTTGAACATTTGTCACTTGCTGTTGTTGCCTTCCACCCTTGCCAATTTGAATTTAACATACTGACCTTAGTTAAAGATTAAATCTTTTCAATGATGATGAAAGGTTTAATGATAATCAAGCCAATAATGGAGACTGAATGGATAGAATTAATGAAAAGAAAGGCAAGATTAAGTTGAAGTGGAAATTGTGTACTGGCCCCTGGTAGCAGTTGCAAAATAGTAGAATGTACGAATGTTAAGATTAATGTAAGTACCAAAGGCATAGTTCTGGTTGTGAAATCTATTGTAATATGTAGACCAGCAAATGTCAGAAAAATAGTCAATTTCTTAGTGAGTTCTTGCAAGCTTTTTGGAACAGTGGTCCAGATCTTCTAGATAGTAGGAATCTGGACATAGCTTGAAAGATGTGCCTCAGGATTTCTTTGTCCTAACACAGACTATGCAATAATTGCTTGGGAGGTTTAAACTTATTGCCAATTTCCAATTGTCTGGAGTTGTCTAACAAAAAGTCTGTAATTGTAAATAAGTCTCCAACTTAATTAACTTCATAGTGAGCTGGAAAGGTTGCAGAGTTTGAAACCTGTTTTAGCTGAAAGAAGGAACATTTAAAAAAAAATAAATTTATGGATGTTTGGAATACAGAGAACAACGAAGCATGATGAAGTAGATAACAGCAGCTGCAATGAGGAAGTGTGAAAAGAATCTTGCAAGGGGCAAGAAAATAAATATGAAAAATGTTTAGAATTGTATTGGGTGAAATAGGATTATCTTGAACAATAGAGACACTTGAAAGCTGGTAACGTTGATTCAGACAATGAAGATAATGAACTAGGAGACTTTTGAATTATCATTTGCATCAACATTTCCTGTGATTAAAAAGGATAGCATGTCGAACATCCTTAGAAAACTAATACTGAATTAGGAATGGAACTTGCCAGAATTTTTAGTATATGCAAAACCGTATCAATGAAGAAAATAATGATCCTGAGGAGTGGCAGATTTCAAACATTTAAATGTTTTCCATTTTAGGCTTTCAAAGGAAGTAGTTGATAATTTTGCAGATGCCTTCCCTAACTGTCTGTGGAATGAGTTGGAAAGTTCTCTCAATTTGGGAGCCATTCCTTTTGGATTGGACTTAACATTATTTAACAAATTATTAAAATTATGGCACATTGTATTGGCAGATGGGGCTTGAACCCAACATTTCCATCCCAGAGGTCACATTGATCTTGGGTACCTTCTTTCATATTAGAAACTTACACGCCACTCTCCTATTAAGACAGGCTAGAGAGGGAAGACGAATTAGTTCTTAGGAAATTCTTCAGAGTAAATAAGAGTGAAATGGCTGAACACACAGATTTCAGCTGATTGAGAGAGCCAGCATGAGTTTGTAAAGAGCTGGTGAACAAAGTACCCTGAAACAGTCAGCACTATTGAGAAGAGCTGTCCCTCAAAATGGAGAAGTCATGTTTTGAGAGAAATCAAGGTATGGTATGACAGAAAAACAGATAAGTGATTGATGAATAGTTTATTTGTATATCATCAAAGTTATTGTCATTTATTACCGATTTGTAACAGTTATAGTAAGGTTTACTATTAGCCAGTTTATTGGAGTAGCAGTGTTTATTATATGTAACCTCTACAGTTAAGACCAATGTAAAATACCTTTTCAATTCAATTCAAGTAGCATCCCAATAAGCAACAGTATGACAAATGAATGGAAGAGAAAATGATCATCACCAGGAAAATGGTACTGGGCAAATTCTGAAGGTGCCGGCTGCCAAGTCTTCAGGTCCTGATGGACTTTATTTTCGTTGTTTTAATTTTCTAAATTTATGTTATTAAAAATTTGTCTGTGGGATGTAAGCTGAGTCAGCTTCATTGCTCATCCTGAAGAAGGAGGTAGTGACTTGCAATCTAGAATTGCCACAATCCTTGACATGCAAGACATCTTCAGTGCTGTTAGGAAGAGAGTTTGAGGATTTTGACCCAGCAACTGTGAAGTGATGGTGATATAATTGCAAGTCAGGTTATGTAGCTTGAGGTGGAACTTGCAGATAGTGGTGCTCCCATCTAACTGTTACTGTTTCCACATGGATCTACTTCTTTCTCCCTGAAACTGAATTATATTATGGCTGTTGCCACACAGAGCCATTTTCAATGTGAGGTCATTAATTCATCTTGATCATTGCATAATACCAGGTCTGGTATAATCTGTTGTTTGCTCAGCTTGAGAAGGAGCTAGTTTCTTAGAATTACAGAAAAAAACATTCTATGAATTCCTCACCTAGGCTATGTTTGCCCATTTGATTTTCAGTCTGTATGTGGGTTACAATTCCCCATGATTATCACTGTACATTTCTGACAAGCTGTTGTTTTTCCTTTACACTTGCCCCTAAAAGTACCAACCTTGTAGGGTATTGTACACCACTCTCAAATGATTCTTGCCTTTTATAATTTCTCATTGTTTCACAAACTACTTCTAGATCTTGGTTTCCTGAATCTCGACTATGGTAATACCATCATTTAAGCAACAAAAGAAGTTGAAAGTGGGGTGTCAAAAGTGGGAATGTTATTGAATAATAATGGGTGGTAGTTAGATTTTCTCTTATTGGCACTTGTATGATGTGCATGTTATTTGACATTCAGTCCAAGCCGAGATGTTCTCCAGGTCTTGCAGCATATGGCCATGGATTTCTTCAGAATCTGAGGAATTGCAAATGGTGTTGAGTATTGCGCAGTAATAAGAAGTTTCCCACTTAATCTTATAATGGAGGGAAGAGTTTTGAAGCAGCTGAAAATGTTTAGGCCTTGGTTTCCTGAGGAACTCTTGCAAAGATGTCCTGAAGCTGAACTCCAACAACCAAAACAATCTTTCTTTCCAACAACTAATAGAGATTTTTCCCTGATTTGCATTAACTCTTGTTTTGCTATGTCTTCTGATGTTACACACTGTCAAATGCTGCCTTCATGTCAAAGACAATCACTTTCTCTCTCGCCTGCCCTCTAGAGGTCAGTTCTTTTTGGACCAAGCACTATAATGAGGACAGGAGTTGAGTGACCCAGGTGGAATCCCAAATAATTGTTGATGAGTAGTTATTACTGAACAGGTGCTGCTTGAAGCACTGTCAACAGCTCTTTCCATCCCTTTGCTGATCATTTCAGAGTAAACTGGTAGGGTGGTAATTTTCAAATTTGCTGGGTATATTCTAGCTGTCCTGAAACAGCTTGACTGGGTCATGGCTACTTCTGGAGCACATTTCTTTCATTCTGTTGTTTGAATGTTGTCAGAGCCTTTTGCCACATTCTTATATCCTTTGCAATGTTTATGCTTTCAGCTGTTCAAGATGTTAGTAGAGTGAATTTAATAAAATTGGCTGAAGACTGATATAGTCAAGAGTGTGGTGCTGGAAACGCACAGCAGGTCAGGCAGCATCGAGAAGCAGAAGAATTGATGTTTTGGGCATTCCTGATGAAGGACTTATGCCTGAAATGTCAATTCTTCTGCTCCTTGGATGCTGCCTGACCTGCTGTGCTTTTCCAGCATCACACTCTGGACTCTGAACTCCAGCATCTGCAGTTCTCGCTTTCTCCTCCCTGAAGACTGATATAGAACATAGAACTTTACAGCACAGTACAGTCCCTTCAGCCCTCTATGGTTCCACAGGTTGGTGCAACAATCTGAAACCCATCTAATTTACACTATTCCATTTTCATCCATATGTTTATCCAATGACCATTTAAATAATTTTAAGGTTGGTTAGTCTATCTGTGGCACATCAACCCTCCAGAGGATCCATCTTCTCACTGAAGGTGGGAGCAAATTCTTTAGCCTCAGAGGTATTGGGCTTCCTCATTCTAATATTTGCAGGGCTGACTCGTCCAGTTAGCTGTTTTATTACGTACCATATTAGTGACTGAATGTGTTAGCACTGAATAGTTTAAATGTAATCCATTGGTTGTGGGATCACTTGAAATTGCCAGTCACATTTTCCCTCTGATATTTGGCATGCAAGTAGTCCTGCATTGTAATTTCACTGTTTTCACTAAATGTTTTAGGTGTTTGCAGTTTTTCTATCTCATGTCATCCTGCATTATTCCTTAACAAGTATTGGTCCTCCAACACATTGATAATGTTAGAGTGGATAATAAACTTGGCCATTACGTACAGATTATGGTTGAGTAGAATCTTGAGGATGGTGATGGCCCACAGTGCTTTGTGGGTTTCCAGTCTTGAAATGTTAAATCTGTACAAAATCTATCCTATTTAGGATAGTGATAGTATCACACAACATGACAGAGGATATTTTCATTGTGGAGATTAGACTTTCTCTCCAAAGTGACTGTATAGTGCAGATTTGAACAAACAAACTTTTTGTCTGCAAAAGTGACTTTTGTATTTTCACTGTCCACTGAATACTTGGCCAGTATACAGTCTAGAATGTAAAGTTTGAGACTCTGGGCTACACAAGAATATTTTTTCACTTAACATTACTTAACAATATTTATCTTTGTCTGAGCTCAATCTCCAATCAGAAGATCCTTCAAGATGGCTTTTTATTTTTAGTGTTAAAGATTCCTCTGTTCTCTATATTAAGCACCCCTCCCTTCAATGAAACCACAATTAAGTGTTTTTGTTCTTTTTTAAAAAAAAGTGCTTTGGGAGAACCCAATTCCTTAATTTTAAAAAAAGTTGTAACTTGGACCAGTGAAACTTAATTTGTGCATATATTTTTAATGTTGGTATATGCTGTCATCAAGGACAAGCAATATAAATTAAAATCCTGGAATTCCTGAGCTGGACTATGTGGGTTGTAATGATTCGAGAAACAGCTCACCACCATGTCCTCTAAGCAATTAGGAATGGCCAACAAGTGCAAGTCTAGCTAGCATCTCCCATATCCCAGGAAAGAATAAATAATTTTTTAAAATGTTGTCTTATTTGGGTTCTGTTGTACTTCAGCGGAACGGCTGGCAGATCTTAGTAATTGTCTTTCAGTAGTTAATATTTATGTTAAAAGAGAAAAAGATTTACTAAGTACTCTTCATGATTTGACTGTCTCAAGCTACTTAATCGCCATAATCACTAAAAGGTAAAGTTGCATAGGATTGCTTTCTCATGAGAGAGAAAGAGAGATGACTGGTGATGGTTAACCAGAGGGTCACCACACCCAGGCAAGGAGAGAAGTTGAGAGGAAGAGTCCTTCATGGTAACCTCAGCTGGTGGGAAATTGAACCCCATTGGCATCACCTGTGTCACGCACGCTCCATCCTGAGCTAACTGCCAAATCAGCACAACGGTAATGTAGAAGAGTGTAGATCAGCCTTTGTATTGCATACCAAATAACAAATATGCACTATCTGAACCATGTATTTTTCAAATAAGACTCCAAATTGAAGGTGAGCCTTGGTAAACTTTGACAGAGAAACATGACCAAAAATTCAAAAGTAAATTCACATGCTTTAAATATAAACTTTAGTATTCAAATAAATTTACTGTGAAGCCAGATTTTTAAAAATGAAAACAATGCTACATTGTAAAAGCTCATGACACCAAATATTATGGCCAATTATAAGAAATTACATGTCAAGTTAAAAGATTGAATATGACTTCATAGCATGGCTTCATGAAACATCTAGTCATACTTACCAATCTTTCTCATAGCAATCAAGAATGGCTATGTTTCCTCTAAATGTAAACCTTCATAACACAACTTGTTGAACTGTATCATACAGCAATCATGGTGCTGTACATGATGAGCGATGCATGTCAAGAGTTTCATTTTACTTTGAACAGTGCCTACTGGGAATGTATAAAGATGAATTAACTATTTTTATATTCAACTTTAGGTACGCTATAACAGTCTGGTACTTTGATGCAGATGAGCGAACACGAGCTAAAGACAAATATTCAACAGGTAAAGAGGTCTCATTTCTCAATGTTATTAAGGTTACACTTTCAATACTGAATTTTTAAATATTTTGCTAGCCATTTGTAAACTGTAATTAATACCCACTAATATAATACTAGCACTGCTCTCTCATATAGCTACTCGCTTGTTTTTAAGTAGCTACTTGTTTGGTTTGTTAAACTGTGACAACAGATATGAATATTCACTGTTGTCATAGTCCTTCCATTGTCTGATATGTAGTTAGTTTTTTAAAGTACAAAACAGATAAAGAAGTAATAATTGTGATGCTAAGCTAGGATATTGAAAGCATATAGATTGCAAAAGAAAAGATAGATGGCTTGAGGTTGAGTTCTGAAGTTTCAAGAATGAGACTGACAAGAAAACTTGTAACATGGAAATAGGTTGCCTTCAAGTAAGGGATTGTTCAGTTACAGGCTCAGTATCTTCCAACAATGGTAAAGATAAGTGAGCCATAACCGAGGCTGCTTGGTTGATGTGAACATTGAATAATGGTTCCTCGAATAAGGACCTTATTTAATGAAGACATAAGACCTATGTTTGTTGGAACTTGGAAGACTGTAAGGTGATCTTACTGATAAAAATAGGATCTTGAGGGGATTGGATAGGGTGAGTACCTGGTAGAAATTTTCTCTTGTGTGGGCATAGTTTAAGACTTAGAGGTCTCCATTTTAAGATAGTGATAAAGCAAATGTAAGTAATAGTCATAGACGCAGTGGGTCCTATTACTATGAACAAAAATATATTTTTTCAATTCATTCATTGGATGTGGGCATCAATGGTTAGGGCAGCATTTATTACCCATTCTTTACTGGTCAGAGCGCAGTCAAGTGAAAACCACATTGCTGTAGCACTGGAGTCAGACCAGGTAAGAACGGCAGTTTCCTTCCCTAAAGGACATTGGTTTACTAGTGTCATGATAATCGATAACAGTTACTTGGTCATTATTAGACTCCTAATTTCAAATATTTTATTGGATTCAAATTCCACCAACTGCCATGGCAGGATTTAGACCTGGGTCCCCAATAATATCACTATCTCCCTAAATGGATAATAATTGATGAGGGGTGCAGAGCCAAGCTAGAATATTAAGTAGGAACTGAGGGAGTATTCAATTAAGAAAGAGAAATGTGACAAAACATTAGAAGAAGCAAACACCTGAAAAATGAAAGCGAGGAGGAGTTACTGGAAACGCTGATGAGGCTTAGGGTAGATATGTCACCGAGTCTGGATGGCTTGCATTCTGGCTACCTAAGTGAGTGCGTAGCTAAGAGATAGCAACAGGTTATGTTTAAATTTTTCAACCTTTCCTAGGTATGGAGTAGGTGCTTGAGGATTAGAGTGTGACAAATGTATCATACATTTGTCGAGAAAGGGCATAAGGATAGTCCTTGCAAATAAGGGATAACTGATTTAATATGAATTATAGAAAAGATTTATGAATTCTTAATTGGGGCAACAAAATAATCAAATGTTTTGCACGGTTTGAGTTAATTAAGTAGACCTAACATGAATTAATATAAGGCAGATCATACTTGACTAAACCAATTGAATTTTTTTTGAAGCATCAGAGAAGGTTGAGGAGAGGGCAGCACGTGTTGTCTATATGGATTTATTTCAAAAAGATTCTGACAGGGAACAGTGAGCTATGGTAGTGGTTGTTTTGATACACTGAAGGATGATAGACCATAGGGCTTCGATGAGAGCCAATGTCCAATCAATACAACAATCACCAGAGAAAGATTGTCTTAATGGCGTGCAAAAGTGGACATGCAGGGGATCAAGCTCAGACCTAGGGTTTAAGGTCGAGATCTGTAGTGTGATTCTATCCCTTATTCCTTTCTCTAGATTATTAACAGTATCTTGGATAAATTGTGTTTTCCTTTTCAGTTCTACTGAATCCTCAACTTACAGACTCAGATGTACAGCACTGAAACAGATCCTTTGGTCCAACTCGTCCATGCCGACCAGATATCCAAATCTAATCTAGTCCCACTTGCCAGTAACTTGGCCCATATCCCTCTAAACCCTATCCTATTCATATACCCATCCAGATGTCTTTTAAATGCTGTAATTGTACCAGCCTCCTCCACTTCCTCTGACAGCCTACATGCACCACCCTCTGTGTGAAAAAGTTGCCCCTTAGGTCCTTTTTATATCTTTGGCCTGTCACTCTGAACCTATGCCCTCTAGTTCTGGACTCCTCCACCCCAGGGAAAAGACCTTGTCTGTTTATCCTATCCATGCTCCTCATGATTTTATAAATCTCTATAAGGTCACCCCTCAGCCTCCAATGCTTCTGGGAAAATAGCCCCAGCCTATTCAGTGTCTCCTTATAGCTCAAATCCTCCAACCCTGGCAACATCCTTGAAATCTTTTCTGAACCCATATTCCAAAAGTGGCCTAACCAATGTACTGTACAACCACAACATGACCTCCCAACTCCTATACTCCATGCTTTGACCAATAAAAGAAAGCATACCAAATGCCTCCTTTGCTATTCTATCTACCTGCTACTTTACTTTCCTCTCATTATTTTTCTCAATGTTTTCACACTTTTTTTATTTTGTGTGATCTTCCCCTACGTCTTTAAATCCACTATTTGCATCTTTTGTTTTTATGAAGAAAAATTTTCATTTATAGAATTCTGTTCACAGCCACAGGATATCCCTTGAAACACTTGTAGCCAATAAAGTATTTTCTGAAGTATTATATGGAAAACATAGTCACTATGTGCATAGCAATCTCCAACATACAGCAGTATTTTATCAATTTGATTACCTGTTTTTTTGTAACTTTGTTTGAGAGATAAATATTTAATTAGAATACCTGTTCCTTAGATTATCATTATCTCTTGAGACAGCTGAGCCTTGATTTAATGTCCCATCAGAAAAATGCACCTTTCATAGTTTAGCAGTCCTTTATTGTTGCACCGGAATGTTAGCCTTCATTTTTTTTTTGTGCTCAATCGCTGGAATGAAACTTGAACCAAGGCCCTTCTAGCTCAGATGAGAGTGTTATCGACTATGCTTTGCCCCTTATGTCTTTTGCTGCACTGATACCTTATGCCTCCTTTAGTTTTTTTTAAAGAAATTTGCTGTTCAATTAACTCACTTTGTGATTGACATCTGTTTCTTTACTCTGCCACCTCACTTTTTTAAGAACAGTAGAAATAGTTATGTTTAACCTGCCTTGTCTTTTTAAAGATGCTAAACTGACTGACCTACATCCAACATTTCAGTTTCCATCTTCTCTTTTTAAGCAAGCTTTTTTTTATTGTTCCTTCATTGCTTTATAAAAGATTATTTGAAACCATAAAATAGGTTTGTTCGTCAGCTTGACTAATCTAATGGTTTAGGAGAAAGTGAGGACTGCAGATGCTGGAGATCCGAGTTGAGAGTATGTTGCTGGAAAAGCACAGCAGGTCAGGCAGCATCCCAGGAGCGGGAGAATCATTATTTTGGGCATAAGCCCTTCATCAGGAATGATAATGATGAAGGGCTTATGCCCGAAATATCGATTCTCCCGCTCCTGGAATACTGCCTGACCTGCTATGCTTTTCTGGTACCATACTCTCGACTCTAACCTAATGATTTGCATATTGAAAGATCTTGAAATAAGCTGTACAGAGAAAGATGCTTTGGTTGCAATCTTCCAAAATTTGCTAGATTTTGGAAAAGTCTCAGAAGACTAGAAAATCTCAAATATTACACTTGTATTCAAAAAAGGAGGAAGACCGAAAGCAGCAAACTATAGACCAGGTAGCCTATTATCTGTCATCAGTAAAATGCTGGAATCAATTACTGAACATATATTAACAAGACATTTAGCAAATCATAATATAAAAGAGAAGTCATTGGTTGACTAAGTTCTTTGTGGAAGTAATATACCAGTCAGATAAAGGGGGACCTGCATAAATGGCATTGTTGGATTTCCAATAAATATTTGATAAGGTGCCAGCTTTCGAAGGTCACTGCATAAAATGAGAGGTGTAAGGGGAACTAACATGGGTGAAGGATTGATTAGCTACCCTAAAGCAGAAGACCTGGATAAATGAATCACTTCAGGCTAGCAAGCTGCACTGAGTGATAAGCCCCAGGGATCAGTGCCTATATTGCAAAGTGGAGGAATAAGGGCACATTTATTCTGAACTGCCAATAACTAGGATGTTACAAAGTTGGAGCAGTGATACATAAAGCCAATTTTTGTGGCTGGTTAGTGATCTCTTATATTCTTCCTCCTCGATCTCTGAGGTGATCATTTCTACAGTGTCATTGGCAAGGTCTTTGGTATTGCTGTTCAATTGATTATCATCTGTGTGTTGACATTGACATTGTAAACAGGATATTAAACTAATCCTATCTTCCCTGATTGTGATAGTTTCCTGTAAGGGCAACTGTATGGTATTTAGGAGCAAGGAGCTTTGGTTAGGTCTGTTGACATTTGTAACATCCTAGTTATTGGCAGTTCAGAACAAATTTGCCTTTATTCCTCCACTTCGCATTGTTGCTATGCTTCGTATTGAACTAATATACTAATTAACCTGTGACTGCATCTAAACCAATAGTTTTCTATCCTACGATGTTCCATCAGTATCAAATTAACTTTGCTCTGTTGCTATTACTTGAGCAATAAAATTGCTAGCTCCATTTCTTTTTCTGAGAGAGTCCAAGTGGACATTTTTAACTTATTGGCCTGCAAATGATGGTCTAATCAACCCAATTATATCAAAATTATAAAATTTGAGTTTTTAACCTCCATATTGTTGGCATCTGTTTTCTTCAGATTATGATTGTGAATGAATTCAATCAGTTTTGCAAGCAGTGTTTCCACTTTCCCATATTTTAAAGATATTTGCGAATAGGTCATAAACACGTGCCAAGCCAATGATGCCCATATCTCATGAACAAATTATTTTAAAAGTTATATATACAATGTACAGAGAAAATGAACCAAGAATCTTCAGATGACATCAGCTGCTGATCTTATTTAGTGCTTTCATATATTCTTTCTAGCATTTGGAAGGTGCCAGAATAACAGGACACCTGAAGGGAAACCTATCTCTTGCATTGAATCTGACACATTTAATTGTATTTCGGTACAGTGCTCAGTATTTCAGTGGAGATTCTGGTAGCTTCAACTTCTTAAGTGAACATCCCTTTTACCAACAGTGCAGTCAAGCTTTAATATTCTTGTTAATTATTTGTCTTGAAAATCTGCATCACTAATAAATGTGCCAGATTCACTAAACAGCTTCTGTTCTTTTCCGTGAGCTTGCTTAATGCAAGATATTATTAAAGCTGGTTCTGCTGTCAGTTATCAAATTGGTCAAATGCATTTCCATTTGTACATCTGGAACAGTCCATTTCTCTGTAAACTGTATGTCTGCTTTGTTTCTCTTTACATTGTGTTCAATGAACATAGAACTCATTTTATGAAATAAACATTGTGTTGTGGAAGTTCAATTAAAGCAATCAGTAATTGAGGCATATAGCATAGACATAGACCCTTTGGTCCAATTTGTCCATTCTAAAAACTAGTCCCACTTTCCTGTGTTCAGTCTTGTAGTTCTCTAAGCCTTTCCTACTCATGTACCCATCCAAATACCTCTTAAATGTTGTTACTGGATCTACCACTTCCACTAGCGATTCATTCCACATATGAGTCATCCTCTATGTAGAGAAAACTGCCCCTCAGATCCCTTTTAAATCTTTCTCCTCAGCTTAAAAATATTCCTAGTTTTGAACTCACCACCCTAGGGAAAAGACCTCTGATATTCCCCTTATCTATACTCTTCATGATTTTATAAACCTCTAAGGTCACCCCTCAACCTCCTAAGCCCCAGCCTCTCCTTATAACTTTATCCCTCCAGTTCCTGGTAACATCATGGTAAATCTTTTCTACGCCTTCTCAAATTTAGTAATATGCTTCCAAAGCAGAGCAACCAGAACTGTTCACAGTATTCCAAAAGTGGCCTCAC
The DNA here is from genome assembly GCF_047496795.1 of Chiloscyllium punctatum. Classification (NCBI taxonomy): domain Eukaryota; kingdom Metazoa; phylum Chordata; class Chondrichthyes; order Orectolobiformes; family Hemiscylliidae; genus Chiloscyllium; species Chiloscyllium punctatum. Next base: position 120,345,338 of record NC_092741.1, on the reverse strand, counting down.
CAACATCCTGTACAACCGCAACATGACGTCACAATTCCAATGTCCAATGGTCTGAACAATGAAGGCAAGTATGTTAAATGTTGTCTTTACCACCCTGTCGACCTGTGATGCAATTTTCAAAGAACTATGTACCTGAACCCATATGTCTCTTGATTCAACAATACTCTCCAGGGTCCTACCATTAATTGTATAAATCCTGCTCTTGTTTGTTTTACCAAAATGCAATACTTCACATTTATCTAAATTAAATTCCATCTGCCACTGCTCAGTCCATTGACCCAATTGATCAAGATCCCTTTGTAGTCTTAGATAACCTTCTTCACTAACTATTATTCCACCAATTTTGGTGTTATCTGCAAACTTACTAACCATACTTATTCTTGCTAGTCTGTTCAGTCATCCTGAGGATGAAAGATGTTATGACTAAGTATTGCTCATTGCTCACAAGCAATGATTCTTTGACTACAGTAAGTATCAGATGTCAGGGATCCTTGATCTCTCACCTTTCTGTCTGCAGCCAAGGTACTGCCCTTTAAGTGAGGCAACAGCCTGGTGGAATTATCTCTGGACTTGTAAGCCAGAGACCTAGGTAATATTCTGGTAGGTGGTGAAATTTGAATTCAATAACAAATCTAGCATTAAGAGTGTAATGACCACCAGAAAACTTGTCAGTTGTTGGAAACTCTTATCGTTTGATGAAAAGGATATGGTTTTAAATGGGTTACTTGTTGGAACAATTTGTAGGTTAAAATATGCTTCTGTGTTGAGAAGAGATCTTGTAGACATGTTACTCTTTCCAGCCAATCACCAAACAGTTCTGCAAGACGGAGGTTGCCATCTGCTTCTGCCTGAATAAGGAAGTGGGTCTTGTGGGCATCAGTAGTTACAAACAAGGAGAACAAATTTAAATCATATATACTATTTATGCTTTTTGGAACATTCTGCTCTGGTACAAATATTAATTGTTTTTAAATTTTACTTTGTTGTGGCTGCAGGTGAAAAGGGAGTTAAAGTTGAATTAAATAAACCTTCAGAACACAGTTCAAAAGAAGCTTGACATTTCTTTCTTCCTTGTCCGTATCTGTTGAGATATAAGGCTTACCTTAAGAATGTTACCAGATGAGTGGACGAAGAATTACAATAACTGCTGCTTGTGATTCAAAGATGGGAATTCAGCAACAAAAAAATCTCTTACAAGACTGGACCTTGAATTCAGAGGCTTTGCGCTGCATTATCTGTCTCTTGGAAGTACTCATTTCAAGTGAAGAAAGCCATGGTTGAAGCAGTAATGAAAATGGAGTGAAGTTGTGGCACAGATGTGCCTGAAATAATTGAAATGCTCTTAATTTGTCAATTATAATTTATCTGCTAGTCACAGGCTGCAGTTCCTCTATTTTTGTTGATTGGAATTTTGGGATAATTCGCATAAAATGTATGGTGAGATTAGAACAAGAAAACTGCAGTATTGATATCCATGAGGAAAGTGCTGATTTACCTGATTTCACCAATATAGTAATTTAATTAACTAACTGGAGAGAAAATATAAGCATTTTAGATTTAAATCCAGAGTATCTTTTAGCGGCAGGCACTTGCCACTTGCCACAAGCTGTGAAAAAAAAGACATTCCTCCAGTTGAGAACAATGGAAACATTCACACTCCATTTGACTCTTCTGTTTTTCTCTTTTTTTGCTTTTCCTTGACCATTTTCCATTCTATTTCCATTTTATTAAAATTCATTTTAAATCTTCAACTTTTTGTTTAAAATCCATTAGTGTGCCTCCAACATCTGCAGCGAATTGGCTGCAACTACAGCCATCTGCCACTGGAAATGCTTATTACCAGACCAATGTTGTTGTTTATGGTGAGACACTAAGTATTAGAGCGAGAAACTGAATAGGATTTTATTCCTGAACTTAGTTACAATTTGAAGCATCTGAAGGATTAATTATTTGTGATATATTGTTCTAAAAATAGTTGCAAAACATTTTTGAACATGTTAACCAATATCTAGAATTTTACATAATTTTAACCCAAGATGTCAAACACTTGAATTGGTTTGAATTATGGTCCATCTTCATATATATTTTCTTAAACTTCACTTTTGAAGCAGTTTCATTACATCAGTGACCATTACATCCTCATTTTTTTCAGTCAATCTAAATTTTAATATTTGAATGAAAAATAAATCAATGAACCAGTTTTATAAACCAATGAATTTTCACTTCTGGATATTCCTTCCTGATGGTGTTCAGTTTGGGTACTTTTCTCTTTGAAGCTGCATTCACATAATGCTGTGTCACATGTATTCAGTGCTTGGAAATAAATCAATACCGTGGTGCTTTAATGGCTTTTCCAAACGGTAAGCACCTGTCTGTTTTCTTTTTCTGACAGTATATTTTAAAATGCCCTTTGATAGCTGCATAGCAAAGAGTTATACAGCATGCACATAAGATAGAGTTGGTATTTACTATGTTTGATATTATAAAATAAATTGTTAATTATGAAATGAACTGCTAGCTTGTAAAACTTGCAAAAAAATTAAATCCTTTGTTTACTGAAACCATGTGATTTCTTTGACTATGTCAACATTTTCTTTTAAACGAAGCTGATGTGATAAAAAGGAGGTAGGATAATGTATCTAACTTCCTGAAGAAAATGTAGGATGACATTTCTGATTGATTCCATGCTTTTTCAGGATGGAAGAGGGAAATTTGGAGTGTGATTAACTGAAATGATAGTGGGCCAACATACTAAGATGCTACAGCTTGTGTAGCTCAGGAGTTTCTATATGCGGGAATTCCCAAAATAACAGCAACCGTGAAAGATAAGCAATGTGTGTGTCCAGTCAAGATCGAGTACAACTTGATGATGATAGTGTTCCAATGCACCATCCACTAATCTCCTACTAGAAGTTGAAAGTTACAGGTTCTTAATGTGCTGCTGAAGTAGTTTTGACAAGTTATTGCAGTGCATTCTATATGCTGCACAGGCAACAACCTCTGCAGAACGGTGGTAAAGGGCATAATAGTGATAACGAATGCTTGGTGAATTTGAGATGTGAACTGAAACAAATACCACTTTATTCCATTAGTCATACTAGATGCAACTTGTTCACGCTACTTAAAAAAATTGGATCCTTGTGTTCAGTAAATTCTTGTAAAATTTTTGGTTATTGTGTAATGCAGATACATACTTTAATTTCCCAAGAATTAATATTCCTAATTAGTACTCTACAGTAATTTTAGCATCTTGTGAACATTTGAAATCATTTCGAAAATGTCTTACTTTTGTTCAAATTTATTTTGTCTGGAATGTTAATGTTTTGCCATTATGAAAACTTAGTGTGGAAACAGGCCCTTAGGCCCAACAAATCCACACCGACCCGCCGAAGTGCACCCACCCAGACCCATTCCCCTACATTTACCCCGGCACCTAATACTATGGGCAATTTAGCATGGCCAATTCACCTAACCTGCACTTTTTTGGACTGTGGGAGGAAACCGGAGTACCCGGAGGAAACCCACGCAGGCACAGGGAGAATGTGCAAACTCCACATGGTCAGTCGCCTGAGGCGGGAATTGAACCCCAGTCTCTGGCGCTGTGAGGCAGCAGTGCCAACCACTGTGCCACCATGCCATCCCAAAATTGATGAATGAAACTAACAAAAATAGTAAGATCTGCCTTAAAGTCTACTCGAATAAAATATAGATTTTGGAAACTAAATTTCATTTTAATGTGTATGTAATCAAAACAGCTCAAAAACAATGTCATGAAGTATTTATGTTTGTTGAGTTGAAAAGATAGAATTAGGATTTAAGATTTAATATGTGATCTGTTTAGCTTGTTGTACTACTAAGCCACACAAAGGTGAGGTGACATACTAGGTGTATTGTTAAATCTCCCTGGTGGGATATAGGGTCTTTCTTAGGAATCTATTGGGCCTTGGCTTGGCAAGTTTACAAATAAAACTAAGTTATAAGACTCAGGCTGTAGATAGAAACAGGAAGGTTTTAGAGACACAGAGTTAACTGAATTGGCAAAATAACGATGAGTAGAGTTCAAAGCGCGGAAATTGATTTATTCCACAATTCTCTGGATCCAAGGAAGAGGAAACAGAATGTTTCCTTAATAGTCAGATTTTAGGAGCTGTGAAGGAGCTAATCCTGTTCCCATGACTTCCTTGAAAAACACTTTGACAGCCAGTGACTAGAATATAACACAATTCTTTTTTTTCAAAAAAAACACACTTGGCAAAAACCCCAAAATATGTGACACAAAGCTTAATATGCATCCAGCAAATGTTTTAAAATTCTATAATGATTATTGCTATTATAGGGAGTGATGGCATTAAATGGTAAAAATAACAGTACAGTCAACAGAACCTCAAGTAGGCAATGCATTATCAAGCTTATAGCATGTAGTTATTGCAGTAAAGTCTGAAGTGCAAAAAAGCATAAACATGCTTTCATGTCAGCCTGCATCTGTAACTAATTGTACCAAAATATTTCAGACCACATTGAGACTTTCCAAGGAAACAATCGAAATGAATCAATTTTGCTATGTCATGTCCTGTGCTCCATAACATCATCCTTATATTGAACCAAGTGATATTAAATGCTCTTGGTGGTTGCTACAATAGATGTTGGGCATCTTATTAATGTAATTAAGAGATCATATAGCCTATTGATTAATTGGAGAGAAGTAAGTATCAGCCTTTTCTGCTTTGTTTCTTTGCCAATGTAATCCAACTCACAATCCTTAAGATACTGGCACTAAAATATATGTAAATCTTTTCAAACTTAATTCTATGCCATCCTGTACAATGACCCCATTTTCCTGAAACTATCCACCACTTCCGTTCCAGATGTTATATCTGGGTCATTTTCAGGGAGGCAGTTAGCCTGTATTGATCCTATATAGCTGTCTGGCTGGCTGGCTACCCATGGAGCTTGCTGTGGTTAAGGTAAGATCCAAGGCCCAATTTAGGTCAGCTTCTGGTATGTTCTTGGAACCTGCCAGCCATTTCAGTCCTGTAAACAGGCAGTAAACAATTTTCACCCAGTGCCTTTTTTTTGTAGTGGTAGTTTAGTTAGAATGCTGAACAATTCCATTACTTAACTAGTGTCTTTTCTTGCCCTTCTAATTCCAACCTTCATAGAGTTATACAGCATAGAAAGAGACCCTTCAGTCGAACCAGTCCATGCCGAACATAATCCCAAACTGAACTGATCCCATGTGCCTGTTCGTAGCCCATATCCCTCCAAACGTTTCCTATTCATGTATCCATCCAAATGTATTTTAGACATCATAATTGTACCTGCATCCACCATTTCCTGAGGATGATTTTTAAATCTCCCTTCTCTCACCTTATGAATCTCCTTGTCTTGAAATTCCCTATCTTAGAGTTGACGGTAGTTGTCTTTTCTCTATCTATACCTCTCATTGTTTTATAAACTTCTATCAGGTCATCTGTCGACTTCCTCCGCTCCAGTGAAAAAAGTTCCAGCCTTTGCTTTTAACTTAAACCTTTCATACCTGGCAATATCCTGGTAAATCTCTTTTGCATCCTCTCCAGCTTAATAATATCCTTCCTATAACTGGGCAACCAGAACTAGACATAGCATTCTATAAGTGGAAGCTGGGAAGTTGTTTCCATTAGGCAGGGAGACTAGGACCCATAGGCACAGCCTTAGAATTAGAAGGGGTCAATTTAGAATGGAAATGAGCAGACATTTCTTCAGCCAGAGAGTAGTGGACCTGTGGAATTCATTGCCACAGAGTGCAGTGGAGACTGGGGCGTTAAATGTCTTCAAGGCAGAATTGATCAATTCTTGATCTCACAAGGAATTAAGGGCTATGGGGAGAGTGCAGGTAAGTGGAGTTGAAATGACCACCAGCCATGATTAAATGGTGGAGTGGACTCGATGGGCCGAATGGCCTTCCTTCCACTCCTATTTCTTATGGTCTTAGAGGCTTCACCAATGTCCTGTAAAACCTCAACATAACGTCCCAACTCAGATACTCAAAGGACTGAGTAATGAAGGCAAGCATGCCAAATGCCTTTTTCTTCTTTATTTTCCTTGTGGTATTTTAAAAAAAAACTCCCAGTTTCATTACTTCATGATCAAATACAACAAATGAATCAATTGTTATATATTGTTTCAGCTATAAAATTATAGATTCATATTGTGTTTAAATTAATTTGCTGTTTGAAGATTTTATACAATTAGCTGCAAGAATGATCAACTTGCATTTACAGATATTTTTAATCAAACTGGTCAGACATCTGTTGAGACACTTCTGGAACGACTTGCTCAGAAGTACAGTTGCTACCACTACATCACAAGAACCCCTAGCTTGGAGCTTATATAAAACCTTTTAATGAAGTAAAGCATCTCCAGATGCTTCACAGATGTTATTACTTCTGTAGCTGTAGATCTCCCTGGGTCATCTATCTTTCACTGCAAAGATGTTTCATATGAAAAAGGTACCTTTGATACAGAGTGTGTTGCTGGCAGTTACTCTGATGTTGGCAGTTGGTCTTTCTGTCTAACTGTTAGGCAAATCTTTCTCCAAATTGGTTAATCTGCCCCACTCTCGTAGAAAAATTGTCATTACTTTTGTTATGAAGGTGAAGGCTGTTTTGCACAGAGAGCTTGCAGGCACCTGTCATGTGACTGTCTAGTAGCCTGAGTGTACTGGGAAAATTGAAAATATGTAACATTTGGCTATGAAACAAATACCTGGGTTTTGGTTGGTTCAATTCGAATTGTTGTGAAAATAGCAATCAGTTTAAATTATGCCCCAGGATACCAAATATCAATCTATTTTGAATTTGTTGTTTTGCCAACATTGAACTGATGAGACAATCCAATGCTGGGGCTATAAAGAAGCAGACATTTTAACAGTTAGACAGAAAGACCAACTGCCAACGTCAGAGTAACTGCCAGCAACACACTCTGTATCAAAGGTACCTTTTTCATATGAAACATCTTTGCAGTGAAAGATAGATGACCCAGGGAGATCTACAGCCAGAGGAAGACAAGACACCAACCACAACAGTTGCTGTGCGGTTTTGAAATTAATTTGATGTAACTTAAATAACCTTTTTTATTGGAATCGTATATTGTTATAGAGTTAGAGGCAGATAATCATTTAAGAAAAAGGGGACTTAGATTTGTAAATAGTTAAAACATAGAACAATACAGCACAGAACAGGCTCTTCGGCCCACAATGTTGTGCCGAACATTTGTCCTAGCTTAAGCACCTATCCATGTACCTATCCAATTGCCGCCTAAAGGTCACCGATGATTCTGACTCTGCCACTCCCACAGGAAGTGCATTCCATGCCCCCACCACTCTCTGGGTAAAGAACCTACCCCTGACATCCCCCCCATACCTTCCACCCTTCACCTTAAATTTATGTCCCCTTGTAACACTCTGTTGTACCCGGGGAAAAAGTCTCTGACTGTCTATCTATTCCCCTGATCATCTTATAAACCTCTATCAAGTCACCCCTCATCTTTTGTCGTTCCAATGAGAAAAGGCCTAGCACTCTCAACCTATCCTTGTACGACCTATTCTCCATTCCAGGCAACGTCCTGGTAAATCTCCTCTGTACCCTCTGCTTCCACATCTTTCCTAAAATGAGGCGACCAAAACTGCACACAGTACTCCAAATGTGGCCTTACCAAGGTCCTATACAGCTGCAACATCACCTCACAACTCTTGAATTCAATCCCTCTGCTAATGAACGCTAATACACCATAGGCCTTCTTACAAGCTCTATCTACCTGAATGGCAACTTTCAAAGATCTATGAACATAGACCTCAAGATCCCTCTGCTCCTCCACCTTACTAAGAACCCTACCGTTAACCCTGTATTCCGCATTCTTATTTGTCCTTCCAAAATGGACAACCTCACACTTGACAGAGTTGAACTCCTCAGCCCAGCTCTGCATCATATCTAAGTCCCTTTGCAGTTGACAACAGCCCTCCTCACTATCCACAACTCCACCAATCTTTGTATAGTTGTTGGTTAATGTTCACTTTTAGAGTTAAATAATAAATTGATTTTTTTTTTCTTTAATTAGTGGAATTTAGGAGTTCTCTATCACATACTTTAACAGATTACAAGGCAAGGTGAACTTTTCTGGTTGTTTGGGTTAATTAGCAGAAAGGTTCACTTTATCAAGGAGCTTTTGAAGGATGAGTTAATTGGTCTGTACTTAGTACATTTTGAAAGTCAAACCCAGTAGTGGCTTTTAACTAATGTAAACTGATGTCACAAATAATGTGATATAGATTGAAGCAAAACTCCCATTTACATACATCTTCACTTTTTTTTTTGTAGATCTATTCCAAATCAAGTTAATTATTAATCTTGTGGTAAAGCATACGCATGAAGAATAAGTAATATAGTGAAATTTTATGTTAACCTTAAGATCTGCATCGCTACGTTTGAAAGTCTTAACTTTTAGGCAGTCAGTTGCATCTATAAGGACAAGTTTACTAAAGGAATTCCTGTTCTCTTACTATGATGATTTGGGAGGAACTGGTGATTCACTTGTATAGTGACCAGAAGTTGGGTTAAGATTTTTATGTTAAACCTTTATAGGTTAGCTATTGAGATCAGCAATTTGAAACTGTCCAACTCTTAAGTCAGAGTCAGACTTTTTTTGAAGAGTGCTTACCTAACAACGTACAAATTAGCATTGGATGAGTAAGATTGAAACGTGAATTGGTAGCTTAAAGACTGGTATGGGAGAAGTGGGCATCAGTTCATGATAATGACATATAATTGCAGAAGTAGAGAAGGCTTTAAACTAGTTGAGATACAAAGGATCAATTTTAACATATTGAAAATCAAACAGTCAAGACAAGAGAGTATTAATATGGGAAATGATACAGATTGGGACTGGAAGGGAGAAGTGGAGCACCGGCAATACTAAAAGCACAATCTGTATGTTAGGACAGTCTACACCCAAACCATACTAGGACTGATGTTGCAAACGACATAACTACAAAACAATAGAGGGTTTTAAATTTATTAAGGGGGTGAGGGCAGGTTATATTATATTTGACATCATGTTAATGTGCCAGGATTAATTAATGACCTCCGAGTAAAGGAGCCTCTGGCTAGCAGTGATCATAAAATGATTTTACATCCATTTTGAAAGGGAGAAATGTGGCTTGCTTACTAGCATTTTAAACTTTTTAAGAATATTTATATGGGCAAGAATGCTTAGCCAGCTGAACTGAACTGGGATGGGTATTAAGCTAGGAGATCGGTAGAGAAGCAGAGACAGATATTTAAGGATATATTTCAGAATCAGCATATTATGACAATTAAAGAAAAAAAATCTAAAGGTGGACCCACTATTTGTGGTTAAAGTGGTTTAAGAGCAGTATCAAGTAGGGGGGAAGAGGAAAATAATAATTGTGTAGGTCAGATGCCTAGTCAGACTATGAAGAATGGCAGAAAATGACAAAAAGGTTAATCAGAACCAATAAATTCAGGTATGAGGGAGCTATTTAGAAATATAAAAACATTGCAAGATTTTCTATAGCTTTCTAAAGTGTGTGGTGATCCCTGGCTAGTGAGAATTAGCAGTTAATAGTATACCATAAAGAATTATAAATATTTTTCTTCTGACCTCACTATAGATTTAAAGGAAATTCTAGTAATACCAACAAATCAAGAGGTTAAAGGAAAACAATTTGGTGAAATAATCACAAGGGAAATGGTACTGAGCAAACTAATGGAATGACAGGTTACTAAATCTGGGATGTGATGAACTTCAGGGTTTTCAAAGTTTTCCAAAATTACAGAAACTTCAAGTTTTGGAAAATAGACACCAACACATGAGGTCACTAATGTGTCGGTGTCTATTTTCCGAAACCTGTTACATGCTGGAAAGGTTCCATCAGGCTGGAAAATCACAAATACTATAGTACCTCTACTCAAGAAGGAAGTGAAGCTGAAAAGTGGAAACTGTTGGCTGGTTAGCTCCATACCTATCAAAGGGAAGGTGTTCAAATCGATCATTACGATGAAGATTTTGAAAACATTTCCAGGAAGAGTCCGCATCAATAAGTGACCTTGGCAACAGCATACACCCACCACTGAGTAAGGAAAGCCAAGTCTACAAGTTGGAGGCAAAACATCCCACCATCCTATTAAAATATATTCTGAAATGTAAAAGGCAACATACTTGTTTAAAGGAAAAGGGTTCTTTATTCCAGTGTTCTTATTGATACATTCACACAGTATAGAAACAGGCCCTTTGGCTCAACTTGACTATACCAACCAAGTTTCCTAAACTGAACTAGGCCCATATCCCTCTAAGCCTTTCCTATCCATGTACCTGTTCAAATGTCTTTTAAATGTTGTAATTGTATCCACCTGTATCACTTCTTCCTGCAGCTTGTTCTATATATGTACCACCCTCTGTGTGGAAAAAGTTGCCCCTTAGTTCACTTTTGAATCTTTCCTCTCTCACCTTAAACCTATGCCCTCTAGTTTTGGAATCCCCTACCACGGGAAAGATCTTGGCTATTTACCACATCTATGCCCCTCATGATTTTATAAATCTCTATAATGTCACCCCTCAGCCTCCTATGTTGTTGGGGAAAACAGTCCTAGCCTGTTCAGCCTCTCCTTATAACTCAAACATTTCAGTCTCTGTAACATCATTGCAAAATGTTTTTGCACCCTTTCTAGTTTATTAACATCCCTTGCTATAGCAGGGAGACCAGAATTACATGCAGTACTCCAAATGTGGCCTTACCAAGGGCATATATAGCTGTAACATGATGTTCCAATTCCTGGACTCAATGATGTGACTGATGAGGGTAAGCATACCAAATGCCTTTTTACCATCCTATCTACCTGTGATGCCACTTTCAAGGATATTTGTACCTGCACCCAAGGTCACTCTGTTTGATAACACTACCCAGAGCTGTACCATTATCAATGTACGTCATGTCCCAGTTTGTCTTACCAAAATGCAGCACTTACTTATCTGAATTAAAATCCATCTACCATTCCTTGACCCAGTCAATCAAGATCCTAGTGTATTCTTACATAACCTTCTTCACTGTTCACTATACCACCAAGTTTGGTGTCATTTGCAAACTTATTAATGATGTCTCCTTTACTCTTATCCAAATCATTTATATGCAAACGACAGTGAACCCAGAACTGATTCTTGCGGCACACAGCTGGTCACAGGCCTCCAGTCTGAACAACAATCTTCTACCACCACCCTCTGTCTCTTACCATTGAGCCAATCTTGTATCCAATTGGCTAGCTGTCCCTGGATTCCATGTGATATAACCTTAGGTAACCAGTCTACCATGCGGAATATTGTCTTGCTAAAGTTCATGTAGCATATGTCTAATGGGTTGCCTTCATGTATCTTCTCGGTCATCTCTTCAAAAAAAACTCAATTAAATTTGTTGGCTTTCATAAACCTGTGCTGGCTTTCTCTAATCAGTCCTTGCCTTCCCAAATGCACATAGGTCCTGTCTCTCATGTTGAATTGTCTTCAACATATTACCCACCACTGACGTTAGGCGTGATGGCTTTTCCTTGAACCTTTTTTTTGAATAATAGCACAATATTAGCTATCCTCCAATCTTCCAGCACCTTACCAATGGATGCTGATTATACAAATTCTCTATTAGGGGCTCTGCAATTTCTTCCCTAGCTTCTTACAATGTCCTGGGATATACTTGTTCAGCTACTGGGGATTTATCTACCTTTGAGTTTTAAGTCCTCCAGCACATCCTTCTGTAATGTGGACTCTTTTTTTTTAAAAGACATCACATTTACATCCCCAAGTTCCATAGCTTCTATGTCTTTCTCCATGGTAAATGCGGACGTGAAATATTTGTTTAGGACTTCTCCTATCTCCTGTGGTTCCACACATGGATAGTCTTATTGATCTTTAAGGGGCCCTATTCTCTCCCTAGTTACTGTTTTGCTATTAATATACGTAGAATCTCTTTGGATTCCCCTTTACCTTATCTGCCACAGCTACTTCAAATCCTCTTTTAGCCTTCCTGATTTCCTTCTGAAATGTGTTCTACACCTCAAGGTATTCACTTGATTCCAGCTGTCTACACCTGACACAGGCCGCCTCCTTTTTCTTGACCAGAGCCTCAATATTTCTAGTCATCCAGTATCCCTACTCCTGCTAGCCTTGCCCTTCAGGAACAAGAACATGCTGGCCCACAATGCT